>NC_080170.1:32877270-33477270 GCF_950295315.1 Erinaceus europaeus | reverse complement strand
ACTGGCTTTACTTTGTTGTTATTTATTGCTGATCTGTAAAGAATGGCCTTTAGTAGGTGCGTTTTTTTCAGTGATTCAGACAAAAGAGAGAGAACTCTTTCTTTTGCATTGTGCTAGACACTTCAGTGGGCTCCTCCGGAATAACATACCCAATTTGATGAAATCATGGGCTCTGGTCCTGAAGCTCTCTTTCAGTTTATTGGACAGGAGAGAAGAGGATTAACTTTCCACCTGGCAATAATCAGTCAGCGAGTCCTAGATGTGTGTAGGGGGGGTGGTGGACGGGGGACACTATTTTTTTTTTCAGTTTGCAAAGTTTTCTTTGCTTTGTACTTAAGTTCTAGCCGCCCTCCTTCTCCCCTCTCCACACCGGGGCTTGATTCTTTGAAGAAAGCCCAGTTTTAGTGTCTTTCAGTCACTCGTCAGGAATCCCAAACTGGGTTTATTATGTTGTTTTTCTATAAAATGCCCTTATTTGCCTACTAAAAACTCATTATGTAACTTTTCTGCCCCTCCCCCAAAGACATGACTTGTAAAGATAAGGGAGATCCTTTCTACATTTGAGTTGTATTTGATTTCCAGTGAAATGCACAGTGCTTGTTGCTGATGTTAGCTTCTGTTGCTAAACAGCGACTGGCATTCTTTAAGTAATGGTAATATTTTGGGGCTTGCCTAAGTAGACCTTTGATATCCTTGTGCAGTGTGGTGGATTTTTTTCTAAAGAAATGCTTTAACCGTCTCCTAACTTTCTCTCATAACATTTCAATTGAGAGCCCCATATGCTAACCCCCCCCTCACACCGCAGTTTAACTTTGAACTTTACCCTTCATCTGATGAATCTGTATGCAGAGAAACAGTTTTTATTATCTTGTAAGATAAGTAATGATACATAACTGAGCAGAGCCACAGAGCAGTGGACAGGTGGTTTCCCCCACTATCTTCAGTTAGATACACTTTTTATCCCTAATCTTCCAGGCAAAGGTTTCCCTAATCTTCCAGGCAAAGGTTTCCCTAACAGTGCTAGTTTGTACTTTTTTCTACCTTTTCTTTCTACACTTAGTATATGCCATCATATACTCATAGTAACGATTTTAAACCCAGCAGAATTAGGTTTTTGTGTGTGTTAAGTCCACACATAAATGTTCTCATCTATTGGAAGATACTCCTTGCCTTGTCTTCATTTCTCAATAAAATTTTAAATTGATCTTAAGAATGATAGTACTCTTGTGATTTTAGGGACTTAGTCACAGACAACATTTTGATGAATGAATGGGATGCAGTTGTTGTCAGCTTGTAAGTGATCTTCTTTCCTTTCCTCTGGTAGGATTTTAGACCTGAAGAGTAATTGGGACTGATCCACATCATGGAAATGGAAACCACTGAACCTGAGCCAGACTGTGTAGTGCAGCCTCCCTCTCCTCCTGATGACTTTTCATGCCCGATGAGACTCTCAGAGAAGATCACTCCCTTGAAAACTTGTTTTAAGAAAAAGGATCAGAAGAGGTTGGGAACAGAAACCCTAAGGTCCTTGAGGCCAATATTAAACACTTTGTTAGAATCCGGTTCACTTGATGGGGTTTTTAGATCTAGAAACCAGAGTACAGATGATAGCAGCTTACATGAACCTATGGTGAAAAAAACCTTGGAAATCAATCCGTCGTGTCCAACGGCAGAAAACAACATGCCTGTCTTGATATCTGATGAAACAAATGTCGGAGGACAAATAGCAGAAGCCCATCCTTCCACTGATGCTCCAGAACAGGTGGTTCCAATCCAGGATCACAGCTTTTCTCCAGAAACTATCAATGGGACAGTGGCAGATTCTGCAGCGGGGCACTTCCAAGCTGACCTTTTGCACACAGTTTCAAGTGATGTTCCTTCTAGTCCTGACTGCATAGACAAAGTCATGGATTATGTTCCAGGGGTTTTCCAAGATAACAGTTTTACAATCCAGTACATTTTGGACACCAGTGATAAACTGAGTACTGAGCTCTTTCAGAACAAAAGTGAGGAGGCTTCCCTTGACCTTGTGTTTGAGCTGGTGAACCAGTTACAGTACCACACGCACCAAGAGAATGGAATTGAAATTTGCATGGACTTTTTGCAAGGCACTTGTATTTACGGCAGGGATTGTTTGAAGCACCACACTATCTTGCCTTATCATTGGCAGATTAAGAAGGCAACTTCTCAGAAGTGGCAGAGTATATCCAATGATTCCCAGGAACACTTGGAAAGATTTTACTGTAACCCAGAAAATGATAGAATGAGAATGAAGTATGGGTATGTATTTATAACTACTTGAAAGCTGTTTTTAAATCCTTCAGAGGAGGGAAAAGAGCTGAAAAGCTTAGTAAGCTGGTTTCTCTTCAGTAGTAACCTAACAGGTTTTAGTCTTTTTTTTTTTTCTTCTTCCCACTGTTCTGTTGATTGTGTGCTATCCTGATTTTTCATGGTGATTGAATGCAGGCTATTTACCTAACTAGACAAGGAAGGTTTTATGATTTGAGCAATTCAGATGTCACCTTGCAATGCGTGTGACTGAGAAATTGCATATGCATTAAGTGTTGTGGATGGATCAAGTATTTACCACATAGGAGCACTTGTTGGAGCTCCAGTGGCGCAATTGGTTAACCTGTGGTACTTACACAGGAGCACTTTTTTTTTGGGGGGGGGGGGCAAGCTTTGTTGAATCTTAAGACAAATGAATACATTCTAAAGTTTTGTACTTTAAAGTAATCACCGTTTTTGGAGATTTTTGTGGGTCTATTTTCATTTCAAATGGTATTAATCTTTCTGTGAGAAGTTCCTTTTCTGATCTGTGTTAATTTAATCTGTTTAATCTTCTATATAAAATAAGTACTATATAGCTCAGTTCGTTTGCTTTGTTTTGTTTTTATCTGAGTTTGTTAATGAGTGAGGGGAAGATTTATGTTAAAGGGTTATGCTTTATCATTTATATAAAAATCAGCTCTACTCAGGTTTTTATATGCAAGAGATGTGTTTTTAGTTTGTACATCTAAGCAATGTTCACTGATAGGGAACTGATACTTCCACATTTGAATTCTTCTTTAATTGGACTTTAAGGAAGAAAATAATAGCTGTGGGTGGGGGAGATAGCATAATGGTTATGCAAAGAAACTCATGCCTGAGGCTCCAAAGTTCCTGGTTCAATCCCCAGCCACCACCATAAACCAGAGCTGAGCAGTCATCTGGTAAAAAAGAACAGGAAAAGAAAGAAAATTACAATTGCCAGTTTAAAAAAAAAAAAGTTGTGAGTAAGCATAATATGTACTAAATTTATACTTCTACGTTGTTTCTCCGGTAATGTAGAGGAAGTTAAAGTGTGTGGTAGTAATAGTTATTTGTGTAAGACTAAGAGTACAGATTAATAGATGGGAAGGGAAGAGGACATCTGTGACCTCTGCACATGTTGCCCTACTTGGGGCACTAAGATGACATTCTTCCAAGTTCATAGATGTAGTGCTAAGAGGCATAACTATACGGAGGAAAAATATGCTGAATAGCCTAACCCAGATATTCAGGAGAAAAACTTCCTTGAGAGTCATCTTTGTTCAGGGATAACTTGGGTTACACTTCGCAAGTGACTGCAGAGTCTGCAAGTAAATGGTGACAGCAAACCATTTCCAAGTTACTTAATTCTGTTAGTCTTGATGTCAGCCTTCTGTGTTCTGACAGTGCCAAAAATTATTGGCATTGTAGAATATTTTTTTAACTTGTTCCTATTTAGCACTAGATAAGTGATATTTATCTTCGTATTGTAACTATATATCACAGGGATCTGTGTTTGTGTGTGTGTGACTTAATTATCATGAGAATAGAAATGTGTATCTTGTTTTTCAGAGGGAAGTTTGAAACAGGATAAGGGAATAATATAAGGTCCTAGTGTACAGGTGTATATAGGATAAAAGCAAGGTAGTATCAAGAACGTAGTTATAACTCTTTCTTTGTGGTAACTGTGTCTTGCACTCCTAAGCCAACTTTTTCACTTTTTCTTCTTTCCCTTCCTCCCTTCCTTCTTTTTCCTTCTTTTTTTTGTTTGCCAGAGCACTTTCAGCTCTGGCTTATGGTGGTGCAGAAGATTGAGCCTGGGGACTTTGGAGCCTCAGGCATTAGAGTCTCTTAGCATAACCATTATGCTATCTGCCCCTGCTCATTTTTTGTTTCTTTAGAGAGAGAGAGGCGGGATAGTATTGCACCACTGTAGAGCTTCCCAGGTACTGTGCATGCAGGGTCTCGTGGTCCCGAGTTCAGTCGTTGGCAGTACAGATGTCTGAGTGGTGCTCTAGTCTCTCTGCCTGCCTTCCTCCCTTCTTCTCCTCATTTTCACACACAGAATAAATAAATCTTTTTGAGAAAGAGCAAATGAACGAGCGATCATAGCATCAAAGTTTCTTCAGTGTGGTGGGAGTTGGGCTTAAACCTGTGTCTGCACATGACAAAGCTGTACACTGTTCAAGCGAGCTATTTCACTGGCTTTAAAAAAAATCATCTTGATAATATAACACAATTAGGTGGTCTGGGAGGTGGCACAGTGGATAAAGCATCGGACTCTCAAGCATGAGGTTCTGAGTTCAATCCCCAGCAGCACATGTACCAGAGTGATGTCTGGCTCTTTTTCTCTCCTCCTATGTTTCTCATTAATAAATAAATAAAATCTTAAAAAAAAAACATATAACACAATTAGGTTTTTTTTTTTTCTTGCTTGGGTGGCAACTTTAATAGATTCTGTAAAACGCTAAGAACTTACAACTTTTTTTTTATTCAGCACTGGAAAAGAGAGAAAGTTTCCTATTTTATCTTAAAAGTCTTTTTAATATAAAGCTGTAGTCCAAAGTCTCTGTTGCTTGTGAGCTTGCGATTCTAATTGGCATGTCAAGGGTAATTAATTTTATATACTTTCAAAGCCATGCTAATCCTTCCATCTCCAGATTGCAAAACTGCACAAAAGTGACCTCCCTCCCACTTCACTCTTATGAGGCAAATTTCCAGTCTGCTGAGTACTTCAGCATCTTGGTACATTGAGTTTCTGTCTGAATTGGTCAGGAAGAAACTAGCAGGATTATTGTTCAACCCATTACATTCTGTTTGTTACCATGAGTTAGGCAAGACAAGCATTTTGATTCCAGAAAATCCAGATACTTGCAGGTCAGCAGCAGTATTGGGCTTTTTATCCTTTGCTAAGATTATTATGCTGAATAAACATCCATAGACATTTCACTGTTGGATAAGTCATAGTTTGTTACAGGTTACTTGATCTCTAAGTCAGTTTTTTTTTTCTTTTATCTTTTTTTTTTATTATTATTTGTTGGATAGAGACAGTCAGAAATTGAGAGGGAAGGGGGTGATAGAGAGGGAGAGAGACACCTGCAGCCCTGCTTCACCACTAGTGAAGCTCTCACCCTGCAGGTGGGGACCGGGGACTCGAACCTGGGTCCTTGTGCACTGTAACATGTGCGCTCAACCAGGTGCGCCACCACCTGGCCCCTCCAAGTCAGTTTTAAAGAAGTAAACTATTAACTAAGAGGTATGACTGAGGTGTTACAATTACTATTGCTACTATAATGTCAATGATAGTAAGTGGTCCTATTTTATAAAAATAGCCAAAAGTATTAATAGCTAATTACTAGTAAGGTGAAATACTCCATGGACTACAGAAAGAATTGTTACAAGACTGTAGCTAGCTAAGTGTCAAAAATTAGACTTTTGGGAAGTTGATCTGTGGTCATTGCAATCTGATTTTCCTTGTATTCCAAAGCGATGTTGTGTTTCCTGGCAACAAGATGCAGATAACGGCATGTTGAGCCTTGCTGAGAGATTCACAAACAAGCTGGAGTAGCCCAGGTTCACATGGTTACCACATTATTTGGCTAAAGCTATTAATCTCTGTGGTCAGGCCCGTAAAGCTGGTCTATCTGTGCAGATTACACATAACCAGGAAGTGTGTGTTCAGCTGTGTATATGTCCAAGTCAGGCCCTGCAGTCTTTGGACTCAAGGATAATAATGAATGGCAGTTGTCTGTTCCACTTGTTTTCACCAGTTATATGACTTGGTAAATCATTATATGCTGTAGCCATAATACTTCATTGTGTCCAGCTTGGAGAAAGTGTCTAATACTGGTACTCTTGTAGAGATAAGAGTTCACAGTTTAGAACTGTGCGGTGAAAATTCTGTTTTGCATATATACTGGATTTACAACTATCTCCAATTTAGATAATATGCACTGAATGTTGAGATTATTCTCAAAGTGAAATGAGTGCTGGGGAGCTAATTCAGTGGTAGAACATAGGATTTATGTGCCTGAGGTCACAGGCTCAATCCCAAGGTGTGTATATGTCAGAATTAAGAGTTGCTTTGGTCTCTCTTTCTCAAAAATACTGAATAGCGGTGGTAAGATGGCAAAGCTGGTAGAGTGTAGAACTCACATGCTTGAAGTTCCTAAGTCAGTCCCCAGCACGACACGGGCTAGAGTAGTGCTTTTGATTTTTTTTTCTTTTCATCTTTCTCATGTGAAACTAGTTTCTATAAAATAAATGTTAAAAAACAAAAGCCATTCCCAGTTCCAGTAGGCTCTGCTCATCTTTTTATAATTTTTTTTTTTTTTACTAAGAGTGAAATTTGAGGGGGGCTGGGCAATGGTAGATCCAATAGAGTGCACGTACTGCCATGCATGAGAACCTTGGTTCAAGCCCCTAGTCCCCACTTGGAGGGAAGAAGCTTCATGAGCAGTGTGCAGTGGTGCAGGTGTTTCTTCTCTTCTCTCCCCTTTTCTATTTCTATCAGAAAAGGAAGGGGGGGGGAACCATTAGCAGTAAGAGGTACCACCACACAGGCAGTAAGCCCTAGTGATAACCCTGGTGGTAAAAGAAAATGAATTTGAAAGCAAGTTCAGCTGTATAAATTCACAGGTCCCTTCTGACTCAGTTTGACTGTTCCAGGTCATCTCTCTTTAGCTAGAAAGAGAAAGAAACAGGCAGAGGTATGGAGACAGGGAGGGTGTGGAGATACCCCAACAATGAAGCTTCCTCTGATACTAGGCCAGATTTGAGCCTGGGTCACATAAAGCGGTGTACTATATCCCAAGTGAGCTGTTTTGCTGGCTCCATCCAACACAACTTATTAGTCAAGATGCCTAAATACTAAAACATTTTTTAAATTTTTTTTAAAAAAATTTATTTATTCCCTTTTATTGCCATTGTGTTTTCTTGTTGTTGTTGATGTCATCGTCGTTGTTGGATAGGACAGAGAGAAATGGAGAGAGGAGGGGAAGACAGAGAGGGGAGAGAAAGAGACACATCTGCAGACCTGCTTCACTGCTTGTGAAGTGACTCCATAGCATGTGGGGAGCGGGGGCTCAAATCGGGGATCCTTAGGCCGGTCCTTGCGCTTTGCGCCACCTGAGCTTAACCCGCCTGTGCGGTACCGCCCAACTCCCACACTTTTTTTTTTTTTAAATAGGGTCCTAGTGATGGTGCACCCAATTAAAACACATTTTTAAAAATATTTATTTATTCATTTCCTTTTGTTGCCCTTGTTGTTTTATTGTTGTAGTTATTATTGTTGTTGATGTCGTCGTTGTTGGATAGGATAGAAAGGAAGGAAAGACAGAGAGGAGGAGAGAAAGACAGACACCTGCAGACCTGCTTCACCGCCTGTGAAACGATTCCCCTGCAGTTGGGGAGCCGGGGATCCCCAACTGAACCGGGATCCTTAGCCTGTCCTTGTGCTTTGCACCACTTGCGCTTAACCCGCTGCACTACCGCCCGACTCCCTTAAAACACATTTTTTAAAAGTTTTTAAAAAATATATTATTGGATAGAAATAGAGAAATTGAGGGGGGGAGATAGAGATGTAGAGAGACACCTGCAGCTTTGCTTCACCACTCATGAAGCTTCCACCCTAAAGGTGGGGACCAGGGGCTTGAACCTGGCTCCTTGTACATTGTAATGTGTGTGCTTAAACAGGTGCACCACTGCCTTGTGCCCCCTAGAACACACTTTTTTTTTTTTGGAGGCTCAATGATTTTTTTTTTTTTATTTAAGAAAGGATTAATTAACAAAACCATAGGGTAGGAGGGGTACAACTCCACACAATTCCCACCACCCAATCTCCATATCCCACCCCCTCCCCCGATAGCTTTCCCATTCTCTATCCCTCTGGGAGCATGGACCCAGGGTCATTGAGGGTAGAACACACTTTTAATAGAATTTCATTATTGTTTTTATTTGGTTCATTACAATGAAAATTTAAAATTATTTTCCAGGGGTGGAGTAATGGTACATTTGTTACCAACAGGAGGACTTAGGTTCACGTTTCAAGGGGAGGAGGCTTCACAAGCAGTGGAGCAGTTCTGCAGGTGTCTCTTTCTCTCTGTTGCCTCTCTATTTCTCTGACTCTATCATGGGGGAATAAAAGGTCACCAGGAGAGGTGGAGTTGCATAGGCACTGAACGTCAGCGATCACCCTGGTGGCAAAAAAAAAGTTTGTATTGCTCTCTTACTTTGCTTTTTTTTTAAAAATATTTTCTTTAAATTTTTAAAAAATTTATTCTCTTTTGTTGCCCTTGTTTTATTGTTATAGTTATTATTATTGTTATTGATGTGGTCGTTGTTGGATAGGACAGAGAAATGGAGAGGGGAGGGGAAGACAGAGGAGGAACGGCTTGTGAAGCAATTCTCCTGCAGGTGGTGAGCTGGGGGGGGCTGGAACCGGGATCCTTACAGGGGTCCTTGGGCTTTGCGCCACCTGTGCTTAGCCCGCTGTGCTACCGCCTAACTCCCTTACCTTGCTTTTTATACATCTGCAAATATTTATTGCCAACATTAGCTGAAAACTAGTTTTATGTACAAATTACACCTATTAAATACCATGGCTTTTTTTTCCCCTTCCATACAGGAATATGAACTTTGGGGATTTCCAAATTCTAAAAAGTAACATCAGTGGTTATCTTTCAATTAAAAAAAAATTCTCTGACAGGTACTCATCTTTAGTAGAAAATGATGAGTTTTTAAAGAGTCTCACTAACTTTATGGAGTACTATTGTAGATGAAATTGTCGAATAATATCCCTATATAGTGACTTAAGGTCACCACTGGTTTTCAAATTACATTTATTTATTTACTTATTTATTTAAATCTATTTATTTATTTTCCCTTTTGTTGCCCTTGTCTTTTTTTTTTCCTTGTTGTCTTTTTGTTGTTGTAGTAGTTATTATTGTACTGATGTCATCGTTATTAGATAGGACAGAGAGAAATGGAGAGAGGAGGGGAAGACAGAGGGGAGAGAGACACCGGCAGACCTGCTTCACCGCCTGTGAAGGGACTCCCCTGCAGGTGGGGAGCTGAGGGCTCAAACCCGGATCTTTACTCGTCCTTGCTCTTTGCGCCACGTGCACTTATCCCGCTGTGCTACCGCGCGACTCCCTACATTTATTTTAAAGTGTGCCACAATAGTTTTCTGTTTTTTTTTTCTTACCATTTTATAATAGACAAATTGAGAGGGAAATGGGAGGTAGAAGGGGAAAGAGAACAAGACACCTGCAGCACTCTTTCACCACTCAGGAAGTTTTCCCCTGCCAGGTGGGGATCGGGGGCCTGAACACAGGTCTTTGTGCACTGTATTGTGTAAGCAGGTGCACCACCACCACCACCCAGTCCTATCTTCTACTTATTCTTTAAATAAATATTTTATTTATTTATTAATGGGAAAGATAGGAGAGAGAGAGAGAAAGAACCAGACACCACTCATGTCCTGCCAGGGATTAAACTTGGGACTTCATGCTTGAGAGCCCAGTGCTTTATCTTAGACCACTTATCTTCTGTTATTATCACTCATAAAGAAGCAAATTTTGCTTTGGAGCTAACCTTCAGGTGCAAAATGGGATTGTGTGTGTGTGTGTGTGTGTGTGTTTTCTAATTTTGAATTTCTAGAGTGAGAGTGGAGAGGACAGTGTTGCCCCTCCCCCCTTTCTTTGTAGGAATTAAAGTTTATTGTTACAAGAGGGAATTTTATTGCTTGTCTTAAGCTTAGAGTGTTGGCTTTAGTTTTGAGTGAATTTGACTTTTAATTGTTTTGAGGTTGTTTTTTTTTTTTTTTTAACTTGTCCAGATAATAGAAACTCTGAAAGAAGACAGGGAGAAATCTGTATTAGTGATGATAAAGAGTTTATTCTGTTATTCTCTATGATTTGCAAAGCTGATTACCTAAACTATTAGAACAGGCTTCTGACTGAACTCTACGGAAAGAGTTAGCCAAGTTAACTCTGGCCTGTGCAGCTGTGATGATGATGATGATGATGAATGAACTAACTCATTATGTATTATTGATAATACTGGAGAGAAGAGCTGAAAGTTACTATGCCTTGTGACTTTTTGGTATTTCTTGAATATACACAGCTGGATGAGTTTGAATTTATTTTTAAAATTCCTGCCTAGGAGAAAGAGAGCTCCATAAGCAAGAACTGTGAAGTGACTTTCAAGATGTGTCTTGTGCTGTTAAGATAGAGCAGTCCTCTGAGTTATTTTTTGTGCTTATTTGTGCTGATATTTACATATGAAATAAAACTAATTGGCTTTTGTCTGAACTAATCCCAGAGAAGTTACTGGGTCTGTGTGAGACTCAAAAGCAATCATTTCTTTTTTTTTTTTTCTTCCAATAAGTAGGTTAGACTTTGAAGCAGCTGTCTGTAGGTTGAGGTCAGTCTGTTCCTGATATATTTATTGTAATGAAAATGTACCTTGCAAAAAGCAGAGATATATAGTTTTTAAATCAGACTGTTGGAGGAAATTGCTTATAAGGTTTTTGGCAACCCCTAAAAGCAATCACATGATACATAATGCATTTTCTTATTGAGTTGACTAAAGGTTTTACTTTTTTATCATAAACAGGGAAATAAAGTAGTTTTAAAAGGTAATTTAAAAGGTTATTTTACACATATGGGCAAAAAATTGCTACTTTTGACAGATTGCTTCTACTGTGTCCCTATAAATCTATTTCCTTTTTAAAAGTCTTATTTATTTGTTTTTTTGAGAGTCAGAGAAATAGTAAGGGGAAATAGGGAGAGTGTTATCTACAGCACTGCTTTAACATTCAAAAAGCTTCCTTCCTCAGGAGCTTGAACCCTGGTTCTTGAGCATAGTAACATGTGCTCTCTACCTAGTAAGCTACTGCCTGAACCCTACTTCTCTTTTTATTTATTTATTTATTGGATAAGAGAAATTGAGAGGGATGGGGGGATATAGAGAGAGGGAAAAAGAAGACACCTGCAGCATTGTTTCACCTCTCACAAAACTTCCCCCTGCAGGTGGACTTGAACTTGAGTCCTTGCATATTGTGACATGTGCATTCAACCTTCCTATTTCTTTTTACACTCAAATTTCTAGATGTTCACATTGCTGTTCTATCATAAAGCAAAGGTAAATTCATAAAAATTTGAGCATTACAGATCCCCCAAATAACTTACCAAATAGAGCAGTTCTGCTTTTGGGTACCAGAAGAAACCTCTATGTGTGTATACCACTGAGTTTGAAAAAACCGAGTATATGGGGTAGGCAAGATAGGTCACTTAGTGTTCTTGCTTTGTCATATGACCAATCCAGCCAATCCTCCCTTGTTGTGAAAGAAAGCTTCTGTGCTGTGGGGACTGTCTCTACCTTGCTATCTGAAAAAGTCAACCTAGAGTACTTGAAGCCCCAGTGACAAGACAAGCATATTTTTAATCACAAGATGATCAGTTTTCTTTTTTTAAATCAGAGATGGAACCCAGGTTCTCATGCACATGTTTATGCTGAACCACTTGCTCAACTTTTCGGGTTTTTTTTGTTTGTTTTTGTTTTGAGTGTATATGACTGCTAGTGCAAAGCCACCATTCTACCATCCTGAGAGCTTGGGGTGTAGGGGATCTAGCCCAGAGTCTCAAAAAGTGAAGATAGGTGCTACACCACTGTAGCTCTACAGCCTCACAAGGTGATTGTTACTGTTTTACAACTTTCTATAAATTGGACACTGGCAGGTTTTGCAAGAAACTCAGTTTGTAAACATATGATAGAATTATGGAGCTTCCCCTTTAGAGTAAATGGATGGGAGGGTCATGATATGGGCCAGGGGTACAGTGCATGTCTTCCATGCATGAATTCCTGAGTCCCTTCTTGATGCTGTATTTGAATAAATAATTAAGTAAATAAATATCTGAGATTCTTAAACTAAAGTGATTAGTAGTGACTTTGTATCACTAATATTTTGTTCTGGAGTGCCTAGGATTGAGCCATTTTGAACCATACTTAGCAGAATCATAAACACAAACTGTATACAAAGAAATAAAATACTTCAAAAGCTCATTGTGTAGCATTTGTGTGCCTGCCAGCGTGTAGCACTTCTAGTAGCAGACAATGTGTAAGATAAATCTTTCGGGTTGGGGAGACAGCATAGTAGTTACGCAAAAGACTTTTATGTCCGAGGCTCTGAATTCCCAGGTTCAACTCCCACCATAAGCCAGAATTGAGCAGTGCTCTGGTCTGTATCTCTCTCATTAGACTAAAATAAAGACATGTCTTTAAGAAAAATCCATATATAATGTCTATAAAAGTCATTTGTGACAATATCTTTTTTAAATAATGATTTTTTTCTTGAGGTAACCTTGGTTTACAGTCCTGTAACTCTTTCAGAAGTAGTTACTCGCCTCCTCAAAATATGCTATCCCATTATGACCTCCCCACTAAAGCAAGTTCATTGGACCCCTTCTGACTGTAACCCCTCAGCCTCAAACCCTTCATTGACCTCAGGGCTGCACAGACAGCTTCCATTTAAAATTAGTTCTGCAAGTATTAAAATTAATCCAGCTCAATCTCTGACACATTAACTAAAAGCATCAAATTTCTAATATATATTAATTTCTAGTTGATAGGGGAATTTGAAACTGTGAGGGGTGGTTTCTGAAATAATACTTTGAGATTTTTGCAAATAAAGAATTCTTTATAAAATAAAATCTGTGTAATTTGTGAAGATTATGTATTTCATCTGTGTAGAAGACAGTATTGCATTCGTGTGTGTGTGTGATGTATGTATGTATGTTTACACATATAGGCATACAACACAAACTTCACTGTAGTTCCAACTTTTCAAATCAAAAGAGATGGAGAGAGAAAGATACCATAATATTGAAATTTCTCCCAGTGTGGTAGGACCGGACTCTAACCTGGGCTATAATTTACAGCAAAACAGACAGCCTCCTGAGTGAGCTATCTTGTTCATCAGCAGCTTTCCTCAAAATATAATCAATTCTGTAATCAGAAACACTTTTGGACGTCATCGATATTAATAAGCTTCTAATTGTGAAACTTCTGATTTTCATTTCTGACCTAGCCAGTTACTGTTGCTAAAACAAGCATAGAAGGGAGTTAACTAAGCATTCCTGTTTGTATTATCTACACAACAAAATGTGTGTTTCCTTGATCTTTTCAGCTCTACCCAGTTTACTTACTGGCTACACTTATTTTACCAGTGAAGAGGAGCCTTTGCATGGTCATTGCAGTAAAAGAGTATATTCATAAAAGAGTAAAATGCTAGTGTGTGTCTTCCCTTTCCAAGTCTACAGAAACAAGTGGGTTCTGATTATTTATACCATAGAATGTATAAGGAGTGGATTAAAGTCCTGCTCCATTACTTGGTCAAGTTGTTAGAAAAAGAGTTGAGGAAATTTGTATTCATGCAGAAGATGTCTTTTGTTATGCTACTGATTCAGAGCCTAAGGACTTTTAATAATTTTAAGTTGAAAGATAGCATTTCTCAGAATTATTAGAATTTTTTTTAAGACCACACAGAATTTCTCTTCTTTTCCACTTAAGACACTTTTTAAATTTCCATACTTATTTGAAAATAAATGCAGAGAGTTTGGGTCACTTAGGAAGCAAACTTTTGTTATAAATTTTTGCAGTACTAAGTAGTCAGTGAACAAATGGTAGGGCTTAGAGGTTCAGGGGTGAACTTTGCTTGCTTGTAGTACACATGCTCTCAGAATCTTGCCTGCACCCTGTGATCTTCACAGTTCCTGCAGCTGATGAGGGCAATGAGAGGGCAAATGGCACAAAATACTCTAAATAATTTCCTGCTGTGGTTGATCTTTGGTTTCTGTCACCTGGCTTTGCTCTTTCATTTCCAGGCATTGGAGAGAATAAAAATGAGAGAAATACTAGGTTTGCCTTCTAAGGTTTTGAAACTGAAGGAAATTTGCTTGCTTTCTGACACTTGATTTATCCAAATGTAAAGTGTTTTACAGTTACTAAAATAGGTGTCTTAACTAATTGACAAAATTAAATCTAGTAGAGAAACTCTTTAGGAAAAGTTATTGATATAGAGTCATTGAAAGGTTTTGTAGTGTAGTTTACAAAACTTAGATATTAATATTTAGTATATTCTATAGAGTCTTTTTCTCCTGTGAAAAAAGAAGTCATCAAATGATGAATTCTCTAAATATTCTTTTTTTAAAATTAAAAAAAAAATTATTATCTTTATTTTTTGGATAGAGACCACCAGACATTGAGAGGAGTAGGGGGGAGACAGACACCTGCAGCCCTGCTCCACCACTTGTGAGACTTTCCCTCTGCAGGTGTGGGAACCGGGGCTTGAACCCAGGTCCTTGTACACTATATTGTGTGTGCTCAACCAGGTGCACCACCACCTGGCCCTCTTCTTTAAATATTCTTTACAAATTCCAATCTCTAGTGTTGAGAGCTTACTCATCTTGGGATTCTTATAGTAAGCAACTGTATGGGAATGTTTTTCACTTGTTCATTTATTGATAAGTTTATCTGCACTAAATAGAAAAAGCTAAATGGAGAAAATTCTGAATAAAAATCTTTTGAAAGGAGTCATTTATAATTTAGAAAGGCAGTCTTGAAATAAATTAAGCTAATAGGTCCTATTCTTTATAGGGGTTATTGGAAGATAGGTGGGTTTTTTTTTTTTCAGTATGATTTTTTTTTATTTATTGAGGAAATGTTGATTGACAAATTATTGTCACAGTGATACAGTTCTACATCTTCCCAAGATAGGTGTCTGTACATAGGTCTCCACCAGTCTGTCCTCCTCCACCATAGATCACTAGATCTAGCCCTCCCCACTGAGCACCTCAACTTTTAAACAGTGTAGTATTTACATGTGGTATTACTCTTGCAATATCTATATGGAAATTTTCTATAAACATTTCATCTCTTTAAAGATTGTAAATTCAATCTTTTTTAATTAATAACCAGAGCACTGCTCAGCTCTGCTTTATGGTGGTGCAGGGCATTGAACCTGACATTTTTGGAGCCTCAGGCTGAGAGTCTCTTTGCATAACCATTAGGCTCTCTACCTCTGCCCTTAAATTCTATATCCTTAAAGTTGAAATCAGTTTTTGTGCCATGAATACATGACAGACATTTTTTATTGTCTCCTTTGAGGTAAAATACTTGAAAATATTTCCCTTAACAAAGGGATATTTTGTTATCTTCGTAACAAAGTAACTGCAGACTGGTGTGATAGCTTGTGGCAGCACATAGGTCTTGTATGTAGAGGTCCCAGGTTCAGTCCCTTAATACTACCAGTGAAAAAAAATAAAAAACAAGTGGTATTTGTATGGTTTCATGGAGCAAAAGGCAAAATGCATTTAAAAACTGTTGCTTGTATTGTATCTAGCTGCTTTATAAAAAATTTATTTAGTCTAAGAGATAAAAGTATGCAGAGCCAGGATTGAACTCTTGATTGAGTCTCTTGCATATAAACAAGCCTGCTTTCAACTGCTGAGTCACCACCTGGCCACCCCAGCTATTCTTGTAGACATTAAGTTTCACTTCCTCTTTGGCCACAGTTAATGGGTATGTCTCACTTAAGTTACCCTCTAGGTGTTTCAGGATATGTGACTAAATTTGGATAAAATTTAAAACTATAATGTATAACATTCCTGGTATCTTCAAGGTTCAGAATTTAAACCCATATCTTCTTCATATATAAATAGTGAAACCTGGTCTCATAAATTAACTTTAAAAAAAAAAAAAACATTTGCTATTTATTAGCACAAAATAGCAAGGAGAGGGAGAACCAGAGCATCACTCAGGCATATATGTTTACTTGCTGAGCCATCTCCTAGGTTCTACATTAGTAAAACTTTTATCTATGGAATATTCTAGGCTTAGCTACATCATCTTAGAAAATTCTTTTGCATTCTTTGCTTTGATAGAGTAATAAAAATGAAAGTCCAGGACCAGGAAGGCACCAGTCATGCTTGTAACCCAGGTTTGAGTCCAGCCCCACTGCACTGGGGGGAGCTTCAGTGCTGTAGGGTATGTCTGCTTGCCTTTCTGTAAAAGTTTGTCCAGAGCCATGAAGCCTGGTAAAAGGAAAAAGAAAGTCAACAGTATTTTAGGCTAGGGAGATAGCTCAACCTGTGATACCAGCTTGCATGCCTGAGGCCAAGGTTCAGTCCCCAGCATCACTATGTGCCACAACTAAGCAGTGCTTTGGTCCTCTTTCTCCTTATCCTACTCTTATTTCAAATAAATAATCTTTAAAAAAACGTAAAATTTCAGCATTTTAGTAGCTCCTCCCTCCCCACAAGTGTATGTTATAATTTGTTTTTTATGGCTTCATGGGGGTGGAGCAGCCTTCAGTGTATGATATTATTTCTTAGGGGATTAGGAAACATTTCAACATACTCAAATGACCATGTCTTGGCACAGTTTGCTGAGAATAAGCTGTTAATGTTATGTATTTATTTAGTTCGGTTTTCCCACATGCTTTTGGAGGACATAAAATTACAAAAGCTTAAAAATGGGTTCGTGTTTCTTTCTTTTTAAATGTTTATTCCCTTTTGTTGCCCTTGTTGTTTTAATGTTGTAGTTATTATTGTTGTTATTGATGTCGTTGTTGTTGGATAGGACAGAGAGAAATGGAGAGGGAGGGGAAGACAGGGGAAGAGAAAGAGAGACACCTGCAGACCTGCTTCACCGCCTGTGAAGCGACTCCCCTGCAGGTGGGGAGCCGGTGGCTCGAACCTGGATCCTTACTCCGGTCCTTGCACTTCGTGCGGTTAGTGTTTCATTTAGGAAACCTGCCTGCTTCTTTCCTCCTATCTCTTTTTTTGTTTCATTGTGTTCACTCTAGAATCACTTTTAAGGTCACAAATTAATATCTGACAATCAATGAATTAGACATAGGTCCCAGAAATTTTTTGAGATATTTAAAGAATCATAAGATAAATTTGTGACCTGAGCTTATTCATTGTTTGCCAGAGTGATTTAAGTCTTCAGCTCTAGCTATATACTAAGATATAGGGTCACCTTAAAACTGGACAGATTTGACAGTATTTGGTTCATTTGATTCTCAACCCTCCTCATAACTCCTAAGGGTTGTAAATACATAATAATAATATACACTCCCAGTTTTTATTTGTAACTATGCTATATTTCTGTCTATAGCTACATCTGGATAACAGGGAAAATCCCAGTTGCAGCCAACATTCAAAGTCTTTGTGTGTGTGTATGTATTTATGAGCATAGGCTTTTAACATTTGGTACATGTTGAAAGATGCTACTTTTTATGTAAGCGTTTATAGGCCTGTTTGTTTGTCTTGGTGTTTAGTGATTTACAGAATAACAGATACAATTCTACACACTACCCACAAGTGGAGTTCTGTGTCCCCATTCCCTTCATTGGAAACTGTAATGGTTCTCCCAAAGTCATAGATATGGGTTGACTATTATTTCTATAACTATCTTTTTTTTCTTGTATAGGCCCGTTTTATTGCTCCCCCCAGTAGATCTGTGCTGCTTATTTGAATTTGTGTTAACAAAATTAATAAGTTACTGTGTTGTTTGTTTTTTGCCTCCAGAGTTATTGCTGGGGCTCTGTGCCTGCTCTACAAATCCGCTGTCTGGAGACCATCTTTTTTTCCATTGTTGTTGTTGCGGTTATTGCTGCTGCTGTTGTTAGATAGGACAGAGAGAAATTGAGAGAGGAAGGTAGTGAGGAAGATAGACATCTGAAGACTTGCTTGCAGAGCGATCACTTTTGAAGCGACCCCCCTGAAGGTGGGGAACCGGGGGCTCGAACAAGGATCCTTGTGGCACTGAGTTACTGTGTTCTAAGGGAGAAAGTTGGGGAACATAGTTCTTTGAAATGTAATAGCTGCACTGCTTTCACAAAAATGTGTTGATAATTGTATATACCATGGCTTTGATTCTCTTCTCCTTGTAACACATTTGAAGGGATATTTAGGCTGCCAGATATTACAGTAATGCTAAATGAGTTCCTGGAGACATCAAAGCCAGGTATCAAAAACCATCTATGTTTTGTGTGCCTGTGAAATATTTCTAGTGGCAGCAAACATACCCCATCTGTCATGTCTGTCTCAAGCCTAATAACAGTCTAAATCCTGTCCAGACTATATGATCTTTATCCCTATGATTATGACCTTCAATTTTTGGAATCATTTCCTTTTTTACATTACAGTAATAAAATATGAGGATCTTATTAATTGTGTCTGCCTAGTTGGTTAGTGTGGGTGTTAATTTGTTTGAGGTCACAGGTTTATCCTAGTAAAAACTGTTACCTCTTAAAGGTAGGAAGCCAAGGTTCGAAGTCTAACCCAGGGTTAAAACTACACAGAGTAGCATTCAGAAAGCTTTATGCTTGATTGACCTTTGCTACAGCCTGAATTATATCTTTTATTTACATCATCTCCCTCTTAAAGGTGCTACATTTCCTACAGTTTTGTCTCAGTTGATGGCACTATTATCTACTCACACAAATGAGAAATGGGGGATGCAGCCAGAGTTTTTTTCTCTTTTTTTTTTTTTCCTTTTCTACTGGAAAGAGCACTGCTCAGCTCTGGCTCGTGGTGGTGATTGAACTTGAGACTTTGCAGCCTCAGGCATGAGAGTCTCTTTATATAACCATTACGCTGTGTACCCCTGCCCAGCCAGAACTTTTTCTACACCCTCCAGCCCCATGTGTAGTCATCCTCTGTGCAGTTAGATTTTAATTCTTTAATACTGCTCAAACCATCTCTACTGTTACCTCCCTAGTTTAGCATTTGTCTTATGTGCCATTCTAATAGCTACACAGTTAAGCATAAAATATTAATAAATATGCTGTTATATAGAAAGCAAGTATCTATTTCCTTCCAACTGCCCCCCCCAATCAATCCTCTGTACCACTATTGTTGAAGTGAACTTCATAAAAGGCAAGCCTGAACCTTGTTGTTAACCCACCAGTATTCCTCCTTCTTCTTCTAGCGTTTGCCCTTCTTCTGTAGCCAGTTAACAGCGTAGCAGGACCAACAGCTTGAAAGCTGTCAGGAGCTGCTTGTTGCTGGCTTTGAAAGTGACTGGGATCCATGTGGATTCAGTCGGCTAGGAAGAATCATCAGTTTCCCCAATGAATGGGTACTCACGGGATGCACCACGAGAAGGTCGATCCACTGTCTGCAGAATCAAGTCTTGACCTCTTGACCCAATAAGTAAAACTCTTCATTATCTGCTTCTGTCAATCCATGTAGCCCAGCGTTGTATCTTATCATCCCCTCACATGCAGACACACTGACCTCCCACATGAAGTGCATGTGCTACACACTCAGGTCTCTTATGCCCTGCTTGGTTAGTTTCAGTACATGTCAGCCACTCTGGCATTCTGCCTCATTGTCTGCTGACTTCCTGGCCAAATGTGGCTCTCATTTCTTCCAGGGTGCCTCTGTTGAACACCTTTCTTGACCCTTTTCCTAACAGAAATGGGCTCTGTGTCTCAAGTATCTCCAGACCTCCTTTGTTCCACGTTTCACTCTGTACCACCATTTGTTGGTCTCTGTCTTTTCCCATGGAATGGCATTTTGACTTTTCCATCCTCTTATCCCCAGCTCATATGACTGTGCCTAATCAGTGTGTTTATTTAAAGTTTTTTTTTTTACTGGGTTTTTTGTTTGTTTTGTTTCATTTGTCACATTTCTTTCTTGATTTCTAGCAATAACAGGAAATCACCTAAAATGATTATTATGTTATTTGTTGAACTCTCAAATGAATAATTCCAAGCACTTATTTATCTGACAGATTTTATTCTTCAATTTTCATCTAGCAACTAAATAGTTTTAGTTTCCATCCCAGCACCATTTGCCATTTATAGTGTAGACCCTTTAAACTTTCTCTTTAGTATCTGAAATATACGTAGAATAAATTATGGTGTGTAGGGATTATTTTCTGACTTAGTGTGGGTGTTGGTGTTTTAAACAATGATAACATGTTGGAAAATGTTGACTTAATTTGGTGTGTCAAGATATTTGTTGAGGGGAGTCGGGCGGTGGCGCAGCGGGTTAAGCGCATGTGGCGCAAATCGCCAGGACCTGAGTAAGGATCCCAGTTCAAGCCCCCGGCTTCCCACCTGCAGGGGAGTCGCTTCACAAGCGGTGAAGCAGGTCTGCAGGTGTCTGTCTTTCTCTCCTCTCTGTCTTCCCCTCCTCTCTCCATTTCTCTCTGTCCTATCCAACAACAACGACATTAATAACCACAACAATGTTAAACAACAAGGGCAACAAAAAGGAAAATAAATAAATAAATAAATACTTAATAAAAAAATCTAAAAAAAAAAGATATTTGTTGAGTAGGAGGAGAACCATTGTTATAAAGCATCTAAATTATGAGAATGGATATCCTTTTCAGAATTTTAAATTAGCCATATGGACTCTTATGTTGTTATCTCTGTTGGCATGTTTGTTCATAAAACATGTGCAAGCAATATTTTTTATTAATTCATTACTTCACTGCAGAAAAATGAGCTATCTCTTCGTAAGATTTTTTTTTTCCTGATAGGGCTGTATCTTGAGTAAATCAATACTGATGGTATTGATTTTTATTACTCAGGTAAATAAATACTGATACTTACTGACTGATGTGATGTATTTAGCACAATTATACTACTGCACAGTGGTTCCCATAATCTATTTAAAATATTTTTTATTATTTTAATGAGAAAGATGTACAAACACATCACACCCAGAGCACTCCTCAACTCTGGTTTATGGTGAGATTGAGGATTGAACCTGGGTCTTTAGAGCCACAGGCATAAAAAGCTTTGGTTAACCAGTATGTGATACCCCTAGCCTGATTTTTTTTTTTTTTTTGGTGGTCAACACAGTTTGTATGTACCAAGATTATGGCCCTCTGCTTTTGTAAAGCTTTGCCTTCTCTAGCACTGTGACTAGTGCTCAATTTCCATAGTCCTATGATTACTACTTTGGTCCTTTGTTATGAATTGCTCAGTATTTACAATTACTACCCATACTTAGGGTTCTGAGATCTCGGATTTACTTCTTCAGTTTATGGCCTACCATCTCTCATTTTGCTTATAATATCCTGGTTCACATTTCATCCTCTTTTAAGAGCCCTTAACTAGAAATTTTTTTTTCCACTTCTCCCTTATTGCTTCTGTCTCATCTTGTCCCCACCCTAATTCTAAGAACTCAAGGTATTTGAAGAATTCTTCTGACACTTAATCCTTTCCTGATAATATTGCTCCATAATTTAAATTACTCCTCAAATTCTTTCTCTTACAGAAAGTTATCTTGGGTTGATATAATAAAGGCTCTTACTTTTCCTGACCTTTTATCTGTTCTAGATTGCCAATAACTGCCTCCTCTCCCACAATGTTGCAGTCTTTCCTCTCTCATTCTAGACTGTTCCCAATACCCATGAGTTTAGCTAGGCAAGTGGACTGCTTCTTTGGTTTTACATTTTGCTAGTTATTTATCTCTTGAAGCCGTTGGAAGCCAGGAAGGACATCTGTTTAATTCTTTGGGTGATTGTCTAATACAGCCCACCATCACCATTACTATACATAGATGACTCATGACTGCTTTCGATAAACATGAGTGTGGATGCTGAAGGCTTGGCATCTGCACTGCATGCATTTATATTGATGCAGATTGAGAATGGAAAATATTCTTGGCTTTGGGATTTTTAAGCATTTTCTATTTAAGGGAGAGCAGGTGGTAGAATTAATCTTATAAAAAAGATAATTCAATGTTTTTCAGATTTGTTGTTTTGTCTCTGTCAAGTCTAGAAGAGCATATTGAAAATCAAATAGAGTTAAAACAGTACTTTGGTATATCAATCCAAAGAACAGATGATTATGGTAAATTAAGAATTGTCATAGAAATTTCATAATGCCCAAAGCACTATGTAGCAGAAGCCACAGTTTTTGATGCCTTTCTCATGCAAATCATTATCTGAAGTCTCAGCAGTGCAGGCTTAAACAGGAAATTGCCAGAGTAGTGTAGTATCCAGAATAAAATTTGACACTTTAATAACACAAAAAAGCACTGACTTTTTCCTATAAAGCAGGTTAGCCAACATATGGCTGCTGTTCTAATAACTCCTTAAAGAAAATAGTAAGGATGTGTTAACTCATCATTGGAAACAGTTACTAGGAAATTTAAAAGAGGAAAATCTGTTTAGAAACAAAAAATAATCTCAAGAAAGAGAGAGAGAGAGTTTCTCTGCTCTGGAATAATACTAAATTATTCTAAAAATTAACTGACAATTGCATAAAACCAATTGATAACAAAGTTTGATTCAAGTGTAGAAATCTCTGTTTTCATTGTGTGTACAGTGTCTTTGATTCTTATTTACTTCGTTTGGAGTTGCTGGGGCTTCAAGCAGCACCCAGAGTTTCACTAACCCACCACTTTTTCACTCAGAGGGAGGGAGAGATACCAGAACACCCACCATGTGGTACTGGGGCTCCAATCTAGGCCTTGAGAATGGCAGGGTGCATACCCTACCTAGGGAGCTACTTCAGCTTCCCCTCACCCCAACCTTTTAAAGCATTTCCTGTGTGTGTGTGATTTTAAACAGCATTTTTCTTATTTCCAACTTCTGACTTGGCTGTAGGATGGGAAATTAATTTTCTTCCCTTTACGTTTACCTTGCATGTTTATGGAGGGATGTAAATAGCTATTCACAGGATAAAGGAGAGCAATGCCATAGAGTAGCTGCAATAGTAAATTATTTAGCTCTGTGTGCTAACCAACAAAACTCATAGATCAAAATACCTTTTTTCAGAATTCCTTTAGTAATTATTGGGCACATCTGCTCAAACATCTGGATTCATATGAGCCAGTTCTGAGTGCCACAAGCTGTATTATCCTCTGTATTGTAAACATTCATTTAAAAATCCGGTGGAAATAGAAAAGACTATGAAGGAATACAATTACAAAGAGTTAACACATCTTGTAGTTATCTATACCCCCCCCTTGGGAAAAATTTGGAGCATACATGAAAAGAGAGAAAGGCACAGCGTCAATTAAAATAATTACTCACATGTTTCAAGCTCTAGATGAAGTTTCCATTAAAGAAACAACTGTTTTTTTTCCTTTATTGGGGGGGATTAATGGTTTACAGTCGACAGCAAAATATAGTAGTTTGTACATGTGTAACATTTGTCAGTTTTCCACATAACAGTCTAACCCTCAGCAGGTCCAACTCTGCGATGATGTTCCAGAACCTGAACCCTCTCCTCACCCCAGAGTCTTTTACTTTGGTGCAGTACACCAGAAACACAATTATTTTTAATTAAACCACTCTATAAATTAATTTTTTATAAATTAATTTCTTAAAGCTGATTCTTATGATGAATAATCCTCCAACAGTATTTAGAGGTTTTTAAAGTGCTAATTCAATATCAACAGGCCAAATACTAAAATGACAAAAATACTCTTATAGTTAAACTTCATTATAATCTTAAACTCGGTAGTGCAGCGGGTTAGGCGCACATGGCACAAAGCTCAAGGACTGGCGTAAGGATCCCGGTTCAAGCCCCGGGCTCCCCACCTGTAGGGGTGTCACTTCACAAGTGGTGAAGCAGGTCTGCAGGTGTCTTAACTTTCTCTACCCCTCTCTATCTTCCCCTCCTCCATTTCTCTCTGTCCTGTCCAACAACAACAACAACAACAATAATAACTATAACGATTTTGTTGCAAGGGCAACAAAAGGAAATAAGTAAATATTAAAAAAATAATCTTAAACTATTTTTTTCTTCATTGTTTGCCAGTCCCCCTCCCCCCCCAGGATAAAAGAGTGTCGAGCGGTAGCGCAGCGGGTTAAGTGCAGGTGGCGCAAAGCACAAGGACTGGCATAAGGATCCCAGTTCGAGCCTCTGGCTCCCCACCTGCAGGGGAGTCACTTCACAGGTGGTGAAGCATGTGTACAGGTGTCTTTCTCTTCCCCTCTCTGTCTTCCCCTCTTCTCTCAGTTTCTCTCTGTCCTATCCAGCAACCATAATGTCAATAACAATAATAACTACGACAACAAAACAAGGACAACAAAAGGGAATAAATAAATAAATAAGATCTTAAAAAAAGGTGTTGGATAAATTAGCATTACGAGGGGAGGGTCGGGCAGTAGCGCAGTGGTTAAGCGCATATAGCGCAAAGCTCAAGGAGCAGCTTAAGGATCCTGGTTGGAGCCCCCAGGTCCCCACCTACAGGGGGGTCGCTTCATAAATGGTGAAGCAGGTCTGCAGGTGTCTTATCTTTCTCTCCTCCTCTGTTTTCCCCTCCTCTCAATTTCTGTCCTATCAAACAACAACAATAGCAATAACCACAATAACAAGAACAACAAGGCAACAAAAAGAGAAAAATGGCTGCCAGGAGCAGTGAAATCATAGTTCAGGCAGGAGCCCTAGCAGTAACCCTGGAGGCAAAAAAAAAAAATAGATAAGTAAAAATAAATACATTAGCAATACTGGCCTTATCTGAGGTTGTTTAGTTTTACCTTTTTCTTTGCCTTTACCACCTACCCCTTTCATTTGACAGTGTTGTGTTTTACTGCATTGATTCAGGTAAACTGATGCCTCAGAGAGAGAACAGACTTCAAGAGAAGTAATTTTATTTCTTTGCTTCTTTATTTCTTCTGTCAACTTCATCCTAAAGTTGACTGTGATTGGCTGAGATTCACTCCAGTGTGATGGGAATGGTTGGGTATGTGAACTAGATGTTTTTAATGTCTAATGATCCGTTTAGATCCATTTTGTAAATATATTAACTGTTTCTTCTTGGGTCCTTTCAGAGGACACGAATTTTGGGCAGATTTGAATGCCAAGACTGTGTATGAGACAACTGAATTTGACCAACTACGAAGGCTCTCCACACCACCCTCTAGCAATGTCAACTCTGTTTACCACACAATTTGGAAATTCTTCTGCAGGGACCACTTTGGATGGAGAGAGTATCCTGAGGTATGTACAGGATCCCCCCCCCCCCCCCCGTGAATGTAAATTTGCCTTTTATTATTTTTATTTTCTCTTTCAAATAATGACTAGAAAGAATTAAAAATCAAAGTTCTTAGGGATTTAAAACTGAATCTTGTTGACTTATACCTTTCTTGTGATTTTACTGAAAATGTATTTTTACTGTTAATCTCCTGCAATCATAAGTAAAATGCAATTATACAATTATTTCTCTAGAATCTTTTACTATGGAAACCAAGCGTCTGCAGTGTTAAATACTCAGACTCTGTTACCTTTGGAGTAATTTTAATGAGATGAGCACCGGTGTAACTTTTTGCTAATTTGGCTCCTGGTGACTAAATCGTTTGTTACTCTTAATGTTTCAGGAGTATAATGGAACTAATCACTCTTAAACCTCTGTAAGAAGTAATTGAAAATGTTTCTTGTGCTAGGGTCAGGTAAACCAGTCATTTAAAAGTCTGTCATGTGCATTTGCATTCTTAGTCTGAGATGGTAAAAGTAAATCATCAGTTGTAACTAAGCTTTTAAAACCATGGCTGACTTTGTCTCCAAGTGAGACTCCTGAGTGGCGTAAACATCCTGGAATGATTTTAAATTTTACATTCCTTAGTGCATCTCCAAAAGAGGAAAAACCTACCTTACCTTAGGTTTTCTTTATGGCAGCAGTGAAGGAAAGCAGCAATGTGTTTAATTGCTATAAAACGCAATATTGAATTAAAGTTTCTGACTCTTTAAAAGTAATCACTAGTATCATCTTTCAAAGAGGGTAAAAGGCATTTAAATTGTATCTTCAGAATTTTTTTTTCCAGAGATACAAGCAAAAAGAAAAATCTAGGACGTTATTAGAGTCTTAAAATAGAATATAGTTCCTGAGCCTCATGTTTCATAAGATAGAAATCTATGTTCTTCTGAACAGGGAACATCTTTTTATTCTTCATCTTTGCCCAAAAACAACAACAACAACAAAAAAAAAAACCACCTGTGGGAAGTAATTTGTTTCTCTGTGTTTTACTAAAATTCTTTTTTTTTTTATGAGAAATAACCAGTCCTACATTTATTTGAATATCTGCTAAACTGTCAAGGATTCATTTCTAAAATACAAGTTTTACAGACAGAAGTGATTCGGTTAATCTTTAACTGAAATGTGTACACAATATAGTCCAGCAACTACTGTACATACAAAACCACGCACACTTTATTTATCTCTAATTTTAAAATAATTCATTTTCTTGTTGGGTCTTTTTTTTTTTTTTTTAATATTTATTCCATTATGTTGCCCTTGTTTTGTTGTTGTAGTTGTAGTTGTTGTTGTTGTTGTTATTAATGTCATTGTTGTTGTATAGGACAGAGAGAAATGGAGAGAGGAGGGAAAGACAGAAAGAGGAAAGAAAGAAACCTGCAGACCGCCAATGAAGCGACGGCCCTGCAGGTGGGGAGCCAGGGGCTCAAACCTGGATCCTTATGCCGGTCCTTGCGGTTTGTGCCACCTGTGCTTAACCTGCTGCGCTACAGCCCCACTCCCCTAAAATTCTTTTGATGTTTACAAGGTTAATGACTTTGTCTTCAGTTATATATATATATATTTTTTTTTTCTATTTTATGTGCCGAGGGAGGTGTCTTCATCAGTTAAAATATAGGACTTGCATTCATGAGGCCCCAGTGTCAGGCCTCAACACCTCACAGAGCTATGGCCCATCTCTCATGAAATTAATAAATCGGTAAAGCATTTTTAATATCTTATACTAATAGTTTATTAATGTTTTTCCCTTTACTTCTGTATTCTCCCCCAGTCTGTTATTCGACTTATTGAAGAAGCTAATTCTCGGGGTCTGAAAGAGGTCCGGTTTATGATGTGGAACAACCACTACATCCTTCACAACTCATTCTTCAGGAGAGAAATTAAAAGGAGACCTCTCTTCCGCTCTTGTTTTATATTGCTTCCATATTTGCAGTAAGTGACCAGCAGATAGCTTCATCTCTACTCAGTTGGATGTAGATGTATGACTAAACACTTAAGAGAAAACTATTTTACTAAATCTTTATATATATATATATTACTATGTTAGAGGTAATTGCCTCTAGGATATTATTTTAAAATGTGACATTCTGAGTTATTGTATTTAACTCTTCAAAAAATAGTCTAGATAAACTTCAATTAAATCAGTATTAAAAGACACTTGTATCTTATTGATTTTTTTATTTTAGTCAAAAAGCAGAGTTAATATTCTTTTACTACCCAAAGTAATTATATCTAGAGTGAATTTGCCTTCATGAAAGACTGTTTTTGGTTTTTTTTTTTTTTGTTTGTTTTAGATTTTTTAAATTATCTTTATTTATTGGATAGAGACAGTCAGAAATCAAGAAGGTAGGGAGAGATAGAGAGACACCTGCAGCCCTGCTTCACCACTTGCAAAGCTTTCCCCCTGCGGGTGGGAACCAGAGGCTCGAACCTGGGTCCTTGTGTACTGTAACATGTGCGCTTAACCAGTGTGCCATCACCTGGCCCCTTGTTTTTTTTTTGTCGTTGTTGTTAGTCACTACTTCCCTGGCCATAGAGGGCTGGGTGGTAGCGCACCAGGTTTAGCAAAGGTAGTGCGAAGCACAAGAACTACCTTCCCCAGCCCATGTCAATTGCCTAGACATTAAGGAGGAGTTCTTCATGGTTGTGTGTTCTCCATTCTTACTTCTTAAGAAAATTTGAATGAGAAGAGCTCAACTTTTAAAAGAATTTGCATTCTCATCTGCTAGGTAAAACTCATATGCATTCCTATAATATGCATTAAAATTGCTTACCATACCTTTTGGTAGAGACTGAACAGTCTGCTTTCTGAATTGTGTGTGAACTTTTGTTCCAGTTTTCCAAATGTCATTTCCTTGTTACCTCTAGATAGCCCACTGCCACTTCCCCATAAATGCCAAATAAGCATGGGCTTCTTTGCAAATTAGGAAATCATTACATATGCTAGTCAAATACACCATATTTACAGCTTTATATTTACAATGATACAGGTTGTTTGTCTCTATGAACTTGGGGAGGTTGTGGCCACATTGGGTAGTCTCTTCTGGTTCTTCTTCTAGCGTTTGCCCTTCTTCTGGAGATAAAGATGCTCTTTATATTTTCACTAATTATTTATTTAAAGACCAAATTGTATTTTTCCCCCAGATCAGTGTGTTTGGATCTTAATACTTCTAATTTTTAGAATGTAAGGGGAACATTAAAAAAAAATACAGGTAAATACCATCACCATTACCCCAAGTACTTAGTGTCTAAAAGCAATTTTCAGTAAGGCCAGTTTTAGAAATCAGTATTGACTTGTATGTCCTAGTCTGAAATTTTCACCTATTCTTAATATCATAAATTAAGAATTGTATCATTTCTGTGATTTCACTAACACAGCTGGAAATAGTGTCTGTGTCTAGGAGTTGGGAACATACTGTCCTCCTGGCAAGATGGTAGAACTCATTAGTCAGACCAGCAACTTGGCATGCTGAGCCAATCAAGGAGACAGCTTCTGTGTGAGAATAAAAATATGTATTTGGGTACTGGGATTTCATAGAATGGTGAAAACTTGTTTGTCCTGAGACATAAGTGTGGAATACTCCTCTCCCCTTAAAAAAAACCTTAGACTTGTTTTTATAAAAGTATGAAATATAAAAATAATTAGCAGTGGTAGAATTAATGCCACAAATGTGATCCTGATGTTTCTTCATATAGTTGTTTTAAAAGAGAACAAAGAAAGTCACTGTTTATCTCATTTTTTTTTCTTTTTAAAATTTCATGTCTTGAGCTTGTTGTCTAGGCCAATGATATAATTAGATATAAACTACAATTTAACAAGTTATAGAAATGCAGACTTTATAAAAAAAATAGTAAACAAGACAAAGCAAATAAACAAAACACATTTATTTCTGTGGAAATAATAAGAACTCTCATGCCTGAGGTGGAATGGGTAAATGCAGCCCATCAGCTCTTCGAGTCTGGTGCTAAGGCTCTCAGTCTGACCAGTAGGAAGAAAGAGAAGAGAGGATTAGTTTCAAAAAGCAGATTTCAGAAGAGCGTGGCCTCCAGAAAGACCATAATCTTAGAAGAAAGATTTAATTTTGAGGAAGCAAATGGGGAGAAATTTTAGGTGTTAGTAAATGTAAAGTGTCATAGAAAAACAGGTGTTAAAAAGACCACAATTACTAGGGGATCAGAGGTGTCTAAGAATGGAGAATAAATACTACAGGGGTGGTACGGTCAGTGCAGGGTTAACTTCCTGCAAATGAATTTTCTTCATACTCACTGTTTGTTTTTGACCTCAGATCCTTAGGCGTGACAATTTTTTTTTTTTTTTTTGCATAACCAGTATGTTATCTTCAGCTCTTTTTAAATGAGGTGTTTTTTTTTTATTTAAAAAAAAAATCTTTATTTATTGGATAAGAACAGCCAAAAATCAAGAGGGATGGGGGTGCTAGAGAGGGAGAGAGACACCTGCAGCCCTGCTTCACCACTTGCAAAGCTTCTCCCCTGCAGGTGGGGACCGGGGGCTCAAACCCATGTCCTTGTGCATTGTAATACATGCACTCAACCAGGTGCGCCACCACCCGGCCCCTTAAATGAGGCTTTTTTTTTTTTACTGCCTTTCTCCACTTAGTTTTGTTCAGATACAACTGACATACAACACTGTTAAGCTTAAGAGGTACAGCATAATGACTTATCATGCATGTATATTTTATTTTATTTTATTATTTTTTTAAAGATTTTATTTATTTATTCATGAGAAATGATAGGAGAGAGAGAAAGAACCAGACATCACTCTGGTACATGTGCTGCTGGGGATTGAACTCGGGACCTCATGCTTAAGAGTCTGAAGCCCTATCCACTGCACCACCTCCCAGTGCCACAGTGCATGTATATTTTAAAATTAGCCCCACTGTAACTTTAGTTAAGATCTGTTACTCAATATAGCTGCAGATTTTTTTTTTTTTTCTTGAGATGCTACATTAAAAAAAAATCTTTTAAGGGTGGGGGTGGATAGCATAATGGTTACTCGGAGACTCTCATGCCTGAGGTTCTGAAGTCCCCAGTTCAATCACCTGCACCACCATAAGCCAGAGCTGAGCAGTGCTCTGGTTTAAAATAATAATAATAATCTTAAAAGTTTTGTTCTTTTAGAAAATTATTACTAGTGACTTAATACTGGTTCACAAAAGTAAGATTTCAGGGCTGGGGAGATAGCATAGTGGTTGTACAAAAAGACTTTCATGAAGTTCTGAGGTCGCAGGCTCTTCTCCAACACCATCGTAAACCAGAGCTTAACAGTCCTCTAGTTAAAAAAAAAAAAAAAAACACAAAGTATATAAGGTTTCAGGGCATAGTTTCACACCCATATATGGTGTGTGGAAGTTACCGCACCCACCAGTAAAGTCCTAGGCACCACCCCACCTGCTTTCTGACCCCCCTTAACTATCATAGTTCTCACCAAGTCTGAGATAGACATTTTGGTTACTTTCCCCCACAACTTCATTTGTTTGTTATTGATACTCTACCCATTAGTTGTCCTTCACCACCTCTTACTACACTTGTGCTGGCTACTTTTTAATGTGATAGATTTTTTTTTAAAAGTTTATTCCTTAATATTCTTAGAATACTTATGCTGAGACTGTATAAGGATACAAATCTCAGATGTTTAGAGGTTGAGGATTCATTTTGGATGAAAGGGCGTGAGTCACATACTTTTACTTCATGATTATAAGAAGCTCTGATTCAGTTTCTGTTTGTTTGTTTGTTTGTTTATTCCCTTTTTTGTTGCCCTTATTGTTTTTTATTGTTGTAGTTATTGTTGATGTAGTTGTTGGATAGGACAGAGAAATGGAGAGAGGAGGGGAAGACAGAGAGGGGGAAGAGAAAGACAGACACCTGCAGACCTGCTTCACCACCTGTGAAGCGACTCCCCTGCAAGTGGGGAGCCGGGGGTTTGAACCAGGATCCTTACACCGGTCCTTGAGCTTTGTGCCATGTGCTCTTAACCCGCTGCACTACCACCCGACACCCCTGATTCAGTTTCTTTAACTTATATCCCTTCCCCCTAAAAAAAAGGATACAATTAATATTTCCACTTTTTATAACTGAAGTTGGGCTAGGAAGTGTCTTCTAAAATGGCAAGGAAAGGGAAGTAAGAGAATTTTACCTTTGATTCTGGAAATTCATTTTTCAGAGGTTCTTGACTTAATGTTCTATACCCTTTGTCTATATGTTTCTCTAAAGAAGGCTGGTATAGCACTGTGTTAGAATACCCCAAAGCAGAATACAGATTCCATATTAAATAAAGACACATTTGTAACTGTGGTTGGAATGTATATATGGAGAGAGAGACTAGATTGTAGAAGTTCTATCAAACAGACAAACAACTTTATGTTCTAATCTCAATTAAAATGTTGGCTTGTCAAAAGGTGAGCATATACAGTTAGGCATGGATGCTAATCATACATGTAAAATCTAAATATTATAGATTGGGTAAAACTTATTTACACAGGTTCATGTACAAGCATATGTGGGAGGTTAGGGGCAAGAGATGACATACCAGGTTAAGCACACATAGTACATAGTGTAAGGACCCATGCAAGGATCCCAGTTTGAGCCCCCTGGCTCCCTACCTGTAGGGGAATTGCTTCACAAGTGATAAAGCAGGTCTGCCAGTGTCTCTTTTTCTCCCTCTCTATCTTCCCTATTCCTCTCAGTTTCTCTCTGTCCTATCAAAAAATAAATAAATAAATGACCATAGGAGCAGTGGATTTATTTGCAGGCACTGAGGCTCAGGAATAACTGGAGGCAAAAAAAAAAAAAAAAAGAGTAAATATAGATGCATATTTCCTCTGCTCTATAGGAAAGGATACATTTGAAGCTTTCATTTAATGGAATTGGACTTTAGGCAAATATGAAATCAGAAAGAAGGCAGCAGATTGTCCTCTGCTGCTGGTGCCAGGTTTTCAGTTTGACTATGACAGCCTAAAATCTATTGGGGGCATAGTACTTAGAAGAATTATTACCCCCCTCCCTCCACCCAGAAGCCTCTGTTAGTAACTCCACCCCCTGATAATACTAGAAAACCTGGTGGGGTGGGACTTAACCTCTGCAGAACAGGGATAAAGGGAACAGCTATAAAAAGGGGATTATCCTCTGTGTTTCCTGCTATCCCTCCAGAATAGCAATGACTTTTTTAGGAGTTACAGACCTTTTTAGAATCTGATTAAAGGAGTGGGGCTGCTCTTCAGAAAAATGTGCCATTGATTGCAAGTTCTGGAGAAATCTGTCAGAGTTCTGTGAAGTTCCTCCAGAGGACAAGAATTGTTTGCCTGTCATGAAGTTTGTCAGGAATGAGACCCTGAACTTAGAGTGCACCTGGAGAAGTTTGTATGTGTCCTAGATTACCCAGAACTCCATTCTTGTCTCACAAAAGGGCTTTGAAAGAAGATAAATCTCAGAAATAGTTACTTGAAGAAGATAGATGTTTAGAAGAAAAAAGTCATGCCTCTTGTTTTTAGGTTCTTACAAAGCCATTTCTTGAACTCAAAACTGAATCAGGCACACACAGCGTGTGTGTGTGTGTGTGTGTGTGTGTGTGTGTGTGTGTGTGTGTGTGTGTGTGTGTGTACTGAAATATATGGAAATAAAGAGTATGTGAGCTTAGTAATTACCTAGATTGCTCTATATTCAAATCCTGTATCTGCTCTTTGCTAGCTACATAAGCAATTCCTTTATTTCTAAGAAGGAGAACCAGAGCACCACTCCAGCATACACAGTGCCAAGTATTGATGGTAGTGGCCCCAAAAATTCCAAGTCCTGCTCTGTGCCTCTGAGTCAGCTTCTCCTGCTATGCAGGTAGTTTATTTGAAAAGTGAGAATAACCAAATCTTCTTCTTCTTTTTTTTTTTTCTTTTTTTATTTATTTTATTTTATTTTTTTAAATTTAATTTAATTTTTTAATTTAAGAAAGGATTAATTAACAAAACCATAGGGTAGGAGGGGTACAATTCCACACAATTCTCACCACCCAATCTCCATTTCCCACCCCCTCCCCTGATAGCTTTCCCATTCTCTATCCCTCTGGGAGCATGGACCCAGGGTCATTGTGGGTTGCAGAAGGTAGAAGGTCTGGCTTCTGTAATTGCTTCCCTGCTGAACATGGGCGGAGAATAACCAAATCTTCTTGCCAGGGTTGTGAGAGTTAGTGACATTGTGAATACATGTGCCTGTTTTGTAGTAGATGCTTAGTGTAAGGCGGCTGTGATTATGAGGAATGTGATGGTAAGTTTGCTCTGTAGGAGATTAGGTGCATGCTCACCCACTGCTGTAACCTCTCTGTCACAAAGCACTTTTGAAACCATTTCTTAATACATTCGGCAGATATACTGTTTCCTTGTGACCACCATATACTGATGAGTGTTGGAGTACCCCAGGCCTGAATCTGTAGCCCAGAATTGTGACTTTCTTTCTCTCTGCTTCTTTTCTTTTGCTTTACTTTGAAAAAGTCCAAAGCATATTATTTAAATGTAAGCATTTTATCAGGCAGGAATTTGATTAAAGCTATTCCTTATTTAAAAGTTTAAGGAAGTGTATTCTAGTGCCTAGAACTTAATGGAATTAGTTTCATCTTAAACATATTTCAGTCTATAAAATGTAAATAGTATATTGATGGCTTTGTTTAAACAATGCAAAATAACTTTCAGTGTCTAAACTATTTTTGTTCATTTTATACAAAGATCAAGATATACGTGGATATATATGCATATAGATAGATAGATAGATGTGTGTACATGTATGTATTAAAAAATATTTGGGGGAGTCGGGCTGTAGCGCAGCGGGTTAAGCGCAGGTGGCGCTAAGCACAAGGACCCGCATAAGGATCCTGGTTCAAGCCCTGGCTCCCCACCTGCAGGGCAGTCGCTTCACAAGCAGTGAAGCAGGTCTGCAGGTGTCTATCTTTCTCTCCCTCTCTCTGTATTCCCCCTCCCCTCTCCATTTCTCTCTGTCCTATCCAACAACAATGACAACAATAATAACTACAACAATAAAACAACAAGGGCAACAAAAGGGAATAAATAAATAAAAATAAATATAAAAACAAATATTTAAAAAAATAAATTGGTCTCCCTGTCAACTCCCTCTTTTCCACCTGCCTCACTTAATCTTCTCCTCAGTCCCCCACCCCATATGACCATGACATTTTCTGCTTAGTAAAACAAAACTTAAGAAATGTATATAAATTGGGTGGGGGTTTAGCATAATGGTTATGCAAATAGACTTTCATGCCTGAGGCTTTCAAGTCCCAGGTTCAATACCCCACATGCCATAAACCAGAGTTGAGCAGTGCTCTGGTAAAAAAAAAAGAAGAAGAAAAAGAAATGCATATAAACTAATTGTTCCCTGAAGACAAAGTTTCTTTAACTGTGCAGGCAAAAGAGCATTTGGGGTGAGATTCAGAAGGCAAGATTTTTTTTTTTTTTTTTTTACATTGGATTTCCTCGTTTGCTTTGCAGTAGTACATTCCAGAGTTTTCTCTGCAGGGAGCAGGCCAGGAGGAAGCTAATAAGTTATCTGTATATACAGGCAGTATTCACTCTTAAGATTTCCTTTTCTCTAAAAGTGTTTTAAGCAAGCATCGAAGCTACACAAATTACAGCATTCATTACTGCTACAGAGAACTACCATGTGAGATGTGCTTACATCTGAGGGTTTCACACAGGTGTTCCTTTCTTACCCTTCTAGGACACTTGGTGGTGTTCCCACACAGGCCCCACCACCTCTTGAAGCAACCTCATCATCACAGATAATCTGCCCAGATGGGGTCACCTCAGCAAACTTTTACCCTGAAACTTGGGTTTACATGCATCCATCTCAGGACTTCATCCAAGTGCCTGTTTCTGCAGAGGACAAGAGTTATCGAATCATTTATAATCTTTTTCATAAGACTGTGCCTGAGTTTAAATACAGAATATTGCAAATATTACGAGTTCAAAATCAGTTTCTTTGGGAGAAATATAAAAGGTGAGTTTACTATTTTGAGAAGTTCAAGGAAACTTTTCCTTTTCTTATTAAAGTATAGTTTACACAACATAATTAGTTTCAGGTATACAGCATAATGATTCAGTACTTTTTTTATATAGTGAAATGATTACAATAAGTTTAGCCAACTCATCATTATACCTGGTTATAATTTTGAACTTTACTAAATCTCATTGCCATGCTATATATTACTATCAGGATTCATTTTATAATGAAGTCATAAAATTATAGCCAGTTTATTGCTCAATTAAATGTGGAACTGGGGTCTCATTCACATATGATTTCACTGTCTCAGGCTGCTTTTTCATTCAGACAGAGAGAGAGAGATAGACAAATACCATAGCAGCTCCCATGTGGAGCTCAAACCTAGGCACAACATGGGCCCTACCACCCAGTGAGCATCTCTGTGGATAACACAATAATTAAATAAATTAAAACCTCTTATGTTACTAGTGACAAATGAAGGCTATAAAGACTACACAGAGGACTGGCAAAACAACTCACTCGGGTAGTGCACTGCTTTGTCATGTGCATCCCTCACATTTGAATCCAACATCCACTGCACTGAAGGAAGTTTCTAGCACTGGGAGCCTTTCTCTTCACTTCATTGTTTTCCTCTCAGTCAGCAAATTAGTACGAAAGGATTATGTGTAGATTTAATAAATCTTAAAATGAAGCAATATTCAAGTTGGTAGAATTAGATTTTTAAAAAGCTGTCTGCAAAGGTAAAATGTGAGGATTTGAAGTGGAAAACAAGTAGCGGGTAGAGCAAAAAGGAGAAGAGCTTCCCTTGCTTCCATGGACAGATACGCTTCAACTCTTAGTAAAATCTCTAAAGATGTTTTGCCTTTGGTAGCTTTAATTTTAACCTCTTCTCTTCATTGAAACCATAGAGTGTACAAGTACATCGTGCCTATTAAATTGACCGGTACCTTTTGAATTCCCTGTCCACTCTTTGCATTAGGAAAAAAGAATATATGAACAGGAAAATGTTTGGCCGTGATAGGATTATGAATGAGAGACACTTATTTCATGGAACATCCCAGGATGTGGTAGACGGAATCTGCAAGCACAACTTTGACCCTCGAGTCTGTGGAAAGCATGCTACCATGTTTGGACAAGGCAGTTATTTTGCCAAGAAGGCAAGCTACTCTCATAACTTCTCTAAGAAGTCCTCCAAAGGAGTCCATTTCATGTTTCTGGCTAAAGTGCTAACTGGCAGATACACGATGGGTAGTCACGGCATGAGAAGGCCCCCACCTGTCAATCCTGGAAGTGTCACCAGTGACCTGTATGACTCCTGTGTAGATAATTTCTTTGAGCCTCAGATTTTTGTTATTTTTAATGATGATCAGAGCTACCCTTATTTTGTTATCCAGTATGAAGAAGTTAGTAACACTGTTTCCATTTGAAAATTCTTGGTACTGTGTGATATGAACTCAATCCAGCATTTGTAAGCAGGTTTTGGATGGGTGGGGCAAAGTGGGAGATAGCATTGGATATTAATAGGGCACTTTTAAATACCCAGTTTTTTTAAAGCTCTCTAAAGTGAAAAAAAAATTTTTGAAGAAAAGAAAGTTTTAAAATATGACCACTTATTTAATAATCTACTAATTGTTGTTAGTGTACTCAGCGCGAAAAGAGACTACAAGGGACATACTCTTTTCATTCACATTCCTACATGCAGGCAGCAGTGTTATTAGACGCATTTTGAGACTGAATAGCCTAACTAAATGTGACTTGACCCTGGTAGACAGTTGGCCAAATGAAATGGGGACTGTAAGTAAGCAAACTGAACATTCTATTTATTTACAATAATCAAACTGACTGGAACTAGTACTACCATACTTATTACCTGTCCAAAGCATATGAAATTCTGGTATTTGAGAAGAAACTATACCACCTAGCCAGAAAGTATCCATGACTTAGCTGTTCTGCAGTTTGCCTGAGAATTCAGTTTTGTTTAGAGGACATTAAGGAACTATTTAGAGAGGGGAAAAAAATGTCACCAGCATTCACTGACTAATTTTATGAAATGTGATTCCCATATTGTTAAGCTTCAGCCTTGGAAAACTCCATCTTTTCCACTACTGTCTATCCCAACTTGAAGGAGTTAGGTAGCTAGTTAGTTTTATTAAAACCAGTCTTGAGGATTTGAAGTACTACTTTATTTTGGGGTTTCAGACTTAGGCCCTAATTGAAGGATTTAGAGGAAGGAAGTACATTTATTTGGAACTGAATTGTAAGGTTTACTACCATGCTTCGCACAAAGTAGACCCTCAAAAGTGTGTGTTGACTTGGGAATATTGTTAAAGGTGGTAATCCCATCCCTATGCCTGCTTTGCCAGATGCAGCTGGGTTTCCTGGCTGACTCTGTATTTTACACTACTTAATAGAAACACAAACCTGGAAATTGTGCCACTGGCCCCGCTGGAGCCATGTTAGGTGACTATGCTCATGCCTGAGATCAGAGAGTTAAGTAAAGCTAGGTATTCTTTACTTAAGTAAAGCAAAGACCTAGATTTGTAAAGGTAGAAGTGGTGGTTGAAAAAGAATTCACCGTAGAATTCCTTGAGTACCAACCTCGCATATGTTTGTGGTTATTTCATTTACAAAACCTTTTCAGGAATTTCTGTGTTGTTTAAAGCAAAATATATCTATACTGATGTCTTGGTGAATCAGTCTATCCAAGCACTTATCAGGGCTTCCACAGTTATTTATTTTGCCCTAGTTCATCTTGTCTCTGCCATTGGCATGAAACAGCCAGCTGTGGCTGCTACCGCTGTTCTTTGATCCAATTATAACTTGTAAACCAGTGATTCCCAATCTTTTTCAAGTTGACACCTTACCATTACTTATTGGATTTTATGAAACCTGTTCTTTTTTTCTCCCTAGAGGAAAAAAAAGCTTTATGACATATTTATTTTTTTAATAAAACTAAGCAAAAATAAAAATTCTGGTAATTCTTTACAGTGTTTTGTTGTTTTGGTTCAATATGCATGTGTTGATTGACTGGTTGAATGAATGAGTGAATGTGTGATTGAATGACTGACTGAACAAACCAAACCAGACCTTTGGCTTAAACTCTTGTTTTCTGAAATCAGCAGAAAACTTCTTGCTTAGCAGTCGACTTCAAGTCACGAGAGAAGAGTAAATACTTTATTTTGTAGTTAAGTATTTGGAGGAAAGGGACAAGTTTGATATCAGCAAACTAGTGACAAATCTGAGTAGGTAGCTCCTTCGACTAATGCTCACAGAAACATAAAACGGAGACATCTCTCAGATTTCAGACTCTACTAACTGAAAGTAGTCTGAGGCTCTGTAGCACAGTGGATTTCTAAAAGTCATCTGATTATAAACACAGATATATACCTCTTCCCCATAGAATCGTTTTAAAACTCCTGTACTGCTTTACATACTGCTTTAACTAGGCAGTGACTATGGAGACTGTCAAAATTTTATAATGGCACTGTGTGTAGATTAAAGGAACACACCAAATGACTTTAATTCTGTACCATTTCTGAAATATGAAATAATTCTTAGTTTAAATTAGGGTTCAGACTTCCAGGGAAAACCTGCAAGTTCCTCAATAGCTCAGTGCCACATAGTCCAGTAGATGGAAGGTTTGTGTGTATGTCAAAGTTTATGAATTCTTTGCAATTTTAAGTTTTAGTGCCTAACTCTGGCTTTTGTTACAAACCCACTTTTTTTTTTCTTTCAGTGGATGATTCTTAAAGTAGAAAAGTAATCAGGTGGCACATCTTGAGTGCACACACGACAGTGCTCAGGGACCTGGACTCACCCCTGGTTCCTATATGCAGGGAGAAGCTCGCGAGCTGCAAGTGCACCCCCCCACCCCCACTAGCTAGCTCCTCCTTCCCTCTCGAGTTCCTTTTCCTATCTAGAGTAATAAAATAATCATTAGGACTAGAATTAATTACTGATTTTTTTTTTTTTTTTTTTAATGAACGAGAACAAAACCAGAGCATTACTTGGACATATGTGTTGCCAGGGGCTGAACCTGGAGCTTCATGACCCGAGTCCTATGCTCCATCACTGAATCCCCAGCTGCCTGAACTACTAATCTTGAGAAAAAGAATTATTATACTAGTTGTAAAAATCACTAACCAAAACATTCAACTTTAAATATCAAATATTTTAAAAAATATATTCCCTTTTGTTGCCCTTGTTTTATTGTTGCAGTTATTGTTATGATGTCATCGTTGGATAGGACAGAGAGAAATGGAGAGAGGAGGGGAAGACAGAGTGGGGGAGAGAAAGATAAGACACCTGCAGACCTGCTTCTCCGCCTGTGGGCGGTGGGCTCGAACCAGCATCCTTAGGCTGATCTTTGCGCTTTGCACCACCTGCTGCACTACCACCCAACTCCCTAAATACCAGATCTTAAATAAGAAAGCCAAGAAACAACCTGGTGTTAAAATATTTATCTGTGACTTTTTAACCAAAGCACTGCTCACCTCTGGTTTATGGTGAGTGGTACCAGGGATTGAATCTGAGAATTCAGAGCCTCATCCATGAAAGACATTTAACCACTATGCTATGCTTCCTACCAAAATACTCATTCCCCCCCCCCTTTATTTAATAGGGCAGAGAATTTGAGAGGGGAGAGGGAGATAAAGAGGGAGAGGGACAGATAACCTGTAATACTTGCTTCACTACTTAGGAAGTTCCCCCCTGCAGGTGGGGAGCAGGAGCTTGAACCTGTGTCCTTCTGTATGGCAATGTGTGTGCTTAACTAGGCATGCCACCATTTGGCACCAAAGTGTTTTTAACCTTTGTAATACTTAGCAAGTTTTAGGTGCCAAAGTGTCATTTGGTGGGCCTTCTGTTTAGATACTTGGGCTGCACTTCAAAGTGCTTCTCGGTACAGTAAGGACTACATTCAGCAGCCTTGAGTGCAGTAGTACCCGAAACAAGCTACCCTGCCACGCGACAATGTGAAGTGCTTGAAGTTAATGTGGCATTTTGTGCAGCCATCAGTATGTGACTTGGTTTTTGAGTAGCAGTGACAGATTTGGGACATTAACCACACTTTTTCTGACGAAGGCCCCACTTGCTTTTACCTTTTCATAGTGGCTTGGTCAACAGGTTTAGGTCACATTCTCCCATCCAAGTACTAACCAGGCCTGACCCTGCTTAGCTTCCGAGATCAGATGAGATTGGGCATGTTCAGGGAGGTTTAGGTCACATTCTAAGATGAGTGTAAGGAGTAACAACATGTATCTGACAAGCACTGGTCTCCATCACTGGAGCTAACCAAATCCAGAAATGAAATTTTAGTCCAAACCACCATAAACGTTAACTGAATTTTTTTCTAAACACAAACCTCCGCCCATATGACTATATTTCTGACTACATGTTTCTGAAAGTACAAGTTTGCAGTCATCTAACTTGGAGTTGTACATAGTTGAATGACAGCTTGGAGTAAGGATACGGCGGGGGGGTGGGGGCAGGCAGAGGTGCGCCTAGTACAGCACATGCTTTGCCATGATGAGAACTCGGCTTCGAGCCTCTGGGCTCCACTGGCAGGGGGGAGCTTCATGAGCAGTGGAGCAGTGCTACAGGAGTCTCCCCTTCACTCTCATCCTCTATCAGGTAGAAGAAAGGAAAAGAAAGAAGGAAGGAAGGAAGGGAGAGATGAGGAAGGAAGGAAGGTGGGAGAGATGAGGAAGGAAGGTGGGAGAGATGAGGAAGGAAGGAAGGAAGGTGGGAGAGATGAGGAAGGAAGGTGGGAGAGATGAGGAAGGAAGGAAGGGAGAGATGAGGAAGGAAGGAAGGGAGAGATAAGGAAGGAAGGTGGGAGAGATGAGGAAGGAAGGAAGGGAGAGATAAGGAAGGAAGGTGGGAGAGATGAGGAAGGAAGGAAGGAAGGTGGGAGAGATGAGGAAGGAAGGGCTGACCACCAAAAGGCACTGAGTCCCATCGGTAATCCTGGTGGCAAAAAACAAATACAAATGGAGACTTGTGAATTGTTACTCAATTTTTGTGATGAGTTATTGTCAGGTATAGTAAGTCATGGTTTGGTTCCAAGTCTGAGAAAATTACACAGACAATATGTGGCTTGTGAATGGAGATAAAGGTTATGTAATACAGTTGTCTGGGAAGTCTGCAGTGGGTAGAATACCAGACTTGCATGTCTGATGTTCTGAGTTCACTCCCCAGAGTGATTCTCTGGTTCTTGCTATCTTTTGTGTTAAGATACACACATATGTGGGCCAGGCAGTAGTGCACCATATTAAGCTCACATAGTACAAAGCACAAGGACCTGCACAAGGATCCAGGTTCGAGCCTCTGGCTCCCCACCTGCAGGGGGGCCGCTTCACAAGTGGTGAAGCAGGTGTGCAGGTGTCTATCTTTCTCTCCCCCTCTCTAGCCTCCCCTTCTCTCTCAATTTCTCTCTGTCCTATCCTATTTTTTAAAAAAATGCTAAAAGTGGCCTCGAGCAGTGGATTCATAGTGCCAGTACCAAGCTCCAGAGATAACCATGGAGGCAAAAGGAAAACACAAACTAGCATAACTCACCCAATGTTACACACACACACACACATACACACACACACACACACACACACACACACACACATCACACAAATTTATTTTACCAGAGCACTGCTCAGTTGTGGTTTATGGTAGTACTGGGGACTGAACCTGGGACCTTCAGTGCCTCAGGCTGTTGCATTACTAGTGGTACTATCTCTCAGACTCTAAATAGTATCACAGTACCAGTCTTGTGGTACATAAACAAAATTTGCCAGTGGCATTACTAATTGTTTGGGAGGCTGTCTAATACCCCCAAAGATGTCAGGAATTCCAATCCTAGGAACACTGTGGATGTTAATTTGCATGGCAAAAAAAAAAAAACTTTGCAGATATAATTAAGTGTCTTGAGATAGAAGGGTTATTCCAGATTATACTAGTAGGAACCCTGTGTCATCAATAAAAGTCCTAAGCAGCTGGTTGTGACGTATTTCATCACCACCTGAACATACCTGTTTCTCCAGGAGGTGAAGGCCAGGCACCAAACTCTTCTTTGTGTTCTTCCCAGACAGTCAGAATGGCTGTCATTTAGTAGCTTTGATCAATACAAGTTGCCAGACTGGAAAATTCTAGTAAAACAAATCCACTTAATGTCAAATTATGTGGTTTGTTTAGAAGTACTGAGCTGGAAAATGCCAAGTCCCGTTCCACTTGGCACTGCATGAATACTACCTGCAGTGATTAAGGGCAGAAACTCAGACCGTGTCGAGACCTCGGCCAGCTGATGACGTTCTGTCCTTAAGCAGGTGTGTATCCTCTGAAGGCATGAGTCTGGCTTTCATAGCTCATGTTAAAGCTCATGTCAGTTATATGTGTCAAGTGTTGCTGCATCTGGACAGTATTTAAGATTCCTTTGGTCACATTAAGTTCTGTAGGCCTTTTCATATAATAAAGACTTACATTCTGTCTCTCGCCCTCACTCCTCCCCCTGCCCCTTCCCTCTCTTTTCCTCTCTGGAAATTTCTGCTAACTCAACAATTCTGCTCTCTTGGGATAGGGAAACAGACCACACAACTTGGAACTAAGTGAATAGAAGTGTGACTAGAATGTGAAAGTAGAAAATTAATATTACATTTCAAGGAACAAAAGAACTCTGCTCACAGCAAGAAAAAAATCTAAATTCTAGCCCCAGATTTTCTGATAGCTTTACCTAATCAAATCACCCAGCCAGCCCTCAGTTTATTCCTCTGTAATATGATTTGAACCATCTGGACTGTCCTTTTCAACTCTGTGAGTCTATAACAAATTAAGAAACAAGGCCCATGAAATAGCTCACTTGAATAGTGCGCTGCTTTGCCATGTGCATGACCAAAGTTTGAGCCTGGCCTCCACTGCATTGAAGGAAGCTTTGGTGTTATAGTTGCTTGTTCTCTCTCTCTCTCTATATATATATATACATCTCACTATCTCTCTCCCTCTCTGTGTCTCTGTCTCTATTAATTAATTAATAAATACAATCTGAAGCTTAAATTATGTTAGGTTTGCTCTACTTACTGTGCAGGGCAAGGGATCCTGATCCTGAGTCAGTTACAAGTCTCCAGTTTTGAACAGTTTCCTCCCGGGTGAGATTCTGGGGCTTACCTCCTGGCATAGACATCTGTGACACGGACTGGCTTTGTCCCCTGGCCTCTGGTCAAGACAAGACATACCTGTGAGCACATAGGTGCTTCTGTGCCCAACTTTACACAGGAACTTTGCAGATGGATTGATGGCATCCATTTATTTATTTATTTATTTTATTTTGTTGCCCTTGTTTTTATTGTTGTAGTTATTATTGTTGTTATTGATGTCATCGTTGTTGGATAGGACAGGAAGAAATGGAGAGAGGAGGGGAAGGCAGAGAGGGGGAGAGAAAGATAGACACCTGCAGACCTGCTTCACCACTTGTGAAGCGATTTCCCCTGCAGGTGGGGAGCCAGGGGCTCAAACTGGGATCCTTATGCTGGTCCTTGCACTTGGCACCAAGTGCACTTAACCCGCTGCGTTACCACCCAACTCCCCAGTGGCATCCATTTTTGATGGCACATGCAAAGCTGAGTCTATGTGCTTCCTGGAAACTTCTTGTCCCTGGAGACCCTTGGGTGGCATTCTGATTCAACCCCCAGACACTTTTCCCCCTCTGGCTGTCCCAGGCTCTACCCCCACAAAAATGTTCTTTGTAGCTGATAGAAAATTTGCATTATAAGCAAGTTCATTCCTCATGATTCCACTGGATATATATTTAATGCACTGATTTTCAAAATAGGTCCTAAATATCATTTCTGAAACTTTTTTTTTTTTTTAAGGGAGAGATACTTTTAAATAAAACTTTTCTGTATATACATGACTAGCATCGAGGCAGATTTTCTTCCCTCAAGGGATGGAGGTTGTGAGTATTTTCAGCTGTCCTCTGCTGGTATGGTACCATAAGAAACTGCAAGATCATGGGCCAGGTGGTGGTGCACCTGGTTGAATGTACATGTTACAATGCACAAGGACCCAATTCGAGCTCCCAGATCCCACCTGCAGGGGGAAAGCTTTGTGAGTGGTGAAGCCATGTTGCAGGTCTCTGTCTCTCTTCTTCTCTGTCTTACCTTTCCCGCTCAATTTCTGACTGTCTCTACCCAATAAATAAATAAAGATAATAAAAATTAAAAAAAAGATATTGTAATATTGTGTTCAGAATACAAACATCTGAAAGCATTTGAGTGCCATAAAATCTCTTGCAATTTTACTGATAGCTGAGGACTCTTATCAGACCATAATCATAAATGGAACAAAACAAGAAATAGTGGTGAGAACTGAAACAAATATTTCAGCTGGGACAAACTCATTCTTAAAAAAAACATGGCATGTTCTAACTTAATAAGGGGAAAAAAGAACAGTATCATCAATACTGGAAAATTTCTTACCAGGAAACTCATCTCTTTTTCAGGTCTTTACCTGAACATTGGTTAGGCTAGTTCTACAAATCTTTGAATGGATTACAAGTGAGTATTCTATCTTCCCGAAAGGATGTCTACCCTAAGAGAAAAATGCCTTTCCTGAAAAGTTTCTTCAACTCACTCAGAGATCACACTCAGACCTAGGCTAAAACACCCATGAGTTGAGTCAGCCAAGAATATAACTACTGATTTTAGAAGCTTTCCACTAACATTTTTTTCCAGGTATAGTAAAACAGACACAAAGAGAGGAAGAGTGTGAGGAAAAAAGAAAGAAAACAAAAACCAAAACAAACCGAAAAAAAACAGCACCAAAGCTTTTCTCCATGCAGTGAGAACTGGACTTGAACGTGGACTGTATGTACATGTGGTGAAGCAGCACGCTACTCAAGTGAACTATTTTGTTGGACCTCCACTAACATTTAAGATTCATCCTAGCTGAAACTGTGGTGTACATAGCAAAGGATTTATTTATTTATTTATTTATTTATTTATTTATTTTAATTTCTTTATTGGGGAATTAATATTTTACATTCGACAGTAAATGCAATAGTTTGTACATGCATAACATTTCCCAGCTTTCCATATAACAATACAAAATCCCACTAGATTCTCTGTTATCCAGCAAAGACATTTTGTGTGAAAATTACACATATAATTACTAAGACTGCAGCACTACCCTACAGGGTTTCAAGGTATATTTTAATCTGTTAATGCACAAGATAAAAAGAACAAAGGTTACAAAAGAATCCATAATTTCCCTAATTCTGACCTGTACTAGAGAAAAATTACTAGTTGCTTCTATGCCCTTTCAAAGCTAATATGTATGTTTATGCATAGTTTCAAAGATGAAAGAACGTTGTACACCATCCTTGCCCTTTGCTTTTTTTCACTTAAAATCTCTCTTGCAGCTCAAGCTCAATCTTTTTGATGACTGCAAAGCGTACTCTCATGTAGATGCTCTCTAGCTTATCTAGTGAGAAACTTCTGGGTTGCTCTAGTCTTTACTAAAATGAGCTTTGCCGAAGTCAATATCCATTTATTTGTTAATTTAAAAAAAAATTAGGGAGTCGGGCGGTAGCGCAGCGGGTTAAGCGCACACAGCGCAAAGAGCAAGGACCCACGGAAGGATCTCGGTTTGAGCTTCTGGCTCCCCACCTGCAGGGTAGTCGCTTCACAGGTGGTGAAGCAGGTCTGCAGGTGTCTGTCTTTCTCTCCCCCTCTCTGTCTTCCCCTCCTCTCTCCATTTCTCTCCTATCCAACAACGATGACAACAACAGCAATAATAACTACAACAATAAAAAAACGGGCAACAAAAGAGAAAATAAATAAATAAAAATATTTTTAAAAAATCTAACGTAGGGTCAACAAGATAAGCTCACCTGGGAGGGTACTGACTTTGACATTTGCCTGATTCAAGTTTGAGGCGGGCCTCTACCACAGTGGGAGGTGTTTATCCATCTCTCTTGCTCTCTCTCTAAAACTGTCAGCTGAGAGCAGTGAAACCCCAGTGAGGACAACAATTAAAGCAGAAAAACAAAACAGGTGTGGGCTGGAGAGATAGCTATCTAAGCAGGGCACAAGCCATGCAATGTGCGCTACCAGGTTCAGATCCTGGCACCAGCAAGGGAAGCTTTACTTCTGTGGTGTCTCTCCTTTCTTTCCTTCCTTTCTGTCTGTCTAAGTAAAAATGTCAACCCAGATCCTTGCACATTATAACACAAGCACTCAACCTTATACACCACTACCCTTCCCTGGAATTAATATTTCTTTTTAAATTATTTTTAATTTTTATTTATTTATTTTCCCTTTTGTTGCCCTTGTTTGTTTTTGGAATTAATATTTCTAAAGTAATAGTAGTCAAGCATTTTGAAGAGTGTTACAGCACCATGACAATGCCTCCTAAGGTGAGGGGTAGGGGGAGAAATGGTATTAATGGAAAATAGAGCTGAGGTCTTTGCCATGGTATCTATGGCACTGAGGGTTTTGAGGAAGTTCTGTCAGGCAGTATCTGCCTTAGAGGTGATTCACCGGGGACAGCTAGTGATGAATGAGTGTTTGTTGAAGGGGTGTTTCTAAAACCTCACAAGGTTACTGGGCTGGCTCCTGGGCGGGCGTGGCTGCAGGTTTGACTAGGCCTAATTAATTAGGCCCAACCATGTGGGAAACTTGAGTAATAACTGTTGGTGTAAACAGCTCTTGCTGCCCATTCACATTGGCTTGGCACCGGGAAAACAAGCCAATGTCACTTGAGCTTTCTAGACGTTATGTAGCCTGGGAGATAGAGAAGGCACTGTGTGAGCTTCCCCCTGGAGACAATTCCTCAGTCTCAATAATGAAATGCATGAGAAAGTTTCCTCTTAACTGTGTTCCTTGAGTTAGAAAAGTATGCTGCTCAGTTTCTTACACATCAGTTGCATCTAGGATTGTATGTGCTGTGTCACTCATGGGGGTCATTTGCGGAGGGGGGGGGGGGCTTGTTGAACCACCTTCATGCCCCTTAGGGTCACTTTATCCAAGTCTATAAATGGACAGTAAGGGGGTGAGGGCATAGACTGTAGCTCACCCACTTGGTCACATATTACCAAGCCCCTGATCCCGGCCTGGCAGAGGGGAAGTGTCATGAGTACTGAAGCACTGCTTACAGGTGTTTCTGCTGGTCTCTCCTTCATCTCCTCCCCTCTCAATTTCTCTCTGCCTCTATCAAATAAGAGGGGAAATACATACACTCCCCCCCCCAGCTGTGGGGGGGCACAGCTATCGTACAGGCACCAAGCCCTAGTGATAACTCTGGTAGCAATAAAAACAAAACAAAACAAAACAACAATGTTTCCTCAAGTTTAAACCCCCCCCCCCACACACACACACACACTCTCTTTCATGGAGCCTGTCTGTGGAAGGGGGCACACCACAGAGCTATCCCCACGTCAGCAGGGCCATGGCCTCCAGAGCTGGGGACAAAAGAGGAAGCACGGTTGGAAGTCCGGGGGTGTGATGACACAACCAGCTCCTTGTTCACTCTCTGATCCTCCCTCCAGATGCACGGCCTCCAGGGATCTTATTCCTGGTGCCCCATCCCAGTGGCCTGGACACCCATGAACTTGTGACTTAGAGGAAGAATGCAGCAGGCCGGGTGGGCCAGGCAGGGAGAACCAGTGGCACCAGACGCAGCAGCTCCTCAGAGTTGGTCAATTTCTCAGGCCCAGGTTCTATAGGTAGAAACCTTGAACTGGTTAACACTCAGCCAAGAAGCCTACTGGACACACACAGCCTTCCCTCCAGGGCTGTGCAGAACCAGACACCCTGAACAGCATCTGATCAGGACCCTCTCCATGCTGGGAGGAGACCAGTGGCTGGATAGGGGGAGGGGGAGAGGGGGTAGATTGGGTTGGCTAGAGGCATCTTCTTCTTCTAGCATTTGCCTCTAGAGGCATCAATGTGCTAGAAGAACATGATTTCTAAGATGCCAGGACCACAAGTGGCCTCAAGCTGGCTCTTGTTTTCACAATACACATTGCCTAGACTTTTCATACATTAAATAATTATAATTTATATTATATAACATATATATACATATTTCAGAGAAAAAGGAGTTGCTTTGGTGTTTAAGAATTGTAGGGACTGGGCGGTGGTTAAGTACACATATTACAGCACACAAGAACCCCGGTTCAAGCCCCTAGCCCTCACTTGCAAGGTGGAAGCTGCACAGGTGGTCAGTACTGCAGGTTTCTCTCAGTCTCCCTCTTTATCTCCCCCTTCCCTCTAAATTTTGTTCTGTCTTTATCCAAAATAAGTAAAGTAAAAATAAAATATATATATATTTTTTCCTCCAGGGTTATTTCTGGGCTCGGTGCCTGCACCATGAATCTACCACTCCTGGAAGCCATTTTTTCTCCTTTTGTTTCCCTTGGTGTTGTAGCCTCGTTGTGGTTATTATTATTATTGCCATTGTTGATGTTGTTCATTGTTGGATAGGACAGAGAGAAATGGAGAGAGGAGGGGAAGACAGAGATGGGGAGAGAAAGACAGACACCTGCAGACCTGCTTCACCGCCTGTGAAGCAACTCCCCTGCAGATGGGGAGCCCGGGGCTGGAACCGGGATCCTTACGCTGGTCCCTGCGCTTTGCGCCACATAAGCTTAACCCAGTGCACCACCGCCCGACTCCCCAAAATAAAATATTTTAAGAAATAATTGCACAGAACTTTGAAAAGCAGTAATGCTAGAAATCTGCCCCATTTAGTTCCCATCCTCCTAGGCCATCAAGCAAACAGCCACCTGTCTGTCCAGGAACTAAGGATTCTCCCCTGTGCGTGTGACCCACAGAGATCGGCTTCTAAAACTGAATTTCCTCTAATGGAGGCAGCTGCCCTGGGAAAGGCTCTTTCTGAAAATGTTGGGGGAGGTGGGAGGGGGCGCAGCCCAGGGGTGCTGTTTGACCCCGTTTGCTATAGTCCACTCCTACCTCTGCCCACCTCTGCTCTGTGTACCTGTCTCCTTGGGGAAAGATAAGTCACCTCATCGGTGTTTGGGGGCTACTCAGAGGAACAAGTAAATGAAAGGAGTCCTGCAAATCACTCCAGAAAACTACTTCTGAGCTGCCACACATGGGGGTGGGGTCTGCGGGTAGGAGCAGAGGCTCCTTGGCAGGCTTGAGGGAGAAGGAACTCTTGTCTCTGACTCCTACAGGAGGAATGACCTTCTGAACATGGCCAAACAGTTTTCAGAATGAGCCTTATGAGCCTTTCACACAGGAGAGAACAAAAAGTGGCCCTGAGAGGCATAATTTCTTGGAGAAGCCAAGGGCAGTCAGTGGCAGTGGGCACTTGTCCAGATGGCTCAGGTGAAGCTGCTGTTACCAGCCAATTCCTTGATCCGGTGACGCCCCTGTGATAAGCAGACCTGGAAGAGGTGAGGCTTTTGTGGGGGACGGGGTGCTGCCAGAGGTGTAGGAGGGTGGGGCTCAGTGACTAACTTTCTCTTCTTTCCTTTTCTCTTCTTCTTTTTTCTTTTTTGCCTCTAGGGTTATTGCTGGGGCTTGGTGCCCGCACTATGAATCCACTCCTCCTGGCAGCCATTTTTTTCTATTTTATTGGATAGAACAGAAAGAAATTAAACAAGGGCAACAAAAGTCAGAAAATAAATATAACAAATAGAAATAAAAAAATTAAAAAAAAAAAGAACAGAAAGAAATTGAGAGAGGAGGGGGAGGGAGAGAGGAAGAGAGAAATATAGACAACTGCAGACCTACTTCGCTGCATTTGAAGTGTCCACCCTGCAGGGTGGGAAGCCGGGGGCTTGAATCCAAATCCTTAAGCGGGTCCTCACACTCAGTACTAGGTGTGCTTATTTAGGTGTGCCACCATCCAGCCCCCTTCCCTTCCCTTCCCTTCCCTTCCCTTCCCTTCCCTTCCCTTCCCGTCCCGTCCCGTCCCTTCCCTTCCCTTCCCTTCCCTTCCCTTCCCTTCCCTTCCCTTCCCTTCCCTTCCCTTCCCTTCCCTTCCCTTCCCTTCCCTTCCCTTCCCTTCCCTTCCCTTCCCTTCCCTTCCCTTCCCTTCCCTCCCCTCCCCTCCCCTCCCCTCCCCTCCCCTCCCTTCCCTCTTCTCTCCCCTCCCCTCCCCTCCTCTCCTCTCTTCACTCCCCTCCCCTCCCCTCCCCTCTCCTCTCCTTTCCTTTCCTTTTCTTATTTCATTTTTGGTAATAGCAGCATATACGTTTTTTATGAATATACGAATTCAACAGTTAGAGAGGCAATTTGCTAATATTTTCAAAGCATAAATATACACAACTCTATTTTTCTTTCTTTTCTTTTTTTTTCATTTTATTTGGGGGAGAGTTAATGGCTTACAATACAGTTGTGGACACATAAGTACAGGACTGCAGAATACTTTCACTCCCAGCTTCGGTCCTTTTCCACTGCCATGCACCAAGACTCCAAGGCCCACCCCCACCCCCCACTTCCCTTTCTTCCCCAGAGTCCTTTGCTTTAGTGCAATAGAGTCCATTCAGTCCAAGTTTCACTTTGTGTTTTCTCTTTCTGTCCTTGCTTCTTAAGTTTCACCTATAAGTGAGATCATCGAGTCTTTGTCCTTTTTTTTGGCTTGTCTCACTTAGTATAATGGGTGGCTAACTATCCTTCCCCTTCGCCCACTGTTTTCCTTCCAGTGGCAAAATAACAGACACCTCAACGAGGCTTTTATAGGGAGCAAGGCACGGGGAGAGAGAGTCTGGTTGTGGTAATAATGCACAGGTCAGCTCAGCCTGCAGTTATGACAGCTATGGGAGTCATTCTCCCATGTCTCCACAGTTGCCTGGAGAGCTCTGCTTTAGCTAACTTGCTGCCTGCCTCACCTCAGAGGTAATAAAAGCCCATTCCAGGCAGGCACATATTCCAGCAAAGGAGGAGACACCTTAGGATTCAACACGTATGAATTGTGACTAGTAGTCAAAGGCCCTCTTCCTCCCCTCTTTCCACCCCCTCCCCTGCTTTCTTAAGATTTGTTTGTGGGCTGAGGAGATAGTGTAGTGGTTATGCAAAATAGCCTTTCATGTCTGAGGTACCAAGGTTCCTAGGTTCAATCCAAAGGACCACCACCATAAGCCAGAGCTGAGCAGTGCTCTGGTTGAAAATAATAATAAGGCTTTTGAAAGATTTTATTTATTTGCTTTGGATAGAGACAGAGAGAAATCATGAAGGAAGAGGAAGACAGAGTGAGACAGAGACATTTGCTTGATGACTCCTGAAGTTTCCCTCCTTCAGGTGGGGGCTGGGGACCTGCACTCAGATTCTGGTGCACTGTGATGTGTGCGCTCAACCAGGTTGTGCGCTTCCATTGTTGTTGTTGTTTGTTTGTTTTTATTTGCAGCCAGATTTATACGTGGGACTTGGTGCCTGCATTATGAATCCACATCTCCCATCAGCTATTTTTTTATTTTCTTCTTCTTCCTCCTCCTCTTCTTCTTTTTCTATTTTTACCTCTTTTAAAAAACTATTTATTGGGGCCAGGCAGTGGCGCACCTGGTTGAGTGCACACGTTACAGTGCACAAGGACCCGGGTTCAAGCCCCTGGTCCCCGCCTGCAAGGGGAAAGCTTCACGAGTGGTGGAGTAGGGCTGCAGGTGTCTCTCTGTCTCTCCCTCTTTCCATCTCCCCTCCTCCCTCTCAATTTCTGGCTGTCTCTTCTAATAAATAAATAAAGATAAAAAACTACTACTTTTATTTATCTATTTATTTTTATTTCTACCAGAGCACTGCTCGGCTCTAGTTTATAGTGGTGCAGGAGATTGAACCTGGGACTTTGGAGACTCAAGCACAGGAGTGTCTTTGCCTAACCATTATGCTATCTACCCCTTTTTCTATTTTTATTGGGTAGAAGAGAAATTAAGAGAGGAAGGGGAGATAGAGAAGGAGAGACAGAGACACATGTAGACCTGCTCCACTGCTCATGAAGTGTTCCGCCTGCGAGTGGGGATTGGAGCTCAAACCCTGGACCTCATGTACAGTAATATGTACAGTAATTTGTTTCTTTTCTTTTTTATTTTAATGTATTTATTTATAAAATGGAAACACCGACAAGACCATAGGATAAGAGGGGTACAATTCCCACCACCAGTGTTCCATATCCCATCCCCTCCCCTGATAGCTTTCCTATTCTTTAACCCTCTGAGAATATGGACCCAAGGTCATTGTGGGATGCGGAAGGTAGAAGGTCTGGCTTCTGTAATTGCTTCCCTGCTGAACATGGGAGTTGGCAAGACAATCCATACTCCCAGCCTTTCTCTCTGTTTCCCTAGTGGGGCAGGACTCTGAGGAAGTGGAGCTCCAGGACACATTGGTGGGTTCATCTGTCCAGGGAAGTCCGGTTGGCATCATGGTAGCATCCATCTGGAGAATCCAGGTTCAACCGTCTGGCTCCCCACCTACAGGTGATTCGCTTTGCAGTCGGTGAATCAGGTCTGCAGGTGTCATACAAAAAATTAATAAATAAATACAAATTTTTAAAAAGAGAAAGAAAAAGAGAGGCCTGAGCACTGTCAGCTGTGGCAGATAATGAACAGTGCAGGAGATCGAACCTGAGCCCTCTGACTTGTTATTATCAGTGATCTTTTAAGTGCAGTGTGGCAATTTGCACCTTTCTGCTCTGTGAGACAAAACAGCAACAAGATAGGGTCTTGGTCTGATCCAGAACTTAGTGCCAACCCTTTGGGTCACCATGTGCTTGGAGCTTATCGCGATCTAGGGAGTTAGCTAGCAGTCACAGGCTGTGACCAGTAGGGTGGGGGCCTAAGGCATGGATGGGGGTGGGCTCACCATGAGGAAGCCGTCCCTCTGGGACCAGAGTTCTGTGGCCTTCCAGGGGCCCCATCCAACCCTGCAGGTGACATTTCCTCCAGTGTCTTGGACACCTAAGGTGAGCAAGGCAAGAACCAGGCAGCTATGTTAACCTGGACTCCCCAAGACTTCAGACAGTACCTCCCCTAGGCCCCTGGAGCAGAACCAGGCATTGCTGAGCTGAGGACTCCTCTGGAGCAGCCTGCCCTGGTTGGTTTCTTGCTATTCCTATTGAGTTTGTTGGCCAGGAGCCATCTTCCTCAGGCAACTCTTGTTTCCCATTCATGACGGGAGCTTATAAAGCAATAAACACCAGAGCTGGGAACTCTCACTGGGGTGATAAGAGCATGCAATGATGTTCTAAGGAAAAGGAACCTTGACAGTAATGACAAGGACCGTGGGTCTCCCTCCACAGTCCCATGGGCCATCAGATTTCTGCCTGTCCTTCCCCACCCACCTGGCAGCAGCCTAACTGCTCATCTACCCTCCCTGTGGTTTGGGGTGGTTGAAGGGTAGCTGTACCCAAGTTCTCCTCTCTAACATTCTTAAAAGTTTATATGTTGGGGATGGGGATGGGCAGTGGTGCACCTGGTCCAATGCACACATTACCATGCTTAAGGATCTGGGTTCAAGCCCCTGCTCCCCACCTTCAGAAAGGACACTTCATGAGGGGTGAAGCAGGTCTGCAAGTGTCTCTCTTTCTCTCTCCTTCTCTGTCTCCCCACACATCTCAATTTCTCTCTGTCCTGTCAAATAAATTAGGAAAAAATGAGGGTGGGGGAGATAGACTAATTATATAAACAGACTCTCAAGTCTGAGGCTCCAAAGTCCCACAGGTTCAATCCCCCACTTCACCATAAGCCAGAGCTGAGCAGTGCTCTGGTGTTTCTCTCTGTGTCAGCATTTCTATAAATAAATAAATAAATAAAATTTTAAAAAATAAAATATTTTTAAACGGGAAAAAATGGCCACTGGGAGTGGTGAATTTGCAGTGCAGTCACTGATCCCGAGCAGAAACCCTGGTGGCAATAAAAATAAAAATAAAATAAAAAAATAAAAAAGTTTATACTAGGACTAGAGAAATAACTCACCTAAATAATGTGCTGCTTTGCCATGTGCATGACCCAGATTCAAGCCCAGCTACTACCACATTGAAGGAAGTTTTCATTCTCTCCTTTTGCCTCTCTCTGTCTCTATCTTTAAAATAACAAATAAATAAATAAATAAATGTTGGGGGCCGAGTGGTGGTGCACTTGGTTGAGTGCACATGTTACAATGCACAAGGGCCCAGGTTTGAGCCCCCAGTCCCCACCTACAGGAGGAAAGCTTTGCCAGTGGTGAAGCAGTGCTGCAGGTATCTCTCTGTCTCTCTCCCTCTCTATCACTCCCTCCCTCTTGATTTCTGACTGTCTTTATCCAATAAATAAAAGCTAATAAAATTGTAAAGATATATTTAATAAAAATAAATAAATAAAAGTTCACATGAGATAGGAAGAGTTTCATGAGCTGTTGGGGAGTGAGGGAGAAGTCCGAACACTGTGCTGGTACCTGAGGTTCCAGGGGTCAACCTGGGAGCCTCTGAAATGCAAGTCCTGTGCTCTGCCAGCAGTGTATTTCCCTGCCTATTGTGGATTTCTGGTCCCCTGTGCTCACACAAGAAATTTATCTCTAAGCCTTTGGGAAATAGGACAGACAGGGACAGGGACATCGCAAAGAGGAGATAAATAACTGCAGGACCTCATACTTGAGAGTCTTAATGTTTATCTGTCTTGTCACCGCCTTAGTCACTCAATTCAACTCTTCTAAGGTCACTTTGATACCTGGATGTTTCTTTCCCAATGCTTTTTCCTTGCCTAGCAGTGTATGCTAGATGGACAAAGGGTCAGTTACAGGACAAAAAACGGGGGGAAATCACCCAGGGCAGAAATGCAACCCCCCTCCAGGAAACCAGGGATTCCACAGAGCCCATTTCAGTCTAGGGGCAGGGTTAGGGAGGGAATCCAAGCTGGCTTATGAAAACCTATTAGAACAAACTCACATGTCCATCCACATAGGCTCATAAATACACACTTACTCACAGTCATATACTCTGATAAATATGCTCATTCAAATACACACACATTCACACACACACACACACACACACACACACACACACACACACACACACACACACACCTTATTGATGAAATCCACATACACTCTGAGACTCCAGACAGTCCTAACAAACATCCTTCCGGATCTCATATCGACCCCCACTGAGAAGGATCTAGAAAGGGCCTTCTAATCCACCACTGGGAGAGAGGAAAACACACTGGCTTTTCCATTTGTTTGCTTGTCAAGGTTAAGAAAACATTCAAGCCAATGACTTTTCTCCACCAACCAGCCTAGCCACGGGCAGGGGAGCTAAAGAGGGTGGGAACCTCAGAAATTCTGCATCTGAACTCAAGTCCACAGACGATGATTTTCTTTTTTTTTTCTCTCTCTCTCTCTTTTAGAAGTCAATGCTCTTTATTATCTTTATTTATTTATTGGATAGAGACAGCCAGAAATCAGGAGGGTAGGGGGAGATAGAGAGACAGAGAGACACCTGTAGCACTGCTTCACCACTTGCAAAGCTTTCCTCTCTGTGGGTGGGGAGGGAGGCTCGAACCCAGCTCCTTGCACGTTGTAACATGTGTGCTCAACCCGGTGCTCCACCCAATGATGGTTTTCTCAAAGAAGGAATTCTCTGAACATGTCATGGAATCTGGAGTCAGAGGTAAAGGACAGCTAATGCTTCAGGATGTGTCTTGTGTAGAGATGGAGCCTATGTCCCCCCAGCTGGCATGTCAGGGTGACAGAGACTGGCACAGGGGCAGTCAGTACTATGCTTCAACCTTCCTAGAGACATTTTACTTTTTACTTTTTTGTTTTATTAGTGACTTAATATTGATTTACAAAATTATAAGATAACAAGGGTATAATCCTACACCATTTTCACCACCAGAGTTCTATATTCTTATTCCTTCCTAGTTCTCCCACAGTCACAGATATAGGTTGACTATTATTTCTTTAGCTATCTGTCTATATTTATATATATTTGCCCATTTTTCCCCATAGTCCCATCTTCTATTCCTTTCTAAGTCACACCTACAGCTATTACTACTTCTTTTAAAAAATATTTATTTATTTTCCCTTTTGTTGCCCTTGTTGTTTTATTATAGTTATTGTTGTTGTTGTTGATATTGTCATTGGATAGGACAGAGAGAAATTGAGAGAGGAAGGGAAAACAGAGGGGGAGAGAAAAATAAACACCTGCAGACTTGCTTCACCGCCTGTGAAACGACTCCCCTGCAAGTGGGGAGTTGGGGGGCTTAAACCTACTTTGCTACTGCCCAACTCCCCTATGACTATTTCTGAATGTCCTTCCTTTTATCCTATTCTCTCTCTGGGTCTTGATGGAGTTGGAATTCAGAGCTCTCTGTTCATCTTCCCCTTATCATTTCTCTCCTGCTGGGAGTATAGATCAAAATTCTTTTTGGGGTGCAGAAGGTGGGTGTTCTGGCTTCTGTAATTGCTTTTCAGCTAGACACGGGCATTAGCAGGCTGATCCCTACCCCCAGCCTGTTTCTATCCTTCCCTAGTCAGGTAGGGCTTCCAGAGCTGTTTACAAAGTTCTGGTCACAGTTCATGGTCATGGGCTAAGACAGGCCCTATATGTGCACTTCTGACCTAGCCCTTTATGTCCTAAGGAGCCTCTGGTAAACCACTCTGTAGGAAACATTTCTACACAGCGCTCTCTGCTAGCCTGCTTTGTTAGCAAACTTCGAACTCTCTTTATGACTTGTGTTCACCCTTTGGCTTCAGTTTTTCTTTTCTTTTTTTTTTCTTTTTTTTTTTAAAATAATTTTATTTATTTATTCCCTTTTGTTGCCCTTGTTTTTTTATTGTTGTAGTTATTATTGTTGTTGTCGTTGTTGGATAGGACAGAGAGAAATGGAGAGAGGAGGGGAAGACAGAGAGGAGGAGAGAAAGATAGACACCTGCAGACCTGCTTCACCGCCTGTGAAGCGACTCCCCTGCAGGTGGGGAGCCGGGGTTCGAACCAGGATCCTTATGCCGGTCCTTGTGCTTTGCGCCACCTGCGCTTAACCCGCTGCGCTACAGCCCGACTCCCTGGCTTCAGTTTTTCTACCTCATTATTGGGGACAACAGTAGCCTCGGCAGAAGGTCACGGTAGAGCTGGTTGAGACTCAGCTTGTAAGGTTCTCACAAAATCCGAGCCCATGGAAATAAACAGCAGCAAGAACCAGGACAGTACCTGAGTCTTAGCACCTCCAGCCAAGCAGTCTCCTTTAACAGCAATGCTGGGGCTGTCTCCAGCTCTCCTCACCATACCTGTTCAGTTCCTCATTTCTTATCTACCACGGGCTGGGAACGAGAAAAATCAAACACATCCAGAACCTTATGCTGATATACTCAACTGGAATCAATAAATCTTCCAGTGAGTGGTTACACATATCGCTGCATGAGAACTTTACCTCATCCGTAGAAACTTCCCCCCACCTGAGGACAGACTGTTTTAAACGGCTGATTATGTCATAAATCAGCCTTCCAAGGTCCAAAGGAGAGAGCAGTTATTGTATTTCTTATCCCCTCCCCACCCACACACAGGTTATACTTCCCTTTAATACAGTAATTTCAATCACACTTTTGAAAAGGTCTCGATTGGCTAAAGAGACACATCAGAGACTCTGGAAATGATGGACTGCAGCCAATAGAAGCCCAAGCAGGGGTCCTGGGAAGACCATCCAGGCAGATTTAGACACAAGTAATGCTCTTCAACACCTCCCTCCGCCCAAAGGTCCAGTTTGGGTAGCACAAAGCAAGTCTCCCAGGAAGCATGTCCACCTCTGGGTCTGTCAAAAGAGGGTGATGGAAAATGATGATGTGCTAGAGGTTTGGCATTGCCAGACTTTGTCATAATGAGATGAGTGTATGATGATGTAAGTGTCTGCATGAAACCAGACAGTCACCATATGCCTTTGTAGTGAGCCAGCGTGCTGTGGGCCAGCTTCAGCTGCATGCGTTTTTGCTAAAAGCAACCCAGTAGTAAGGACATGACTTGAGCCTGGCCAATCAGGGCACCAGATCTGAAAGGCCCACGGGGATTGGTTCAGGGGTAAATAATGTAACCAATGAAAGTGTGGATGGCGGGAGTTGGGCAGTAGTGCAGCAGGTTAAGCGCAAGTGGCGCAAAGCACAAGAACCAGCGTAAACATCGCGGTTCAAGTCCCCGGCTCCCCACCTACAGGGTAGTCGCTTCACAGGCGGTGAAGCAGATCTGCAGGTGTTTATCTTTCTTTCCTCCTGTCTTCCCCTCCTCTCTCCATTTCTCTCTGTCCTATCCAACAACGACATCAATAAGAACAACAACAATAATAACTACAACAATAAAAAAACAAGGGCAACAAAAAGAGAATAAATAAATAAATAAATAAATAAATAAATAAATAAACGTTTTTAAAAAGTGTGGATGGAATGGGGTTGTTGCTAACAGGAAGAGTCTGAGACGCAAACCTGAAGGCCCTGAACTATCGTGCTTCCACAAGAGGAAGGGTGATCTGGTCTCGAGGCACTTTTCCAACCGTGTTAAGATTTCTTCCTTCAGGGCTGGGTCGTGGTGCACCTGGTTACATGTTACAATGTTCAAGGACCCGGGTTTGAATGCCCAGTCCCCACCTGCAGGGGGAAAGCTTTGCAAGTCGTGAAGCAATGCTGCAGTTGTCTCTCCTCCTCTCTCCTCTCTCCCTCTCTCTCCTACCCTCTGGATTTCTGACTGTCTCCACCCAATAAATAAATAAATAAGATTTCTTCCTTCTGTGTGAGACTCGATACATTGTTTTTGTTTTTTTCTCTTGAGACAATTACTTGAGGGCTGGGAAGATAGCATAATGGTGATGCAAAAGACTTTTATATATGAGGCTCTGAGGTCCCAGGTTCTGTTCCTAGCTCCACCATAAACCAGAGCTGAGGAGTGCTCAAGGGTGTATCCCCCTCTCACTAAAATGAAATAAGAAATATTGAGATGACTAAGTTGGGCTTTGATGAATTACAAATGATGTCTTTCTGAGCATACTTCCAACAATATGCAGTTCCTGGCTGTGTGACCTCCTAGGAATCAGCCTCCACTGTGGCCCCTAACACCCTTTACCTCTCGGGTTCACATCCTTGGACACTGCTATACTGGTTGGGGCTGGGCTGGGTCATTAGAGCATGCAGCTGGAGAATGGTGTGTGACTTCAGAAGCCAAGTCCAAGTTACACTGAGCTTCTGTTTTCACCACTTGAACTTTGCATTCTGTGGAACACCAGAGAGACGTGAGAACATTCATGAAGTCTGGAGCTCACAAAGGCCTCTGACTAAAACAATCCGCCAGGCTTGTGAGGGGAGTAGACTCTCCAGCCCCCTCAGGTCTTCCGGTGAGCATAAGTCCAGCTGACACCTTGATGGGAACTTTAGGACAGACCAGCAGCAGAACCACACTCCCAATCTGATCCCAAATGTCTAAGCTGTTGTGAACAACTGTGAGAGAAAAGAAGTAATCATTGTAAAGAGGTCACTTGCTCGAGGGCAAAGCTAACAAGCTCCACATTCACAGGAGCTGGTACTACAGCATTGAGTACTGAACACTAGAATGTTTCCATCTCTGCAAAAAATTCCATTAGGTGACTCTTTCCCTCCCCCCGCAATTTGTTCCAAATGATGAGAATGATCAAGCACTATAAACCAGTGGCAAATCACTAAAAAGTAATTAACAAGTTAAAATAAAAAGCAATACCAGAAAGACAAATGGATTATCCCGAAGCTCACAGAGATGAGATGACCCATTTCTGAATTACAAATAGGTCAAGCAAGAATACACAATAGAAATAAAAACATTTTCCAACAATATGAAAACACGACTTATCAGAACTGATGGATGTTGAGAGAGCAGTGGGGCTGGCAAAACAGCTCAGGGCTGGTGAAATAGCTCACTTCTCAGCTTTGAGCCTGGCCCCACTGCACTGAAGGAAGCTTCACTGTTATGGTCTTTGTGTGTGTGTGTGTGTGTCTATCTGTATGTCTCCAAAACAATAATGAGAGAGAGATTGAGATAAAGCAATGCTGAGAAATATTTAATATCAATAGCATTCAATTTATACATTAGATGGATGGTATGAATTAGTTATCATACTAGGAAAAGAATAGCAAATTAAATCTAAAATAAACAAGAGGAAAACAAACTAGAGGTCCAGGAGATAGCTCATACTTGGGTCTTGCATGCTAGAAGTCTCATGTTCCCTCCCTAGTATCACCAATAGTCATGGAGCTAGTGTGAAGTAAACATGCTTGAACAGTCACAAAGGAGATGGCTTTGCTTCAGGCTGCACTGTCTTAGTTGCTGCAAACCCTTCTTATCCTGGGCAGAGTTTGTGCTGAGATACATGTGACCAGAAAATGATGTTTACACATGTCTTGGCTAATTCTAGTGGAAGTGACTCTTAGCACTGCCCCTCACCTTCCCGCCAGGACTCAGACAGAAGCCCAGGACTGACTAATTCCAACCCCCTCCTCCAAGACGTGCCCACACACAACCCCATCCTGCATGGGTGCGGCCCTCTCTCAAACAGATGCTCTGCTACAATCAGAGCCTGCAGCTCGGGTAGGAAAGGATCTGGAAGCTTCCATAGACCCTTTGCTTCTTAGGTGTACAGGACGATTGGTTAAGCAGTCCCTGTCAGTGGGGTGTGCACAGGGGATGGTTTGAATTCTTCCCTGCATGAACTTTGAATATGATTTTCAGGCTGGGCAGTGATGCACCTGGTTGAGCGCTCACGTTCCAAAGTGCAATGACCTGGGCTCAAGCCCCCCCCCCCCATCTCCAGGGGAGAAGTGAAACAGTGTTGCAAATGTCTCTATCTATCTCCTCCACCCCTTTCACTTTCTATCTCTACCCAATAAATAGAGAAATAATTTTTAAAAATTCTGATTGGGAGTCGGGTGGTAGCGCAGTGGGTTAAGTGCACCTGGCCAAAGCACAAGGACCAGTTTAAGGATCCTGGTTCAAGCCCCCAGCTCCCCACCTGCAGGGGGGTCACTTCGAAAGCGGAGAAGTAGGTCTGCAGGTGTCTATCTTTCTCTCCCCTTCTTTATCTTCCCCTTCTCTCTCCATTTCTCTCTGTTCTATCCAATAGCAACGACTTCAATAACAACAACAATAATAACGACAATAATAAAAAAAGAACAAGGGCAACAAAAGGGAGTAAATAGATATTAAATTTTTTTTAAAAAATCTGACTTGCTCCAAACAAAACAAACAGAAAAGGAATATTAGGAACAACACAATGGACCCCTTTTTGAGCTCCTGCAGCACCTTGTTCTCAATGTAGATCAACAATGGTAGGGAATGTTTCATTCTCCGAAGGGAGGTGGGGTAATATACTCTACCACTCAAGGAAGATGGGTCCTGAAATTAATGCAGCCTGGAATGCTCCTAGCCATGATCACAGAATGAGAGCTCAGATCTACAGGGATGCAGAGGTTATACAGGCTCCTGTGCTGAATATGGGATCCAGATAAAATCGATGGGGTTTACAGTTAACAATATTTATATAATTTTACCATATTTGGGAGCTACTCTCTTCCCTGATCCAGCTTTCTAGTCCTTTTTCCAACTATGACACCATCTCCCCAGACAATAACCTGGGTCCACCTGCATATTAGATGTCAGGCTCAGGCAAAAACTAGTAAAGTCATGGGCCCCTTGGAATATGCCTAAAATAGACCTACTAGCTTTTTCCAAAATGGAGGTCCCAAATCTTCATCTGTAATATACCTGCCTTTAGGTTCATGATTAATCAACAATTTTCTTGGCTTTATATCTTAACTTTTTTTTCAGCCACTAGGTTCCAGATGCTACCATGTTGCCAACCTGACTTCCTTGGGCAGATGGCCCCACCTATATGTCCTGGAGCCCTGCCTTTCCAGACCCTTGCCCCACTAGGGAAAGAGAGACAGGGTGGGAGTGTGGATTGACCTGCCAATGCCCGTGTTCAACAGAGAAGCAATTACAGAAGCCAGACCTTTCATCTTCTGCACCCCATAATGACTTTGGGTCCATAGTCCTGGAGGGATAAAGAATATGGAAACTATCAGGGGAGGGGAGGGGATACGGAGTTCTGGTGGTGGGAATTGTGTGGAACTGTACTCCTCTCATCCTATAGTCTTGTCAATATTTCTATTTTATAAATAAAAAATTTTTTAAAAAATTCTGATTTGCTCCAAACAAAACAAACAGAAAAGAAAACATCTTTGCCTTTAGAGATATCGCCATTTCGCTCTTGGTGATTTCAGTCCCATGAAAAGACTCCTTTTATCTGATTTGAATTCAAAACCAGCTTCTGGGGGCTGGGGTTAAGTGCACATAATATGAAGAGCAAGGACCCACATAAGGATTCTGGTTCGAGCCCCTGGCTCCCCACCTGCTAGGGGGTTGCTTCACAAGCAGTGAAGTAGGTCTGCAGGTGACTGTCTTTCTCTCCCCCTCTCTATCTTCCTCTCCTCTCTCAATTTCTTTTTTGTCCTATCCAACAACAACAGCAGCAACAGCAATAACAATAATAGCAATGACAACAATGGAAAAAGGATGACTGCCAGGAGCAGTGGATTCTTAGTGGTGGCACGACCCCCAGCGGTAAACTTGAAGGCAAAAAAAAAAAAGCTTCCTTCTCTGGAGTGAGGCTGTGGGACTGGTGGAATAGGAAGAAGGGGTCACACACCAGGAGTCCTTCCCTCATGAGGAAATGCAACTCTCTGAGGCCTCCACCCCTCCCAGGCCTGTCCCTGGATAGCACACAGCCCAGTACTATGGGGTTCCTGTGTGTGTGTGTGTGTGTGTGTGTGTGTGTGTGTGTGGTTCCTGTGTGTGTGTGTGTGTGTGTGTGTATGTGTGTGTGTGTGTGTGTGTGTCAGGGGGGTTGGGAGGGTGGACTCTGATGGGTCTCATAGCTGGAAGCAGCCCTAAGACGTTCAGCAAGACAACTCAATACTAGCTATTTCTGATTGTAGTTGGCAGAGGGAGAGGCCTGTCTGTGCCTAGTCTACAGATGCCCACCTAGGTTGGGCTCCTCTCCCCACCAGTTCATCTATATGGGGGTTGGAAGGGCACAGAGGGGTGCAAGGAGAAATCCCTTCTCACTGTTCCCTCTGCCCAAGAGACTGCTGCCTTAGATGACTCCTTCTCATTCTTCCTGTGTGAAAGGAGAAGTGAGGTGCTGGGGGAATAGGGGTTGTCAACTGAATTCTGGGAGCCTAATCTGTGACTGCTTGGAAAACCTCCTGGAAGGCTTATCTGGCCTCTGCTCTGGCTTCTAATAATGTTCTTTTTGTATTTAGTATTGTTTTATTTATTTTCTTGGTGTTCTATTTGTTGTTGTCTTATTTTGGTTTGCATATGGTGCCAGGGATCAAACCCAGGGCCTCATGGCCACAAGACTTGTGCTCTGCCACTAAGTCACCCTCCCACCACATCCTTGTTTTTTGTTATTTTGCTGTTGATTATTTAAGATAGAAACAGAGAAAAACTGGGAGGGAAGAGGGAGAGAGAGACACCTGCAACACTATTTGACCACTTGTGAAGATTCCCCTATCCCCAACCTCAGGTAGGGGCTGGGGGCTTGAACTCAGGTCCTTGCACATTGTAGCCTGTGCACACCACCAGGTGCACTACTGCCTGCTGCCTCAGGCTTGGTTTTAACTGCAACATCATTGCCTTGTAATATGGTATTGCTTCAGGTGTATAGTACTGTGGTTGGGTAAACAGACGCTGCATAAATACTCTCTCAGAATGCAAGGGGCTTGCACTTCATTCTTCCTTCATTTCTTTCTTTCTTTCTTTCTTTCTCTCTCTCTCTCTCTCTCTCTCTCTCTCTTCCTTCCTTCCTTGCTTCCTTTCTTCCTTTCTTTCTTTTTTTTTTTTTTGCCTCCAGGGTTGTCCTGGGGCTCGGGGCCTGCACCACCACAAATCCACTACTCCTGGAGGCTATTTTTCCACCATTTTTGTTGCCCTTGTAGTTGTTATTGTTGTTATAGCTGTTGTTGTTGTTGGATAGGACAGAAAGAAATAGAGGGGGGAAACAGAGATGGGGAGAGAAAGATAGACACCTGCAGACCTGCTTCAACCACCCTGCAGGTGGAGAGCCAGGGGCTGGAACAGGGATCTTTACACCGTCCTTGCACTTCACACCATGTGTGCTCAACCCGCTACACTACTGCCCGACCCCCCTTTCTCTTCCTTCCTTTCTTTCTTCCTTCCTTTAATTCTTTCTTTCTCTCTCTTTTTCTTTCTTCCTTTCTTTCCTTCTTTCTTTCTTTCTTTCTTTCTTTCTTTCTTTCTTTCTTTCTTTCATGGAGACTGAGGGAAATCAAGAGGGAAGAAGAAGACAGGGGAAAAGACAGATAGATACCTGCAGCACTGCTTCATCACTCATGAAGCTTCCCCCCAACTGATTTGAACACATGTCCTTCCACAAGGTGACATTGTACTTCTTTTCTGCTGAGGCCCCAGGTGCTAGTTCTCAACCTTGACCCTCATGCTCTTCCTGAATACTGTGTGCCTGGGTTTGGGTCGCTGTGCAGGAGTGTGGCTCTGCTCCACTGAAGACTAGGCACTGCTTGGTGACATCTTGAGGGGGGCAGTGGGATGGCAGATGGCAGATGGCAGCTGATGGCAGATGGTGACCCCAGTACCAAGCAGCAGCTCCTGGGCCCATCAGGTAATGTCACACCTACTCTGGCACCTTAAGGTGGTCAGTGACTGACCCTCCATGTATGGGCAGAGCCCCTACAACCGCTACCAGCTCAAGCCAAGGTCAAGTTCTTTTGGCCTTGTAGTGCGTGTCGGGGGGTTTTCTAGCCAGCATGATCACACCTTTGGATATCAGAGTGCTGTTGGTGAGCACAGGGCAGCTCAAAGATTGGCAGTAGTTGAATTTCCTGTTGAAGGAAGCCCTGTAAGGGGTAGAGGCTGAGCTGGAGGTGTTCCTTCCTGGGTCCCAACCATGGGAACTAGGCACTGGGGGTTCACAATATTTGGGGTGGAGGATGAGGCTCCACAGCAGCCTGTACCTTCTCAGGCTCAACGCCAAGCCATGGCCATTCGGTACTGTTTGTGCCTTAGGGGACACACACACACACACACACACACACACACACACACACTTTTGGGGGCCAAGAAATTGGGAGACAGTGGAGGGAACTCAGGCCCATCTATACTCTCACCACCCAAATCACATCCCTGGCCACCCATGAACCAACCAGCCATCATCCATCTGGAGGAAACAGTCTTCACCCTCCTTTCCACCCTTCCCTCTTTATTGAAATGTTATTAAAAAAATTTTTTTAATGTATGAGAGAGAAACTAAGGCACTGTTTAACTCTGGTATATAGTGGTGCCAGAGACTGAACCTAGGACCTCTGGGGCCCCAGGCATGCAAGTTCTGTGTTCTGACATGCTGAGACATCTCCCCTGCCCTATAACTTCTTCTTGCCACCTTCTCCTCCTCTTTCTCTTCTTCTTCCTCTCCTGCCCTATTCCCCTAACCCCCCTAGTGCTGGGGACTGAACTGGGGACTTTGGAACCTTAGGCATGAGAGTCTCTTTGCATAACCCTTATGCTATCTTCCATCCCCCACCCCCATGCCCCCACCCCATAACTCCATCGATAAACCCAGGATCTCAGGGACATTTCAGTCCATGTCTACTGTCGTCAAGGGACCTGCTGCACTAATTCCAAACTGGCTTTCTGAGCCAGCCTGTGTTTAAAAGTGTCTGGCACTTCTCTTACTAAGTACCGAAGAAGGAAGAAAAGAGACACTAAATCTCTAGGCTGTGACTGGCAGAGTCCCTGACACTCCTACACACTTCAGGGAGAGGGAAGCACCACCATTCCTAAGCAGCTGCCTGGCCAGCTGCTGGCGGCCTCTCTGCAGCCTGGATGCGTCCTGACCTCCGTGCCATCTGTTCCCACACACCTGCCACCTTTCAATCAGCCAAGTGGCCTTTGGCTAGGTAGTAGGAATGACTTCTATCAGTAACATGCCCCGGGAAGGAAATGTGGGCTCTTTAAACTTTCTGGATCCTAGAGATAGTGTGTGATATACAGGGAAATTGTCTCAAATGAATCTTAGTGAAAGACATAAAATGATTGTCATTAAAATGATAATTTATTTATTGTATAGAGACAGAGAGAACTTGATAGGGGAAGGGGAAATAGAGAGGGAGAAAGAGAGACACCTGCTTCAGGGCTCATGAAGCTTCCCCCTACAGGTGGGGATTTAGGACTTGAATCTTTGAGGGCACACGGTGACATGTGAGCTCAACCAAGTGCACCACCGCCTGTCCCCATATCTTGTCTTTTTACTAAAAAGAAGATACAGGTCTGTCAAGATGGCTGACCTGGAGAATGAGCCCACTTTGCTAACTGCACAGTCCAACTCTGAGGCGGCCCACACTCCACTGGAGGAGGCTTTGATGCTGTGGTGTTTTTTCTCTCTCCTTGTCTCTATCTGAAAAATTTGGTCTGGAGAGGAGAAGCCCCAGCAATGACAGCAACAAAAAAATTAAATTACATATGTCAGAAACAGAAAATAAATAGATAAATAAACGCTATCGGGGCCGGGTGGTGGCACACCTGGTTGAGCGCATGTATTACAATGTGCAAGGACCCAGGTTCAAGTCCCCGGTCCCCACCTGCAGGAGGAAAGCTTTGCGAGTGGTGAAGTAGTGCTGCAGGTGTCTCTCTGTCTCTCTCCCTCTTGATCACTCTCTATCACCCTATCACCCTCTTGATTTCTGGCTGTCTCTATCCAATAAATAAAGATAATTAAAAAAACACCTTTTTAAAAAACAAATAAAAAAATAAATAAACACTATGGAGCTCAAAGCTGGGTCAGCTGTTTCTTCCTTGTTAATGAATTTCTTTCACCTTGCAGTTTAGCTTACTTTCAAAAGGTCTTCTTTTTCTTCTTTCTTTTTTTCTTTATTTTGCTATATTCTTTCTTTTTTTTTTTTTTTAAGAATTGATTCTTTTTATTTATTTATTTTGGATAGAAATAGAAATTAAGAGGGAAATGGAGGGGGTTAGGGGGAGGAGAAGAGAGAGAGAGGAAGCTGCAGCCCTGCTTAAGTGCTCTTGTGAGGCTTCCCCTCTGCAGATGGGGAACAGGGGCTTGATCCTGGGTCCTGGCACACTGTAATGTGTGTGATCAACCAGAGCACCCAACCCCCCTTTTCCTTTCATTTCCTTGTTTCTTTCTTTCTTTCTTTTTTTTTTTTAAAGACTCTACTTGTTCTTAAAGATAAGTAGGTTTCACTCATTGTGTTCAAGGTTACACTTTAATTAGAATCACGGTACTTTTTTTTCTTTTCTTTATTTATTTTCTCTTTTGTTGCCCTTTTTAAAATTGTTGTAGTTATTATTGTTGCTGATGTCATTGTTGTTGGATAGGACAGAGAGAAATGGAGAGAGGAGGGGAAGACAGAGAAGGGGAGAGAAAGACAGACACCTGCAGACCTGCTTCACCGCCTGTGAAGCGACCTCCCCTGCAGGTGGGGAGCCGGGGGCTCGAACTGGGATCCTTAGGCTGGTCCTTGCGCTTTGCACCACCTGTGCTTAACCCACTGCTCTACCACCCGACTCCTTCATGGTACTTTTGAGGGTTCATTGTCTAGTCACAGAGCCATGAAACAGTCTTGTTGCATCTTACACATGCAAACCTTGAGGCATGACATTTAGGACAATTTCTCCAGGTTGCATGACTAAGTGACTGGTTTAAAATTATAACCTTTACATTGCCCTCAAATATCCAACAGTTGGCTCACTCTTGACTTTCTGTTTAGGTGAGATAGTAATCCTGAGTGATTAAAGCCAACTGCTTAGCTTATATTATTTTATTTTATGTTCTCTTGTGGCGAACTTAGAGTGCTAAGCATGTTAACTAGAAATGTCTCCATTGCTTTTTGTAATGGCTTAAGGAAGTATATAAGTAAAATGTGGTCAGAATTTTGTCTCAGTTTTTAATATATTGTTTTGTCACTCATCTTACTGGCAAACTATAATTCTAATGTTTCTGTTTTAAAGGAAAGACCCCACTTAAAAAAATGCCCCACTCACTTTGATTTGAGAGTAAACAGGCAGGGATATTATTTTAAGCTACTTGCCACATACAATCCCCTTTGCAATATTTATTTTTATGTAAACAAACCCTCTTTCATGCTGTCCTCTCATGTCTATTGTTAACACATGGTGTGTGCTCAAATTCTTTTCCTAGTTTATTCTCATTTTCTCTAAAACTATCCAACTTTTCCCTTCGTTTCTACAGGTGCATAGACTGCAGGAAAGAATCTACTGTCTCCTTCTTCTCTTGTTTATTATTTTATTCTTCCTTTTCCTTTTCTTTCATCTTTTAACATGATTGTGGTATTCAGGAAGCCACTCTTAACTTTTATTTTTTTTTAAAAAAAGTTATACTTGTTTATGTATTTATTTATTTTGGGTAGAGACAGAGAGACATTGGGAGAGAAGGAAGAAGGACCCAGGTTCAAGTCCCCAGTCCCCATCTGCAGAGGGGAAGCTTCATGAGAGGCAAAGCAGTGCTATAGGGATCTCTCTCTCTCCCTCTCTATTTCTTCCCACCCTCTCAATTTTTCTGTCTCTATCCAAAATAATAAGTAAATATTTAAAAATAGAGAGAGAAGGTAGGGAGAGAGAGAGAGAGAGAGAGAGAACTTCAGCATTGTTTCGCCATCAGGGCCTTGAACCCTAGTCCCTGCTTCCTGTAACATGTGAGCTCTACTGGGTGCACTGCTGCCCAGATCCCTAATGGCAGAAAACCACATTTTTGACTTTAGCCATTACAGCAGCAGGGTGATCCCTCCATGCAGTGTGTCTCTTCCCCACAGCCAGGTCCTCACACACCTGGATCAGTGACCTACTGGGTCAGTGTTGGTTACAGGGAGGAAGCCACATCACCTACAGGACTGGGTTGCAAGACTAACCCCCCCCCACCCCCCCCGCCAAAAAAAAAGATGCAGCCACCTTGGCAGGTTAAGTGCAAGCTAATAGGAGGTGGGGGATGTGGCATTTGGAATAAGTGAGAAAGTCAAGGGTAGGAGAGAAAAGGATCTAAAACTCCATGGAGTGCCAAAGTTCCCAAGCATGTCTCACTACATTCCGGAGGATACCAAGGTCCTCAAATGCCTCATGGAAGATGTTGGAACATCTTGTAGAAGCTGTATTTCTGGTCTCCAGGTTTAGGAAGCAGTGAAATTCAGCTCTCTCACTGCCCTGCTTATATTCGAAGGACGAGATGACTTTGCCAGCTCCAACAACACAGCAGAACGTCAACACTTCCTGGAGGAGATTCTGCCAAGGCCATACTGAGAGCTGGAGAAGCAGAACGCACAAGCACCATGTGTAAGTGGAAGGGGCTGGGGAGGTGCGTGGCAGAGGGCTGCCTGCTAGGCTTCCTCATGGCCAAGGGGAAGTTCATGTGCAAACTGCAAAGCACGCAGAGGTTGGTCTTGTCACACAGAAAAGGCCCACTGGATCCAGATCTGGAGTGTGTTTATAATCCTGCTTCCTCCTCCCTCCCTTCTAAGGTTAGACTGTTCACTGCCTGGAAGGGAGTGAGGCTGAGTTACTGTAAGGCCTTATAGCCCAAGCTCCTGAGCACCTAGTAGGACTCAAAGTGGACAAAAGTGGGGTGTAGCTGCTTTCTGTGTATACGGAAACCCAATAGGGCTGGAAAGTTTGGGATGACAGACTCTTTTATGTCCTCAGTGAGCAAAGACCTGCCATTCATTCCTCTCATGGTCTGGGCATCTTCCCCTTTCACCATCTTCAGATATGTATCTTCAGAGCTCAGCTCTGGTTTATAGTGGTGCAGGGGATTGAGACTTTGAAGTCTCAGGCATGAGTCTCTTTGCATAACCATTATACTATCTCCCTTGCCCCAGAGAGATTTATCTCCTCACAGCAGGACTATAGCCAGCAGAAACTGCCTTTCTGCAGAACAACTGAAGGTCTAGGTTGTCAGCACTTCTGAGAAATTCCTTCAAGGCTTAGCCACACAATGGGTCTCCTCCCTAAACATCACTGTAATAATGAATCTCTGCCTTTCTTTAAGATAGTGAGGAAGAGAGAGAGACAGAGAGAGAGAGAGAGAGAGAGAGAGAGACCACAACACCTGAGCTTCCTTTAATTCAGTGGGGGCCAGGCTCAAACCTGGTTATACACATGGCAAACCAACACACTATCCAAGTGAGCTATTTTGACAGCCCTCAGGGTCCTCTTGAGCCTTTCTGAAGGTGCCAGATACACTTCTACAGTGTCCCTGGGCCAAGGGACAGTACCTCTGGTAAGGAGTGGAGAGCAGGCTAGGCTCTCTGGATGGGTTTTCCCACCACAGAGATTCAAGAGAACCATTGTCACTCTCCCCTCTCCAGCAAGAGAAAGGAAACTCCCTGTCCTGGGAGCATTCCTTCTGGCTCAAGGACATGCATTTTCTTCCCTGGAAACCTGATCTGGCTCCCTGAGAGACCCCCCAGAGCAGTGTTGCCAGGACACTGGCTTCTAGTAAGAGAGGGGAGACAGTGCTTAAGCAAGAGTGGTAGATATGCCCCACCAGGACAGACTTGCCTTGTCTAACAGTCAACCAGTAGCAAAGAATATTTATTCCAGGAAAAAAAAAAAGCTGCCACTTAATAGGAGTATTTGGAGAGTTATAAACAGCAATCTGATCTGGCTAAGCACTATATTGCTGAGTTAAATGAAAGGAAGTAGCCTTTTGAGTGGGATGGGGAGGCAGGGCAGTGGGCTGCAGGTCTGCAGTGAGTGTGTGTCTATCACTGGCTGCACCTAGGAGAATGAAAATAGCTGTTTCAGATTTTTACCAGAAATCTTTCTGCTAGAGAGACCTATCTCTATGATAGGACAGATGTTTACAACTACAGAGATTCTGGCTCTGGCCATGTGAGTCATCCTCTCCTGGGCCAGTCATGGCCCCCCTCTCCCCTTTCAGGCCCAAGCCCCTATTCCTGTCCTTAACTCAGGATAAATAACCCCACTTTGCCCCCATTGACTTTAGAATCTACAGTCTAAGGCAGCATATCCAGGACACTTTTAGGACTTTGTCTTGTGGCTTTCAAGAGGAAACATTTTCTTGTTTGTCCCCAGCAGACCGATACTCACATTTCATGACTGAATTTGGTCACAAGCCATTCCTGAGTCAGTCCCTGGACAAGAGTATAGGATGTCCTTTTTAACCTAAAAGGCCCTCATCTGCAGCTGGAGGTGGGGGGGGGCACAGGTTTAGGGGTGTGAGTGTGAAAGGTTCAACCCTCAATAAAATCAGGCCTTTGTCAGGAAGGGGGAAAGAAGAAGAGGAGGAACCTGTAGGCATTACACAGGGCCCACTGCATTCAGCAAATGGTATGGAGAACAGTGGGTCCCAAATGCCAGTGGGCAGATCAGCTACCCAGGAATCTTATGTGTGGGAGCTTGTTGAAAAAGATTGCTCAAATTGCCCCATGCCTATGAACTGCCTCCATCTTGTAAGAATGCAAATTCTACATTTCTGACCCTCACTCAGCCTTCAGACAATGTCACCACTGCTGGTCCATGACCCCCACACAGAGTAACAAAGGCTTGGAGCTCCCCTAACTTTCCCTCCCCCAAATGACTGACTCAGACTCTCCCAAGTGACATTGGTCTGAGAACTGAGATTTCATGTTAACTCTGTCCAGAGATGGCATGCCTGTATTCATTCTTTCATTTTTTTCTTTCATCCATTCATTTATTCTTCATTCATTCACTAAGCAATCTTGTGCTTAGTGCTGAAACTTCAGTCACTTGCTGTTAGGGAGGGGAGTGAGCAAAGGAGCTCACATGCTGGTGGTATCTTTGATCCAGTGAAAGAGGCTGTAAAAAGATTGGTCAGAGTTCTAGAATGCAGGGACTGAGGAAATGGGTGGTGGGAGGTGTGTGTGTGGGGGGGGGAGGACGGAGGTGACAGCCCAGGGAAACAATGCATGCAGATGAAAGTGTGGATATACTTAGACCAGGAGACCAGAAGCAACGAGTCTTGTCAGTATATAAGATATCATTATTTGTAAATAGCATTAAATGATATAAATCATGGTAAGGTACAGTAAATCCTAACCATGGGATTTTCAAAGTAAACAAAGTTCCCAAATAACTTGGTCATAATAATAATTATCTATTGCCTTCTTAAACTCTATAAGAAAACAGGAACTGGGGAGTCTGGCGGTAGCACAGCGGGTTAAGCGCACGTGGTGAAAAGCGCAAGGACCAGAGTAAGGATCCCGTTCGAGCTCCTGGCTCCCAACCTGCAGAGGAGTCGCTTCACAAGCGGTGAAGCAGGTCTGCAGGTGTCTGTCTTTCTCTCACCCTCTCTGTCTTCCCCTCCTCTCTCCATTTCTCTCTGTCCTAACAATGCATCAGTAACAACAACAATAATAACTACAACAATAAAACAAGGACAACAAAAGGAAATAAATAATTTTTTTTTTTTAAAAAAAAAGAAAGTTAACTAAAAAAAAAAACAAAAAAAACAAGGAACCTTCCTCATTCTTTATAAATCCCGTATTTCTCCCAGTCCTGTAACCTCTGGGGCTTTGCCCATTTTCCATCCACACCATTTGATACTGCATCTGCTGAGCTCAACCAAATCAGTGTACCCAGTGCCACCTCAATAATGTTTTACTACAGACTGTCTAGAGACGCCAGGCCCGGGATGTCAACCCTCCAGCTCCAAGTTGCAGATGCTACCGCGATACCAACCGGACTTCCCTGGGCAGAAAACCTCACTGATGAGGCCTGAAACTCCACCTTCACAGAGCCATATCCCACTAGGGAAAAATAGAAATAGGCTGGGGGTATGAATCAACCTGTCACCACTCATGTCCAGTGGAGAAACAATTATAGAAGCCAGACCTCCCACTTTCTGTACCCTATAAAGATCTTTGGTTCATACTCCCAGAGGGATAAAGAATATGGAAGCTTCCAATGGAAGGAATGGGGTATGAAATTCTGATGATGGGAATTATATGGAATTGTACCCCTCTTATCCTACAATCTTGTCAATCACTATATTAAATCAATTAAAAAAAAGTGTGGACATAGGGGCTGGGTGGTGGCACACCTGGTTATGCTCACATATTACATTGCAGAAAGACCTAGGTTGAAGCCCCACCCTGTCCCCACTTGCAGAGTGAAAGCTTCACAAGTGGTGAAGCAGGTCTGCAGGTGTCTCCCTCCCTACCTCCCCCTTCCCTCTAAATTTCTCTGTCCTATCAAATAAAATAAAGTTTAGCATGGGGGGTAGATAACATAGTGGTTATGCAAAGAGACTTTCATGCCAGAGGCTCCAAAGTTCCAGGTTCAATCCCCCACTCTGCCATAAGATAGAGCTGAGCAGTGTTCTGGTAAAATAAATAAATACATAAAATAAAAATAAATTAAAAAAAAATTTTAAGTGTGGAAATATGACCCAGGAGGTGGTGCAGTGAGAAAAGTGTTGAACTCTCAAGTCCTGGAGGTCCTGGGTTTGGCCCCCAGCAATACACGTGCCAGTGATACTTTGACTCTCTCTCTCTCTCATTAATAAACAAATATTATTTTAAAAGGAAGGGGCCTGGGGAGATAGTTTAATGGTTATACAAAAGACTCTCATGCCTGAGGCTTTGAGCTTCCAGGTATAACCCCCAGCATCACCAAACACCATAGATGAGCAGTGCTCCGGTTAAAAAAAAAAAGGATAGAAATAGGGACATACGGCATACACTAGGGTGAGAGCTGAAATGGGGGTGGAGGACAAAGAAGTCAGATTTGGCTGGGCTGGATTCTAGAAGCCTTGAGTGCAACAGTAAACCCTACTACAAGTTGACCTCTAGCTTGTGAGTAGAAACACCAAGAGGGCTTTGAAAAATATCCTGATACTGTGGTCACAACCGCCGTCAACAAACCCAACTTTGGGGTAGAGGGTGGAGGATGGCAGAAGCACAAATGAAGGTGGTGGTAGAGCCAGCCTCCTAGGCGAGTGCCTGCCCAACCTGTTTGCATAGAACATACCCCTCAATACACTTTTCATTCAATTTGATATTCAAAGTCAGAAGGAAGAGGGTTGGGGAGACAGCATAATGGCTATGCAAAAGACTCTCATGCCTCAGGCTCTGGGATACCAGGTTCAATCCTTACTACTACCATAAACCAGAGCTGAGCAGTGCTTTTGTCTTTTCTTCTGCATCTCTTTCTCATTAAAATAAAATTATTTTCTTTTTTTTTTTAAAAAAAAGACATTAAAAAATCAGAATGATGAAAGAGATTGTCTGCCACAGAGACCACGTGACAGGGCACTGGACTGAAGCTCCCCTGCACACCGTGGTGTGCAGGCAGATGAAGCTGCCCTTTGTTCCCTGCTGCCTCTTTGAAAATCCATCCCAGCTCAGCTGGACAGAGGGCACCCCCTCAGCCTGGACCTGAGGGGAGCTGCAGAGTGTGTATGTGCCACTGACAACGCATCACAGCACCTCCTATCTAATACAAACTGAACATCTACTCAGGAGCTTGGGTGTACTTTTTGCTTGATAAGAAGAAAAGAACTGGGGGTTGGGCGGTGGCATAGCGGGTTAAACTCACATGGCGCAAAGCGCAAGGACCGCCTTAAGGATCCCCCAGGTTTGAGCCCCAGGATCCCCAGTTGCAGGGGAGTCACTTCACAAGAGGTGAAGCAGGTCTGCAGGTGTCTGTCTTTCTCTTCCCCTCTCTGTCTTCCCCTCTTCTCTCCATTTTTCTCTGCCCTATCCAACAATGAACAACATCAATAACAACAATAATAACCACAACAAGGCTACAATAACAAGGGCAACAAAAGGGGAAAAAAAAATGGCCTCCAGGAGCAGTGGATTCATGGTGCAGGCACTGAGCCCCAGCAATTACCCTGGAGGCAAAAATAAGAAGACGAAGAAGAAGAAGGAAGAGGAGGAGGAGAAGGAGAGGAGGAGGAGGAGGAGGAGGAGAAGGGAAGAAGGGAAGAAGGAGAAGGAGGAGAAGAAGAAGGAGAAGAAGGAGAAGAAGGAGAAGAAGGAGAAGAAGGAGAAGGAGAAGGAGAAGGAGAAGGAGAAGGAGAAGGAGAAGGAGAAGGAGAAGGAGAAGGAGAAGAAGAAGAAGAAGAAGAAGAAGAAGAAGAAGAAGAAGAAGAAGAAGAAGAGAACTCCCCACATGGTGTAGGCCAGCAGGGGACTCTTCTAAGTGCTGTACAATGTCGTTCTGGGATATCCACTCTTGGTTTTCTTCTTCTTCTTTTTTTTTTTTACTTTTTTTTTTTATTGGGGAATTAATGTTTTACATTCAACAATAAGTACAATGGTTTGTACATGCATAACATTCCCCAGTTTCCAATATAACAATACAACCCCCACTAGGTCCTCTGAATCCTTCTTGGACCTGTATTCTCCCCACCCACCCACCCCAGAGTCTTTTACTTTGGTGCGATACGCCAATTCCATTTCAGGTTCTACTTCTGTTTTCTTTCTGATCTTGTTTTTCAACTTCTGCCTGAGAGTGAGATCATCCCATATTCAGCCTTCTGTTTCTGACTTACTTCACTCAACTTGATTTTTTCAAGGTCCATCCAAGATCGGCTGAAAACGGTGAAGTCACCATTTTTAACAACTGAGTAGTATTCCATTGTGTATATATACCACAGCTTGCTCAGCCACTCATCTGTTGTTGGACACCTGGGTTGCTTCCAGGTTTTGGCTATGACAAATTGTGCTGCCAAGAACATATGTGTACACAGATCTTTTTGGATGGATATGTTGGGTTCCTTAGGATATATCCCCAGGAGAGGAATTGCAGGATCATAGGGTAGGTCCATTTCTAGCCTTCTGAGAGTTCTCCAGACTGTTCTCCACAGAGGGTGGACCAATTGACATTCCCACCAGCAGTGTAGGAGGGTTCCTTTGAGCCCACACCCTCTCCAGCATTTGCTGCTGTTACCTTTTCTGATGTATGACATTTTCACAGGAGTGAAGTGGTATCTTGTTGTTGTCTTGATTTGCATTTCTCTGACAATCAGAGACTTGGAGCATTTTTTCATGTGTTTCTCAGCCTTTTGGATCTCTTCTGTGGTGACTATTCTGTCCATGTCCTCCCCCCATTTTTGGATGGGATTATTTGTTGTCCTGTTGTTGAGTCTGGCAAGCTCTTTATGTATGTTGGTTATTAACCTCTTGTCTGATGTATGGCATGTAAAGATCTTCTCCCATTCTGTGAGCAGTCTCTTGGTTTGGGTAGTGGTTTCTTTTGCTGTGAAGAGCTTTTTAATTTGATGTAGTCCCATAGGTATATACTTGCCTTAGTCTTCTTTGTAATTGGATTCATTTCATTGAAGATGTCTTTGAAATTTATGCGGAAAAGAGTTCTGCCAATATTTTCTTTTAAGTATCTGATAGTTTGTGGTCTAACATCCAAGTCCTTGATCCACTTGGAATTTACTTTTGTATTTGGTGAAATACAGTGGTTCAGTTTCATTCTTCTGCATGTTTCAACCCATTGTTTCCAACACCATTTGTTGAAGAGACTCTGCTTTCCCCATTTAATAGTCTGAGCCCCTTTGTCAAAGATTAGATGTCCATAGGTGTGGGGGCTCACTCCACTCTTGGTTTTCATCTGTGGGCTCAGCTGCTAGAATGTTTAGAGTTTCTTAAAATTGTCCCTGTTCAGGATGTCCGGCAGTAGCACAGCGGGTTAAGTGCAGGTGCCACAAAGCACAAGGACAGGCCTAAGGATCCCCTGACTCCCCACCTGCAGGGGAATCCCTTCACAGGCAGTGAAGCAGGTCTACAGGAGTCTTTCTCTCCCCCTCTCTGTCTTCTCTTCCTCTCTCCATTTCTCTCTGTCCTTTCCAACAACAACTACAACAGTAAAACAAGTGCAACAAAAGGGAATGAATAAATAAATAAATATTTTTTTAAAATTATCCCTGTTCCACTCATGTGTCACCATTAAAGTTCCTGAAATCATATTCTTAGGAAAAATTTATTTGATGAGAGAGACTAGAGCACTGCTTGGTTTTGGCATATGAGGTCCTGGGGATCAAACCTGAGACCTCATGCATACCAACTCTGCACTCTACTGCTGAGCCACCTCTTTGGTGGTGGTAGCACTCTTTGGCCACTCTTTTAAAAATGTTATCATTTTGGGGGGGGAATCCTATATGCCAGGGTCAAACTCAGAGCCTCACACACGCAAGTTCTATTTTCTTCCTAGTACCCACCAGGTTACCTGAAATCATCTTTAAACTGTTTCAGCATTGCTATGAGACTTTTATAATTGCTGTAATTTCAAGATGTAGAATCATTCTAAAGTGGTATATTTTAAAATATTAAAAATGATTCTATGTATGAAATATAAACACCACACACAAAAACAAAATGAAACAAAACAAAACCAGCTCAACCTCCCATCCTCCAGTCTCTAGTGAATAAAATGTTTCTAGTGAATAAAATGTCTCCCTAGGGGGATGGAACAAGTCTTTTCTGTGGTGACACTGGGCACCAGGATTGAACATGCATGCAAATCCCACAGCCCAGAGGGCTCCTGGGAACACAGTCCCACAAGGGTCCATCCAGTTTGGCCCTGACACTATTTTGACTGTGTCCTGTTTTTCAAATAATTCCTTGCCCAACACATAAGAGGTGAATCACAGTTTTCTTTTCAGAAGGAAAACTGTCTTCCAGGAAACTTTCTGGGATTCCCTGGTTTTTCCTCAGAGAACCCCCATGAGAATGGCTCCTTCAAAGACACAGTCCATCTGGGGCCTTCTCTCCAAAGACTCCCCCAGCTTCTTCCCTCAGGGACACCATGGAAGCCTGTGTAATCACCTTGAAAAAAAAAAAAAAAGAAAACAAACATTTATCTGCAACTCTGACTCAAAGCACTGGCTTCTAGGGGAACTACAGGCCTGCTCGCCAGCGGAGCCTCTGTCACAGCTCATGTGGAGGCAAGTGGCCTCCGTGTGTGTGCACAGGGGCCCTGCCAACCTGTGGGTGGCCCTCCTGGGGAGGCCCGGGCTGGGTGTGGGTCTCAGAACTGGGCCTGACCACTTGCAGCCCTAAGTGAACAAAACTTCAACCACCCAGTTCCCAGTAGCCGGCCTCCCACAGTCTCCTCCTCAGAGGCCCTCCTCAGGGCAGCCCTTCCCCCACCCCAGGTCTGTGGCTGCCCCAGGGCTGCACTCCCAAGGCCTAGCAGGATGCAAACAAGCTGGTCTTTGATGACCGGAAGGGAGTGGAGTTTTAATCTTGGCTCTGGGGGGGATGTCACCACCCCCCCTCTGTGGAGTGGAGATTGCTCTCCAAATATCAGGAGTCTATTTGACTAACTGGGAGGGGGGGCTGAGCTAGGAGTGCCAGGATGAATTTAGTCATGGCCCTTTGAAAAGAGCAAATGCCCAGTGGCCTTATTAGCACCCATTTGAAAGAGACTTTCACATCCGGGCAGCAGGTCAGGTGGGAGGTGCTGCTCGGGTGACCTGAGGGGGGGCCTTCTCTCTGAACTCACTCCCCTGGGTTTTCCACTCCCTCTCATGCAAATACAGTGCCTTCCAAGGGAATCAATCAGATGTCTGTTTCCAGGCTAGCGGGAGATCGATTCCATGATGTTACAAGAAGACTTAAGTGCCTGGGAACCAGGAGAGAGGCACACCTCCCTGTCACATGGGAGAGAGGTGGGAGATGCCTTTGGGTTGAAAATTCAATTAGAAACAAAAGGCCCTAAAGGAAAACCAGTTTGTGGCTGACTCACAGCTGGGGGCTCCCTGCTCAAGATCTTCTTCTGTCTTCTCTCTCCTCCCCCTTCCCCTCCCCTCATCCCCGTGGCTCTCTCCTTGAGGAAGGATTTAGCCTTCACAAAGCATTTTAGTGAGGACACCTGGGGAGGGATAGAAAGGCAGAGATCACAGACCTATCAGGATTTAAAATCTGGGAAGCGGGGGTGGGGGGGTGGGGGGGAGAGCCCTGGGGGGTGAAGGGCTTCCTGGAAAACCGGGCAAGTTGGTGCCTCTATGGCCCAGGACCTACCAGGATGTGTACTGCTCCATTTGTCAGGGTCTAGAATCGCCCTTTACAGGTGCTGTTCCTTTTGATTTAATCCAGGAATAGATGCTCCACAGCGCGAGCAGCTAGTGATTAGCATCCGTTGTTGTGAGGGCTCAGTCAAGGCTGATAGAAATATTTATGAGCTCCGGGAGGCCACAGCTGCTGGTCCCTGACCATGTTTGCTTCCAAGCTGCCTCCTCTCACTTTCCCCCAACTTTGTTTTGGCCTGGTAACTCTCCCCTGCTTACACAACTGCTCATCCTTTAGCCGCCTGGTTTTGATTACTAACTAGTGTTTGTTTTAAATGTCTTTACTGGCCAATTAAATAGAAATTGACTACAGCCAGAGACAGAGTCCCTGAGCCTGCCTCTTCCTTTGGTAATCTCTTAACTGTTCTGAGACCTGAAATCCCAAACATGTCCAGCACCTTTATCTGGGTTCCTGGGCTGGGGATGGGGGGGGGGCAATGACTTGCTAGCCCCCCACACCCCCCCTTCATGGCAGGAGGCCTGGCCAGGGTCTGTCCAGCCCTGAGGGGTCTGCAGCAAGCAGCCCCTGTAACTAGAGCTGTTTCCTGTGGTGATTCGGTTAAACCATTGCTGATTCAAGACAGACTCTCCCACCAGCAGGTCAGGTTGGGTTCCCCAAGAAGGAGGGCAGCTGGAACGCATCTTCCAGTCCACCCAAATACAGCCTGGGGGTGGGGTGGGGGCTGCATGAACACAACACAGGGCTTCAGGGGACAGGGAGCCCCCAGCCAGTCCACAGTGCCCCTCACAGATAATCTGGGTGCTGCTGCTTCTCAGATGGGAGCAGGAACACATCTGTGTTCTGACTGGATGTTGCTGTAACCAAGCAAGAAGAGATGACAATCATTTTTCATCTCTTGTTCAGTTACACTGCCTCCCCATGTGCTTGTGGATGGTAGAGGTGTGTATGAACTGTATGAACGAGGTATATATACAGGCAAACAAGGCTCCACACCTCATTGCGCATCACCTCTCATCTTCAGTCTTGGCCTGTTGTATAGCTCCCCCTTTCTCCCCACTCAATTTTCGCCTTCTCTGCCCCTTTGGACTTCCCCAGGAGGAGGGTGTTGGGGGACAGCACAGGGGTCCAGTGAGAACCTGGAGAGCACAGATACTTTGTTGCACTGAATTTGCACATATGGGACATGGAAATTGGGGCACAAGAGTTTTGCATGAGCACATGGGAAACGGGAACTTGAGCACAAAAGATGCACACTATAGGAGGAGTTTGGGTAAGGTAACCACACCTGGCACTTCCAGCTGACCAGTAGGAGGCTAGCCCAGGTGTGCCATGTGTAAGAGTTAAAAGAAGAGGGTTTCCACAGAGAGGGGCCTTCTTGGAACATCTTTAGGGTCCTTGACTTTTCTCTCTAATTTCACTTCTGCACGAACCCTACCTGATAACTTAATAAAGGAAGATTTGGAAATTGCATACATGTGACACATGTTTCCTTGTAATTCTTTCTTAGAGAATTTCACATCAGGTGGCCAGGTGGTAGCACACATATTACCAAGCGCAAGGACCCAGGTTTGAGGCCCAGTTCCCCACCTGCAGGGGCCTGCTTCACAAGTGGTGAAGCAGGTCTGCAGGTATCTCTCTCTCTCAATTTCTCTCTGTCCTATCTAATTAAAAAAAAAATTAGAAAGAAAAAAAAGGAAATAATAGCCACCAGGATTGGTGGATTCATGGTGCTGGCACCTAGGCCCTAGTAATAACCCTGGAAGCAATGTAAAAAAGAGAGAAAATTTTACATCAAACCCACAGAAAGGGAACCAAGCCTCTCACCTCCACTTACAAATGGAAGGGTCAGTTAAAAAAAGCACAGGTGGGGCAGAGGTAGTTAGCATAATGGTTATGCAAAGAGACTATCATGTGTGAAGCTACAAAGTCCCAGGTTTAATCCCGTGTACCACCATAAACTAGATCAGTACTCTGGTAAAGAAAAAGAAAAAAGAAAGAAAGAGAGAAAGAAAGGATGAAAGGAAGAAAGAAGGAAAGAAAGACTTAGGTGGAAGTAAAAACTCAGCTTGTGTTCTCTCCACAGACCATAGTCTTCCCAAGAAGAATCTTTATCTGGAAGGTCATCTCTGTTCTGCCACCAGGTCTCTACCCAGAAATCAATCTTTTATCAAAGGCATATTTGGGGATTGACAGATTTGAGCTCACTTAGTACAAAAGAGTGAAGCACTAGGATGACCACAGGATAATGCCTGGTCCTGACTGCATCCTGGAGATACACAATAAATCCTTCCTACAACTACCTTACTCAAAGGTAGAACATAAATGATCAAAGTAAATATGTAAATGCACTTGCAGAAAAAATAAAGTGACCTGTCTCCAGACTTTGTGAAAACCATGGTGTTTATAGATTAAAGGGACAGATTTCACAAGATGCCATTTAAAGACTTGAAATGAAAAACATCCAGGCAAATTGGCATATTGCACCAAAGTAAAAGACTTTGGGGTGGGTGGGGAGAATACAGATCCAAGAAGGATGACAGAGAACCTAGTGGGGGTTGTATTGTTATATGGAAAACTGGGAAGTGTTATGCATGTACAAACTATTGTATTTACTGTTGAATGTAAAACATTAATTCCCCAATAAAAAAATTAAAAAACAAAAAAGAAAGAAACGTCCAGGCAATCCCAAGTGCTGGTGAGGATAGGGGGCAACTGGGGTTCTTGCAGCTTGGTGGTGGGAATTGCAAAACAGTGTCCTTGTGAAATGGCATAGTGGCTTCAGGAAGCACCTGGAGGTTTCTGATAATGTGAACCAGATACGTGCCATATTATGTGGCAATCCCACTCCTAGCTGTTTATCCAGAAGAAAAGAAAGCATGTTTGCATGAAAAACATATGTACATGACTTTTCATTACTGCTTGCAGAACTGGATACTATCTAGATGGACCACAAGTTGTAGTACACAGAACTAGACTACTACATTATCTACAGCAGTGAAATGGGAAGAGGTATTGGTTCATGAGCCAACCTGGAGGAATCCTATCTGCATTTTGAAGAAGAAAAAAGGACAGAAAAGAAGGAAGGAAGGGAGGGAGGAAGGGAGAGAAGAAGGAAGGAAGGAAGGAAAGAAAGAAGAGGAAGTTGGTTTCTACTCCCCTGACACCTCACAGAGGATGAAACAGGTGAGTACTTGTGCTTGGGCTGGGGTTGGTCATGTGTAAAGGACTTGCAGGGGGAGCTTGGGGCTGATGGAGTTATTTAATTATTACATTATTATTATTATTACTATTATTTTAAACTGGAGTGCAGCACAGCTCTGGCTTATAGTGGTACAGGGGATTGAACCAGAACTTTGAAGTCTCAGGAATGAGTTTCTTTTGATACCCATTATGCTATGTCCCCCGCCCAATGGACAATTTGTGTATAAGAATTTCTAGTGCTATTCTATGCGTTTTCCAAAATTGAGAGAATAGTATACTACAGAAAAGAGAATTTTACTACATGTTAAAATAAATCAACGTGTGTGTGTGTGTGTGTGTGTGTGTGTGTGTGTGTCTGTGTGTGTGTGTGTGTGTGTGTGTGTGTGATGGGAGGGGATAGAATTTAGATTATGGCAAATGCAATTTACCTAGCAGAGACCCATTGCATCTGCACTCCCATGAGTGGAGGAGGTAGGGAAGGAGCTGAACAAAGCCACTTTAGAGACTGATAAGAATGAAGCTCAAGTACTCAACATAACATCTTCAGTAGTTTCTACCAGGAATGTGCTAGGACTCCAGTGGATACTTATTTTGAAGACTTGGCTCACACTAATAACTACATGTATTGTAGGTAATGAAAGCCAGGCTATTACTCATTGACAAAGAAAGAGGTTACACATAAAAATACAAAGACAGCTGAAAGACTCCTGCCTCCTCAGCTGGCTTCAGAGCTACCAATATGTACCACCCCAGAGTTTCTAGGTGTTAAAATTTTAAAATATTTAATAAGTCAATACAGAAATATTGGTATATCACACCTGTAAGAATGGCCTTCATCAACAAAACAGGAGAAGATAAATGTTGGAAAGGATGTGGAAAGAAAGGAACTCTAATATACTGCTGGTGGGAGTACAAAATGCTACAACCATTATGGAGGAGAGTATGGAGAATCCTCAAGCAAATACAGATGGAAATACCTTACAACTCAGCAATTCCACTCCTAAGCATTTATCCAAAAGAGATATCACTAATTTGAAGGGATATATGCACCCCCATGTTCATAGCTGCATTATCTATAATAGCAAAAATTTGGAAGCAACCAAAATGTCCCTCCACAGATGACTGGTTAAAAAAGTTATGGGACATATACTCAACGGACTATTACTCAGCAATAAAAAAAAAATGATTTTACATCCTTTGGGATAAAATGGATGAAACTGGAGAACATTATGCTTAGTGAAATAAACAAGGAGGTAAAGGAAAACTATAGGATGGTCTCACTCATATGTGGAATATAGAGAACTGAAGACACATACATAAACTAAATAATCAGACACAACACAACCCATATTTAAAATGGGAAAACTATTGTGATTACCTAGGGAGGAGAGAGAAGGGGGCAGACTTTTGGTGGCTGGGAAGATGTGAAACCCTAGACTTATCACTATTTAGTCTTATCAATAGCAATACGATATGTGGGAGGGGTGGATAGATTTAATATCTCAAGTTCCTCAACTGCCTGGACTATAGCCCTAAGCACAAATACTAGCTCTTGCTAATATTTATCTTGGATTTGCAAAATGATCATACTCTGATAAGGGGATTAACTGTTTATGGATCTCTAAAAATGTATCGGAAAATAAAGCTCTACGAACATCTAAATCAACTACAGCTTTAGGCCAGACAGGTCAAGACCTTTTGACCTTGTAAGTGTTTAAAATACAAGAAGGTTCAGATACCACTAGAAGTGTTCAGATCATAGTGAAGTTAAGTATAATAACACAGATACTTAGCCCCCCAACTAACTTGGCTATAATAATTAATTATTGATATTTTAACTTTCTCTAGGACTATAAGAAACTCCTTGCATCCTCTTTAAGACCTGCATTTCTCCTGGTCCTGGTACCTCTAGGATATGCCCATACTTCTTGAATTCCTTAAAATTTTTTTTTTTATTATTGGGGAATTAATGTTTTACACTCAACAGTAAATACAATAGTTTGTACATGCATAACATTCCCCAGTTTCCAATATAACAATACAACCCCCACTAGGTCCTCTGAATCCTTCTTGGACCTGTATTCTCCCCACCCACCCACCCCAGAGTCTTTTACTTTGGTGCGATACGCCAATTCCATTTCAGGTTCTACTTCTGTTTTCTTTCTGATCTTGTTTTTCAACTTCTGCCTGAGAGTGAGATCATCCCATATTCAGCCTTCTGTTTCTGACTTACTTCACTCAACTTGATTTTTTCAAGGTCCATCCAAGATCGGCTGAAAACGGTGAAGTCACCATTTTTAACAACTGAGTAGTATTCCATTGTGTATATATACCACAGCTTGCTCAGCCACTCATCTGTTGTTGGACACCTGGGTTGCTTCCAGGTTTTGGCTATGACAAATTGTGCTGCCAAGAACATATGTGTACACAGATCTTTTTGGATGGATATGTTGGGTTCCTTAGGATATATCCCCAGGAGAGGAATTGCAGGATCATAGGGTAGGTCCATTTCTAGCCTTCTGAGAGTTCTCCAGACTGTTCTCCACAGAGGGTGGACCAATTGACATTCCCACCAGCAGTGTAGGAGGGTTCCTTTGAGCCCACACCCTCTCCAGCATTTGCTGCTGTTACCTTTTCTGATGTATGACATTTTCACAGGAGTGAAGTGGTATCTTGTTGTTGTCTTGATTTGCATTTCTCTGACAATCAGAGACTTGGAGCATTTTTTCATGTGTTTCTCAGCCTTTTGGATCTCTTCTGTGGTGACTATTCTGTCCATGTCCTCCCCCCATTTTTGGATGGGATTATTTGTTGTCCTGTTGTTGAGTCTGGCAAGCTCTTTATGTATGTTGGTTATTAACCTCTTGTCTGATGTATGGCATGTAAAGATCTTCTCCCATTCTGTGAGGGGTCTCTTGGTTTGGGTAGTGGTTTCTTTTGCTGTGAAGAAGCTTTTTAATTTGATGTAGTCCCATAGGTATATACTTGCCTTAGTCTTCTTTGTAATTGGATTCGTTTCATTGAAGATGTCTTTGAAATTTATTTGGAAAAGAGTTCTGCCAATATTTTCTTCTAAGTATCTGATAGTTTGTGGTCTAACATCCAAGTCCTTGATCCACTTGGAATTTACTGTTGTATTTGGTGAAATAGAGTGGTTCAGCTTCATTCTTCTGCATGTTTCAACCCATTGTTTCCAACACCATTTGTTGAAGAGACTCTGCTTTCCCCATTTAATAGTCTGAGCCCCTTTGTCAAAGATTAGATGTCCATAGGTGTGGGGGTGAAATTCCTTTTCTATCGTTCTTTACCGCCGTACCAACCCTGACAACTTTAACCAAATCACTACTGGTGCTGCCACCCCTGCATTATGCTGCTGTTGAAATCTTACTGTGGACTGTAACCTGAGATACCAGCCTGAGAAGTCAGCCTCGCAACTCTTCAAATCTGGTGCTCCACTCTGACACCATTCTCTCAGACAACATTCTCATCCAACTTCAAGTTAGTTACCAAACTCAAGCAAAACTATTATAGTTGTATGTCCCCAGGAACATGCCTAAAATGGTTTCCCTGGCTTTCTTCTACCCTAACATCCCTAATCTCATCTGCTCTGATCCTACTTTTTGGTTCCTGTTCATTAACCATCTCGTCTCAACTTAGGTCATGCCACCTTCCAGATACCAGGCTACAGATGCTACCATGACTCCACCCCAACCCCTCTGGGTTGATGATCTCACCAATGTGTCCTGGACCCTCACATCGCCAGTGCTCTGGTCCACTAGGGAAAGACTGAAAAAGGCTGGGGTATGGCTTGACCTGTCAATGCCCATGCTTAGCGGAGAAACATCTATAGCAGCCAGAGCTCCTACCTTCTGCTCCCCATAAACAACCTTGATCCATACTCCCATTGGGGGAGAAGTGATAGGAAGAAGATAAGAGGACTCTGCACTCCAGCTCCATCAGCACCCAGAGAGAGAGAAGGAAAAGGAGAGGGACATATGGAGGTAGCTTTGATTTCATGAGTGGTTTAGAGGGAAAGAGAGGATTGAATCAGGAAAAGAAGGGATAACTTCGTATAAATGTGAACAGATAGTTGTAGAGAAGATGGTCAGCCCCTATCTACAATTTTAGGGGAACTTTGGTGGATTGCAGTGGGGAGAGTGAAGATTCAGAATTCTGGTGGTGAGGATGGTGTGGATTCAAACCCCTGTAGACATGAATTCTGTAATTTAAAAATAAAATAAAAAAGATTTTACAGAGGAGTGTATTGCACCAAAGTAAAAGACTCTGGGGTGAGGGATGGAGGGAGAGTACAGGCCCAGAAAAGGATGACAGAGGACCTAGTGGGGGTTGTATTGTTATGTGGAAAACTGAGAAATGTTATGCATGTACAAACTATTGTATTTACTGTCAATTGTAAAACACTAACCCCCCAATAAAAAAATTTTTTTAAAAATGTTGGTATGCATGAGTTAGTGTATCTGCACACACATACTCATCCTAACTGTGGTAACTGAGTGGTGTAAGAAGGGTGACACCTCATTGGTATGAACATCCAACTCCCAGAAGTAGTGGGTTATGCAGATCATCTTCCAGTAAAGAAATGAGGGATCCTTGGAGAACCGTCAGATTCTAGAAGCTTCCAGAAGCTAGGGCTGTGGGAATAAAGATGAATCTGGAACATTTTGTGGTGTTTAAACATAAAATTATTAGTATTGCTTTTTTTTTTTAAGAAACATTAAAAATGCACAGGAATCAGAATCAATCTGAAAGAACTTCCGATCATTAAAACTAGGGCAATTTGGGCAACATATTAATAATAATAATAATAATAAAACCTAATACTACATTGTTATAAAGCAAAGGATAAAATAAATGTCCATGAATTCACATGGATAAAAATATAGGATTAAGTAAATGAGAGAGAAGGGACAATTTCTCCTTAGAAAAGAATACCAATTAATGCATGTAGAAGACAGGAGGCAGATAGAAAACCACTGTCAAAACCCTGAAGTATCTTTGCTGCAGGCAAGATTCCAGGCAAGATTCATCAACAGATGCTAAGAATAGTGGGCAAACATTCAAGTAGAAACAGTGCATTTGCATAGTTGCCAATTATCTTGCACTTTTTTTTTTTTTTTTTTTGCAGCTCTTCTCTAAGTCCCAAACTTTCTGGTAAAAGTTTACTTTCTGGTAAAAAGTAAAAAATAACAGCCAAGGAGAGAATACTTAGTACCATGGAAAAATGTTTGTAAGCCATTATAATTTTATAAATAGCGTGATTAGAATTCTATGTAACTACACATGCATACACACAACCAACAGAATGTAAACTAAAATAGTAGACATCACCACCTCTGTGCTATTTCTGTGGCCTTCCACAGGTATCTTTTGATGATGGTGATATCATGATTTCAGTTTTATATCACAATCACCATTGTTATTTTCATTGCCTCCCAATGTTTTCTAAAATGTTCTATTATGACCACACATAGAATAATAAAAACATGTTTTTTTAAAAAAAACATTCCAAGAAGGATAGATTATTCAGCTTCCATATTCTTGCTGTGTTGAAAACAAAGGCAGTCAAAGGGAGTTCTTGCTTCAAAGCACCATCTTGTCACTTCCTTTTGCAAAAATAGATAACCACCCTCCCTTGATATTTGTGTACAGCATCCATCTGTGTGCTTTGCACAAAACATTCAGTAATAGCAGAACTGTAGATTCTGTTGTATTTAACTAAGTATAAAGTGAAACCCATCTGAAAAAGTAAATAGTATATGTACAACACCTGATAAATAGAAATAGCAGAAAACACTGAGTCAAGTTTTTTTTCCATTGTTTTTTATCTTTTTTTAAAATATTTATTTTATTTATTTATTCCCTTTTGTTGCCCTTGCTGTTTTTTTATTGTTGTAGTTATTATTGTTGTTGTTGTTGGATAGGACAGAGAGAAATGGAGAGAGGAGGGGAAAACAGAGAGGGGGAGAGAAAGACAGACACCTGCAGACCTGCTTCACCACTTGTGAAGCGACTGACTCTCCTGCAGGTGGGAGCCAGGGCTTGAACCGGGATCCTTATGACGGTCCTTGAGCTTTGCGCCACCTGCGCTTAACCCGCTGTGCTACAGCCCAACTCCCTTTTATTATCTTTATTTACTGGCTAGAGGCCACTAGAAATTGAGAGGAAGAGGGAGATAGAGAGGGATAGCGACACCTTTTACTACTTGTGAAGCTTTCCCCCTGTGAGTGGGGACCAGAGACTCAAACCTGGCTCCTTGTACGTTGTTTTTGTTTTGCTTCCAGGTTATTGTTGGGCTCCGTGACTGCACCATGAATCCACTGCTCCTGTAGGCTATTTTTTCCCTTTTGTTACCCTTGTTTATTGTTGTTATTATTATTGTTGTTGTCATTGTTGTTGGATAGGACAGAAAGAAATGGAGAGAGGATGAGAAGACAGAGAGGAGGAGAGAAAGATAGACACCTGCAGACCTGCTTCACTGTCTGCGAAGTGCCCTCCCCTGCCCCCCTCCCCCGCAGGTGGGAAGGTGGAGGGAGGCTCGAACCTGGATCAATACGCTGGTCCTTGAGCTTCGCGCCATGTGCGCTTAACTTGCTATGCCACAGCCGGGTCCCCTCCTTGTGCATTGTAACATGTGTGCTCAACCATGTCCGCCACACCCCTCCACCCACCACCTGAGTTAAGTTTGTAATTGCATGTTGTATGCGTGCCACTCCTCTAAGCTCTTTACACATACAACTTATGTAGTCTTCAAGATCACTCAAAGGAGGATACTGCCCTTGGCTCCATTTTACAAAGGAAGAAACAATGAACACATTGAACAAAGGCACAACAATGAACCTGCACAGTTGGTCAGCAGCAGACAACATACAAAGCTCTTACATATTTTCATTTCACTGCCCAGCCAGCTCTCTGAGTGGAGAATCTTCACTACGATTAGAAAAAATAGTGGCTGACTAGGATGGAAGTGACAGGCCTGAAGTACTTGGCCTTTTTTTTTTTTTTTTTTTAACTCTAGTATGTTGCCTCTTGCATTTACATGAAGTGGGCAAACTCAAACAGGAAATTGCCAGAGAGTTGTCCAAACACATCTCCACTGTGAAGAATTCCAAATCTCCCAAGTCTGTATAAATTTCACACCATTCACCTGCGTGGTTTTTTTCTTCCCTACCAGTTGGAAAAGGTGACGTTTCTTATTCTCTGCTTTAAATCAGAGAAGCCTGCAGCACTGGAATCACCAATGGAGCTGCACATTAGCTTACAGAGGTTTTTTCCCCCCCTATGTTAAATTAAAGAGGCCTGAAAAGGTACAATCTGGCTTCTATTCCGAAGTCTCTGAGAAAGAGATTGTGGGCAGTCTAAGGTTAAGAGGAAGTTGCTTCATTTTCAGAGAGTAAGGCCCTGTTGACAAGTTGGCAGGGCTGCCTGCTTTGGGAAAGAATGTGCAGAAAGCCCTAAAGATAATGAGGGCATAGTAACCTAGCAGCGTGCAGCAGTGCTGCAGCAGCCAGCAGATCAGACGTGGGCATGGTTCATTAACGCTGTGGAGTTGCTCATTCCAACTGGGGCAATTAGAGGCGACTCTAGAACTTGCATAGAACGCACAAGGAGACTCCCAGCAGCAGCACGGTGGATCCAAGCCACCCCCTCTAGCCTTAAGAGATTAGAATTTCTCACACAGCTATTTGATCTTCATCTTCTTTTTAAAATGATTATTTATGTATATATGAGGGAGAAGGGGAGGAGAGAGAGAGTGAGAGAGAGAGAACACATTACTCTGGATCATACAGTGTTGAAATCAAACTCGTGACCTCAGGCTTGAGAATCCAAGGTGTTATTTACTATCTCACTTCTGGGGCCACCCTATTTGCCTCTCTTTGATAGTTATCTCTCTGTCCTCCATATGATGGAGGACAAGAGAGAGTTTAAAAACTAGTTTAAAAGAATATAAAAATTAGAACAAAAGAGAATTTAAAAACTAGTTTAGAAAAAAAATAGCCTCCAGGAGCAGTGGATTCAGGGTGTAGGCACCAAGCCCCAGCAATAACCCTGGAGGCAAAAAAAAAAATTTAAAAATAAAAAAAATAAAAGAAAAGAGAGAAAAACTAAAAAACAAAAAACTAGTTTAACATCTGAATGCAATGATTCCATTAAGTAAGCTTATACTTGTATTTTTGGCTGATTGTTGGGGACAGAGGCGATGGCACACCAGGTTAAGCACATTACCATACTCAAGGTCCTGGGTTCAAGTGCCCGCTCCCCATCTCTAAGGGGGAAGCATCACGAGTGAGCAGTGAAGCAAATACAACAGGTATCTGTTTCTCTCCCTCTCTATTTTCTCTTCCCCTCTCAATTCTCTTCTTTTAAAATTTTTTATATATATTTATTTTCCCTTTTGTTGCCCTTTTTTATTGTTGTAGTTATTATTGTTGTTATTGATGTCGTCATTGTTGGATAGGACAGAGAGAAATGGAGAGAGGAGGGGAAGACAGAGAGAGGGAGAGAAAGATAGACACCTGCAGACCTGCTTCACCGTCTGTGAGGCGACTCCCCTACAGGTGGGGAGCCGGGGGCTTGAACCCAGATCCTTATGCTGGTCCTTGTGCTTTGTGCCACATGCGCTTAACCCGCTGCGCTACTGCCCGATTCCCCGCCCCACTCAATTTCTTTCTGCCTTATCAAATAAAGAAAAAAAAAAGGAAGGAAGGAAGGAAGGAAGGAAGGAAGGAAGGAAGGAAGGAAGGTCACAGTAGTTGATTTTTGTGTAGACACCAAGCCCCAGCGATAACCCTGGTAGCAACAAAAAATAAATCAAGGGACTAGGTGGTGGTGCACCAGGTTGAACATATGTTACAGTGTGCAAGGACCTAAGTTCAAGTCCTCAGTCTATCCACAGGGAGAAAGCTTCACAAGTGGTGAAGCAGTGTTGCAGTTGTCTCTCTCTCTTCCTCTCTATGTCAACCTTCCCTCTCATTTTCTGATTGTCTCTATTCAATAAATAAATAAAGGTAATTAAAAATCAATAACAGAGTTTTTGCAGCCCAAGAGGTGACTCAGTGTATAAAGTGTTGGACCCTCAAGCATGGGGTCCAGAGTTCAATCCCTGAGTGATGTTCTGGTTATCTCCCTCATTCTCTCACAAACAACTAAATCTTAATAAACAAACAAATAAATAAAATAAATCAGGTTGTTTTCAGTTTTATGAAATGAATACGTTTTAGGTAAATTGCTTATGAAACAACATTCAACTTCATTCTGCTCTGCTGGTGGATTTTAAAATATTGATTTATATATTGAGAGAGTGAACTCAGTACCTCACACAGACAAGATGTGCACTCTACCAGTGGGTTACTTCCTAGGCCCTGATAATGTTTTAAAAAAAATTTTTTAAAAAATTATATTTATTTATTGGATAGAGGCAGCCAGAAATTGAGAGGGAAGGGGGAGATAGAGGAGAGAGACACCTGCAGCCCTGCTTACCACTTGTGAAGTTTTCCCCCTGCTGGTGGGGATGAGGGGCTCGAACCGGGGTCCTTGTACACTGTAACATGTGCGCCCAACCAGGTGCGCTACCATCTGGCCCCGGATAATGGTTTTTAAAAGAAAATTAAAGGTATATTTCATAGGAGGAAAAACATCATCTTGTTCATTTGTATTTTGAAATGCCTATAACACTTTGAGACTATTCATTACTTTCTGGATCTCAGGTTCTGCCAGTTCCTGCTTGCTTTTCCTTCTTTTGTTTTCTTCCCCCTCCTCCCTTCTCTTCTTCAAGCCACAAACATCCTCACTTATGCCCTAAGATCCTTGGTCTCCACATTTTAAAAAATACATACATTTTATTTGTTATGTTTTGGATTGATGATTATAGTCAACAGTAAAATACAATCGCTTGCACATGTGTAACATTTCTCAGTTTTCCACATAACGATTCAACCCCCCCCCCCCAGGTCCTCCTCTGCCATCATGTTCCAGGCCCTGAACCCTCCATCCCACCCCAGAGTCTTTTACTTTAATGCAATACACCAACTCCAGTCCAAGTTCTGCTTAGTGTTTTCCCTTCCGATTTTGGTCTCCACATTTGCAACCCAGGCAACTCAGCACTGTTGGCTTTTTCTGCTGCGTGTTTAGTGTTCAGTCATAGATGGTCCTTTTAAAATGTGAGGGTTTCCAGCCTGATAAGTATGCCCATTGACTTTGTCTCTCGTACAAATAGGTGCTGCATCCAGTAAGCCCAGTGTTCTTGACTGTCTCAGATGAGCTGTTTGTAATGTTACTCATATGCGGATTCTTCCATCCTAGCAACTGATGATAGTAGAAACCAGCACTAAGGTAAGCAAACAGGGCAAGCCAAGCTGCCACTCAGTGTTTTCCAAAAATCTCCCTCTCTGAGGTTAGTTAGTGTTGTATGCTTTACATTGGTTTGTTCTAGCCCTCCCCCGCCAAGAGAATTGGATCAGTCCTGCTAATTTCGCGGGCGAGGAACCCGCCAGGGTGCCAGAGTTTCAGAGTTCGAGAGTAAGAGAGAGTTCCAGAGTTGCAGAGTAAGAGAGAGTGCTTGCGCTGCCGCAAAGAGACAGCAGAGTTCTGTTTGGTGATTAGCTTGGTTTAGTTTATGAATCGTTGTTCCTGAATAAAGAAATACAGCTTCCCTGCCCAGCCGTATGTCTCTGGTCGTCTCTGTTACCCGCCCGTGAAGCTAACCCTGTTAGAGCCTACGAATTTTAACAACAAGTTAGCCAACAAAGAAGCAAGAAACTTTGAGTCTTTCATAAAAATCAAATTACTGGGAGTTGGGCGGTAGCACAGCGGGTTAAGCGCAGGTGGTGCGAAGCACAAGGACCAGCGTGAGGATCCCAGTTTCAGCCCCTGGCTTCCCATCTGCAGGGCAGTTGCTTCATAGGCAGTGAAGCAGGTCTTAGATGTCAATCTTTCTCTCCCCTTCACTGTCTTCCTCTCCTCTCTCCATTTCTCTCTGTACTATCCAACAACGATGACATCGACAACAACAATAATAATAACTACAGCAACAATAAAACAGGGCAACAAAAAGGAAATAAATAAATAAATAAATATTTGATTTTTCAAATATTTATTGTTGCTGTAGTTATTACAGAAGCCGGACCTTTCATTTTCTGCACCCCATAATGATCTTAGGTCCAGTCTCCCAGAGGGATAAAGAGCAGGAGAGCTTGGGGGTTGGGCGGTAGCACAGCAGGTTAAGTGCACATGCTGCAAAGCACAGGGACCGGCGTAAGGATCCCAATTTCAGAACCCGGCTCCCCACCTCCAGGGGAGTCACTTCATAAGCACTGAAGCAGGTCTGCAGGTGTCTTTCTCTCCCCTTCTTTGTCTCCCCTCCTTTCTCAATTTCTCTTTGTCCTATCCAACAGTATCAATGGCAACAACAACAACAAGGGCAACAAAATGGAAAAAATGGCCTCTAGGAGCAGTGGATTCGTAGTGCAGGCACCAAGCCTCTGCAGTAACCCTGGAGGCAAAAAAAAAAAAAAAAAAAAAGGAGAGCTTTCAAGGGAAGTGGGGGCAGATGGGATAGGGAGTTCTGGTGGTAGAGATTGTGTGGAATTATACTCTTCTTATCCTGTCAATATTTCTGTTTTTTTTCTTCTTTTTTGCCCCCAGGGTTATTGCTGGGGTTCAGTGCCTGTAACATGAATCCACTGCTCCTGGAGGCCAGCTTTCTTTCCCCTTTTGTTGCCCTTGTTGTAGCCTTGTTGAGGTTATTATTTGTTGTTGTTGATGTTGTTCCTTGTTGGATAGGACAGAGAGAAATGGAGAAAGGAGTGGAAGACAGAGATGAGGAGAGAAAGATAGAGACCTGCAGACCTGCTTCACAGCCTGTGGAGTGACTCCCCTGCCGGTGGGGAGCCGGGGTCTTGAACTGGGATCCTTATGTGGGTCCTTGCGCTTTGCACCATGTGCGCTTAGCCCACTGTGCTACCACCCGACCCCCAATATTTCTGTTTTATAAATGAATTTTTTTCAAAAAAATCACTAATAAAATTTTTTAAAATTCAATTATCATGCCCAGAGCTAGCACACTCAGTAACAGCGCATCTTTGCTGTGCATGACACCAGCACTGCATGGGGCCATGAATGCAACAAGTCACCTCCATGGGTGGTGGAGTGATGCTGTGGTGTCACTCCTCTCTTTGTGTCTCTCTCTCTTTGCTCCCCACCCCAAAATAAAGAATAATTTTTTAAAAAGCTGGACCAGGAAGACTGCTCAGCTCTAGTGTCATGCATACTCGAGATCCTGGATTCATTTCTGTTACAAACAGAAAAAAAAAATCAAAGTGAATAAATAAAATAAAATAAATTGGAACAGGATTTTTCTTCCTGTTTTGTTAGAATAACACAGAATACTTGCCACACACCAGTGGCCTGCCTCTCCCCGATGGGAGAGCACATGCAGTTTTTGTGTCCAAATGTGGTTACCATGGGATTATCGATCAATGTCACCTGTATATCTCTTCTGGGTTGGACTCCAGCCTCCCATCTAAGGGTTGCTGTGTCCTGTCAGGGTTTCCTTTCTTTCTTTTCTTTTTTTTTAATTTTTAAAAAGTTTTTATTTTTTTATTTATTCCCTTTTGTTGCCCTTGTTGTTTTATTGTTGTAGTTATTATTGTTATTATTGAGGTCATTATTGTTGGATAGGACAGAGAGAAATAGAGAGAGGAGGGGATGACAGAGAGGGGGAGAGAAAGATAGACACCTACAGACCTGCTTCAACACTTGTGAAGTGACTTCACTGCAGGTGGGGAGCCAGGGGCTTGAACCAGGATCCTTACGCCGGTCCTTGTGCTTTGCACCATCTGCGTTTAACCCGCTGTGCTACCGCCGGACTCCTTTTTCTTTTTCTTTTCTTTTCTTTCTTTTTTTTTTTTTTAAAGATTTTATTTATTAATGGGAAAGATAGGAGGAGAGTGAGAAAGACCAACACATCACTCTAGTTCATGTGTTGCTGGGGTTTTAACTCAGGACTTCATGGTTAATAATCCAATCCTTTATCCACTGCACCACTTCCCAGACCACTGCCAGGGTTTGGGTTTTCTGTTGAGCTGTTTTGTTCTCTCTCTCTCTCTCATCTTGCCTTTTCCTGACTGCCAGGAGTGGGTAAGCTGGCTTCTGCTTGCACGTGCTGGGAGAGCTGTTTCCTACCTATAACTTAAAAGGAAAAGAGACTGAGGTTCTCAACGCAGAACCATGCCCAGTAGGGCTTTTGTGCCCCATGAACCTGAGCAGCTGACAAGCTGAGCCTTCTCTGTTCAGCACACGGTTTGGTTCCCTGGCTTCGTGACGTCTGCCCCGGAATTCTTCATACCAGCGGCCTCAGGAACTTTGCAGGCATGTTGTTCTATTAACACCATATGGGGAACACTCATGGAACTCACACGCAGAATGCGTGATGTCAGATCAGTGTGCAGGAGCCCAAATACGGTGCAGCTGTTCCATGCAGATGTTTCATTTCAGTTTCTGTGTCGGCATCATCCCAATAAACCCACGGATCCCCAGGCTGAAAAGAGAGAGTGCTGTGTGCTCGTATGTCTGAGCCGGTGTGTGTGTGTGTTTGTGTGTGTGTGTTTGTGTATGTGTGTGTGTGTGTGTGTGTGTGTGTGTGTACCCACCACACCTCATCTGTGTGATCCCTCTGACTACCAAAGGTCCCAGAGGGGGCCTTGGATCCTGGGCCCCTCACTGGATAATTTCTCTGCAAGTCAACACAAATACAAATCTAAGAAGGACACACACAATGAGGAACAACTGCCTAGGACTAGGTATGTTGTTTGAGATAGATTCTTGCAAAAGGAAAATTTCAGGGCAGACTTTGTAGTTTCTTTAGGAGGCATCTGATTAGAAGCGTGCCCTCAGACTAATTAGTGTCTGACAAGGACAAGTGTTCGCTAACAGGTGTCCTTGACTCAGCCTCTTAGAAAATCAGCAAGCAGGTCCTGTTTTCCCTGAGGGCAAGATGAAGCACTGTCTTCACCAGTAAAAGAAAACCCTCAAAGGCTACCAGTCAGATAATGCTGATCTTCAGAAATGAAGAGCCCTCGGTGTTTCCTGAGGATCCGGGGCAGAAGACTACATGTCTCTTTTGATGCCTGGATTTTCAGATTCATGTATGTATGATATCTATGACTATAATATGAGTCCAAGCTTTGTCTAAAAATAGATGCTGATAACTGTGGGTTTTCTGTGATTCATTTGGGATAGATTGGTTTTTCATGATTTGGTTAAAAAAGGAAAATAGGAAGGAAGGAAGACAGAAAGAAAGAAAGAAAGAAAGAAAGAAAGAAAGAAAGAAAGAAAGAAAGGAAGGAAGGAAGGAAGGAAGAAAGGAAGAGAAAGGAAGACAGGGAGAGAAAGAAAGGGAGTTAAAGAAGGAGAAGGAAAGAAAGGAATTAAAAATGAGAAAGGAAGAAAGAATGGAAGGAAGAAAGGGAGAAAACCCACAATTTTGGAGATTAAACAAACAAGCAAACAACAAAAACAAGACTTGAATTTTCTAGTTTGCTGCAGGCACAGCATTAGAGCCTAAGTAAAAATTGATCTGAAGCTTGTTTTGAGACTTTGCCATTTTTGTCACCCACTGCAGGGACTTCCAGAGATCCACGTCCTCCCTTGTGAGGTTGCAGAGGAAAGTCTGCAGACATGGTAGCCTTTGAAAATGGCTCTGTCTACAAAACTCTGTGGAACTGCTGAATCACTTGTCTCCCCTCCCCATCACATTCGGTTGTAGGGAATTTTTGAAGTTCATATACTGGGGAGAAGGGATAGGTCACAGTTCTGCAGAGGGTGTGTTCAAAATGCAGCTTGAGAAGTTAGGCTCAGAGGATACTTCCTTTAGGACAGAAAGCTTGACTTCATTGCACCATCAGTTTTGAAGCTGGCTGGATGTCGCTAACCCCCAGGGAATAAGACCAAGGCTTCCTGGTCCTTTGCTGCTGTGAGTACAGTGCTGAGTGGAAGCTATGTATCACTCCAATTTGGGGAAGTCAAGTAGCTGTCCAGACCTGACAAGCCACTGCTGGAAATTCTCATGTAGGAAAATCAGAAGATGTGTGTGAGGGCTGGTGGCTGTCAAAACAGGTTACTAATAGCTCAGGTGTAGCCTTGAACCCATGAGGGCTGACTTCTGGCAAGTGAGACCCTACCGAGTTCGTCTTACTCATATTTTCATGACCCACCCCCACATCAGACGGAGCTGTCATCATTGTCTTTATAGTCATATTGTCTCCCTGTGATAAATCTACATCCATTTAATGAGGCCATGTAGGAATTTGCAGTATAAAGTAAATCTTGGAGTAAAAAAAAAAAATTCCATATTACACGCCTGGTTTCTGTAGGTGGATTTATTCTTAAATTATAGCTGTTTTCTATATCTTTTACTCTCAATCCCACAAGTACTGAAGGGATTACTCATTGTTGAGTTGAATTAATTCATCAACTCTTGCACAGGCTGTTTTCTGTTCTAAGGGAAGAACAGCTAGCCAAGTGCACAGTGGTGAGGCTACACAGAACCTGATCAACAGATAAGCCAAGCTCCTTCTTACTTATTTAGATGTTAAAAAAAGATTTACATTTATTTATTTTATGAGGCAGAGAGATCAGATGTAGCATTGGGGATCAAACCTGGGACCTCACACACGCAAAGCATGAACTCTACTGGCTAAGCCACCTCCCCAGTGGCCTAACATTGGAGCTTACATGTCAGGTAATCTGTTCTAACACACACACACACACACACACATACACACATACACACACACACACACACACACACACAGTTTTTTGTTGTTTTTTTCAAATAACTCTGTTGTCAGCTTTTAAATGTCAACTTTTGGTATGGGAAATACAGTTACTAAAAACACAGGACCTTCTTAATGTGTCTATATTGGATAAAAATGTGCCCTAGAGCCAAAAAAATAACACAATTTAGGAAAACACTCCGGACACATGGGCCTGCTAAAACCAGACATAAATCACTGCCAGCCTATACAAAGAGACCTAAGCAAGCTCTTTCACCAGAGTACCACATGAGCACATGGGAAACCAAGAAAATCCTCTTGAGAGGCAACATCCAAAGGTGAAGTCTAAGGCCAATATATACATTGATTCTTTTAAGTTCAGGAAGCAGCACATAGGGAGATAAAATCACAGGTGAAATGGTCCCTAGGGTGAGTGACTTATTGATAAGTTCTAATAAGCCTATAAAATACAGATAATTCCCATATTATTATTATTTATTTAAATACATTTTTTAAATCTTTATTTATTGGACAGAGACACCCAGAAATTGAGAGGCTAGGGAGAGACGGAGAAGGAAAGAGAGTGAGACACCTGCAGCCCTGCTTCACCACTCACAAAGCTTTCCCCCAGCAGGTGGGGACTGGGGGCTTGAACCTGGGCCCTTGTGCACTGTAACATGTGCACTCAACCAGGTGCGCCACCACCCAGTCCCTATAATTCCCATGGTATTTCAGTAGTATCAAAAAAGATGGAGAGGCTTTAGATTATTTACCAAATAAATCATTTCACTAAATATCACGAAAATGTCTCACTAAAATCACACAAGAGTTATATCCAGCCTTTAAGTTCATGATTAGTCAACAATTTGTTTGGCTTTATATGCTGACTCTTTTTAGCCACCAGCTTCCAGATGCTAACATGATACCAACTGGACTTCCCTGGGAAGAGGACCCCACCAATGTGTCCTGGAGCCCCCCTTACCCAAAAGACTTTGTTTTTGAAGATGAGTTTCCAGCAGGATTACTCCTGAGAGACCTTTTAGCTGAAGGATCCAGGAGAATCACACTGAGCTTACCTCACTTTGAGAACCTGGAGGGGCAGCAACACCTCAAAATTCTCTGTAGGGGGTTGGGCGGTAGTGCAGCAAATTAAGCGCAAGGAGGCATAAGGATCCAGGTTCGAATCCCCGGCTCCCCACCTGCAGGGAGTCGCTTCACAGGTGGTGAAGCAGGTCTGCAGATGTCTATCTTTCTCTCCCCCTCTTTGTCTTCCCCTCCTCTCTACATTTCATTTCTCTCTGTCCTATCCAACAACAAAGGACATCATCAACAACAATAATAATAACCACAACAAGGCTACAACAACAAGGGCAACAAAAGGGGAAAGAAAGGTGGTCTCCAGGAGCAGTGGATTCATGGTGCAGGCACTGAACCCCAGCAATAACCCTGGAGGAAAAACAAAACAAAACAAAAAAACCTCTCTCTCTCTCTCTCTCACTCTTTCTCTCTCTCTCTCTGTGTGTGTGTGTGTGTGTGTGTGTGTGTGTGTGTGTGTGTGTTGGCGGGTGGGGGGGTGGTCATGTTATTAGGGCCCTAGTGTTTCTCACTCACATACATACTCAGCCTCAGCTCTTGGTCATAATTACTAATAAAGTTCATGGGAACTTCTGGAATCTTCAGTTTTTCACCCCAGATTTGACTGTATGGTCTTCCTGGAACCTGTATTTTCCTGATGAACCCCTGAAAAGTTGATCTCCAGTTGGCCCAGCTTTGTCTTGTTGCAAAAAGGGGAATGCTAATGTAGGAGAGGAAATCAGAAGTCTGCAAAACTAAACTGAAATCTTTTTTTTTTTTTTCTGCCTTGTCAGATTGGCAGATTTGAGAATGAGAATGTTCAGTTTGAGAGAGAGAGGGGGAAGTGATCGTTCTCACATGATATTGACAGGAACCTCACTGGCTATCATCTTTCTTGAGGGTAGTTTCACATTATCAAAGTTTAAAAGGTCCCACCCCTTGACCAAGTTGTCCTACTTCCAGAATTCTGTACTATTGATAAGCTCACAGATGTGAACATATATTGATAGGGAAATATGTTAAATGATTTTCTCTAAGGACAATAAACTGGAAACAACCTAACATCTGATGATAGAAGAGTAGTAAAAAAAAATAAGATTTATTTACTCCATGATTATTACATAGCCCATTGAAAAAAGGTAGGCATGTAATCTACAAAAATAATAATATGCCATGATTTTAACATGAGTTTTCCATGTCCAGCATATTAGACATGAACAAGCTGTAGAAAAGTGGAGTCAGGGAAACAGCACAGTAGTTTACACAATATACTTTCATGCCTGGGACTTTGAAGTTACAGATTCAGTCTCCAGTGCCACTATAAGCCAGATTTGAGTAGTACTCTGGTAAAAAAAAAAACCAGTCACAGAACATTATGTAAATATCTTATCTTTGTGAAAGCACAACCAGCAAAACACTGTGTGGGGAAGTGCGTAGATGAATATGTATAGCTGCTTGGAGAAAAAGTCTAGAAGTAAAGTCTCGGGAGTCGGGTGGTAGCACAGCAGGTTAAGCACAGGTGGCTCAAAGTGCAAGGACCTGCGTAAGGATCCCAGTTTGAGCCCCCGGCTCCCCACCTGCAGGGAAGTCGCTTCAAAGGCAGTGAAGCAGGTCTGCAGGTGTCTGTCTTTCTCTCCCCTTCTCTGTCTTCCCCTCCTCTCTCCATTTCTCTCTGTCCTACCCAACAACAACGACATCAATAATAACTACAATAATAAAACAAGAAGGGCAACCAAAGGGAATAAATAATAAAAATTAAAAAAAAATAAAAAAAGAAGTAAAGTCTCTCAGAGCTAGTAGTCAGTAGTTGCTCCTCTAGTGAGGAGAATCTTGCCATTTCAGGGGGGAGATAACCATATTTAAAAGCAAGCCTGTGTTATTTTTATTGATTGATTTTTGCTTTCAGGGTTATTGATGGGGCTCAGTGCCTTCACCATGAATCCACTGCTCCAGGAGGCCATTTTTTCCCCCTTTTGTTGCCCTTGTTGTTGTAGCCTTGTTGTGGTTATTATTATTGTTGTTGTTGATGGCCTTTGTGTCTACCTGCAGACCTGCTTCAAGCCTGTGTTATTTTTATAATTGCCAACACACACAAAGGAATCAGCTCCTAGTCCTCAATTAGCGAAGAGCACTGTCTGGGAAAAGATGGTAGCAACCCTTAGCTGATATTTCTGAGCAATTCCAGGAATCTTAAACAAGTTGCTGTCTAAGTCTAGGAACCCTTGGGAATGGAGCAGAAGAGGAAAGCTGCTGCTGGGCCAGTGGACTGTGCTGGTTCATCTTGGCCTGTCTGTAGGCCAGCTCAGAAACTGTCCCTTTAACTTTCAGTCACTTGAGTTTCTGTACCATGGTGGGCATTTAATGGGGTCTCCATCTGTGTTGGCTGATTTCGTACATTCAATTTATGAAAAATAACAGTGGGGTTCTGTGGCAAGCTATCATACCGGGGAGGGCAGGGAAGTCTGGCAAGCAGCTGATAGGAAGTGTCTCAGCTCTTACTAGAGTTCAGATTCTAGTAATCAAGTAGGAAGTTACTAGCACCCAAGGCATGTGAAGGTGAACAGGACTGAGAAGTTTTCTCATGCTGAAATTGCAGTACCCACTGCCTGGCAGTTTCCTCCCAGCCAACTCAGAGGGGGTCATTGACTCAGAAATGACCCCAAAGTATCACACTGTATCTTCCTTTTTGCACTGAGAGTAGTGAGTGGGGCCAGTGGTGGGAATTTAGTGGGTAAGAGCATGTTACCACAAAAAGAGAGATAGAGAGATAGAGAGAGAGAGAGAAAGAGAGAGGAAGGGAGAGAGAAGTGCTGGGACTCTGAGCACCTCCTGAGTTCTCCTGAGGCCCAGGCTTAGTCACTCAGCACATGGTGCCTTGTTAAGTCTCACAACGAGCTTGTGACATGCTGTCATCATTTTAGAGAGGAGGAACTGGGACGTGGAGAACTTGGGTAACTTGTCTCAGGACACACAGGCAGAAAGTGGCAGGGCTCGGATTAGAACCAGATGGGCCTATAGGCCTCTACTTCGGGTGGTGTCGGCAAGCTCCACACCGCCTATCATCTGAGCACAATACTGTGGAGACTCCCAGGGGCCTGGCTAAGAGAACCAGACTGGGTAGGACCATCCCACCTGGGGAGCTCATTCAAACACATCTGACTGACAGAGCCTCCATGTCTACTTCACATCCTCACCTCACCTTTCCTTCTAGAAGTTAGGTGAAAATGACTCAGAATTACCCAGCAGGGTGCTCCAACTCTTACATAAACACAGGTGTGCTCTAGGTGCCTCTGAGCCTGCCCCAGGTGCAGAACACCCCCATGCTGAGACAAATCCCAGCCCACCGAAGAGCTGCTTATGAGGGTGTGAGTGGTGGAGAAACAGCCACTTGTTATAAATACCCTCATGGAATTAAGTCTTCAGTTACTTTTCCATCATATCTGCTAGCTCAGAAGAAAGGGGTTTTATCTTCATTTTCACCACAGCAGAAACCTCAGAGTTCCAGAATGTGGCAGTTTTCAGGCAGCTGGTGTCACTTCTGTCTCCTTCTTGGACAAATCCATGCCCTGGGGTTTGACTTCCGTGAGAGTGTGTGAGGTATTGTGCCCATTTCCTGAACACAAAGTCCCACTCTGTGTTACGGTGTCTCCTGGTCCTGTCTCTGGCCTCCTTTTTTCCCCCTATAGTGTCTTTTGTTTTTATTTATCCTGCTTTCACATCTCTATTCAGATGTCTGCTAGAAACCTGCCAAATAACAGCACTGCAAAGAATTCTTGTTTCTTAGCTTCATCTCAAACTAGTTCCTCACCGGTACCCTGGGTTCAGTTTTCCACTGAAGTAAAGATACCATCATTTACTCTGTTGTCCTAAACTCAGTCTTCCTGACTGAGCACCTCTCCCTCACCCCTAATCTTTTTTTTTAAATTTTTTAAAATTTAATTTATTTATTTTCCCTTTTGTTACCCTTGCTGTCTTTTTACAGTTGTTGTAATTATTGTTGTTGTTATTGATGTCGTTGTTGTTGGTTAGGACAGAGAGAAATGGAGAAAGGAGGGGAAGACAGAGAGGGGAGAGACTCCCCTGCAGGTGGGGAGCTGGGGGCTTGAACTGGGATCCATATGCTGGTCCTTGCGCTTTGCGCCACCTGCGCTTAACCCACTGCACTACCGCCTGACTCCCCCTCACCCCTAATCTTTAGCACAGTTGGAGCTTCTTTCTCAAAAAGAAAAAAAAGAAATCCCCAATTCATCCCTATTTGTTCATATCTGCCAAAACCATGCTACCAAACTCTTGCCTTCACTGCTCTGATCTTGTCTTCCTCCTTCCATCTGTCTCCCATAGAGCAACCAGAATAATAATTTGAAAACACAAATAGTAGTGGCCTTTTGTGTGAAAGTTTTCAATGTTTTCTAGTACTAGCCTATAACCAAAGGGACTTGCACTATATTATCCCTGCCTCTCTCATTGACCTGTCAGTAGTGCTTTTAAGGCCCTGTGGTCACCTTGCCCTTCTTCCTGTTGCTGGAGAATTTCCTGAGCTCATCCACAAGACTTCCCTGGATGCCCAGCCCCCTCTCCCCAGGTTCTTTCGCCAGATTTTCCAGGACAGGCCTTCCTTACTATCCCAGTCCAAGTTCACATGTTACCTTCTCAATTCTTTTCCTACAATAACCTCAGAGCAGTTTTCCCCTGACTTGTCCATTGGTCTCTATTACAACATCCCATTTTAGTTTTTCATGGCTCTTATCATTCACTCTCTTTTTAATTTTTTTTTAAACTTTAGAATTTTATATAATAATGGTTTATAGCATAGTCTCTTTTTTATGTTTTTAAAATCTTTTTATTGATTGATTGTTGGATAGAGAGAGAGAAATTGAGAGGGAAGGGGGAGATAGAGAGGGAGAGAGACAGACACCTGCAGCCCTGTTTCACCACTCTTAAAGCTTTTCCCTTGCAGATGGCTTTCCAGGTCCTTGTGCACTGTAATCTGTGTGCTTAACCAGGTGCACACCACCTGGCCCATATTTCATTTTTATTTATTTTTTCACTAGTCCCGTCACCAAAGGTCTGTGTCCCCATCCCCACCCCCATAGATAATTACTACATTCTCCCACAGCCTTAGATATAGGTTGACTTATTTTTTTCTTGTGTTCAGTTCTCTATATTCCCCATATAAGTGAAACCATTCTGTAGTTGTCCTTCATCTCCTTACTTGCTTCACTGAGCATTCTCTAAAATCATTTTTTTTTTTAATTTTGATAGGACAGAGAGAAGTTGAAAGTGAAGCAGGAGATAGAGAGATAGAAAGAGAGACAAACAGCAGCAGACCTGCTTTACTTCTTATGAAGTTCCGAGCCCACCCCACATAGGTGGGGAGTGGGGGCTGAAACCCGGGTCCTTGTGTATGGTAACATGTGCTTAACTAGGTGTGCCACCACCCAGCCCTCAACTCATTTTCTCACCTAAGTATTTACCTGTTCATTGCCTGCTCTGCCCTCAACAGGAGGGGCAAGGTTTTGAGGACACCTCTTATGAGTGGGATCACTTTTGCTTGTTCAGAGCTGTCTCCCCACTACTGAGACTCTCTCATCTCTCAAAAGGAGCAGCTCGCAGAGAGGATAGATCACCAACTCAGGATAAGAACTAAAAGTTTAACTTTTTTTTTTCAATTTTCTTTTTTTTTAGTGATTTAATATTGATCTACAAAATTATAAGATATTAGGGGTATAATTCCATAATGTTCCCACCACCAGAGTTCTGTGTCCTCTTCCCCTCCATTGAAAACTGCAGTAGTTCTCCCTAGGTCAAGATAGGGGCTGACTTTATGTCTATAACTATATATTTCTTTCTTTTTTATTTTTAATTTTTATTATTTCATTTTTTATTTATTTTCCCTTTTTTTGCCCTTGTCTTTCTTAATTGTTGCTAGTTATTGTTATTAGTTATTATTGTTATAATAACTAATAGTTATTATTGTTGCCGTTGTTGTTGGATAGGACAGTATAGTATAATATATAGTATAATAGGACAGTATAGTATAATAGTTATTAATATAATAGTTGCCATTGTTGTTGGATAAGACAAAGAGAAATGGATAGAGGAGGGGAAGACAGAGAGGGGGAGAGAAAGACAGACACCTTGCAGACCTGCTTCACCGCCTGTAAAGCGACTCCCCTGCAGGTGGGGAGCCGGGGACTCGAACTGGGATCCTTACTCCAGTCCTTGTACTTTGTGCCACCTGTGCTTATCCCGCTGCGCTACTGCCCAACTCCCTATATATTTATTTCTATATCTATATCTATTTTTACCCAGTACTGCCTCACTTCCTTTCAAAGTCATACCTAGACCTATTACTACTTCTAAATGTCCTCTCCCTCTCTCTCTTTCATAAGAGAAATAGTGCCTGGCTGTTTTGGTGTTTTTCCAGATTCTCTTCTCTGAATTGACAAATGCTTCGGTTTCCAGTGGAATTGAGATTCAGAGCAAATCCTAACCAAGGGATATTTCAAAGTTAGTCCAATTGCCAAATAATGTGATTATAGCAATAACTATCTGTTGCCTTTTTAAACTCTAAGACAGCAGGATCCTCCTGCTTCCTCTATAGAGCTTATATGTCCCTCAGACTTGGAACCTCTAGGGGTGGGGCACACTTTCCTGCCTGCTTTTCTCAATTCATACCAAATGATATTGCATCGCCCATCCCAACCTAGTCAACATGAGTACACATCAGCATGCTTCACTTCAGACTGTGTCCAGAGAAGTCAGCCTCATTACTCGGGTGAGACCTTTCTTTTCATAGGATTCTCTAATTCCATTTCAGGTGGTTCAATCCTAACAAAGCCCCAAAACCTAGATATAGACCAGGTCCCGTGAGATAGAGCATATGTTCACATGTATCCATAAACTAGGGCAAAATATATACCTGAAAGCAAAAGTACACAATAGTCTGCAGTGAGTCAGTATCAAGTTCCTAATGAAATAGTGTCTACTTAGACTTAGATACCCTCCTCACCTACTTCCTATTACACTTCCCTTACTCACTCGAAAGCTAACCTTATCAAAGCAAGGACTGCAAAAGCTGAATAAGGGCAAGAGATTGGCATACTTTAACTATGACTCTTTAGAGCAGGCACAAAGCCCCAGCTCTGCTCTGACTGAAAAGATTAAAAAAAAACATTAAAAAAAGAAACAACTGAAAGTGTGCTATTGAATTCACGACTGTTTGGTAATAATTACAAAAAACTGAAAGGCTCCCCTTCACTAACCTGAGGTTGTAATTGTGATAAAAAGAACCCTGGACTCACTTTAAACAGTGAAGTAATTAAAATGAGAACTTCTGGCTGGGAGCTGGGCATTGCAAAATCATGGTCGCTTGAATTCTGCAATGAGGCCTAGGAGTGGGAGGGGCTTCTTTCCTGATAGCCCCCTGCTGCCCATACTGAACATTCCTGCCTGCCTGAGTTTCATCACTCTACATGTCTAACATCACTTGAAAATGCTGAGATGGTCGAATATGGGCTGCCTTGACGAACACCCTCCACCTCTTCTTGAGGACAGTCTCTCCTGATCCATTCACTGTCCACTGATCATGGCAGCCCTGGCTTCCAGCCAAGGAGCCAATAGCGCCCAAGGCTGGTTGCCTTAGAACACTGCCCAATCCCCCCCCCCCCAGCAGCATCTGTAGTGAGGTCTCGATTCCTCTTGGTAAGGGCTATGGCATCCGTTTTGCTCCTACTCACTGCCCTTCCAAACAGTAAGATATTATTTATGCTCACCAGCACTCAAAAAACCTTGTCTGAAAGCAAAGATGCAGAATGCCAAAACACGATAGAAGCCTGGGGTTTCCTTTTGCCTCCTAAGAAGGACTTCTAAATAGAGGCATTTTATAAACAGCTGCATGTTCTTTTGGAGAGGAAATTGGAGGAACTGGCTGGCTGAGGGGAAAAAAATGAAACATGGGACTGTCTGAATGGCCTTTCTTCTGATAAACTGTGGGTGAACTTGCAGGAGCAGGCTTCCTTTATTAGTCTCAAACTCAGTCCAGGGCAGGTGGTGTGACCCAGAGAGATGCCTCCAAACTGAGTGGTTATTCTTGAACTTTAGGTTAAACAGCAGCAGCCACAGTTTTAAAATCAAGACTGGTCTTGATGAGGTGCAATGAGAAGGTATTCGTTTCCATTTGTTCTTTCCTGGCTGGAGTCTGTGAACCCGCTAGGTTTGGGCAAAGCGGTCTTCTGCAGGTTGTAAGATTTATTTCAGGATTCCATGTCAACGAAGAGTGCAAAGTGAGTTCATGGCAGATTGCACATAGATTTGGAGGCAGGGGGAACATACAAATCATTGTGACTGAAGGTGAGTTTCCTGAGGAGAACTTACAGCAGTTCAATCCTTTGGGCTATTTGTTTTCTTTAATCTGGAAAGTGGGGTGTAGGATGACTTCCACCTGTGGGGAGGGGAGGTTAGGCTGTGCTCCTTATTCCTGAGACTCAGGAAGCTCCAGCTCACTTGAATGTAATTAAGATTTCTGCACAGCTCAGGACTAAAGGAAGCAGAGAAGGTCATAGAAATTTTGAATTAAAGAGGGCTTTGGGAGCTTCACAGTTGAGGACACTGGTTCAGAAAGATTTCTGTCCCCAAACTGGAAAGTCAAATCCATTTTGGTCCTCACCATTTGCTTCTGACTCTCCTCTCTCTCTCTCTCTCTCTCTCTCTCTCTCTCTCCTTTAGCTGAGAAATTCTAAGCCTATATGAAATAGTAGCAGCTTTAGAAAGGATGCTGGGGGGAATTGGGCGGTAGCGCAGCGGGTTAAGTGCACATGGCACAAAGAGCAAGGACCGGTGTAAGGATCCCGGTTCGAGTCCCCAGCTCCTCACCCGTAGGAGAGTCACTTCACAAGCGGTGAAGCAGGTCTGCAGGTGTCTATCTTTCTCCCCCCACTGTCTTCCCCTCACATCTCCATTTCTCTCTGTCCTATCCAACAATGATGACATCAACAACAGTAACTACAACAACAATAAAAAACAACAAGGGCAACAAAAGGGAAAATAAATACATAAAAAAAAAGAAAGGATGCTGTACTGTACTTTAGTGTTACAGTTGGAAACATAGATCTGTTTATGAGATGAAAACAAAATTCCATATATGGGATTTCTACTTAGCTACCTTCCATGAAACAAAGGATTTGGGTAATCAAGGTTGTTTTTTTGCTGTTGTTGTTGTTTTGGAGGTTATCAAATGAATATATGTTGAAAAAGAACTTTGTGACTTGATGTTTCAGTAAATTTTAATTTCTAATGACAAGTTAATAATAGTTATTCTCTTCCTCAAACTTCACTACCCCTCCCTCAAGTCCTACAGTTTGCTTTCTGCCTCCATAAACTCAAAAGAAGCTCACTTCAAACATGTAGATATACTGGGCCTGGGGTATTTGGGTTGTCCTGTCTTGTTTTGCAACTAATTGGGGAAATATTTCAAATGATTGTGAGTATTAAAATCACTGACCTTAAAATATGATGACCCAGAAATATCCTTGGGCCTGCCATCATGAACACCAATTGAGAGAAACAGAAACTATTATTATTGTTGTCATTGTTATTTAGTAACTTATACTCTACCCTTCTCTCTCTCTCTCTCTTTTAAGATTTTATTTTATTCATTAATGAGAAAGATAGGAGAAGAGAAAGAAAGAAACAGATATCACTTTGGTACATGTACTGCTGAGGATTGAACTCGAGACCTCCTTCTTGAGAGTCCAATGCTTTATGCACTGCACCATCTCCTACACTACCTACCCTTCTTTTGAGAAAAGGAAATAATGAGTCAGTGAGATAAGTCACCTGGGACCACGCTTGCTTTGCCATGCATGTGGGCCAAGGTTCGAAGACCTAGTCTCCATCACACTGGGGAAATCTCTGATGCTGTGGTGTCTCTCCATCTCTGTCTCTGTCTCACTCTGGCTGAAAAAGTTGACCTAGAGTAGTGCTATCCCAGTGATGACAAGAAAAAGAAACAATAACTTCTTTTATGAGAAGACAATTCGCACCACAAAAAGCATTTTACTGCACTATTACAGTGAACATTGCGAACCATCTTGATAGCCAATAACACAGTCCTGGTTAAGTAAACCATAAACCCTGAACAGAACATTGTGCAAGGATCAAATATAACGATCATAGAAACTACAACTTGTTTAGTAAATGTGTACTGAGTAGCTGCTGTATTCTGAGATTTCCTGGACGGGGGAAAAAGATGCACCCCAAATAGCTTGTAGTAGAGAAATCAGCTATGAACAAGGATTTCAGGAAGAAAGAACAGTGAGAACAAAGGCCTAGAATTATGTCCTAGATGTCCAAAGTTCTTAAATACAGGAGGTAGGAATGGAAAAGAGGCAGTCAGGACAGATGACAGGACCTCGGGACTGATTCTCACATAAATAGGCATGTCATTGTAAGTTTAAACAGGATTACATGTGTGATTACAGTCATGCATTCATTCATTTGATTTTTGATTCTTTACTCAAGAGCCAGATGTAGAGTGTGGGTTCATGACAGCAGGCACAGATGCTGCAGAACGGATAAACGAGATCTGTACCTCTGAGAAGCTCTGCACTCACGGTAGGTCATGTCATAGAGGAAGATAAGTGTAACACACTTTGATAAGCACTTCAGAGGAGGCGCTATCCACAAGGTGCTGCAAAGAATACAGCAGGTGTCTCCATGGGGAGGGAGTGGATGAAATGATCCAGACATTTCCCATGTGGGAGAGGGAAAACCAACAGGGAGTCTGCAAATCAGATTGACAAAAGACAGAACTCACAAAGAAGAAAACTAACCAAAGCAGAACACGGCATTACACATGGGCCAGAACACTCAGTGATGAGTAACTCAGAGTGGTGCTTAGAACTTGGGCTTCACAGAGTCCTAAGAAAAGCACAATGCATTTTTAGAGAAGTGACAAGACAAAGGCAAAGGACTTTGCGTTTCTAGGGCAGCCAGTTGTGAAAAGGGGACTATATGAGGAACTAAAGGAAGATAAGGGTGAGCTAGAAAAGTCGGTCATGTAGATTTCTATGGGGTGAGGACTTCAGCCCTTCCTGATGCAGAAAGGTGGTGGGTACCTTAAAAAATGGATGTCCTACTTCCAGGTAGGGGGGGAAGAGCAGAAAGCTTTTTTTTCTTCTTTTCTTTTCTTTTCTTTTCTTTTCTTTTCTCTTCTTTTCTTTCTTCCTTCCTACCTTTCTTTGTTTTTCTAAATATTTGTCTCTAGTAACATTTTTTATTAGTGACTTAAGAATGATCAACAAGATTGTGGGATAAGCGGGGTACAGTTCCACACAGTTCCCACCACTAGTGTTCCATGTCCCATCCCCTCCACTGGAAGCTTCCCTATTCCTTATCCTTCTGGGAATATGGACCAAAGATCTTTATGGGGTGCAGAAAGTGGGAGGTCTGGCTTCTATAACTGCTTCTCCACTGGACATGGGTGGTGTCAGGTCAATCCATACCCCCAGCCTGTTTCTATCTTCCCTTAGTGGGGTAGGGCTCTGGGGAGGTGAGGCTCCAGGCCTCATGGGTGAGGTTATCTGCCCAGGGAAGTCAGGTTGGTGTCATGGTAGCACCTGCAACTTGGTGGCTGAAAAGCATTTAGATAAAAAGCAGAACAGATAGGTTAGTAATTAGGAACCTAACAGTAAGAATATAGCAGATGAGATTTGGGGTCTTCATGTTGGAGGAAGTTAGGAAGCCTATTTTAGGTGTATCCCAAGGGGCCTATGACTGTTGATTTTTGCTTGAGCCTGATGGCTAACATGCAGGTAAGCTGAGTTTTTCTTGTTAAGTGTTTCTTAATTGTCTTCAGATGAAAATAATTCTTCTGTTAAACTGGCATATTTGGGGATGACATGTTCTGTCACCATTTGAGTATCAGAGGATGGACATTGGTCAGTTGGACAAAAGACACATTATGAGTTCTAATAGAAGAAATTTAATGTAGAGGATTTGTTAACCAGGTCTTGGAGAATGAACCTGCAAGCAGGAAACTGAGGTTTCCCAGGGATCATAAGTTCAGGGAGCAACTGCTACCTAAGTCTAAGTGAGCAGTTTAGGAGGCTGGAGATGGGACCTGAACCTCCAAAGAAGATACTGTCTGGCTGGTGCTGGTGACCAAGGAAGGTTAGTGGGGGCTGGTTCCAGAAGAACCAGACTGGGAGCAATAGTTGCTGTCAGGATGAAGGGTCATTCCTGGATGAGATTACAGAAATAGCAAACAAATAAAAAGGAACAAGTCCCTTTAACTTCCTCATGCCTCTGGCCTTTCTATACTACCCCCTATGAGTAGAATGTAAAAGAAATTCTTGGTCCAGAGAAATTGCTCAGTTGTTAGAGTGCAGGACTTTCATGCCTGACACTGCTGGTTCAATCCGTTGTACTGCTTACACTGGAGTAGTGCTCCGGTTTCTCTTTGTCAGATAAAACTTTCTCAGTAACATCAAATATATCTTTATAAAAGTAAATTTATTTTAAAAAGAAAAGGAATTCTGCTAATCCTAATCCTAAAGAGGTGATTTGCAGCATTCCAACTCCAGAGGAAAAAAAAAGTCGAACTGACAGGAAATAGCTTAGTCTCTGGTTTCAAAAAATTTCAGTCTTTTTGAGGTCAGGAACGTAATTCAGTGGGTTGTGAGGAAGGTTTGCATATGGGAAGCCCCAGGTTCAAACCCCAGCCAAGAATATTGCTCTGATTCTCTCAAGTAAATAAATACATTTTTTAAAATAGGTCTGCCTCATCTAAAGTGAGGGGGCAGGCTTAAAGGGAGGGCATTACAGGCAGAAAGAAATTCTTGTCAAAGGCATAATACCATCAAGTGTTTGGTGCTCTTGGGAACTACAAAGATTGAAATCAGTTGTAACTGGAATACATAACACATTTAGGAACATAATGTGAAGTGCAATCTGAGTGATAGAAAGGCCCCAAGTGACCTGAGGGGCAGGGATCTTATGCTAAAGAACAGAACAGGATTATAGTTTTGAATATCTCTTCCTGTATTTTCCTCTTTCTGTAATGCAGGTGTTATTCAGCCTCATAGTCATCAAAGAAGAGACCTTGAGTCTAAGGTTTCTTGTCTTAAGGAAAGAGGGGTTAGTTGATTGGGTACAGAACAAAGAGGTCCTTGCTTAGATTTTTGAATTTCAAAATAGATATTGAAGTCCCCAGGGAAACAAAATACCCTGAGAGCAAACTGTTTTGATTTGCAAAAGTCTGGCTTTTTTGAGACAAAAATGACTGACTCATCACTTTAAAAGCTTTATCAAGAGCCAAGAAACCTTGGTCTGTTGGACTGAGTGGAATTGGAGAGTATGAATACCTAGGCGAGGATAAATGCTACATTCCTGTTCCATGGGGGTGGTGGAAGAGCCTTCAGCAGCACAGAGGGAGAACTAAGAGCAAAGTCAGATTCCTGGTGTGTGTGTGTGTGTGTGTGTGTGTGTGTGTGTGTGTGTGTGTGTGTGTGTGTGTGTGTGTACTTCCTAAGGCATTCCAGAACAGAAAGTTTATTCCTCTCTTCCCCAGCTGCAGCCTGTACAAACTGCCAGGTTCTCAAAGAAGCCCTGTGTTGACATTGGGTCATAGTGGTACCTTCCCATGACCTAGGATAGTGTGTTCCCAAACAATGTAATAAGTGTTTTTTTCTTGTTTCGGGGCTTAACAAAAATGATACCATCATGTATACATGGGGTTTTATTTCCATAATGTTTCCTGTAGCTGTGACTCATTCATTTATACTCTTGTGATATAATTCATGTACTGTGTGAATATCCTATAATTAATCCATTTTCTGGTCAATGGATATTTGTCTTGCTGTGAATAGTGAAGCTATGATTTTTTAAAAAAAATATCTTTATTTATTGGATAGAGATAGCCAGAAATCAAGAGGGAATGGGGGGGATAAAGAGGAAGAGAAACAGAGAGACACCTGCAGCACTGCTTCACCACTCATGAAGCTTTCCCCCTGCAGGTGGGGGGACCAGGGACTCAAACCTGGGTCCTTGCTCATTGTAACATGTGTGCTCAACCAGGTGTGCCACCACCCAGCTCCATGAAGCTATGATCTTGACACAGATTTCATTGAGTTAATATGGAGTTAAAGGGCTGAGGTAGACCATGAGACTGATCACTTTTATTTATTTATTTTTAAATTATTTTTATTTGTTAGTATGTAACAAGATTATAAGATTACCATGTATAGTTCCACATCACACTCACCACCACAGTTCTGTTTCGCCACTCTCCCACCTCTTAATGATAACCACCAAAGTTTTTACAAGTCTTAGAAACTGTTTGCTTGCTTCTGTTTTATTTTTTTAAGTTCACGTATATCAAATCTCTAGATTCTACACATGAATGAAACCATCCAGCAGTTGCCTTTCATCTCTTTACTTAGATCACTAAGCATGTGGTTGATCAATTTTATAATGCCAATAGTTTTCCGGGTGGTGACATCAATTTAAACTCTCAGCATTGGTTTAAATTAATCTTAAAGGTTTGCCTATTTATGTTTATGAAATAAGAAGGAAACAAAAGAATCCATAATGGATCCAGGGACTGACCCATGGCCCTTAGGCATGCACTCAGCATTATTTTAGTTCCTGTTAACTGTTTGCTTTCTAATAGCTAGTATTCCTAATTGACTTGTGAATTTTGTCTAATGCATGTAAAATGCTATCCTCTTATCATGAACTTCTATTCTTAAAAACTTTGAATCTTTCTTTTTTTTAATTTTTTTATTTTTTTAAATTTATTTTTTATTTAAGAAAGGATAAATTAACAAAACCATAAGGTAGGAGGGGTACAACTCCACACAATTCCCACCACCCAATCTCCATATCCCATCCCCTCCCCTGATAGCTTTCCCATTCTCTATCCCTTTGGGAGCATGGACCCAGGGTTGTTGTGGGTTGCAGAAGGTGGAAGGTCTGGCTTCTGTAATTGCTTCCCCGCTTCTTCTTCTAGCGTTTGCCCTTCTTCCGTAGCCAGTCAACAGCGTCAGGTTGAGCCTGATGTAAAGTTTTGCGACCTCCTTTGAATCTGGAGAGGTGGCAGTCGTTGACTATGTGGGTCATAGTCTGTCTGTAGCCGCAGGGGCAGTTCGGGTCGTCTCTGGCTCCCCAGCGATGGAACATAGCGGCGCACCGGCCATGGCCTGTTCGATAGCGATTGAGGAGGGCCCAATTGACTTGTCAATCCATACTCCCAGTCTGCCTCTCTCTTTCCCTAGTAGGGTGGGTCTCTGGGGAAGCAGAGCTCCAGGACACATTGGTGGGGTCTTCAGTCCAGGGAAGCCTGGCTGGCATCCTGATGGCATCTGGAACCTGGTGGCTGAAAAGAGAGTTAACATACAAAGCCAAACAAATTGTTGAGCAATCATGGACCCAAAGCTTGGAATAGTGGAGAGGAAGTGTTAGGGGTTACTCACTGCAAACTCTAGTGCACTTCTGCTTTCAGGTATATGTTTTGCACTAGTTTATGGATATGTGTGAACATATGCTCTCTCTCACAGAACCTGGTTTATATCTAGGTTTTGGGACTTTGTTAGAAAGTGATCCACCTGGGATAGAATTAGAGAATACTATGAAAGGAAAGGTCTCACCTGTGTAATGAAGCTGAAGTGTTGTCATTCCACACCTGAAGTCTCTGGACACAGTCTGAGCTGAAGCATGTTGAGGTGGCAATCACTGTGTTGATTAGGTTGCGATCGGCAGATGCAATATTATTTGATATGGATTGGAAGAGGCATGTGGGAAAGTGGGCCTTATCCTAAGGTTCCAGGACTGGGGGAAATATAGGCTCTGTAGTGGAGATGTGAGGTTCCTGCTGTCTTAGGGTTCAAAAAGACAATGGATAGTTAATGTTATCATCACATTATTTGGTAATTGGGTTAACTTTGAAAAACCCTTTTGTTAGGGTTTGCTGTATAGTACCCAGTATCTTGTTTTTTTTAAATTTTTTTTTTATTTAAGAAAGTATTAATTAACAAAACCATAGGGTAGGAGGGGTTTGAATCTCTTTCTAATATCTCTTTGTAATTAAGCTTTTCTCTTCCATGAAATCTGTGCGTTGTCCTTGTTTGTTTGTTTTTTTAATTTCTTTATTGAGGAATTAATGTTTTACATTCGACAGTAAATACAATAGCTTGTACATGCATAACATTTCTCAGTCTTCCTTATAACAATACAACCCCCACTAGGTCCTCTGTCAACCTTCTTGGACCTGCATTCTCCCCGCCACCCCCACCCACCCCAGAGTCTTTTACTTTGGTGCAATATTCCAACTCCAGTTCAGATTCTACTTGTGTTTTCTCTTCTGATCTTGTTTTTCAACTTCTGCCTGAGAGTGAGATCATCCCATATTCATCCTTCTGTTTCTGACTGTCCTTGTTTTTTTATTGTTGTGTCATTTGTCCTTTGTTGTTAATTGGTAGATCCTTAGAGATTCTGAATTCTAATATTTTATTGGCTGTAGTCCTTAGAGGCATCTCATTTTCGATTTTGTGGCTTGAGTCTCCACTTTTTTTTTTTTTTAAGTTTTGGCTTTCTTAATTATGCAATCTTTATTTACTCCCTTTTGTTGCCCTTGTTGTTTTATTGTTGTAGTTATTATTATTGTTGTCGTCGTTGTTAGGACGGAGAGAAATGGAGAGAGGAGGGGAAGACAGAGAGGGGGAGAGAAAGAGAGACACCTGCAGACCTGCTTCACCGCCTGTGAAGCGACTTCCCGGCAGTTGGGGAGCCGGGGGTTCGAACTGGATTCCTACTCAGGTACTTGTGTTTTGAGCCACATGTGCTTAACCCGCTACGCTACCGCCCAACTCCCCAATTTTTCTCTTTCCATGTAGATTATCATTGAATAATTTTCCATCCACGTCCATATATCAGTGTTCCATAACTAATTTAGATTTTAGCAAGTTTTGATTCAGATACAAGTAATCCCCAATTGTCCTTTATAGTTTATTTGACTATTATTGACCTTTTGTTTTCATAGGCATTTCAGAATCCGTTGGCCATTTTTCAGATTTTAACTGGAATCAGATGAAATCCATTTACTCTCAAGTCAGTCCAGTATGACTTCAACCCTCAGAATCCATTAACATTGATTTAGTCAATATCACTCAAGAGCTCTATGCTGCCAAATGCAATGGCTTTTCCTTTGTTCATACTTTACTTGATTTCTTAAAAGCCTTTGACACAGGTGACAGTGCTCTCCTTTTCGTCTCGGTTTATTCATTGGGGTTTTGAACATCATATTGACCTTTTCTATCTTTGCTTGACATCTGAAAGACAGGGTGTCACGGGTCAACTTTCCAGTTCTATACTTAGTTCTCTTCTTGTTCCAGGGCTTTAAAATGTTACAACTACTGATGAGTCTGAGATGTATAGACAATCAGAGCTTCAGACTCAAGTACTCAATTTCATACCTAACACTTGCAGTTAATTTTAATTGGGGGGAAAAAAGCTAAAGGTAAGCAAAAAAGAACTCTCGACTTCTGTCCTAAATGTGGTTCTCTCCCAGTTCAAGTAAGCACACCCCTTCACTTAGCCTCCCAAACTGGAATCACAATAATTAGAGCTGCTTCTCTCTTCTGCATCATCTCTTCAGCAAGAGGTTTATACTCACTGTCCTCCAAATAGCTGTTCATACCTCGGATATCCATCATCTCCTGAATCTCTTTTACTCCACCACCACTGATAATCACCCTAAGCCACTATTCCCTCTTCCTTCATAACATAATAGTAAATGTCTCACCTTTAATCCTTGTTTCTCTATCATTCACCCTCCTCTAAGCAAACCAGATCTACCAAGAACTAGGACAGAACACATGCTGCTTCTACTTTAAAATCTTTCAAAGTTATTACACATAGGATAAAATTCACACACTCCTCACCCTGACTTATTAGGCTCTAATCACCTCTAGTAGTTCCTTGCTCACAAATTCCATCCCCAGAGGCCTCCTTTTACTCCCCCGGATATATAAAGTTCTGCCTCACATCCGGGCATTAGCTTGTGCTGTTCCTGATGCCTTTGGCTCACAGCACGGCTTTTACTACTTCATCATTCCTCTATCAGCTCAGACATTCTCAGAGAAGCCTTCTCTGACCTCCAGGCATCAAAAACTATTTGTTTATTTATTGTTTATGGGTTTATTTTCAACTGGAATTAAGTTTTGTGAGTTCTGGAGCCTGGCCTGACTTGTTCATAGCTATATCCTCCAAGCCTTTTGCTTGATACACGGGAAATATTCAATACACGTTGAATGAATACATGATCTCCTAAAGGAAGTGTATGAAGTGACAAAAACACCTTAGGCCGATAAGAGCATCAGTGATTTTTTTTTTTTTTGTCTTGTGTTTTAAATCACCAATCTAAAAAGGGCAGGCAAATGGACTTGGAATAGAAAGGAGCAAAAGAAAACGAAAACTACTGGTATTTGGGAGTGGAGTGTTAACGACATTTCCTTCCTTCTCTTATTGTTACACTATGCCTCTAATAAATTCAGCTGGGCAGAGAACTCCTTTTTGAGTTCATATATTATAGTGAAAAGGGCCCTGTTCAGTTTATGAAAACAGCTGATATTTATGATTTGGAAACAAGTGAAATCTATGAGAAAGTGTTCATCTGAGTGTTCCTTTTCACTTTGACAATCAAATTTCTGCTCCAAATACTGAACTCACACATTTCTTTGTTAAATTTTAAATAACACTTAATTTTTTTTTAGTTATCTTTATTTAGTTACTGAATAGAGACAGCCCGAAGTCGAAAGGGAAGGGGGTGCTAGAGAGGAAGAGAGACAGAGACATACCTGCAGCACTGTTTCACCACACACAAAGCTTCCCCCTTGCAGGTGGGGACTAGGGACTCGAAAATGGGTCCTTGATCACTGTAACATGTGCATTCAACCATGTGTGCCACTGCCCAACCCCTTTAAATAATATTTTATTGCTAAGAACACAGTTCTTTAGCAATTCACTTTATGACTAACATGCTTTAGAGAAGGAAAAGTTTAAACAATACTCAATGTGGTATTTTTTCTCTCTAGTTGTTATTATCTTACTACTATTTTAGTTGGCTTTACTCATTTATTTATTTATTCCTTCTTGTTTCCCTTGTTGTTTTATTGTTATAGTTACTATTGTTGTCATTGTTATTGGATAGGACAGAGAGAAATGGAGAGAGGAGGGGAAGACAGGAGGAGAGAAAGATAGACACCTACAAACCTACTTCACCAGCTGTGAAGCAACTCCCCTGCAGGTAAGGAGTCGGGGGCTGGAACCGGGATCCTTATGCCAGTCCTTGTGCTTTGTGCTACATGTGCTTAACCCGCTGCACTACCGCCCAGCTCTATTTATTTTTAAACATTTTTGTTATCTTTATTTATTTATTGGGTAAAGACTACCAGAAATTGAGAGGAAGGGGGTGGTAGAGAGGGAGAGAGACACCTGCAACTCTGCTTCCCCACTTGCAAAGCTTTCCTCCTGCAGGTGGGGACTGAGGGCTTGAACCCAGGTCCTTGCACATTGTAACATGTGCACTCAACTAGGTGTCCCACCACCCAGTCCCTTAGTTTGCTTTATATGCTGGGAAATTGTGCAGATGCAGTCACATCTGCCATGTTGTCCCCTCAGGCTATTGCTAGCTCCCTCCAGAGTTGGGACATTCTCCGAGCACCTGTTCCTCCATGTTGTGCCCTCAGGGCATTGTCAATTCCCCGAGATAGTTGGAGTGCTTTGTTTACTTCTCCCCCATCCCATCCCTGGGAGAGCTATTATCCTATCCTGGAGTGCTTTGTTTACTCCTCCCCCTTCCCGTTATCCTATCCCCGAGTGCCTTGTTTCCTAGCCTCCCATAAAAGTCCTTCTTCTTCTGCCCCTGGCTCTCTTGCCTGCTTTTCATTCACCTCGGTGACTAGATGCAAGAGAAGGAGGCTGCCCATAGCAGGAGGCGGCCATTTTTGCTAGCTCCACATGGCCCGAACTGCTGTGCTCTCACCCAACTCTGAGGTGTATGTGGGAATAAAGATTTGTGTTCCCTCTTTGCTCCGGATCTCCTCTATTTCTCCTCTGCTGCGTGGCCTGACATTTATAGATGGAACTATACTACCACTCATATGATATTTAATTTAACAAATTGAATGTGTTGAGATAATCCATGGAAGATAATAAAACAAACTTGTATTTTTCATTTATTTCTTTCATGAGTCAATAAATACATGGTACTTACTAAGTGTCAAACACGGCTATAAATATTCTATAATAGGAATTACTTAAATTCTTATAGAATTTGCTTAAATTACTTATTACTTAAATAAATTACTTATTACTTAAATTCTTATAGAAACCTTATAATCTAGGTACCGTTTTTGTCCTCACTTTATACAGGAGGAAATTAATCCACAGAGAGACTGAGAGACACCTGCAGCACTGTTTCACCACACGCAAAGCCTCCCCCTTGCAGATGGGGACTGGGGACTCGAACCTGGGTCCTTGATCACTGTAACATGTGCATTCAACCATGTGTGCCACTGCCCAACCCCTTTAAATAATACTTTATTGCAAAGAATGCAGTTCTTAAGCAATTCACTTTATGAAGTTCAGTGGCATCCCCAAGTGTCACCCAGTTAATAACGGATGCTGACGCTGAGATGCAAATCCGGATAGTTCTTGCTGACAGTCTCACTACATCTGGATGGGCAGTGATGAGAAGCTGCTTAAGCAAATGAAAATATTTTCTCTGTCCAACTGAAAGAATTTTCTCATAGGCTTGCTATTTTGGATAGCTGCATGGTCTGAAATATCATGAGAACAGCTAGTACCATAAGCTGACTACTGAAGTACCACTTAGCCCACATGGTTTGCTGAAGGCTATCTTGAACATTGGCCTGGGCAGGAACACTATGGACCAATGTCACAACCTGTGTGGCAGTGTAGATAGACTCCATGTGAATGGGACCTCTTAGAGTTGGTTAAAGTCTAACCCTCTGCAGTGGCCTTGGGAGTGATCTCAAGACTTATCGGCTGTCTCAGAGCATAGTTCCTATCTAGGACACCTTTTCCTCAACAGAGTTCATTTTTAGTTTTATACATACCAAAAACTATTCCAAGGAAAGTGTGTTAGGACCTGGGTGGTGGTGTACCAGGTAGAGCACACATGTTAAAGGGACTGGAGTTTAAGCCTATAGGTGGGACATTTCACTAGTGTGAAGCATTGCTTCAGGCGTCTCTCTTTCTGCCTCTCTGCTTCCCCAGCCTCCCTCGATTTCTCTCTGTCCTATCAGATAAAGGTTTAAAAACTGGCCACTGGGAGTGGTGGATTCATCCTGCAGGCTCTGAGCATCAGTGATAATCCTGGTGGGGGGGGGGGGAAGGAAAGAGAAGGCATATTAAATTTACCCTTTTATATACTGGGTAGTTGTCATGTCTCTTCCATTTTAAGCTCACTGAAAAGAAAAAAGAAAACTCTTAAATGTCTCCATATATAACAGACTATAGAGACACTAAAAAAAATTCCATCAAGTGTTGTGATTTAAATGCATTTTGGGGTATTTTTGGAGATGGCACCAAATCTAAGGCACAATTTCATGGAAGATCAAATCCTCTTCCTTCAGTTCACTTGCCTTTAGATCATTTAGAGAATATTCTCTTTTTTTTTTTTTTTTGCCTCCAGGGTTATTGCTGGGGCTCAGTGCCTGCACCATGAATCCACTGCTTCTGGAGGCCATTCCCCCCCCCCCTTTGTTGCCCTTGTTGTTGTAGCCATGTTGTGGTTATTATTGTTGTTGTTGATCTTGTTTGTTGTTGGATAGGACAGAGAGAAATAGAGAGAGAAGGGGAAAACAGAGAGGAGGAGAGAAAGAGAGACACCTGCAGACCTGCTTCACAACCTGTGAAGCGACTGCCCTGCAGATGGGGAGCTGGGGCCTCAAACCGGGATCCTTACGCCAGTCTTTGTGCTTTGCGCCATGTGCGCTTAACTTGCTGTGCTACCGCCCAACCCCCCATTTAGAAAATATTCTATAACATTTTGAGTTCAAGTGACTGGAAATCACCTGGTTTGGTACTCTTGGGCTCATTGAACACTAAAGAGTAGGTACTATTATTTCCACAATGGGCAAAGTTAGAGGGTCCATGGGTATACAGAATCTGTATGGTCCTTTGGCTTTAATTTTTCTGGACAGGCGAAGTTGCTGATGGTCAGAGTGTTCAAATCAGCACAGCTAGTTAAAAACAGGGATAACACTTACAGGGAAGATTCCAAACTCTTACTTTGTTGCTTGTTTTCGGTTACATCTCATTCCATCCACAGTTGTAGAAAACATACTTTATCTGGTGTGATTACTCTAAGCTAGCACCTTGGTTATTTGCCCTGGTTCCAGTTCTTGAGAATGATAAACAGAGGCTGAGCTGCGTATGAATCACTCCATATTTAGGAAGGGGAGCCTGCTCTTCACTCAGAAATCTAGGCTGGTAGTTTCTTAGTCACTGCTTAAAGAATCTAAGTTCCACCACTAATTGTATGAGTCAATGAACTGGCCAAGTAACTTCTGTGGGTTTTCCCTAAGGATGAAATGAGAGGGCTGGAGGCAACCTGCATCGTCCTTTTCATCTCTTGTGTTCTGCAGTCTGTGAACTCTCACTGTGATTCCCAGTGGTCTTGTCCTCTAGGTGCATATAGAGCCTATAACCAGTCCTTCAGGTCTAAAAGACTAAATGACTAAAAGAGACCATGCTTCTTAGGAATAGTCATTTTTGCTGCCTTATTGGCCACCTGTTGTTTTCAGTACTTAATAACCTAACTCTGAAGTTTTGCTTCTTTCTTTCAAATTGCCACTAATATACAGAGACCTGTCACCCTGCCCTAGTTAGGCTAGTCTTATTGGTTTGTTTTGGGAAAGGACTGTTGCTAACAGGAGTGGAACAGGACATTATTATTATTATTGTTTATTTATAAAAAGGGAACAATGACAAAACCATAGGATAAGAGGGGTACAACTCCACACAATTCCCACCACCAGAACTCCGTATCCCATCCCCTCCCTTGATAGCTTTCCTATTCTTTAACCCTCTGGGAGTATGGACCCAGGGTCATTGTGGGATGCAGAAGGTGAAACAGGACATTACCCAGAAGGATACCAGAATCCCAGGGACCTGCCATGGGTGGCCATTTCTGGGGCCATTTGACTGGTCAAGCCAAGGTTTAGGGCTTGATATGCAGGAAGCTCACAGGGGCCTGGTTATAGCAGTTAGCTTCCAGTAGGGACTAGATACTGACCAACAATCTAAAGCAAACCCTCTCTCTGGAAGCCCTGAATAGAGTCACCAAAAGTGGGTTAGAGGCAGAGGGGTGCAGAGGCAAGGTCATTCAAAGGCTTTAAGCAGCAGTGATGAGGAGAAAAGAGCCAGGAAGCAGGGAAAGTTAGTCATGAAGCAGAGAAGAGCAACGAAGATGGATGGTGGTGAGTCACCATACTAATGGGCTCACTGGAGCAAAGATACATAAACATGCTGGAGAGTCACCATACTAATGGGCTCACTGGAGCAAAGATACATAAACATGCCTGGAGCAATGCCCAGGCACCCAGGACCTGTACCCCAAGGGCATCAAAAACCTTTCCTGCATCTAGTTGTCTGCAAGACACAATTCGCTAGAAGTGTTTCTTATACCTCCGCAGCTTCTCATCTATCTTTCTAGTAAATTTTGATATTTTGCTTATGTTTATTTATTTGATAGAGACAGAAAGAAATCAAGAGGGAATATTATATAGAGAAGGAGAGAGACAGAGTTAGACCTGCAGCATTGCTTCACCACTCATGAAAATTTCCCCCTGCAGGTGGGGACTGGGAGCTTGAACCTGAGTCCCTGTCATTATAAGATGCAGGCTCGACCAAGCCCCCTTTCTGGTAATATTTATCTCCTGAAGTCTCCCAAGGATGCCTTTTTAAAGAGCTCTCAAAGTATGAGTTGGTGGCTCAATGGTAGAGCATTGGATTAGCAAGCCTGAGTGCCTAAACTCTGGCACCACACATACCAGAGTGCTGTCCTGGTTCTCTTTCACTAATAAATACAACTTAGGAGCTGGGTGGTGGTGCACCTGGTTGAGCACATATGTTACAATGTGCAAGGACCTGGTTTTGAGCCCCCAGCCCCCTCCTGTAGGGAGAAAGCTTTGCAGGTGGTAAAGCTGTGTTGCAGGTGTCCCTCTGTCTCTTTCCTTATCACCCCTTTCCTTCTCAATTTGTGGCTGTCTATCCAATAAATAAATAAATATAAAACAAAACAAAAAAAGGTTATAAATACAACTTAAAAAGAAAAGAAGTTAGTACGCTTGAGACTCACCCTTAAAAGGAAAAAAACAAAGACCATGTACAACTTAGGCTGTTGGGATATTATGGATAGCCAGTGCTCAGTCATGTTCACTGGATGAAGCTATGTGATGTGTGGAGTTTAGGGAAGGACTGAGTTCATGTTATGCTGGTCAAAGGGTAGTCTGGCCAAGGATCAAGGCTCTCTGGAAAGCTGTGGGCTGGGGCAGAGTGAGGCCTTGCAAGCAGAAGTGGTTTATGGAGCAAAGTTGCCAGGAAGGCCCTGTCCCAAACATTTATGCCTCCAATTTGCCTCATGGTCTGGGCTTCAGACACAGAGATTAAATTCTTCCAAGAAAGGAACCATTCCCAAATACCCACTTACAAAGTACTTGTGGTCAGAGTTGTTGTCCGAATTACACATCCTCCTGAGCCTAGTGGCTGGCTGTCCTCAGGATCTGAGGAAATGAGGGCTTTGATAGTGTCATGGGTGTAGTGAGGAGGGGCTCCCAGAGTACAGAGCCTGCCAAAGGAAATGAGGTGACTGTGTGGATGAGGAAACTGGCCTCTCAGAGAGAAGGGACAAGAGCAGGAAACAGTAGGGATGAGGGAAGCCATGACAGATAGCTCCAGCCTTGTCCTAGTGAAGACTAGTTTCTAAGGGCAGGACCAAAAACAGTTTCAGGATGGTAGGTATGTGATCTCTGAGTCTTTTCTCTGCTGCTTACTTACTATAGGTATAATTTGGGGTCTTCAGGATTCAGTTTTCCCATCTACAAAATGGACCATCATATTCAGTTCTTTAGAAATAGCTGCTAAAGACCAATGGAAAGAGAGTTAGGCTGTAGCACAGCGGGTTAAGTGCAGGTGGCTCAAAGCGCAAGGACCGGCACAAGGATCCCGGTTCTAGCCCCCGGCTCCCCACCTGCAGCAGAGTCGCTTCACAAGCGGTGAAGCAGGTCTGCAGGTGTCTGTCTTTCTCTCCCCCTCTCTGTCTTCCCCTCCTCTCTCCATTTCTCTCTTTCCTATCCAATAACAACGATGTCAATAAAACAACAAGGGCAACATAAGGGAATAAATACATAAATATTTTTTTAAAAAAGTAAAAAAAAAGACCAATGGAGAAAAAGAAAGTCAGGGCTGGCCTGGTGGTTGAATGCACATGTTACAATTTGCAAGGGCCTGGGTTTGAGCCTCCAGTCCCCACCTACATGGGGAAAGCTTTGCAAGTGGTAAAGCAGTGTTACAGGAGTCTCTTTGTCTTTCTCCCTCTCTCTCACCCCCTTCCCTCTCAATTTCTGGCTGTTTCTATCCAAATAAATAAATAAAGATAATAAAAAATATTAAAGAAAGAAAGGAAGGAAAAAAAGAAGGAAGGAAGGAAGAGAGAGAGAGAGAGAGAAAAGCAAATCAATGGCTTTCATCATTGTGAACTGCACGTGTTCTTGGTAGGCCAGCCCAGAGAACAGATAAAAACACTCTCCTGGGAGTCGGGCTGTAGCGCAGCGGGTTAAGCGCAGGTGGCGCAAAGCACAAGGATCGGCATAAGGATCCCGGTTCGAACCCCGGCTCCCCACCTGCAGGGGAGTCCCTTCACAGGCGGTGAAGCAGGTCTGCAGGTGTCTATCTTTCTCTCCTCCTCTCTGTCTTCCCCTACTCTCTCCATTTCTCTCTGTCCTATCCAACAACGACAACAACAATAATAACTACAACAATAAAACAACAAGGGCAACAAAAGGGAATAAATAAATAAAATAAAAATAAAAAAAGAAAAAAACAAAAAAAAAAACACTCTCCTTGCTTGACATTGGGATCTTCTTCTGCTCCCCCCTTGTACTCCTCACCACACACATACACACACTCACATGCTCTGCTCAGGCCCAGGGAGAAGTGCAGAAACTGACATCTTTCCCTGTTCTGCATGACTGTGACAGTTACCCATCACTCAGAGACATCTGTTCTTTGTCCCGTTCCCTTATTCCTTATGGACCTTCCTCTTCTATATTTACTTATAAAACTGCTCCCCAAATGTAGCCAATTAGCTTTCATCCTTGTCTTCTTCCCTTCCTGTTCTAAAGGTTTGCCAACATATCACTGAAAGCTTGAATCCAGCAAGTTGAAACCATCTAGGGGATTTAATGGAGTCTATTACTCAATGGCCCAGACAGATCTCTAGGCCAAACCCAAGCCAGCAGCAAAATGTTAACATCTGAGCTTTTTCTCTTCTGCCCTCTCTAGTTTTTTTGTTTTTGTTTTTGTTTTTGCTGTGTTTTAGACTTATTCCCAACCTGATCCTGAGACTGTCACCTGCTTCCGATTCCTTGTCCACCAGGGGAGAGAATCACTTTTCATTATAAAAAAAAGAAGCCTCAAGATTCACTTTGATGAAATGAACAGAGTTCACATATGTCCCCTTTGACCAAAATTCAGAAGTCAGGGAGATGGTGCATGGAATCATTTAGCCTGAATTGCATTCTCTCTTCTGGGGATAGAAAAAGATTAAGTTTTATTTCTTTCCAGAGCACTGCTCAGCTTATGGTGGTATGGGGGATTGAATCTGGGACTTTGGAAGGCGTGAGAGTCTTTGTATAGCCATTATGCTATTTACCTCTGTCCTATGCTATCTACCCCTGCCCAGTTTTGCTCTTCTTTAATTCTGTTTTTATTATTTTATATAGAGAGAAATTGAGAGGGAAGGCAGAGAGAGAGAGAGAGAGAGAAAGAGAAAGAAGAGACACCTACAGCACTGTTCCACCACTTGTGAAGCTTCCCCCACCCCCCAAGTGGGGGCCAGGGGCTTGAACCCAGGTCCTTGTGCATGGTATATGTGGACTCAGTCAAGTACACCACTGCCCAGCCCCAAAAGAGATTGTCCTCAGAACTTCATGAATCCCAAAGCAGTTTGGAGGACTAGGAAGGAAGTACCTGGGCAGAAGCAGCTGAGGAGGCCACTGACCAAAGACCACTGTAACAGGTCAGAAAGACCTGTTGTTCTTGTGTGAAAACCAATGGTGACTAATAACAAAGTTTTCCATTTGAGGAGGGAAGTACATGCTGTTTAAGTTGAATTTGATGCATCTAGTGTGATACAAATTGACTTTCATCAATAGGCATGAAAAACAATCATTAACCTTTGAATTTTGTAATTTCATAAAGCAGTGAAGTCTGTATACTTCAGTGCTCTCGCAAGGAAAGAGCCTTTTGCTTATTGCCTTTTGTTTATGCTTTTTAGTCATTTTCAGCATGCTCTAAATTGAAACAGAGAACGCCTTTTTTTCCCCTCCTGGTGTAAAATCGAATAAGCAACAGCTCGCTGCAGGAAGCCAGTCTAGCCACAGCCAATCTGTATTTGTTTTTTCAGAGAGAATAAGAAGAAGGAATATTTGCCCTGTGGCATCAATTTCCTGTTTAATATTCTCTAAGAAGGCATTTGGAAAATGCTCAGCCACACAAAGTCACATAAATACCACACATAGCTTGTCTTCAGGAGTGGGAAGAGGAGTCTGTGGTATTATCAACAGGCTGGCTCACCCTCACCTCCTGGTTGTTGTGAGTGACCACCTTTAATGGAAGGGTCTGGAGGACGGGTCATTTCAGAGTTTGACTTCTGAATGGATAGACAGGGAAGAAGCAGCCTGGGGTTTGACTACTTAACCTACTTCAGTTGCTTCCATCCTGAAGTTTGTTTGTGCTGCTAAGCGTTTGCCTTCAGACAGCTTGTAACCGTCAGGCACATGCAGGGCTGAGTTCTACAAAGCAGCAACAGAGAACCTCCCCCAAACAGAAACCAGATCGGAAAATACTGCAGATACAAATCTGTTGTCAGACCACAGAGACATAGACTCAACCTGCACACAGAGCTTCTCTTGGGATGACTTGATTGGAGAACCAAATTCTTATTTGTGCTTCTGTGTTTCACCTCTAAAGTTACTATGTAATTTAAGACCTTGACCCATAAAGGAAAACACAGACAGAAAGAATCTGCCCTCTCATTTACCCCTAAAAGTCCTTTCCTCGCAGATAGTGAGATGAGTAATCTTTTCTATTAAGAACCTACTACATGCAAAGAAGACCTTACATATCTTGATGCTAAGCTTGCTGCATCCCACTCTGTGCTTCTCATTTTCCCACTTCACAGATGAGAAAACTGAGGCATTATAACCCAGCTTGTCCCAATATCTAGTGGAACCAGATTCAAACCTGATTCTATCTGGCCCTGAAGCTCATGTTCTTTTCTCATACCCAGAAACTGTTCATCCGAGACTCATGGGTGGATGTCAGAAGATTCTCAAGAGTCTATAGTGACTATAAATGTGTATTTGTATTTGTGTGTGTGTGTTTGTGTGTGTGTGTGTGTGTGTGTTTCCTCCACCCCAACCTCACTGTACCCTCCAAAGGGAGTATAAAACTCATGAGATTCTCTAGCTGAATTTCCAGAGCCTGGTATAATCTTGAACACATTAGACCCATAATAAATATATGTGCCATGAACAGTATGGTCCTACTACACTCTGTGCTGTGGTTTAATAGATTTGAATTTCCTGTCCAACTGGCTTTGCTTTGCATACAAAATTTCATTCTTCTGAAGAAGTGAAAAATGCAAAATTTAGTTGGCAACTCACTGCAACTATTGACTATCTCATGTCCAAAGATTCAACATATTTAGATGCTATTGCCTGAGGGATTTTCTTCTCTCTTTCTCTTAAAAAGGATGACTGGGGGAGTCGGGCGGTAGCACAGTGGGTTAAGCACAGGTGGTGCAAAGTACAAGGACCAGTGTAAGGATACTGGTTTGAGCCCCCGGCTCCCCACCTGCAGGGGCATCACTTCACGGGAGGTGAAGCTGGTCTGCAGGTGTCTATCTTTCTCCTTCTCTGTCTTACACTCCTCTCTCCATTTCTCTCTGACCTATCCAACAACGACGACATCAATAACAACAACAATAATAACTACAATAATAAAACAAGGGCAACAAAAGGAAATAAATAAAATATTAAAAAAAAATGAGTGGACGTGAGATATTATTGTGCAGAGTGGAGACAGAACTTGAGCTAAAAATGCAAGTCACTTCTGTCATTTTCTTTTTAAAAAATATTTTATTTATTTTTTGGATAGAGACAGAGAGAAATTGAGAAGGAAAGGGAAGACAGAGAGTGACAGAGAGAGATACCTAGAACACTGCTTCATCACTTGTGAAACTTCTCACCCTGCAGCTGAGGACAGACTGGGAGCTTGAACCCAGGTCCTTGCACACTGTAATATGTGCACTCTACAGGGTGCGCCACTGCCAGGCCCCACTTTAGTCATTTTCACTTTCTTAGTAGCCACACTCAAGAATAGCAAAACGAGACTTGTCTAAAATATTATCATCTTAATCTCTAAACAACACAAAGAATGGTCAAGGAGGTCTGTTAGATTCTCCTTTCTCTCTCTCTCTCTCTCTCTCAACCTCTCTCTCAACCTCTCTCTCTCTCTCACTCTCTCTCTCTCATTTTCTCTCTCTTTTATTTTTCCATCAGAGTCACTGGGTGTATTTTATGTACGCACTTGCATCTGGCTTCTGCTCTGGGGACATTCTTGCCTGTGGCTGCTGTCCCCGCTGGTGCACTGGACAGCTGAAATAGAAGGGACAGTGATAGTGAAAGGCAAAAGAAAAATAAGGTGAATGTGGCAGGTCTGGGCATGTGGGGAGAGACAATTTGACAGCCCAAGATACTGCCACGTGATGTTGGGTCACCAGCTCTCATCGCCCAAATGGCAGCTCGGCAGGTGATGATTAACACAGGCTCTAGAACACAATGTGCAATGGCGTGTTTCAGCAGGAGTCCTTGCCTCTTCCGGGCAGCCGGCTCTTCTGGGTAATAGAAATGCAGATCCAGGGGGCACATTCAGGGGAAGCCATGATGCAGAGTGAGTCAAGTCACACCTCATAATTATAATTATAATCATTTCGTTCTTTTAACCACACCTAGAGCAAAGGCTCCGATTTTATGGTGCACGGTTCAGTCAGTCTCCTTGGCCTTTGGGTCAAAGAGGCAGAGTAGAAACCAGGGTTGCATTCCTTTTCTTCTCCCCCACCACTTTTTTTTTTAAATAGACACAAGGTGAGACTGCAGAGCCTAAGGTAATAGACTGCAGACACAAACTAAGCTGCTGAAGGACCAGGAGGTGCTCTGCTCCCTGCCTAATCTTTACTCCTGGTCTTGTACCAGACTGTTCTACAGGGTACAGTCCCAACTTCTCTCTGGCCAGCTCCTGCCAAGGCAGAAGATTGAATACACTTACTGCACCTCCTCCCCTAGCCCTGCACCTTTGCAATCTAGAAGCATCATGATGCAAAGCATCTCTGAGAACTGCATTTCTTCATTGACACTGTTCAGTGACTCAGCATGCCAAGTCTAGCCTTGTCTTTCCCCATAGACACCTGTAATTCATTGGGAATTTACCATCTGGCTGCCATATCACACCTAGCAGTCTCCTGAAGTTGTCTGAATCTGTGGAACATGGTTTTACTTTATTCTTGGCTTAAAACTAGAAGCATTTAGTTGAGGTAAATGATAGATGTTTTAAATTTTCAGGGGCAAAACTCTTTAACTCATATGGGGATCTACATTACCAGAGGAAAAGCAGAGACATTGTTTATGTGGGAACCCTCAGTTCTCACTGCAAAAGCTCCTGATAAGTTATGCACGTTGGCAAGATAAGTTCAGAGTGTCAGAGTCAAATGAAATCCTACACCCATATAAATATTTGCTGACTCAGGTGCCCACAAGGTTGAACAGAATCTCTTCATCATCCCCAGCACCGCCAGCACCATCGCCACCATACCACCATCACCCTTACCGCCATCACCACCAACATGTTTCTCTTTCCATTAAGCCTCTTTCTGGTTGCTGAGGACAGGACCTCGGGAAACAATGTTTGATGGAGCATTTCCTCTGCACTCAGGGCCCCATCCTCCCACAGGTTACTGGGTCACGGAGTGGCACAGCCTGGAAAGTACAGCATTTATAAACCAGCCCGCAAGCCAAACAATTTCTTGCGCCTCCACCATGACGCAAAGTTATTTGCTGAGGCAGACGTTTGCTCGCCTAATAGAAGACTCTCAGAAAGCAATTAACTAGGAGGATGAAAATCCAAGTCAGAGATGACTGTGGCTGAAAACCCTTGGGGAGTCATGAGACAGGAATGCTCAGGATTAATTCATTGCGGAGAGCCTCGGAGTGTGGAGGAGTGGAGGGGGCGATGACTCATGCTCACTGCACAGGGTACAACCTCAAAATAGTGTGCGATCCATCCTCCAAAGCATATATGAAAAACAGACTCAAGACTGCAATCATTATCCTAGACAGCATTGGACTTGGGCTGGTTATGTATTCCTTCCCCCCCCTTGATTATTGATTTCTAAGATTGCTTATAACTGAGTAGCACTATCAGAGGGAAGTTAAGACCAGGATGTCCTGAACCCCAGTTCCACTGGGACTACTAGATACTAGGGCCATTTTGTTCCACTGTTTCCCCCACAGAGGCGGAATGGAATTGGAGAGCAGTAGAAGTAATTATTATGGGATAGATGTAGGATGGGCTTTAGAAAGGCAGCCACATTAGGAAACAGATGCAAAGGAAAAAAAAAAAAAAGAAAGAAAAAAGAAGGCAGGTAATTGCTAATTTCAACAGATCATTGAAAAGTTGATTCCAAGTGGGATTAAAACTAGGGATAAATAGAATTGAAGGAGGAGGTCATTCTTCTGTGACTCTTGTGTGTCTGTACATGAGCTATCTGCTCTTCACTAAATCTGTGTCTGCGTACAGTCTACGTCATCTTTGAAGTAAAGTTTGCATGCCTGCTCCATGGAGTCTTTGATGATTCTCCTAAAGCTATATTCATGAATAGACCAAACCTTGGGAACTGGCCCTTCGGCCCCCTCTGGGAGCCAGGGCCAGACTCTGGCAACAGTGCCCTGTTCACTGCCTGTTTATAAGCAGAATAGTCCATAGGACAGTTCTTTAATATGTGTCATCTGTAAGTTCCTTCATTCTCTGAATACCTGTGACTTCATCTGCAAAATGAGATAATGGAATGTCCATTAGAAAGTGCATAATGAAAAAAAGTGCATAATGCCTTACACGGGCTCTGTAATGCAGAATAGTAATGAAGCCTACAATGTGGGCATTGCTCACTAAGAGACCAAGTACCTCAGTTCTGCTGATTTCTCCATCTCTAGGAAATAAGTATGATTATCATCCTTATTTCACAAATGAGGAAATTAACAAGGTTAAGCCCACGCAATCTTCCAGAAAGCTCTCTTCCACCATACTTTTCACTGCTGGGTGCAACTAGATCTATATATATATGTAAACCGTGTGATTTGTAATAATTTAGACAATAATGGAAGATGTAAATGATCCAACCTCAAATATAAAAACATATATAAAAAAATTACTAATCAGATACAAAGTCAGTTTAAAGACAATGATATTTTTCCCCCTTTTAAGTATGTATAGTTATCAGAAAAAGAAAAGTTCAGCTCCAGATTTAGTAAAGATAAAGATGATTAGCATATGTAGGAAACTCTGGTCTTGCCTACACTTTCAATAGAGTGTTTTATAAATTTTTAAAAAAAAACCTCAAGTGTCGAAAACATTAGTAACCCAGTTATTGGTAACCCATGATTGGTAACATTTGGTAACCCAGTACTTCCTTGCAAATAATATTTATACTATTTATTTACTCTCCATTTTCTCATAGAGAGTACAAACATGTACTTCAGCTCTGTTACTGTACATGTGATAAAAAGAGAGAGATTAAGTATATTCAATTTAGGGCCTGGGAGACAACTCAGTGTGTCAGAGCACAGTGTTGGCATTCCTAGACCCCAGAGATCCCAGGCTCAATTCTTTACACCACCACAAGCCAGAGCTAAGGAGTGTTCTAGCTGCTCTCTTTCATAATAAAAATAACTAAAATTTTGAAATATAAACTAAAAGTATGTTCCACTTAATATCAATTTTTAAGTACACTTAACTAATTTCTCTCCCCCCAAAAAAAAGATTTTACTTGATTTATTATTTCTTTTTTTTAATTTCTTTATTGGGGAATTAATGTTTTACATTTGACAATAAATAGTTTGTACATGTATAACATTTCTCAGTTTTCCATATAAAATACAACCCCTACTAGGTCCTCTGTCATCCTTTTCGGACCTGTATTCCCCGTCCCCCCGCCCTTGATTTATTATTTCTTTAACAGAGTACCACTCATCTCTGGCTACAGTACTGGTAGGCTGGGGGGTTGAAACTGGGACCTTTCATATGAAAATTTGGTGTATTACCACTTTGTTACCTTACAGTCCTTATTTAAAAAATTTTTTTTTATTTAATTAAATTTATTTTTTATTGGATAGAACCAGAGAGAAATTGAGAGGGGATAGGGAGATAGAGAGGGAGAGAGACAGACAGACACTTACAACTCTACTCCACCACGTGTGAAGCTTTCCTCCTGAAGGTGGAGACCAGGGGCTTGAACTTGGGCCCTTATACGTGTAGTGTGTGCACTTAATCAGGCCTTATTTACTTATTTATTTTATTGATTTAATAATGATCGACAAGACTGTAGGATAAAAGGGGTACAATTCCTACCACCAGAGTTCCATAGTCCATCTCCTCCATTGGAAGCTTTCCTATTCTTTATCCCTCTAGGTGCATGGAACCTGGATCGTTATGGGGTGCTTCTGTAATTGCTTCTCCACTGAACATAGGTATTGGCAGGCCAAGCCCTATTTTTATGAGACCAGAATTCTACTAGGTTTTGGCATTTTCAGCCCTAGCTCCCCACCTACAGGGGAGTCGCTTCACAGGTGGTGAAGCAGGTCTGCAGGTGTCTATCTCTCTCTCCCCTTCTCTGTCTTCCCCTCCTCTCTCCATTTCTCTCTGTCCTATCCAACAAAGACAACAGTAATAACTATAACAATAAAAAACAACAAAGGCAACAAAAAAGGAATAAATAAATTAAATAAAGTATTAAATAAAAAATCAATAAAAAAGTTCTAAATAAATATAAATTTCTAAGATTTTTTTCAAACATTATTGTTATGTAACCTTCATTTTAAATATTTGTTCTGTATTTAACATGGATGAAATATTATATCTGCTATCTCCTTTGACAGTCTAGACAGTTTTCGAGAAATTCAATCTTTTCTCAAATGAAGTGTTTATGCTGTTTATGATTAGTCTTCAAATTAGACAATAATAAAATAGAGAAGAAAGTGTTCAGACTATAACCCCCCACACACACCCCCAGAACACTGTTCAGTTCTGGTATATGGTAGTACAGGGGATTGAACCTAGGACCTGAAGCCTCACCATAACAGTCTGCATACCATTATGTTATCTTCCCCATCTAGATAGCTTTTCACAACACTGGTGCTAACTCTGCTCTCATTTATAGACCAGTGACTTTTGCCCATTTCTGTTCAAGTAACATTTGTGATATAACTAGGGTATGACATGTTTTAGCTACTGCTGTTAATCCATGGAATTCTTTATTCTTTTTGATAGAGGGTGAGACAGAGTGAAATAGAGAGGGAGAAAGAGAAGGAGAGACACCTACAGCACTGTTCCAGAACTCATGAAATTTCTCTCTTGCAGTTGGGGACCAGGATCTTGAACCCAGGTCCTTATACTCTCTACCAGATGCACCACCAATGACCCCCATGCATAAAAAACATTTTAGTGAGATGGAGTTCATTTTAAAAGTTAAGGCTTAGGGTTAATTTGTAGTCATATAAATTACTATTTAATTAATATGAGGGAGGGCAGTCGGGCTGTAGCGCAGCAGGTTAAGTGCAGGTGGCGCAAAGCACAAGGACCGGCATAAGGATCCCGGTTCGAGCCCCGGCTCCCCACCTGCAGGGGAGTCGCTTCACAGGCGGTGAAGCAGGTCTGCAGGTGTCTGTCTTTCTCTCCTCCTCTCTGTCTTCCCTTCCTCTCTCCATTTCTCTCTGTCCTATCCAACAACGACAACAACAATAATAACTACAACAATAAAACAACAAGGGCAACAAAAGGGAATAAATAAATAAAATAAATATACAAAAATTAATTAATATGAGGGGGGAAAATTGATTGTATATCTGAAATTTTTTAAAGCACAAACTGAGTCTTTTTAATACATAGGCTGCATCTTTGATTTGATATGTTGACTCTCTCAAAAGCCTAGACCAGGGAGAACAGAAACAACTGGTGACACAGCTATATACAAATAATGTCAAAGGACATAAATTATGGTGATGTTGGGTATGATATAGCAAATCCTAACAAAGGGCTTTTTCAAAGTTAACCTAATTACCAAATAATGTGATTATAACAATAACTATCTGTTGTCTTCTTGAACCCTAAGACAGCAGGAACCTCACATTTCCTCTATAGAGCCTATACTTCCCCAGTCCTGGAACCTTAGGGTGGGGCGCACTTTTCTGCATACTTCTCTCAATTCTTACCAAATAATATTGCGTCCACCAATCTCAACCTAATCAACGCAAAGAGTACCACCTTAGCATGCTTCACTTCAGACTGTGCCCAGAGACGTCAGGCATGGAATGTCAACCCTTTAGCCCCATTACTCGGGTGAGACCTTTCCTTTCATAGGATTCTCTAATTCCATTCCAGGAGGTTCACTTCCTAACAAAGTCCCAAAACCTAGATATAGACCAGGTCCCGTGAGATAGAGCATATGTTCACATGTATCCATAAACTAAGGCAAAATATATACCTGAAAGCAAAAGTATACAATAGTCTGCAGTGAGTCAGTATCAAGTTCTAATGAAATATTATCTAATTAGACTTAGATGCCCTCCTCACCTACTTCCTATTACAGTTTTCTCACTCACTCCAAAACTAACCTTAGCAAAGCAAGAACTGCAAAAGCAAGAGACTGGCATACTTTAATGATAACTCTGTAGTCACTATCAGGCCACCCCATCAGCTGGGGCCCTGTTCTGGGAATCCTGAGATTCTCAAACAGACATGATGGGCCTAGACCTCAAATAAATCCCTCTCTCCATTGTTACCGGTCATCTCTATCAGGAAGAACAAAATAGACCCCTTTGTGGGGCCCCCATAGGACCTTGCCCTCAACTTGGATCATCAACAGTAGAGAATGTTCCATCCTCTGAAGGGAGGCTGGACAACATACTCTATGCTACACCTGAGGAAGATGGGTCAATATTGGGGCAGCTTGGAATGTCCCTACTCATGACCACAGAATGTGAGCTCAGATCTACAGGGATGCAGAGGTCACATAGGCTCCTAAGCTGAATATGGGACCCAGACCAAATCAAATCGATGGGGTTTACAGTCAACAATATTTATACCCCTTTCCCATATTAGGGAGCTACTGCTCTCTTCCCTGATCCAGCTTTCTGGTCCTTTTTCCAACCATGACATCATCTCCCCAGACCATAACTTGGATCTACCTGCATATCAGATTTCAGGCTCAGGGGAAAAAGGAAAAAGAAAAAGAAAAAAGAAAAAAGAAAAAAGAAAAAAGAAAAAAAAACTAGTATAGCTACAGGCCCATTGGAATATAACTAAAATATGCCTACTAGCTATCTACAAAATGGAAGACCCCGCCCCCCAACTCTTCATCTGCACTATTCCAGCCTTTAGGTCCATGATTGGTCAACAGTTTGTTTGACTTTTTATGTTAACTCTTTTTTTCAGCCACCAGGTTCCAGATGCTAGCATGATGTAGACCAGACTTCCCTGGACAGATGACCCCACCAATGTGTCCTGAAGCTCTGCTTCTCCAGAGCCCCACCCTACTAGGGAAAGAGAGAGGCAGGCTGGAAACATGGGCTACCAATGCCCAGGTTCAGTGGGAAGCATTTACAGATGCCAGACCTTCCAACTTTTGCATCCCACAATGACCTTGGGTCCATACTCCCAGAGGGATAAAGAATAGGAAAGCTATCGGGGAGGGGATGGGATACAGAGATCTGGTGGTGGGAATTGTATAGAGTTGTACCCCTCTTATCCTATGGTTTTGTTAATGTCTCCTTTTTATAAATAAATAAAAAGTTAAGAAATTATTGCAACTACCACAATTTTATTGATTAAATATGGTGATTATGAGCCATACCAAATATTTTGTGGGAATGCAACAAAAGTAGCTATTGGTGCTGTGTCTCAGCAAGTCCCAGCTGCTGAACACTTGATTGTCACTTGGAGGATGAATAACAATGTCTTTCCATTTCCAGAGCACATTCCACTCTTCATACACCTGCAGAAATTCAGTGAACAATGAGTGAAATTACACACAGAGAAAAAAAAGAATAAGAGGCACAACTTTGGTGCACTGCCCCCCCCCTCGAGTGGCAGCCAGTGACAACAATAAAAAAATATTTTTGTGTCACTATTTTAAGTAAAATGCATCCTAGCTACTTGTATCTGAATTTCAGTATGAAGAAACAGTAAACAATGGAAGGGGCAGTGAAAAGGCAATAAAATGTCAGAAGACCCTAAAAGTCTGTACTTTGGCATCTGGGACCATACTACTGAACTCTGAGACACCTGTAGCTCCACTCAGTTCTGGCATTTTCAGTCTTGTAATTTTCAGAATATAATTTCAGAAAAAATTCTAAATGTAAATTTCTGCAATGTACCATATATTGATCTATGCTGATTAGCTTAATTTTGGTACAGTATGTCAAGGTGTTAACAACTCATTTTGATAGACTACTCAACCTTCCACGTTTAATCCAAATTCAATTAGAACATATGAAATTGTCTTTTCTCCTATTTTTGAGAACATATTTTTCATTGATCTCAGATAAGAACATAGAAGACAGGTACTAAGATGTGTGAATCAGTGACCACATTTCAATTCACAAACACCAGTCCCCAATAACACAGTTTGAATCGTAGTCAGCATGGTATATGGCATATTAACTGTGCATAATTGCATGAAGTACAAACTTTGCTCCCAGCACTTCAACACTATGTAAATAACAGATGTGCACCGCGATCCGTGACCAGTCACATGACTTCCTCCAGCCTATGCCCAGTCACTTTGCATCTGCTATTGAGCTCACCCACAGATAGCAGCACAGCGTGTGGTGTCTCACCTCCTGGTCTCCCAATGAGAAGCCTCTGTGACACTGCCCAAAAGGAATGATCAAAAGTGAATTGACCAACAAGGAAGGCAAAAAGTGCAACAAAACGGTAAAAAGGAAGTGAAATCAAATCTGCTGCAAATGAAGTTCTAGGTGAAACAGTTGGCTGGCCAGGGTGAAGTTGGTACTGCTGTGAGGCAAACCCTTCCAGATGTACAGCCCGAGGCACGTGCTGAAGGTGACTCATGGACATTCATGAGCAAAGTGGTTGTGATGAAAAGGATGGAAGTGACTCCAGGTCAAGTCTTCACAATAAAGAAAGCTTAGGTGATTTTGCATGACATTGAAAATGCAAGAGATGATGTTAGAAGCAGACACAAACTTGGAAAAGGATTCAACAATTTTGTCAAAGCATAGTAATGTGCATAGTGGGAACTGGGCAGCGCATTAAGCACAGGGACTCCCCCAGGGAGTCGGACAGTAGCACAGGGGGTTAAGTTCACGTGGTGCAAAGTGCAAGGACTGGCTTAAGGATCCCTCGAGCCCCCAGCTCCCCACTTGCCCGGGAGTCGCTTCACAGGTGGTGAAGCAGGTCTGCAAGTGTTTATCTTTCTCTCCCCCTCTGTCTTCCCCTCCTCTTTCTATTTCTCTCTGTCCTATCTATCAACGACGACATCAATAACAACAACAATAATAATTACAACAGCAATAAAAAACAACAAGGGCAACAAAAGGGAAAATAATTTAATTAATTAAAAAAGAAGAAAGGTGCATAGTAAGTTACATGATGGGAAGACAAGCTACTCAAAATTCGCTGGACACATTATAGTAAGAAGAAAGGGGCTAGACGGTTAAGTGCACACATTACAAATGCTTAGGGACCAGGTTCAAGCCTCTGGTCCCCATCTGCAGTGGGGGAAGCTTCTTTAAAAAAATTATTTATTTCCTTTTGTTGCCCTTGTTGTTTTATTGTTGTAATTATTATTATTGTTGTTATTGATGTCATCATTGTTGGATAGGACAGAGAGAAATGGAGAGAGGAGGGGAAGACAGAGAGAGGGAGAAAAAGACAGACACCTGCCTCACCGTTTATGAAGCGACTTCCCTGAAGGTGGGGAGCCGAGGGGCTTGAACCAGAATCCTTAAGCGGGTCCTTGTGCTTTGCAACACGTGCACATACCGTCCGACTCCCTGGGGGAAGCTTCTTAAGCAGTGGTCTACAGGTGCCTCTATCTCTCTTTAAAAAATTTATTTATTTATTTATTTATGCTTCCAGGCTTATGGATGGAGCTTGGTGCCTGTGCTATGAATTCACTGCTCCTGTGGCCTTTTTTTCCCCCCAATTTTTTTGAATAGGACAGAGAGAAATTGAGAGGGGAGGGACAGATAGAGAGGGAGAGAGAGACCTGCAGACCTGTGTCACTGCTTGTGAAGTGACTCCTCCTGCAGGTGGGGAGCCAGGGGCCTGAACTGGGATCCTTGTGTGGGTCCTCTCTCTCCTTCTCTAGCTTCCCCCTCTCAATTTCTGTCTCTATCAAAAATGAATGAATGAATAAATAAAATATGTAAAAAATAAGAAAAAACATACTTACATGGCAGAAGTGATACCATGATCCTGAAGGTGGTTTCCCATGGTGAGAGGCTTGTCCAATGCACTCTGGATGTGCTGACCCCAAGATTTCCCCAAATGTGGTCACCTCAGTGGCATAATTGGAGGTAGTGGGGAACTGTATTTGTGCTTTCTCCTATAGAAGAAGGAGGAGGAGGAGGAATAAAATATTTCACACACTCCCCCCACCCCTGTGTCATTAATATTTGAGATTGTGCTATCTTACCAAGGGCTAACTTTTACTACTTTGTCCCATTTCTCTATACATTTACAACTAGCTTTAAGAGAATTGTTCATGTTTCCACATTAAATCTAATAGTCTTAGAATAATCATAATTTGTCTTCTTTGTTATTGAGTTCACTTGCACGGGAGTCCTACACTTTCAAGCCCATTCTAATCACATTGTGCAAATTAGCACCATGAATACACTCTGTACCACTTGGGGTATCTTGACTGCTCAACTGGATTTCAAGCTGCTTAATTACAGACACAAGGCAGACTCACTACTCCTTCTGTGCTGCCCACATTCTCAGAGAGTAGTACTAACTGTGTTGTAAATGCTGAAACAGTACTGATTGGTTTGCCAACTAATTATTCTTATGTTGAAGGATGGCCTTTTTATGAAGTGTGAAGTCATAACAACAAATACTGTTCTTTTCATTAGAGAGGAAACTTCATTCATTTTATTGAGGAACAAAATGTGGTTCCCAGACTGTGTCCCTTAGAGCTTCAGGTGAGGATGTGAATGACAGCTTATGGATTTGCTCCGTGCACGACCTGCAAAATCACACAAGGCAGCCCAATTGCTTGTCCTTGGCACCAGGAACAGTGTCTCCCATACCAAAGACACTAGAGAGATATTAGTTGATGAATTTAATGAACACTAGTCACCTGGACTCCATTACTCATGACATTGCACCAGTACATTGTCTTATTCAGTCCTTACGAAAATCCCAGTGTCCTCATTTTATAGATGAGAAAAGACTGGCACAAGGAGGTGAAGTAATTCATGTAGCACTAGAATTTTTTGAATTTAAAATAATCTTTATTAGTGATTTAATAATGTTTTACAAGACCATTGGAGTAAAAGAGTATAGTTCCACACTGTACCTACCACCAAAGTTCTGTGCTCCTCCCTATAGCACCATAGTTCTTTAAAAAAAAATTATTAGTTATTTAATAATGATTAACAAGGTTGTAACATAACAGGGGTACAATTCCATACAGTTCTCACTAGAATTCTGTGTCTCATCCTCTCCACTGGAAAACTCCCTATTCTTTATCCTTCTAGGAGTATGGACCAAAATCCTTTGTGGGGTGCAGATGGTAGAAGGCCTGGCTTCTATAACTGTTTTTCCGATGGACATGGGCATTGGCAGGTGAATCCATACCCCCAGCCTGTTTCTATCTTTCCCTAGTGGGGTAGGGCTCTGGGGAAGTGAGGATACAGGACACACTGGTGAGGTCATCTGCCCAGGGAAGTTATGATTCCAGGATGGAATCATAGTAACATCTGCAACTTGGTGGCTGAAAGGATAGGTAAGATATTGTTGGGAAATTGTACAAAAGTGGTCGGACCTTGGCAGGGCCCACAAACCACTATATTTCCATGCAAGTGTTATTTACAGATCTCCACCACCTTATACCCTCAGGATATTGCTAACTCAGTTAAAACCATTGCAACAGTTGCTAAAGATGCTTCCACCTTCCCAACATGCCTTTTGCCTCTCTCCACCCCCTTTCCTAGCCAATCCCATACCGACTTGCCACTTCTGGAATTCTCCCATAAAAGCCTCTCCTGCTTCTGCTTTCGATCTCTTTTCTCTTCCACAACCCGACCTGGAGAAGGGCTGGTGGGCATAGTGGAGGCGGCCATTTTGCTAGCTCCACGTGGCCTAAACTGCTGTGCTCACATCCAATTCTGGAGTTTCCTCGTGAATAAAGATTTGCGTTCCCGCTCCACCATGAGTTCCTGGTCTCTTCTCTCTCCCCCGCAATGCAACCCGACAAGATACAAAGTAGGACAAATTGTTTAATAAACAGGAATCCAAAGGTAGGAATAGAGCAGATGAAATTAGGGGTCTTCATACCACCAAAATGTTTTATTTATGTATTTATTTATTTACTTATTTTTTTATTATTTCTTCTTGTTCTTGTTCTCCTCTTCCACCTCTTCCTCATGTTTCTTTCCTTCCTTCTTATCTTCCTTCCTTTTTTTCTCCTCACCCCCCTCCCCCACCTTGCAACTTCATATTTCAGTGATCTATACCCTACATATGAGCAAGACCATCTAGTAAGAACTGGAATTTGAATCCAAGGCTGTTTGAGTTGAGCAAATGTGTCTCATCTGCTTTGGTGATCATAACATTAGTGCAATCAACTGACATGCAAAGGGGGCTCCAGAGAAGATTCAATGGAAAATCCCCTCAAATTTTTGCCCTTTTTTATTACAGGCCTGTTCTGACTAGGGGTGTCCTTTCTAAACCCCATTTATTTTGCACCCCTGGAGCAGCACACAAACCCCACCCACCAAGTTTTTCCCAGGAAGGCCAGGCAGCACAGGGAGCCCTAAGGAGGCTGTTGTGAGGTAGTTGAGGCTCTGAGGAGCCTGCACTGCTCAAGTTTTCTTGAAGGACTATTATCCTGACAATTTGGCAAATGCCCTCCCCACTTCTGTATTTAGTGTTTGGGGAGTTAAAATAGAACAAGATCTGCAAAGTAAGCTGAGATGCATCTACTGAGGAGGAGAAAACCACGTACCTTTATTTGGGCATGCATATGTTTACACCCATGAAGGTTCATGGGAAACAGGTGGAAATGACAGAGAGGTAGACTTGGCAGCTTGGTCACTGTTTCAACAAAAGGCAGTTAGTTGTGGAGACATATGTAGATGAAGGACAGGGATTTGGGCTTATGAGGGTTGTAAACTGGGACAAAGTGGTTAGGGAGAAGATAAGAGGGGACAGTGGTAGAGAATAAGGATTGTAAGATGTATTTTTCAGTTCAGCTTGGTGTTGGGGAACTCGAGCCCCCCAACTCCAGTGGTAAGAACTTAACCAGAAGAGTGACAAAATTATGATGGTATATTTTTCTCTTAAAGATACCACAGGCTTATACCACTGTCTGTGTTTTAGGAGTTGAGGCTCCCTCACACCTCTTCCACTGTATGCAGTCACACTACACCCACCACCAAAGCACTCATAACCACCCACCACAGCCCACTAGACCTCTTCACTCTGCTCCTGCCCCCCTTCTCTTCCAGGAACTTGGTGTGATTTTTAGAAAGATTGACTTGTTTATTTCATGAGAACGAGAGAGAGAGAGAGAGAGAGAGAGAGAGAGAGAGAGAGAGAAAGCAGAAGCCCACTCAAACTTATGTGATACCAGAGATGGAATTTGGTACTTCATGCATGCAAGGTATGCACTTTTCCCCCTGAGCCATCTTTCCAGCTGCTGGTATGTTTTGTAAAAGCTGAATCAGGGGGCTGGGTAGTGACAAACCTGGTTGAGCACACATGTTACAGGCCACAAGGACCCAGGTTTGAGCTTCTGGTCTCCACCTACAGGGGGAAAGCTTCATAAGTGGTGAAGCAGGGTTGCAGATGTCTCTCTGTCCCTCTATCTCCCCTTCCCTCTCAATTTTTGGTGGTAGCTATCCAATAAATAAATAAATATAATAAAAAAATTAAAATTAAAAAAAGTAAAAGCTGACTTAGAATATGCCTGTTAAAGGGCTTTTAGGAGTTGGGAGGGTAAATCTGACTGTGAGGAGAATACAGAGGCCCAGGTGAGAGGGGATGGTGGCAGGAACTGAGTGGTAGTAACAGAGATGGAAAAGTTTATAGGCTAGGGAGAAGTTAGAAAAGATGGAAAAAAACATGTTCATTTTGGCAGGCAAGAATTATACCACTGAACCACCAATGCCATGAAGCATGTTCATTTTGGAAGCAGGGACCCCAAGACTCACTGATGAAGTAACTAGGTAAGGGAGACATGAGGAGAGTTGTTGGTATGCTTCTAAATTCTGCTTATAAGACCTTCTGTTTTGATCATCACATTAGGTTTGCTTGTATTGCTTAATGCTGTGGTCTATTTACATAATCATTGTTTTGTTTGCACTGGTTTAATCCCCACTGGTTTGCATGCTTTTTCCTTCTCCCCACCCCCTATCCTACGTACTTCCTCTTCCTGACACTTCCACCTCAGGAGATATAAAGGATAGTATTTTCTAATGAATAGAGATTAGATTGCTGAACTGCATCCCTGCTCGTCAATAAGATTGAACTGCGTTCCCAGCTCAGCCATGAGTCCCTGGTCGTCTCTCTCCCACCTGCAAAGCTAGCCCAGCATCTGGCACCTGAACAGGGACCGGCTTATGGTGCACCAATGTGGGACATGAACCTCGGCTCCACACACAAGCAGCAGACCTAAGAAGACCAGATAAGTAAAGCCGCTTGGCTACCCATCTGTCATGGCCTGCCTTTCTACTTATGAAGAGGTTTCCCAAAGCCTCTACTCTTTCTTCATGAGACAGTTTCTCTGTCTCTGGAACATTTTGCTCTGGGCCACACTTAGGTTCCCTGAACGGGAACTTTGGTTCCTTATGACTGCGAACTTTGGTTCTGGACTCCCTCTCCCATGTTTCCTGAGGAGAAGGACTACCCTAACTTGAAGAGCATTCTCCAGTACCCTGGCAGTCCCCAAGAATGGAGACACGTGGTTAGTTCTACCCTCCTGATTCGATTCTTTCTTTGATGGGAAGATGTTTTTAAAAATGGGTGCCTGCAGCAATCCAGCAGGAACCGTCAGAAGCACCCTAAATGGAATTTCGAGAAGCTTTTTGGACTAGGACGCCCTCCAGGGACTCATGATGCTACATGGTGAGATCTGGATAATGTGGTTCAAGGTGAAAGAAGCAAAAACTGCCTACCGCTTTTCTCTCGATTTCCCCTCGTTGTTCTCTCTGAATATCTTAAGTTTGCTGTCTGTTTTCAGTTGCGTTTCATAAAAGAGTGATTTGAATGACTGAATTTTTGTATGACATTGACTTTACAAAAAAAAAATGCTGGACGGAGCCATGATTTCTAGAGACATCCAGAAACAATCCAAAAAATTGCTTTTTCCTCTTTTGATTTTTTTTTTTTTTACATCTTGGTATTAATGTGAAACATTTAATCCTGAAAACTGTATGTGTATGGGTGGGGTAGAAAGTGCAATGGTTATGCTAATGATTCTCATGCCTGAGGCTTCTAACCATGGTTCTTCTGTTTACCTTTCCACATTTTATTGAGTTAAAACTGTTTAAACAACCTTAAAATCATACTACAAAGGACTTCCAATTATAATGGAGTCATCAATTATAGTAAACTTCTAATCTGCTACAAGTTTTGTTTGACAAGTAAGTGAATTACAGCTGTCAAGTCTTCACGTGAAAACACATCTGCTCAAATGAAATCCCCAGAATTCCATTTGGACACCTGTTCTCTGACATCGCCCACAAGATGGCACAACTACAGCATTCCCCCCCCCCCGAAACCAATGATGTGACCTGGCACAACCTGAAGAAACAGATTCACAGACTCCAAAGCTCACTCTTTACAGAAAAGTGGAATTCTGGTGGCTGACCTTCCCCATCGAGACAGACGTGCAGCATTTCATCCCCTGGCATTTCTTCTGTGGTCATCTGCTTTGGACTGACACTTCTGTCGGACTTACTGGCACACCTCTTGGACACTTCACACAACTTTACAGCAGCTTCCCTTTACGCTGCTGGGTTTCTCAAAGACTGAACGCAGCAGTCCATGGACTTTGCAGCCAGCTGACTTGGGACTCTATAGGCAATGCTCTCTCTCCTGCAGGCTCTGCCCCATAGGTAGGAACCCCCTCTCCTTACTAGGTCCTGCCCCCAGAGGCAAGAGATGCCCACAGAGGCAGGAAATGCTCTTTGAGGCAGGAAACGCCCCATCAGGCCTCCCCTTGCATCACACTTGTTCTTGCTGCTCTCCTACTTGTTCCTCCTGGTCTTGTGCCAGTTCTTTTGAAAATGCCTGTACGATATAGGTTTTTGTTCACCCCACACTCCTGATACTATGGCCATTAGTTAAAAAGTTAAAGGGGGGGAATGTTTGTATGCTTCTAAATTCTGCTTATAAGACCTTCTGTTTTGATCATCACATTAGGTTCGCTTGTATTGCTTAATGCTGTGGTCTATTTACATAATCATTGTTTTGTTCGCACTGGTTTAATCCTCACTGGTTTGCGTGCTTTTTCCTTCTCCCCACCCCCTATCCTACGTACTTCCTCTTCCTGACACTTCCACCTCAGGAGATATAAAGGATAGTATTTTCTAATGAATAGAGATTAGATTGCTGAACTGCATCCCTGCTCGTCAATAAAGATTGAACTGCGTTCCCAGCTCAGCCATGTGTCCCTGGTTGTCTCTCTCCCACCCATGAAGCTAGCCCAGCAGAGAGTAGGGAAGATGTCTCTCAGGATTTTGGTGGGATGGCTGGAGGTTCCTTGCTGGGACAGGGAAGCCCAGTAGGAGCAAGCAGAGGTGGGGGCGGGAGGTTGCTTATACACATGCCAAGAGATAAGAGACATGTCATAGATATCCCATGGAGATGAGCAGAGATTGGGTTTAGGAGCTCGGCTTCTCATGCCCCTAGAATTTAAGGAAGTTTTGGGAAATAACAATATATCGGTTTTGAGATTAGGCTTACATCTTCCTTTATTTGCATTTGTGTCAAAAGAAGCCTTTGGTTCAGCAAAATGATTGATGGCAGTGGGTTGCAACTTGAGAGACTTTTGACATTTGTGTTCAGATCCACAGGTAGTATTTTTGTTTGGTAGTTTTTTCAAAACGGGGTTCTCCAAGTGTGCATCCAGGAATGTGCCAAAAGATATCACAGCAGATTCTGTGTCTAATATCCCTCACGAGCTCTGCGATGGTGGCAGGTTCTTGAAATTCCCATATGGGGCTGTCAGTGCGTGTAAAATGGAAAGAATATGGGCCTCACAGGTAGATTTCATTGGTGAACTCATTAGTCTCCTGGGAGACTGCTGGGAAGGGAGGCTATGGGCAGTGAAGGGACCTTTGTCAACATTCCTAGGCAGAACTGGAGCCGCTCCAACCTGCAAGGTACTGAGGCACTCAGTGCAGGAGTGCTGCCCCCCCCAACTGGAGATGCTCTCTGAAGATAGCACCCACTGGCAGAGGGAGTGGGGGAGAGTTAATAAGCCCAGGGCAGGGTGTGTTGCTGATCTGAATCTTTCATAGCCTGAGGCTGTGAAGACTTGCCATCAGAGACAGACACATGTTTGTTATTCAGACTTTGTGATGCCATGCCAGCAAGTGTCATAATCCCCAGGGGAGGGGGGATTGTTAAGGCGTGGGGAGACTGGGCCCCACTCCCAGAATTTCAGATTTAGTAGGTGTTGGAAGAGGGCCAAGAATGTGTACCCTAATAAAGCTTCTAGGTGAGGCTGGTGTTCAAGGAACCACTGCCCTGTGTGTGCCAGAGACCTGGGTAGTGTGTGTGTGTGTACGTGTGTGTGCCTGTGTGTGTGTGTGTGTGTGTGTGTGTGTGTGTGTGTGTGACCATGGCCTCTCGCCATGGGCTGCTCAGCACAGGTAGGAGGTCCCCTTCTTGACAGTCCTGTGAGCAACGGACACAACACTGTCTCCCTATAGAGAAACTTCATCCCTGGATATAACCACTCTAGATGCCAGAGGGAAAATGATAGTCCTGGCTCTCCACATCAGTTGTATTGAAACACAGATAAAAAGAAGGGTCTAGAAAAACAGCAAGCTGACTTAAGCTGCACCTCCCTTTGAGCTGCAAACTGATGCAGGCCTGCTTCTCCTCCCCCCCTTCCCTGCCCCAGCTGGACCCTGAATCCATCATAGATTGCTTCTGACTATAGAAAGAGGGCCCAGGCAAGCTATAGGCCTAAATGCAGACCACACCTGTGCTGTGTCTATTGTACACCTTGTGATTCTATGGTGACAGCAAGTGGCACAAGATCACTGTTTCCAGACAAGGATTTTACTGGGGTCTATGTTCAAACACAAGGAAGTTAAATAGAGCAGCCCCCAAATGTCCTGAAGGAAACTTATTGAATAGTTTGATCCATTTTATTTTATTCCTCAGATCCTAGATGTTGGATCAGACCCCAAGTTACTATCCTTTTGAAGGATTTTCTGGGCTCTGATGGGCACCTAAATTCCTTGACTTATCATCCCACCATCTCCTTGATTTCCCTCCTTCCAAACATCCCTTAGAGTTTAGGAGTTCTCCTCTACCTTCCGGAATTACTGACTGGGCTGCACTGAATGACACTGATATAGTAATGTGAACAGCAACCAAAGTTGCTTCCCATTTATGATAATTTCTCACTCGTGCAAGTATCAGGTCAGTTTCGGTTCTGTTTCATGTCATCTTTACTTTCGAATTTGGAGTCACCCCTTCTGGTGGCAGGCTGATTCTTTAATAGCAGAGAGACTAGCAAAGGCAGCACCAGGCTATGGCTTTTCAATTTCCTGCTGAATGTGTCATAAGTCCCTTCTACTCACATCTGTATTAGAGCAAGTCATAAAATCAGACCTAATATCTCTGTGAACATCAAGGTACAGACACATTATTATTATTGCCTCTAGGGTTATCGCTGGGACTCAGTGCTGGCACTATGAATCCATGGCTCCTGCTGGCCATTTTCATTTTTCCCTTTCTTTTTTTCCCATATTATTTGACAGGAGAAAAAAAAACTGAGAGGGGGAGGGTAGTTAGAGAGGGAGAGAAAAAGACTGACACCTGTAGAACTACTTCAACACTTATGAAGCATACCCACTGCAGGTGGGAAGAGGGTCCTTGGGCTCTGTAATGCTCTGGCTCTTTTCTCTCTCAAATGAATGAATGAATGAATAAGTAAATAAATAAGTAACTAAATAAATAAATACATCTTCAAAAGAAAAAAAGAATGACATTCTGAGCTCAGTTCAGAGACACTGCTTAATATATATCTGGAGCAGCATGGGTGTGAAAGGAGAGGCCTCAGCTAGGCAGATACTGTGCACTTGGCCTTTGTTTTGCAAAGACCATAAACTCAGGGATCTGGGCCATGAGAGGAATTTCACCAGCTAAGTTGCCTGTATTGCCATGTGCACAAACCAGGTTCCAGCCCAGCATCACACAGGAGATGCTAAGGCAACAAAGGATGAATAGACAGAGGTAGAAGGAGGGAACACCAAATCTTGCGCCTGAGTTCAGTAGTTCTTGAAGTAGCATCTGTCAGCTTCAAAGCACAATAGAAACCCTGGTGGTCATTAAAATGACCCTGGAGCACCTTTTTCTCCAACAAGAGGAGGAGTGTCACTGACAGCCATGGCCATTTTCAGGTTCAAATTAAAGTAATTATAGTAGTTCTGTCTCTGCATTTTTTCAGTCATTGCTAGTATCCTTTCTTGTTCCCTTCTTGCCCTGCAGTTCTCTGGGGACTTCTGTTGGTCTTGTCAGAAATACTTGATGTCCTTGAGGTGAGGCCATCACCTGTGACAAGTGTCGGTTGAACTTGACTTTTTGGAGCAAGAAGCCCAGAAATACCCTTGAAGATAATCATGAAGAGTAGGGTGAATTCTATGGCAGCTTTCTTCTGCCCTGCACACACTGAAGCATCCTTTGTTGCCTTAGCATCTCCTGTGAATAGAAAAGCAGCCAGGTCTGGTGGTGGGAAAGGTATAGAATTATATCCCTATTATCTTACAATTTTGTAAATTAATATTAGATCACTAATTTAAAAAAAAAGCAGCCCAGTGACCCTGGCTCCAACAAATGAACAAATAAATAAATCTGGCAGTCTTGGCAGTCAGCAGAGCTGAGGCGTCTGTCAGGGAGGCCAGAGGAGCCGGGGAGAATGGGCTCTCTATCTCATCTACCTCAGCCACTTTGGCAGCCAGAAACAACACATGTTACCACAGAAGGCCAAGGTGTGCATTCTGAGCCAGCTGCTGCATGCAAGCTGTTCTCTGGGTTCCAGGCCCTGCAAAGCTAGTGGAGCCCAGCTGGGGTAGCTCTCTTATTGGCACCTGTGCACAGGGTAGGGGTAGGAGTGACCTTGGTTTGCAGATAGGCCTAACCTTGGTCTCTTGCAAACAAAGCTCGCCTGTATGCTTTCAAATAGATTCTTGACCTACTCCTGAATGAGTGTTGTTCTGGCAGAACAGTGTTGAGTCCCATCATGTAACTCCATGGGCTGGGCTTTCCATTTCCTTAATCACTTTGCTCTCTGCAGGTTGATTGCTTCTGATGGCAAAGACCCAGCTTTTCAATTGCTGCTGATTCTCTTTGTCCTTCAGAACATCTCCTTTGGTGAAACCACTCATTCCTTATAGAAGCACATGCAACTCTGCCCATTTTCTCCTGGTTTACCATGTCTATGCTCAGGGTTGGTGATGGCACACACCTGGTAAATAAATGCTCGAGGACCGGGGTTCAACCCCTCCTGTCCCCACCTGCAGGGGGAAGCTTCAGAGTGGTAGAGCAGTGCTACAGGTGTCTCTCCTGTAGCACTCTATGTCTCCCTCCCTCTATATCTCTGTCTCTCATCCTTTTTAATAAAAAATAAAAACCAAACACACTGCTGGGAATGGTGAAGTTGTGAAAGTAGGAAGCCCCTGACTGATAACCCTCGTAGCAAAAACAAAAAAAATGTCTATTCTCCCCATTCGGGTCTCCATCATAACCATAACCATGACCATAACCATAATCATTTTATTTATTTATTTATTGGATTTTTTCTTTATTTCCTTTTGTTGCCCTTGTTGTTTTATTGTTGTAGTTATTATTGATGTTGTTGTTGTTGTTGGATAGGACAGAGAGAAATGGAGAGAGGAAGGGAAGACAGAGAGGGGGAGAGAAAGACAGACACCTGCAGACCTGCTTCACCGCTTGTGAAGTGACTCCCCTGCAGGTTGGGAGCCGGGTGCTTGAAATGGGATCCTTATGCCTGCCGGTCCTTGAGCTTAGTGCAACCTGCGCTTAACCAGCTGCGCTAACACCCGACTCCCTCATAACCATAATCATAACTGTGTGTGTTCTTACCCAACAACCCTGAATCCCCTCTGGGTACTCTCTGGATCCAAAGAAGTCAACCCCCAAATCTGTGCACCATCACAGCAAACATGGGCAGGGACTGGAAATGGTCTCACACACAGTTTATGTCAACTATCTCTGCTGAGCAGGATAGATGAACTTGGTCTTTGGGAGCAATTTTGTTCAAACCTATGAAAATTCTTTTTTTAAAAAATTTATTTATTTGAAAATTCTTTTTTTTTTTCCCAACCAGAGCACTGCTCTGCTCTGGTTTGTGGTTGTACAGGGGATTGAACCTGGGACTTTGGAGCCACAGACATGACTCTTTTTGCATAACCATTATGTTACTTACACCCAACCCAGAAAGTTCTTCTTCTTCAATTAAAAAATTGTGATTAATAATAGGTTTCAAGGTTTTAAGATTACAGCTCCACATCACACCCACTACCAGAGTTCTGTATCCCCATCTTCCCACCTCCCAAAGATAACCACGATAGCCCTCACAAGTCTTAGAAACAGATTGCTTGCTTATTAATTCAAGTTCATTTCTCTAGATGCAACATGAGTACATGTCTAGTGCTCTATTTGCTGCATCCCTTCCTGGGTCAGTACAAAAAAAGTTTGTTTATTAACATGAGAGAACAGGATTGAAGGGAGGGAGGGATGAAGAGAGAGAGAGAGACGCAAATCATCGCTCCAGCACATGCAAACTGAGGACCACATGCTTTTAAGTTCTCAAGCTGCTGGTGCTTATTGTAACTTCTTTTTCTCTGTTTTACTTTCTCTCCTTTCTCATTCTCTCAACCAAAGGTGGTCTAAGATTTTTGGAAAAGCTGAGAACATCTGTTGGCAGTAGTATGCACATCCTGCACATGTGAGGTCATGGGTATGATTTCCCTACACTACATTAATTTTTTTTTAATTAAAAACAAACCTCTGTGGAGCCCAAACAAATTGCTTATGGGCTAGAATGCTAGCAGGATGTGGATGGAGTAGCCAGTGGAAAGGGGAAGCTGCAGAAAAAAAAAACAATTGGGATTAGAATTCAATTTGTATCAGTTTGTAAGAGGCAAAAACAGGCCCTCCTCCTCCCTGCCAGCTCTTCCCAACAGGGAAGATTATATTGTAGGAGAGATTGAACTACGAGAAAATTATTCTTCCCACACACTGACACCGACACCACACCGTTCCTCTCAGTTATGCCAAAAACAAATAGAGTTTATTGGGGAGCAAACAACAGGAGAGAGAACTGACTGGAGAGTGTGTTTATGGAAAGATCCATGTGCATTTTGCAGAACCCAAAGACAACAGCCCCATAAATCATTTTAGATGCCCCTCCCCCCCAGTCTATAGGGGAGAAACAGCATGATCTCCAGTGGGAGATACAGACTTGCTAGGTCCTGCAGTTGCCTGATTTGTGCATGCACACATTTCAGCCTCCTGATTTCATTTAAATAAGATGTCGGGGTAGGGGTGGGGTGCAAGCTATGGCACACCTTGTAGAGTGCACACATTACCATACACAAAGACCTGGGTCCCCACCCTCGGGGGGAAGCTTCGTAAGTAGTGAAGCAAAGTTGTGTCTCTTTCTTTATCTCTTCTTTCCCTCTCAAATTCTGTCTCAATCAATCAATCAATCAATCAAGTTTCCGTACAAGGGGCTGGGCAGTAGTGCACCCAATTAAGTACATATAGTACTATGCGCAAGGTCCCAGTCCCAAAACTTTATCAGTCCTGGGCTCCTTATCCCCTAACCTGAAGAGCAAGCTCTTCACACAATGTAAGTTATACCCCAACTGGGACATGCCTGCACATGGAAGGGAACACTATAAGTGATTATGTCAGACAGACAATAGCTATAACTTGGGACTGTCCTGGAACGCTGGGGCTGTTCCCCCTGTAGATGTCTGAAACTTTGTATTTGCCTGCCCAATGCCCTTTCTACAGGCACCTCCCCTCCACACCCCATCCCTATTCTGCGCACAGATACTGCTGGAGAGTCCCCCACCCCCCAAGGATCACAGGTCACTGGTGTCAGGTGACTCATCATCTGTTACTTGTCTAATTCAAGTTGTAAACCCAGAAGAGGCTGTGTGTGATAAGTCTGGTCAGTGTCAGAAATTATGACTGGAGACTGGGGGTGGGGAGCAGGGGTCACTTTTTTTTTCTTCCAGCCTGTACCCTCATGACAGGGACCACACCTTGCCTTTGTGGGTTTGTCAATAAACTATAGCAATTCTCAATGGCTAGGGAGGAGAAACAGCACAGAGGATTCTCCAGCCTGAGTCTGCTAAAACCACAGAGGAGCGCTCTCTGATCTAGTAATTCCAAGTCTGTAAATGTATCCACCAGTTGTACTTAGATATTTGCAAAACTACATATGTAGGGATTTTCAGTGAATTTGGGTTCCACTTAAAAAAGATTGGCCAAAAAAAAAAATCCTCAATGTTGACCACTAGGGAGTTTATTAATAAATTATATATGAGGCAGGGGAGATAGCATATGGTTATGCAAAAAGACTCTCTTGCGTGAAGTTATGAGGTCCCAGGTTCAATCCCCTGCTTTACCATAAGCCAGACCTGAGCAGTACACTGTTAAAAAAAAAAAGGCATATAATATATATATATATATATATATATATACACATATATATGCCTAAAGTATAAAAATAAGAACGTAGAAAGGGAATTTTAGTGGTAGTAAGCAATGTATTAATATATCAATACACAGCAAGCAAAAAAAAGCAAGGAAGAATATACATTGCATCTATAGTTTGTATACAAGATTACACCATGAGGCAGAAGATTGTGAGTGTGTGGTTTTATTCATATATACATAATATGATAAGAATAGTAAAGATTGCTTCCAGGGAGAGAAACTGGATGGCTGGGGGGCTAGTTCTGGGAATCCTTATGCCAAAGTCTTTCATACTGAGTATTGTCTATGGGCCAACTACTGGATTACATGTAGGCTCCAAGTCAGCTACATTTTTTCAATTAAAAAAATTTTTAAATGTTTTTAAAAATTGTTTTTTATATTTAGGTTTTCATTGGATAGAGACAGCCAGAAATGAGAGGGAAGGGGGAGCTAGAAAGAGAGACAGAGACACCTGTAGCATTGTTTCACCACTTGCAAAGCTTTCCCCCTGAAGGTGGTGACCTGGATCCTTGTGCATTGTAACGAGTGCACTCAACCCAATATCTTCTACCTAAAAGCTATCATATACCCCAGACATCTTAAATTTGTTTGCTTATTTTCTGTATAGGTTGTAAATTCCCATGGTTCAACAATGCAGTTTGATAAATGAAAAGAAACTGACAGAAGAAAGAGTGAAAAGAATGAAATACAAAAATGAAGTGAAATAGTTGTCATGATAATGGGATGAGGCAAATATTGATGGAGAGGCGAGGATGGGTCCTGGGATCCTACAGTTCTGAGATCTAGACTGGTTGGTTTCTTGCCTGGATAAGTGCATGAGTCCTTCTTGTCTTGGTGTACAAAGGATTGATGCTGTCTGCCTTTAGGACTACTTCTGTGTGAATGAAATAACTCAAGGAAAATGCCTAGCAAGATGCAGGACACACAGTGAATGCTTTATAGATGTTGATCTTTAGAGAGATTCAGTAAAATCCTGGAAGAATGAGAACTTTACAGTCTGGGTAAAGTACAGGGGAAGGTCCTTTGAATTCAAAGGACTGTAACAACTGGGTAAGATAAGAAAGAGAAAGATAACTTGGAATTCTCATGAAAACCACTCAGAGGTGTCGTATGCTTTACATTGGTTTGTTCTAGCCCTCCCCCGCCAAGAGAATTGGATCAGCCCAGTTAATTTCGCAGCCCGCTTGGCCCCGCCCCAAGGAACGCCGGGAGAGGGTTCCTGAGTTTGAGAGTGCCAGAGTTTCAGAGGGTTCCCCAGTAGGAGAGTTCCAGAGTTCCAGAGTAAGAGAGAGTTCCTGAGTTCGAAAGTAAGAGAGAGTGCTTGCGCCGCTGCAAAGAGACAGCAGAGTTCTGTTTGGTGATTAGTTTGTCTTAGTTTATGAATCGTTGTTCCTGAATAAAGAAATACAGCTTCCCTGCCCAGCCGTTGTCTCCGCGTCTCTGTTACCCGCCTGTGAAGCTAGCCCGTCCAGCCAGAGCCCGCCGAATTTTAACAACACAGAGGAATGAAGTGATTCTCTCTTGTGACTGTGTGCCACTGCCAAGGTCCAGGTCTCCTCTTTCTTTGTTTCTTTCTTCCTTTTTGACTTGTTACATTTCTTAAATCCTTTTCCTCCCACCTTCTCCTCTACCTCTTCTTTTTCTTACTACCAGAAGATAGCATTAGATTCTATTGAAATGATCACCATTCTTGTCCAGGTTTCTTAAAATGTTATTTACTTTTTCTGAAACAGCAATGTTTCAGAGATTTAAGACCTAGAAAGAGTATCAATTTAAATTGTAAGCAAGGAGAACAAGTGTTAAGTTACCCCCTGAGATAGCATGGAAAAATAAATAATAACAACATCTGCTTGTGTATGGAGTGCCTGACGACGCTTCACAAGTAGTTTAATCAATTTTTACAACTGCAAGGCAGATGTCTTACAGATTAAAAAAAAAAAAAAAAAATCAAGCCAGAGAGCTTCAGTGTCTATACTCAATGGGACTAGGACAGGAGTCCAAATCCAAATTCAAAGACTAGATTCCCTCCAAAGCTCCTTGGATTTTTTTTTCTGGTCTTCAGTCTCTAGTTGTATGACTGCAGTGGTAATTGCAATATTCAATCCTGGAAGCTGTAGTCATTTATTCTCAACAGAAAAGAGCAACTGGGCCAGGTCATTTATGTAAATAAAAGGAAATGACACTACTACTCCTTCTTTGTTGGTTTGCAGAGTGGAATTCTATTTAATAGATGCCACAGTTTTTAATAGCTTATTAAAGTACATGAAAGACACAAGAATGCCTTTGATTCCTGAGGGCTCCAGTAATGATTAATACAGAATCAGTGAATCCCCAGCCTAACCTCGTTCTGTTTCTAATGCCCCAGGTCATGCAGCTGACCTCTTTCTGTTATTCCTTTGGCTTAAACCTACTTCTGTAGTCACATCACCATACAGAAAAACATGGAGAGTCTATTTTCCACACTCGGGGAAAAAACGTATAGCTTTGAGGATTAAACAACTCTTGCACATATTTTACTTATTTGGTCTCCTATTAACTTAAAGCAATTGTCTAGGAGGCTGTAAGCTTTTAAGCTGGTGGCCTGTTTTAAATGCTGAGATGCATGCTTTGATATTTCAAGTATGACTTGTAAGACACAACAGTTTTTGAAATCGAACTGTGGACATGTTTGAGTGCAGCTATAATTGGGACAACTTCTTAGGGTGCTTCTTTGCTTGAAAGAGAACAGATCCAAATGCGATAGCTTTGATTGCTTACTCTTTGTTTTAAATGTTTATGAAATGTTTCTGCTTTATAATGAATATCTAATATAATTTCATCATTGATGTACACATTACACACAGTTTCTCTCTCTCTCTCTCCTTCTTAGGAAATTTCTGAGGTAATTTTTCTCTTGTGGGGAGTGGGGTAAGGAGGAAGAGAGAAAATTTAAGAGGAGGGCATTTATGGTCTCTTTGTTAGAATTTCAGTTTGTTTGTTGTGGAAACGCCTTCAGAGGATATTTCTCCAAAGCTTTCACTTTGCAGAGAATGTAAATGTCATTCAGGGAGGAGAGGTGACTGAGCCAAGGTCACATAGCTGCTTGGGGGAAGGGGACTGGGTTCTATTTCTTCTGATACTTCACTTGAGATCTATTAGATTGATCAGTGGAAGCAAGTATGAAACAATTTGTGGCAAAGTTGCCCCTTTGAAACAAGGTCCCTCTGTTTCTTTTTTTCTTTTTATACTTTTATATTACAGAAATATTGACAGGGGTTTGAATCCACACCATTCACACCACCAGAGTTCTGAATCTTCACTCTCCCCACTGCAATCCACCCCAGTTCCCCTGAAGTTGTAGACATGGGCCAACCATCTTCTCTACAACTGTCTGTCCACATTTATACATAGCTGCCCCTTCTTTTTCTGATTAAATCCTCTCTTCCTCTCTAAGACACTCATAACATCATATGTTATGATGCTACCTCCATATGTCCCTCTCCTTTTCCTTCTCTCTCTCTTGAGTGCTGATGGAGCTGGAGTGCAGAGTCCCCTTATCTTCATCCTATCACTTCCCCCCCCCCCACCCCAGGACTATGGATCAAGGTTGTTTATGGGGAGCAGAAGGTAGGAGTTAGGGCTTCTATAGCTGCTTCTCCACTGAGTATGGGCGTTGGCAGGTCAATCCATACCCCTAGCCTTTTCCAGTCTTCCCCTAGTGGACCAGAGCTGTGGAGATGAGAGGATCAAGGACACATTGGTGAGGGCATCTGCCAAAGGAAGTTGGGATGGAGTCATGGTAGTATCTGTAACTTGGTGTCTGGAAGGTGGCATGACCTAAGTTGAGACAAGATGGTTAATGAACAAGAACCAGAAAGTAGGATCAGAGCAGATGAGATTAGGTATTTTAGGGTAGAAGAAAGCTAAGAGAACCATTTTAGGCATGTTCCTGGGGGGCATACAACTATAGTAGTTTTGCTTGAGTTTTGTAGCTAGTGTGAGACTGGATACGAATATTGTCTGAGAAAATGGTGTCAGAGTGAAGGGCTAGAAAGTTGGATTAGGGTAGGCAGTAGCTCCCATTCTTTTTTTTTTAAATATTTTATTTATTAATGAGAAAGGAGGAGAGAGAGAAAGAACCAGACATCACTCTGGTACATGTGCTGCCGGGGATTGAACTCAAGACCTCATGCTTGAGAGTCCAATGCTTTATCCACTGTGCCACCTCCCGGACCACAGTAGCTCCCATTCTTATATAAAAAAGAAATCTGTGCCTAAAACTAACTATTTACCTCCATCCACCTGCTCCAGGGCCCATATGTAAATGCATATTTATATTTAGCACCAGAGCCTGTGTAACCTCTAAGTTCCTATTGGTCTGAGCTTATAGCTCAAGGTCACATCTGAGGAACATTGCAGGCTGCACTCATTTCAGGACCAGTCTTTTTCAAGTGGCAGGGCAGGAGACTGGGGCTATCCCTACCATCATTGCTTTATGGTAGCTGTTTCTTTCTTTTCTTCTTCTTCTCCTCCTCCTCTTTCTTCTTCTTTTTTTCTTTTTCTCCTTCTTTTTCCTCTTCTTTTTACCAGAGCACTGATTATCTATTTTTTATTTTATGGTGGTATGGGGTATTGAATTTTAGAGTCTCAGGTATGAGAGTCTCTTTGCATAACCATTATGCTATGTAGCTTTCTGTTTCTTTACTGGTACTTTTAGTCCAGATTCTCCTGAGCCTCAGCCTGCCTTCATTCTTTATTTTTAAAAAATTTTATTTATTTATTCCCTTTTGTTGCCCTTGTCGTTTTATTGTTGTTGTTATTGGATAGGACAGAGAGAAATGGAGAGAGGAGGGAAAGACAGAGAGGGGGAGAGAAAGATAGACATCTGTAGACCTGGTTCACTACTTGTGAAGTGACTCTCCTGCAGGTGGGGAGCTAGGGGCTCAAACCGGGATCCTTACGCTGGTCCTTGCGTTTTTTGCCACCTGTGCTTAACCCACTGAGCTACCACCAGACTCCCACCTTCATTCATTCTTTTCTTCTTCCTCAACTCTACTCACTTGTAATGTGTGTGGTTGCTGCTGCTTCATGGAAAAATATTTTACAAATCTGCTCCAAATTCAAGGGACATCAGTGAGCAAGGCAATGCTAAATGCAAACAACCAATGGCAAAAAAGTGTAGGCACAAGTAGAAGAGAACTGTCTAATATATATATATGCTTTTGTTGTTTTTTTTTTTACCTTCGGGGTTATTGCTGGGGCTTGGTGCGTGCACCACAAATCCTCTGCTCCTGGAGGCCATTTTTTCCCCTTTTTGTTGCCTTTGTTGTTTATCATCGTTGTTGTTGTTGTTGCTGTCATTGTTGTTGGATAGGACAGAGAGAAATGGAGAGAGGAGGGGAAGACAGAGAGGGGGAGAGAAAGACACCTGCAGACCTACTTCACCGCTTGTGAAGCAACCCCCCTGCAGGTGGGGAGCCGGGGGCTTAAACCAGGATCCTTACCCTGGTCCTTGTGCTTTGCGCCATGTGCACTTAACCTGCTGCGCTACTGCTCAGCCCCTGAGAACTTTTCATTTTTCATGTAATGTGGACTTGGTGGCTAGCTGGTAGAATGGTTCTCAGTCATTAGATAATAATCCAGATTCAGTCTACTATCAGTCTACCTTGGCAAAAAGTCAAACTTCAAACCTATTGTAAAAAAAAAAAAATCAATAGAACTGTTATTTAAAGGACTGCCCGTTAAGCCTACAAAGCAGTTCAATTTTTTTTTTTCCTCCTCCAGGGTTATTGCTGGGCTCGGTGCCTGCACCATGAATCCACTGCTCCTGGAGGCCATTTTCCCCCCTTTTTGTTGCCCTAGTTGTTGCAGCCTCGTTGCGGTTATTATTGCCATTGTTGATGTTGCTTTGTTGTTGGATAGGACAGAGAGAAATGGAGAGAGGAGGGGAAGAGAAAGATAGACACCTGCAGACCTGCTTCACTGCCTGTGAAGCGACTCCCCTGCAGGTGGGGAGCCGGGGGCTCGAACAGGGATCCTTACGACGGTCCCTGCGCTTTGCGCCACGTGCGCTTAACCCACTGCGCCACCGCCCGACCCCCAAAACAGTTCAATTTTGTTAGAGCTCTTTACAGTTTACAGAGCACTTGGTAGCCTCTCTCCTCTCTGGTCTTCAAACAGCCTTGTACGTTATTAAGAGGAAAGACAAGTTTCCAGTGAAAGAGGCTGAGTTTAGAGAAAAAGTGAGTTTAGAACTGGACTTCTAATTCTAGAAATCCCATCTTCTGTTTTTACCTCTCCCCAAAATTCAACAGCTAATTGTCATACGTTTAGAAATGGGGTGGGGGAGGTAGGTGGGGAAAGACTGGATCAAATCTGTTTAGAAGGCCAGCTGGATGATTTCCCTGGCATCTGTTACCTGTTTAGGCTGGTTGCTGTGGGAGTCACTCTGCTGCTCAGGCACGCCATTCCAGTCGTCTGTGATGTCATTTGCAGACATGTTCCCTGGCTGCTGTGGCGGGTGGGGTAGGACATGAGGTGCAAGTAAGCACCCTAGTAACGACTTGGCTGATGGGCATGGCACACACACTGAATGTCTTCCTTCCTTCCTTTCTGTTTCTTTTTAATTTCTATGTGCAGTGCTGGGGTAAGAATTAGAGGTCTCACATACATACATTCTACCATTGACCTACCTTGTTGACCTACTTTTAGTTTTTTCTTTAATGACAAGGTAGGACAGAGACAGAAGGAGAATGCACAAAGCACCATCCACAGAGTTTCATTTTTTTTTAATTGCTTTCTCATAGGGTGTTTGAGATTGAACCCAGGGCCTCAGTCATACAAGATAGGTAGGCGCTCTACCTCTGGGGCACCTCCCTGGGCCCAGGTATGTGGTATGTATACACATATATGTGTGCGTGCATGCATGCATGTATCTTCATAGCTAGAGTCTTTCACATGCACAGATACACTGTTCTGGGCTGCCTTTTCATTCAGATAGAGAAACAGAGGTGGGGGGGAAGACACCACAACACTGAAGTTTCCTCCTGTGTCATAACCCATCCTATGTGGTGCTGAGGCTTAAACCTAGGTCTCACACATGGCAAGGATGGAGCCCAGGGAGATAGCTTACATGATAGGGCACCATCCTTGCCCACATTGTATATGGGGCATGTTTTAATGTTCTTATGAAAAGCTTCCCTCTTATACACACACACACTGAGAGAGAGAGGGAGAGAAATTTTATTTTAATTTTAATTTTTAGTTAAAAACAATTTTTTTTTGCCTCTAGCATTATCATTGGGGCACTAAGAATCCATTGCTCCTGGCAGCCATTTCTTTCCATTATTGTTGTTATTGTTGGGCAGGATAGAGAGAAATGGAGAGACAAGGGGAAGATAGAGAGGGAGAGAGAAAGATAGACACCTGCAGACCTGTTTCACCACAGGTGGGGGGGAGCCAGGGGCTCGGACCGGGATGGTACTCTGGTCCTTGGGCTTTGCGCTATGTGAGCTTAACCCTCTACACCAGTGCCCTGTCCCAATACTTGACTCATACGAGATTTTTTTTTTTTTTCCACAAGAAATCAACACTTGAGCTGGAAAGATAGCATTATGGTTATGCAGTTGACTTTCATCTCTGAGTCTCGGAGGCCCAGGTTCAATCCCCAATACCACCATGAGCCTGAGCTGAGTAGTGATCTGGTTTCTCACTCTGTGTCTTTTTCTGTATCTCTCATTAATTTAAAAAAATTACATTCATCTCTGGTTCTAGCTCCTCCAATGACTGTGTGTTCAGGGCAAGAGACCATAATTGTCTCGTTCACTTCTGGGTCCCCACAATGGGCACTGGTGCCCTAAAATAGCAACTGCAAAAACCATTAAGAGTAGCGACAATCATGGCAAAAAAATGTTTTCAAATAGATCTATTATCCTCTCTGCAGGATTCATAAAATGAGGTATTTGAACTTGATGACATTTAAGTTTCTTCCTTATGATCTCTCATGATGATTTCATACTTAAAAGTTAAGGAGAGTCAGCAAGTTTGCTTATACTTCTATGGGCTGTTATTATCATTTTGTTCCAAAAGAAAACACAGGGGTTTGCTGCCAGCTTTAGTATTTATTCTTTGTCTACTGAATTCCAATATTCAGAAAGGCCAAGTCAGTGAGACCAGTAAACGTATGTTAATTCTCTGATAATGGTGGAGTTAATAATTGTTTTCTTTACCTCCCAAACATCCCAATCAATTTTAGTAATGGTTCCCAGAATTTTCTTCCATTAATAATAATAATAATAATGACTTAGAGTGAGTGAAGATAGCATAGTGATTATGCAAAAGACTATCATGTCTGAGACTCTGAAGTCCCAAGTTCAATCCCCCACACCACCATAAATCAGAGCTGTGCAATGCTTTGGTTAAAAAAAAAAAAGACAGTAAATAATAAATAAAAAGAACGTTCATTTTGCAGTAAGTTAAAAAGCTCATCTTTCTTAGTCAAATACGCCAGCTATACTCCTGTAACTTCTTTTCACTTTAAAAGTCTAGGACAAATTAATGTTGCCAAATGTTCTGATAGCTGCCTTACAAAATCTCTTCTTGAGTCAACAACAAAGCCATTCTTTAACTGTCGCTTTACCAGAGGGGAGGAAATAAGGTCAGATGGTGGGATAGCCAGGGCACAGAACTGCTAGTTGGCTGAGCCTAGTTTTCATCACTTGCCAGCTTTTTACTATCTTAATCTATTTGTTGTTATCTATGTATTATCTTATTTTATTTATTGTTATATACTTATCTTATTAGGCCCTGGGTAAACAATTGGGCAATGAACATTTCTAGAACAAAGCATATACATAGACTAGAAATTTTTTTTTCTTATTTACATTTGAAGATACTTACTAATAAAGGAAAATACCATAAATCTAAAGTGAACAGCCACCGGAGGCCCAGTGAAAATCAACCGATTTGATGAATATATTCAGCAACTGTAAAACAAAGCTACCTCCAGACTGTTCTCCCTGGTATCCTGCTGCTGCAGTTTCAAGTCTCAAAGGCTATCACCCACTTTGTGTCTGACTTATTTCCCTGTCAGACAGGAACTGGAATTTGAACTTTGCTCCCCCAGAGCCAAAGGCCAACTAATTTAGAGGGAGACTCTCAGAATCAATGCTGGTTTCTTCTGGTTTCATTAGTTCTGTCTAAAGCGATGAAAAGATTGGATTCCCAGATAACCAGTGATAACCGCTCCATTTACAAATCACATTTAGTTTCTTGAGTTCTGATTGTGGAGGCATTCCTGACAAGTCTGGATTCATGCAGCATTCCAGCCTGGGGTGCCTTTTCAAGTTTCCCCAGGGACCCTGTGCCCTGAGTGATGATAAACCCTTGATGGCAGTAGCCGGAGGCGAGGTGTGGAGGTTGCTTCCTGTGGTCTCTGTTCGGCCCAGCCCCTCCACTTGTTGAAACATCTGCAATTGCTTTTTTCATTTCAGAGGTATCTGACCACAGCTGGCCTCCCATCTGGATTGCTTCCTCTTTCCTGACTGCTCATGTAAGGCATCAATAATTCTGGGAGACACCCAGCAAAAGAGAATGGGAAGGGCAGGGATTAGAGCGGAGGTTCGTTGTGAGGGATTTTTCTCTCCTGCGCACCCATTGATTGATTCATTCTGCCATCATTGTTTACTGGGTGAGGCCAACAGTGGGAAAGCCAGCTGACAGCAGTCTCAGCCTTTGGACAGGGAACTATCTATCCATGGGCTACGTTTATTGGCTCAAAGACGGAAGTTAGCTTCACCAGGTTAGAATTGTGAACCCTATCGCACTGTCTTCTATGAAGGAAGCACCACAATGACTTGAGCTCTCTTATCTTGGAGGAGGCAAAGTTTATGAATATTTCACTCAATCTCTTTGTTCTCCTACCTTGTAACTGTCCTCTCCATTCTCCTGGCAGGCAAGGCCCCAGGTGTGAACCACAGAGGAATGGAGAGGATTTGATCCTAGGGCTTCAGGCTTGTTAACTCAATGCTGCTGCACTGAGCTACCACCCTGGCCTTGATAGCAAGTGCTTCTTCTGATCTCTTACGGAGAAAAAGCTGTGCTGCTCCCTTCACTGACTTCTTCAAAGGCAGAAAGACAGGTGGGTTGCAAGTCTCCATGAAGGTATAGGCACCTCCAATTCTTAGGTCCCACTCACTGCAATGCTTGGGATTTAAACAGCCTTCAACTTTCCCTCCTGGGTACATGTCTGATCACAAGGTGCATTAGTCATATATTAATTCTGAGCTGCTTTTGTATTACTATCACGCACCCATTTTAACAAGCTCATTCTGACTCTCATTTTACTATACGTGGAGCACAAGCTGATCACAGTAACGCTGCCCCAGGAATTGTTGAGCAACGAGGAGGCCTTCAAAGCAGCAGTTTTCAGGTGTATTTCGGGCGTGGCCCATCCACCCAGGGTTGCCAAACCACATGGTGGTTCAGGTCGAGCTGGGGCTCATCTATTTGCACATCTCCCTTGCAGGAGTCAGGATTACTCCTGGTCACTACATTCTGACCTGGAGTCTCACCACTCACTGTTTGCAGCGTGATGCAATGTCAACAGACCACAGAGAAGTTAGCAATGGCAAAGGAAAACACCTCAATGCCCCAGGCTTCAGCAAGACAGATCCCTTGATCAGATCATCAGATATCAAATCTTACAAAGGAGCTCAGCCAAAAGCTGAGCCATGCCATCTGTGTCATGTTCTCCATCTGCAAGGCTGAGGCCACCTGCAGTGAGTCAAGGGTTCTTCCGGATTGCTGAAGTGGAAAAGACCAACCGGTGCTTCAACATGGCTTCCTTACCTGGTGACAAGGACTGGTTCTTTGAGATGTGGCTCCCTGCCCGTCTTCACTTCTTCAGGGCTCCCTATCCGGTGATACATGACAGAGCAATGCTATGAAATACAACATAGATGTGCTGGGGGCACCTGGTAGTGTGCACATGTTGCAATGTGCAAAGACCTAAATTCAATCTCTGGGACTCCACCTGCAGGGAGAAAGCTTCATGAGCAGTGAAAGAGTGCTGCAGATCTCTCCCTCTCTCTTTCTTTCTCTCTCCCTCTAGATCTCCCCTTTCCCTCTCAATATCTCTTTGTCTCTACCCATAAAATAAAGAGAGAGAAAAGTAGTGAAGCAGCGCTGCTGGTGTCTCTCTTCCTAGATCCCTCTTCCTCAATTTCTCTCTGACTCTACCCAATCAATAAATTAAACATTAAGAAATAGAAAGAAAGAAATGTACTAGTGGGTGGATGCAAGCTAATGGTCAGGGATGAAGAACACAGACACCCATGTCAACCGCTGGTGCTAACTCAGAAAAAGATGCCTCACCAGGATGGCAAACAGCACAGGCCTTGATGAGTGAAACTTGAGGCTAGAATTTGACGCCTCCCCAGCTCCTCTGCCAGGTACCTGGATGCAGCCAACACACCACCACCACCACCATGGACACCAACACACACACACACACACACACACACACACACGTACGTGCAAGGCACCCTGGCTAAAAGGGCACAAGGAGCCTTCACATGAGGGCTGAGAGCCTTAGGAAAGATGACAGTGACTCTGATGGTATGGTGTTGTTTTTCTTTTCCCTTTTGTTGCACTTGTTGTTTATCATTATTGTTGTTGTCATTATCGTTGCTGTTAATGCTACCATTGTGGTGGGATAGGACAGAGAGAAATGTAGAGACGAGGGGGAGAGAAAGATAGACACCTGAGACCTGCTTCACCGCCTGTGAAGCAACCTCCTGCAAATGGGGAATTGGGGGCTCGAACCGGGGTCCTTTTGCTTTGTGCCATGTGCGCTTAACTCAGCTCCCTGATGGTGTGGTTTTATCTTCTGATGTACTAAATAGGAGAGACTGATTGAGGCTGGTACTTGCCTCTGGTTCAAGGTACAACTTTTTACTACCCTGTGGTGGCTTGTCCCTTGCCTCTCAAGGGATGCCTTTTCAAAAATGTGGCCAGGAAGAGATTACACATGTACACACAGTTGTACATAACACATTACAATTCCTAAAGTGACCTACGTTTCAATAGAGGCCAGAACCATTTCAGCACTAAAGAGTTATACTTTTGTCTGTTCGCTGTCTCCAACACCTAGAACAAAGCTGGGCTCACAGTAGGCTCCTTAATATGTTGAATAAATATATCTCAAATCTTAGATTTCTAGTCACTGGGCAGCAGATAGATATACCAAGAATGTCTTAGACCTTCACAGTCTCACAGCTCAAATTAGGAGTTATCAAAATGAGTTTGCTCTTAGGCACTTCAAAGGCCAGAGGACTCAGCTCTGTTATAAGACACGTCACCACAAATCCTATTCAAATATGATATGTCAACCCCCATTGCATATCATGAAATGTTTGTCAATTGATAAGAAACGTTCATAAGATACAGTGCGGATATAGCCACCCAGGATGTACATCAGTGCCTAAGAGACTAAGTACAAATGAAATAAACCGATAACGTGTAATTTGGGAGATGGTGCAGTAGATAAAGTACTGGACTCTCAAAGCATGAGATCCCAAGTTTTATTCCTGGCAATGCTTGTGCCAGGGTAGTGCTTTGGTTCTTTCTCTTCTAAGTGAATAAATAAATCTTAAAAAAAAAATGAATGGGGAGCCGGGCGGTAGCACAGTGGGTTAAGCGCATGTGGCGCAAAGCATAAGGACCAGCATAAGGATCCTGGTTCCAGCTCCCGGCTCCCCACCTGCAGGGGAGTCGCTTCACAGGCAGTGAAACAGGTCTGCAGGTGTCTATCTTTCTCTCCCCCTCTCTGTCTTCCCCTCCTCTCTCCATTTCTCTCTGTCCTATCCAACAAGAACAACAACCTCATCAACAACAATAACTACAACAATGGAAACAAGGGCAACAAAAAGGAAATGAATAAATAAGTCTTAAAAAAAATCCTAAAAAAAAAAGAATGAAAAATTCTGGCACCGTTGAATTTAGACATTATTTCATTCATATTTATTTATTTTATTTATTTATTTATTTATTATTTATTTCCTTTTGTTGCCCTTGTTGTAGTTATTATTGTTATTGTTATTGATGTTGTCCTTGTCGGATAGGACAGAGAGAAACGGAGAGAGGAAGGGAAGACAGAGAGGGGTAGAGAAAGACACCTGCAGACCTGCTTCACCGCCTGTGAAGTGACTCCCCTACAGGTGGGAAGCCGGGGGGTCGAACCAGGATCCTGATGCAGGTCCATGTGCTTTGTGCCACGTGCACTTAACCTACTGTGCTACCGCCCAACTCCCTATTTGTTGATTTATTAAGTGAGAGCATCAGAGCATCATTCAGTACACATGGTGTTACGGAAATATCCACGGCACAGCTCCGAGTGTTTACAGCTCTGAGTATTATATCTCCAAGGTGCAGCAGATCCAAAGGATGAGTCTGAGGCCGAGACCAGGAGGAGGGCAGGGAGATACTTCAAGTTAACTGGCAATAGGCCCATTCCTATGGGACCTGCACACGCCTGTCCCACAGCACCCAACTTTTATCAGTTTCAAACTGGGCTTGGCACATGCTGATTGGTTAGAAACAATGTCCATCAAGGTGCTGACAATAAAGGTGAGAGCAGGTTAACTATACCATCAGAGCCCACCACTCAGATGCTAGAATGGAGAAGTGGGTGTCTACCAGGAGCCTAGAGATTTTTCATTTCAGTGGGGCTCAGGGTTGAAGTTGGCAACATGTGAATCTAAGTTCTGTACTCTACTGCTGTGCCGCTTCTCCAGTCTATTTATTAAATTATTATTATTTTTACCAGAACACTACTCAGCTCTGGCTTATGGTGGAGCCAGGTACTGAACTTTGGGGACTTTGGAGCCCCAGGCATGAAAGTCCCTTTGCATAGCCATTATGCAATCTACCCCTGCCCTGTTTGTTCTTTTATACTGCTGCCATTTTATATATGAATGTCAACAGCAGTGCATTCCAGATCTATATGCACCTTTGATGAATGAGGAAAAGCCTCTCTCTGTCTCTTACACACACACACACACACACACACACACACACACACACACACACACACACTAGGAAGCTTTAATTAATCAGTCTTATTTTCAGAAGAGCAGGGTCATGTGGAGGAGGGAGTGGCTTTCTCATTCCAGCACTTAGGGGTCAGGGCTCTCCCCATCTAAGAGTACTGACAGCAAGCTCCTTCCCTTATTCAAAACATCCAGGCAAACAATTGGCAGGGCACTTGGGCTCAAGTCCCTGTTTCCTTACTGAACACACATCCTATAAACATTACAGTATTAAGAACTTATTATAATCAAGATTTAATATTCAGAGCAGAGACTCATCTGCACATGATAATCAGCCCTCATGGCTTCATGGTGACAGGCCCGCCAGGGAGCCGGCATGTAAATTGAGGAACACACATCGAAAGGTACATTCTCTTACATGTTATGGATGTTACTCATGTGTCTATAGCAGGCTGTAGTGTCTTCTTTTTTATGTTTGCTGGTACGGCTAAATACTTGTATTTTCTGTGTCTAATTAGAAATTTCCGCCGCGCATTGTAGTCAAGTTGGTACAAGATGTTCAAGACCGTGAAAAGATGCTATAATGGCGTCCTCGTGTCATGCATTGATTTTTTTTTCAGTTGGCTTGTCCATTCAAGGGCTCTTACTGTTTGTAGCCTGACTTTTAGTGAATTCACAATTAATCCCTCTTGCCAAGCCATGCCTCTGAACTTGAGTGTGTAAATTAAATTTCATGCGCCCATATGCAAACAGTATAGGCTGACGTCACAGAGACCAATGAAAGGAGGGTTGTGCTCCACGTCACAGTGGTTTTTATTTCCTATTCATTTAACGAGAGAGAGAGATTGAGAGGTTGAGAGAACGAGAAAGACCATACTGAGAACTGAACCTGGGACTTCAGAGCATCGGGCCTCAAACTTTTTTGCATAACCATTATGTTGTCTCTCCAGCCCGTCACAGCGGTATTTTAGACAATCCTTGCTGCCTCCAGCGTGTGCACGGCACTGACACACCCGGGTGATTTTGTGTGTGCCCGATCACGGGTCTGTGCGGGGACTCAGGTCCCTAACTGTTGCAATCCGCACGACTCTCCTCCAGCTTCTCCGCCCCTACCCCTCTGGAAGGAGTCTCTTTCCCTGTAGCCCTCCCGGGTCTCTGGGGCAGGGCCGCTGGCACAGGCCGCCCCGACGGGCTGTCCCGGCCGGCCAGCAGCTCCCTCTGGTCTCAAGGCCGCTGCACGTTTGCTCTCTGCAGCCCGGGAAGGGCCAGGGTGCCGAGCTCCCCGCCCCGGGCTTCAGCGCACACTCCGGGGGTACAGCCAGGACGCAAACACCTCGGTCCCCGCAAACATACTCCGAGAGTCTCCTGCTGAGCCCCCCTACCCGCGTATAGCGCCCCCATTTCCGTGCGCCCGCCCCGCGCTGCAGCAAGCTGAGCTCACTGGTGGAAAAGTCAGCTCTCAGTTTACAAAAACAAGGCCTCAGCGTCAACAGCGCCAGACCTCCAGGGCATGGCCGGGTCTGGCCTGGTTCGGCCCGGTTCAGCCCGGCGTGCAAGGCCCCCCACCCCCAGCCAACTCTCAACCCCTGGATCCCCGGGAAGCGGCGGCACAGCGCGCACCTCCCCCCACACCACCCCCGGCCCCCCCAGCTTCCAGATCCCTGCGCAGCGCCCCACCCTCCAGCCCCGCCGCCAGATTCCCATTGGCTCGGGGACCTGGAAACCCGCTGGCATTTGGTCCCTCCTCCCCCCGGTCGTCGCCAGGGGGCGCGGGGCGGGCTCGAGCAGCCTGGAAGCTCGGCGGGGGCGGGGCAAGGGCGGGGCCGTGGGATGCGTGACCCGCGGTTTGAGTCCGGTTCCACTGCTGCCCTGACTGCACGCACTTCGTGCGGCGAGGAAGCAGGTGCTGGAGGGCGGCGCTCCCAGCCCAGGTCGGCCGCACGCACTCCCCGGTGGTGGCACGCACTTCGTGCCTGGGTGGCCCTTTCTTCCTCCTCCGTCACACGCAGTCGGTCCCAGGTGGCTGTCTCCTTGTCCCTTCTTCCCGGGCACTTTGCATCCTGGGTGGTCCTTACCCCCCTAGCCCCAGGGCGTGTGTGGGGGACGCCAGTCCTCGGTGGATGCTAACACCAGTGACCTGGGTGCCCCCCATCGCCCTTGCACGCCTTGCTGCGGGTGCTCCGGGGTGCGCCTGTTTTTGTTTGTTTGTTTATTATGGGAGGAATTAATGCTTTACACTGCAGCCCTTGACATATGCGTATAGTTATACTTGTCAGTGTTTCCATTTTATAAATTAGTTTAAAAAAATTTCATTTTGTACCAGGCCCCCAACGTTTTTTTTTCCTCTCCTCCCCCCACTTCCCTCCACAGAGTCCTTTGCTTTGGTGAAATACACCGGGGTTTGTTTCCACTTTCCAATGGCCTGGAGGACAATCACGCTATACTTGTGGGACAGGGTGTGAGCTCAGCTGGGAGGACATGACTTCTCTGCGTTATCAGCACGTGGTCACCCTGGGTCATCAAAGGCACTGCGACAGGATGGAATGAACAGAGCTGCTTAGTCAATACCCTGTAGTGCCAGAGCTGCTTAGTCAATACCCTGTCGTGCCGGGAGACTTTCCAAAGAAGGCTCTAAATTACAGGTGCGGCTTCTGTGACAGGAAAGGAACCTGAGCAAGAACGCGATTTGGGGACCACATTGCGGCCACTCTGCACAGAGACTAATCACTATCATGGTTTTATACATGCTGGCATGCCACCGAGCCTTCCTCTAGAGCTTAAATCTTAAAAATCATAGGTGCCTGGTGCATACTAACTGCAGACACCTACCTCTTGAAATGGCCACTCCCCAAAGGCATTTTTTATGTTTATTTATTTATTCTCTTTTGTTGCCCTTGTAATTATTATTGTTGTTGATGTCGTCATTGTTGGATAGGACAGAGAGAAATAGAGGAGGGGAAGACAGAGAGGGGGAGAGAAGACAGACAGCTGCAGACCTGCTTCACCGCGCGTGAAGTGACTCCCCTGCAGGTGGGGAGCCGGGGGCTCAAACAGGCTGCCTTCAGCTGGTCCTTGAGCTTTGTGCCCCATGTGCTTGACCCGCTGCGGTACCGCCCGACTCCCCCAAAGACATTTTTAAAATGGTGATAATTTAAGAATTCATCACCTACGTCATGAAGAGCAGTTTAAGATCATGTGGAAAGGGTGGGGGGGGGGAACAGCTTAATAAATATGCAAAGAGACTCTCACTCCTGCAGTCCCAGGTTCAATCCCCAGCACCACTATAAACCAGAACTGAGCAGTGCTCTGGTTCAACAAAAAAGCAAGATCATGCAAACAAAGCGTTCTTTTCTTTTTAGATGTCTAGATACTTTAGGTTGTTTATAAACTTGCATATAATTGACATTTTGAGGGCAGGACAATTTAACACAAAACCACTGAAAGCAACTAACAGCTCAGCTCTACATGAGTATCTTTTTTATTTTTAAATTTTACTTTATATTTTCTAATATTTATATAATTTTAATGAGAGGGTTTTTTTTTGTGTTTTTTTTTTTAAAGACAGTAAAAGGCTGGAGAATTGCTCAGCTCTGGCTCACTGTGGTGTGGGAGGTCTGAACTGTGGGCCTCTGAGCCTCAGAGCCTCAGGCATGAAAGTCTTTTGCATAACAGTTATGCTATTTCCCCAACCTCATGAGTTTATTTCTATTTCTTTAACCTTTAATGTGGTGGCTGCATGCTCTTATTTAGTTTCCTGTTATCATCACCCATAGACCTGAAGCACATGATTTATTTATTATTATTTTTTATTGTTGGATATAGAGAGAAATTGAGTGGAGGGGGAGATAGGGAAAGAGACAGAGACACCTGCAGCCCTGCTTCCCCACTAGTGAAGTGTTCGTCTACAGTGGGGACCAGAAGCTTGAACCTGGGTCCTTGTGCACTGTAATGTATGCACTTAACCAGATGTGCCACCACCTGGTCCCTAACACAGTTCCATAAGCGAGAGATTCCCTGGGGTTTCAGTATCTACCAGAACTACCCATGTAGCTTTTCCAAAATACATGTTCATCTCTCACTTTGCCACTTGTGGAAAGAGAGCAGGATTTGCTGATTCCTTTCTGTCATTGTTATAGGGGCTTCATGGCTCCTGGCCTATTTTCAGATATGCAGAGGCAGAAAAGGGAGAGAAAGATGGACACTACAGCACTGAAGCTTCCTTTAGTACATGGGGCTGGGGATGAGCCTGAGTGTTGAGGATGACAGAGCAGGAGCACAACCCAGGTGAACAATCTTTTGGGCCCTCATTGATTCATTATTCAGTGTTCTTCCAGATTGTTGAGTCTTCCGGTCCCGCCTGCAGGAATGTTTATTTTGTCAGCAGAGTACTCCTCCCTTTCTCCTGGGGGATGGAAAGGTCCCTCCTGCTTGGCCTCTGTTCTGCCTCTGCTCTTTTAGGCCTGTAATTAGAAAGGGAGGTGTCATCATCCTGTGTGGCCTTGCTGACCTGGTCCCTGAGGTTGGTCAGGAGGCATGTACTGCCTCCTGGCTTTGGTGGAATGGTATGTATTTACATCAAGATGTCCAACAGACACATCCTGGCATTTTTCTAAATGGAGGTTGAGACTAGAAGCCCCACCCTTCTTTCTCTGGTACTAAAACTGAACTCCCAGCCACCACTGCCCTGCCAGGGGCTGAGACTGAAAGAGATGGAGACAGCTTTCCTCATCGGCTAGATCCAAATGGCTGAGACTCCTGATAACTTCTTAGAGTGTCAGAATCCAAATCTGAAATTCTAAAGAAATCCTTTTGTTTGCTATTTTTTTTTTTAAATTTGGTTATTTCTGTTGTCTGTAGAATGACTCAGACATTCTAGTAAGATATACACTTGGAAATTATTAACAAGATGTGTATTGAAAAATACTTGAAAAATATTTTTGTAATACTATTGTTAGCTTGCTTTTTTTCTCCCTTTCCCAGAGCAATCTATGGGGATAGCCATCAAAGGACATCCTCCTCAATTCTAATAACTGCACAGTTTTGTTGTTTGAGAAATCGATTTACTTTATATCCTGGCACTTCCAGTTTGTAAACATTATAAAGAAGACTATGATAAACACTAAAATACATGTGTGTATAAGACTGAACTTTCCCAAATGCTTCCAAAAAATTTCTTTGGAGCCTGGTCAAAACTGGGTCATAGGCCCATTTCTGACTTCAATGACTGGGAAAGGGAGAGGGAAGGGGCTAGCCAAACTGACCTAAGCTGACCCCATTCCTGGAACTGGACCGATTCGCATGCCACTTGGGGGATAGAGGGAAGGGACGGTGAAAAGGTTTGGATTCTTAAACAAAGGAGGGAAGATTGGGTACACAGGATCCACTACAGTTGGGGGAGATAGCATGATGCCTGAGGCACAGAAGTCCCAAGTTCAAGCCCCCACACCACCATAAACCAGAGCATACCAGTATTCTGGTAAAATAACTAAATTAATTAAATAAATTGCTAGCCAGCATGGGAGTGTGAGCTGTTGACTATAGCTCTATGTAAAGCTCATGAAAAATCAGTTTTGGTGTCATAAGATTTAATAAAGTATTTTATGAGTATCTCTAATAATACTGTTTGATCAAGATTCATTGAATTCCACAAAGATTCCATTGATGTGAAGACAGACAGACACACACACACACACACACACACACACACACACACACACCAGGATTCACTACAGTAGCTGTGAACATTCCAACGTGTTTACAACATCAGTTTGACTCTAAAAGCAATGTCTAAGAATGCTAGTTACTCCATACTAGGGCTGGGGATTTTTTTTTTTTTCTGACACAGACTGTTTGGCTATCTATAACATCATTCTCAGGCCATACAAAAATTATCAACTCAAAAATACAAAGCCATCAACTAAAAAATGAGCATGCTGACTTTTGAATCCCACCTGTGGTTACCTTAACAGGGCCTGGATGTTCCCCACTTCTGCTCAATACTCATATAAGTCAGAGGCTGCTATAGCTTTAATCTTTTACTCCTGTTTGACAGATTGGATAATAATGTGATTTTCTTTATCAGTTTATCATGCAAATATATCTTCAAGGTGACTTATAACCCATTGTCATTACTGTTATTAATTAATTAATTTTAACCAGAACACTGCTGAGCTCTGGTTTAGGGTGGTATGGGGGGTCATACCCAGATCCATTTTGCATAAACCATTATGCTATCTCCCCTACCCTAAACAATTTATTTTTGATCTCTCTCTAGAGTCAGGGACTTTTAAAAAAATATTATTTATTTGTTTATTTGTTATTGGATAGAGAGAGAGATAAATTGAGAGGGTATTGAAGATAGAGAGGAAGAGAGACAGACATCTGCAGCCCTACTTCACCACTTGTGAAGATTCCCCCCCTGCAGGGTATTGAACGTGGGTCCTTGCGCACTTTAATGTGTGTGCTTAACCAGGTACACCAATGCTTGACCCCTACAACTCCTTATTTAATGGCACTAAAACATTCCATTAGGTTGTCAGAAAAGTCGTGATGCATAGAAAAAGTGTCATGACTTTTCCAACAACTCATATATTAAAAGAACAAATGACAAGAAAATTGCAATAACTTGTTTCCTATAAATTTCACAGCTACCTAAAATTATAGGTGTATCAACAGGAACTTCATCTGTATAAATATAGAATGAAACCATTCTGCCAATCACTTATCAAAACAAATGTGAGTTCAGGGGCTAGGCAGAAGTGCACTCAGTTGAGTGTACATGTTACTATGCACAAGGACTTGAGTACAAGTGCCGGGTTCTCACCTGCATGAGATAAGCTTTACAAGAAGTGATACAGTGCTTCTGGTGTGGTTGTTTTTGTTTTTTTTTTTTGTTTACCAGATCACTGCTCGGCTTTGGTTTATGGTGCTATGGGGGATTGAACCTGAGAGCTCTGAACCTTGAGCATTAAAGTCTTAGTGCATAGCCATTATGCTATCTCCCCTACCACCACTCCACTTACTTTCCTATCAAAAAAAGAAAAAAAATCAAAGCCAAATAAAAACAGTCCAATGGGAGTGGTAAATTTGTCTTTCAGACACCAAGCTCCAGTGATAACCTTGGTGGGAAAAAAAAAAAGAATTGGACTCTTTTAGATACTTCATTATATTCCTATGGGAATCTCAGAAATAAAGAAGCAGTTTCACTCAACAAGCTATGAATATGCTATGAAATATGGTTTTTAAATGAAAAATCTGTTCTTTTTTTTTTCTTAATCTGTTCTTAAACTCATGAACGTTTAAGTATCTCCTATATATTGGATAGTAAGCCTTTAATAGAAAGAAATTTGGGTGGCTTGCATTGCAGATAAGTTTGTTTTTTAATATTTATTTTCCCTTTTGTTGCCCTTGTTTTTACTGTTGTAAAATTTCTTTTTTTGTAATATTTATTTATTAGAAATTTAGGGGGTCGGGCGGTAGCATAGTGGGTTAAGCACAGGTGGTACAAAATGCAAGGACTGGCATAAGGATCCTGGTTTGAGCCCCGACTCCCCACCTGCAGGGAAGTCACTTCACAGGTGGTAAAGCAGGTTTGCAGGTTCTCTCATGAAAGAACTAATGCAATTTCCAATGGAGGGAATGGGGACACAGAACTCTGGTGGTGGGAAAGGTGTGGAATTATACCCCTGTTATCTTATAATTTTATAAATCAAAATTCAATCACTAATAAAAATTGAAAAAAAGAGAGAGAAAGAAAGTATATAGAGAGCATAAATCCACAAGTAGTATTCTGTGGCTAAAACCACCTCCAGATCAGATTCAAAATCTGCAAAGCAGGCTCACAAAGGAGTATAAAACTACAAGTGTTGATAGCCCTTTAAAAAACATTAGAAATTCCAGTTCATATCTTATAGGGAGAAACAGATTAGGGTGTCAAAAAGCAAATAGCCAAGCATTTGTAGTGACCACTTTTTTTTTTTTGGCCTCCAGGGTTATTGCTGGGGCTAGGTGCCTGCACTATGAATCCACTACTCCTGGCAGCCATTTTTTCCATTGTTGTTATTGGATAGGACAGACAGAAATTGAAAGGGGAGAGGAGATAGAAAGATAGACAAACCTGTAGACCTGCTTCACTGCTTGCCAAGCACCCCCCACCCCCACCTCCGGCAGGTGGGGAGCTGGGGGGCTTAAACCAGGATCCTTGTGCTTTGTGTTATGTGCCCTTAACCCAGTGTGATACTACCCCCTCCCCTGTGACCTTTTTTTTTTTTTCTTCTTCTTCTTCTCCTCCTCCTCCTCCCCATCCCCGCCTCCCCTCCCCCTCCTCCTCCTCCTCCTTCTTCTTTTGAATGGTAGAAGCTGTAGAGAAAAAGTCATGAAGAAAGTTGTCTTGGATACAGTTTCCAGAGTTACTTTCTGGGTGTTTACATATATTACTAATCTATAGCAGGCTGCTGTCCTGTGGAACAACCAGCAGGCTGGTTGGCTGAGTCAGGGACACTGCCCAGTGCTTCCACTTAAAGGCAAGTTATCTTCATGTGCAAGTCTACTTCAGGCTTTGCATGTGGGGCCACGCCGTCGGCCTCTTCTATCATGAATGGAAGACTTGCATCAAGGATTTAAAATAAACCATAAGGTGGAACTGAGTTATGTTTGGAGGGGTTCTTAGTAAATGAGATGTTGTGTAGGAAGTGTCTGGCAAAAAGGAAAAGACCCAATGAATGTCAGCTTTTTGAAAACCCAGCACTTGAATTGGATGGAACCCAGAAACAATGAGAACTGTAGCTGCCTCCAATCTGGGAGGGTTGTCTGCAACAACTTGGCTCAAACTTTTGAGGGGAGAGTGTCATGCTATGTTCTGGGTCACAGGATAAAAATCAAGCTGGGCTGACTGTAATTTTGCCATATATGGTTCTAACTTCACTTTGAATTTAATAATCTTGGAAATATATACATATTTTAAATCAGGCTTGCAGACAAAGCACTTACTTTCCCACATGTTTCTCATGGGAAGTGTGGAATGGCAGGATGCTCTTTACCAGAATGAACGGGATGTATGACACTGCCCAGCTGGATAAATACTTTAGGTGAATTCATAAGACAAATAAGAGAATGGACACTGTGTTCTCATAAATGTGAGTACTACAATACAGTGGCCCTTAGATCATGTATAGATGATGTATGTTCCTAATCACTGTACACATTCAACTCCCCCAAATAGACAGCATCTTTTTTCTCTTGCAAGGAAAAAGGCCTGCAAGGGGTGAGGAGGGTAAGTAGGATGAATAGTAAAGGCTCACAGAAGAGGGCAAAAGAAATTTAATTTTCGTCATTATTGGATTATTTGCTAAAGTCACTAAAGTACGAAGTGAAACTGATTTGAAAATGCAGAACAGAACAACACACAACTTTTTCTGAAGACTTCCAATGATGGTAATATTTTAAATTTTACTTCAGCTCCATTATAATTAATAACAGGCCGCAGCCTTCACTTGTGCTGTGAATCTTCAGAAATAACACTTTTCTCTGGTACCCTTAACAAAGAGGCTTTTTTGGCAACATTTCCTCCATTCTCTTCCCCTCTTCTGCCCCCTTTACCAGAGCGCTGCTCAGCTTTGATTTATAGTGGTGTAGGGGATTAAACCTGGGACCTTGGAGACTCAGGCATGGAAAGTTTTTTGTGTAATCATGCTGTCCCCCCCCACCCTAATTCTCTTTATTCTTGAAATTCTCACTGGACCTACCACTGTTTATCAGAAGTTTCATGGTGAAAACATTCTACATATGTGTTGTCTTATGTGATAGCAAAATCTAATTATTGAGCATTAGCAATGAACTTCGTGCAGTAAAGAAGTGGACTTTTAAAATCTCTATTTAACTCAGTGGTAACATGGTGATCTTCCTGGACAGTGAGGGTGCAAGTGACATTAATAGCAGAAGGAAAAAAATGTTCTTAAGGCTAATGCAGGGATGAGTAAGTACAGGGACAATCAAGTTCAGAATGCAGTATAACTTTTCAACTGGATCTTTCATCCCCACAGTGTTTCCTCAGTAAACATTCCTAATAATCATACTGCTTAGTCAAATTAGTCTCCAAACAGTGTGACACTGCTTTAGGTGTACAATTCCTATTTCTGATAAGAACTCAATGGATCTAGATAGATCACTCTCCCCTTCCCCATCTAAATGCCCCTGTTGTTACAAAATGAGAAACAAGAACAGTCTCAACTTCACCGTCCCTCAAGGAAACAGTCTGAGGGGGAAGAGTTCTGCAAGTTCTTGGCGTTCTTTAAGAGCATGCTGTACTAGACCATTTCTCTGGCTGGCCTCTGTGCCTCTTATCCCTTCTTCAACCCTCTTAATTATTTGCTTAACTTTTAAGTGTACAGAGCACATCTATTCAAAGACTTTTCGTGCTTTGGTTATCTCTAAGCATTTTCCAGTGCTCAGCACTGCATGCTGTCATTTTCATAAACAAAGATCAACCAGCGGTCTCGCTACTGTTCCAGCACAGCCCCACTAGATTGCTTCTCTAAACTTTCGGACTTTATTAAAGACTTTTCTTTGCATTTACTTCATTTAACAGTAATAAACCTCTTCCCCTGCTTATCAGCCGGGAATGTTCTATCACTTCAAGTGTCACCTGCGATCACTGTTAGGTCATCACAGAGCTAGTGTCTTGGTGCGAAGGCTTGGGGACAGTCTATCCTCAGTGAATACGTTTTACGCAGGAAGAAACGCTGATGACTGCAAAAGGAGGCAGCTTTATTTCCACGAACAAATTGTGGACTAGAGGTTTTTTTTTTTTTAATTATCTTTATTGGATAGAGATAGTCAGAAAGGAACAATGATAGAGGAAGAGAGACAGACACTAGTAGCACTGCTTTACCATTCGCAAAGCTTTTCCCCTGCAGGTGGGCACGAAGGGCTTGAACCCTGGTCCTCGCACATTAACATGTGCTCTCAACCAGGTAAACCACCATCCGGCCCCTGGGATTGGGGTTCTCAAGACACTTCTGGGGTGTCGGGTGATAGCGCAGCGGGTTAAGCACACATCACAAAGCAAGGACCGGCAGAAGGATCCCGGTTCAAGCCCCCGGCTCCCCACCTGCAGGGCGGTGAAGCAGGTCTGCAGGTGTCTTCCTTTCCCCATCTTCCCCTCCTCTCTCCATTTCTCTCTGTTCTATCCAACAACAACGACATCAATAGCAATAACCACCACAACAATAAAACAACAAGGGCAACAAAAAGGGGGAAAATAGCCTCCAGGAGCAGTGGATTCATGGTGCAGGCATCAAGTCATAGCAATAACCCTAGAGGCAAGAAAAGAAAGAAAGAAAATGTCATTTCTCCAGAAAATGCAAATCAAAAAAGTATGATCAGCGATCACTTCACACCTATTAGGCTATTCTCAATGAAAGAGCAAGTGTTGTGAAGATGTGAAGAATATGGATCCCCAACGCACTGCTGGTGTGAGGATCCTAAATGGTACACTCAACATGTAAAGTAAGTTTCTCAAAAAAAAAAAAAAAAAAAAGATACTTCTGGACTACTGGACTAGGTGGGATTTTACCGATGCCTTCCTAGTGACCCTGCGGCGGGGGCCACTGCAAGCCTTTACCCCGGGCCACACTGAGCACCTTCTTTTAGCTAGAGAACCATGACTGTAGCCCGGGGTTTCCCACCCGGGTCAGGTCTGGGAACAGGTGCATAGCTGTCTCCGGGCAGTCTTCCCCGAGCTAGCAGGCTGGGCGCCCCCTCCACTTCGTCATTGCCAGCCCAGCCCAATCCAGCGGCGGTCTGGTCTTCCTTTCCAACTCGGTGTCCCCACGACCACCCGTCCCCTCCACCACCCGCCGCCGTTCTTCCTCGCTTCCGCGTCGGCGGTGGCGTAGGCCGTGACGTCACGCGCCCTGACGTCAGGCCGACGTGCGCACGGTCGCCCGGGAGACCGGGGAAGCCGCGGCGCGCCCTGCAGAGCCCCAGTGGAGGTGAGAGGCGATGGAGCTTCCTGTGCCCCGCAGATCCGTCCCCGCGGACGTAGTTCCGGAGCGGGGCAGGAGGGAGGGGGCGCCGAAGACGGAAATAGGGGGCGCCGGAGTCTGGGCCGCGCGCTCACATTCGCCTCCCGGCCCGCCCTCGCAGCCCCGCGCTACGTCACCCTCGCGATCCTCACAGGCGGCCTCGCCCGCACCTGCTTAGTGTCCTCTTGCGTCACTTCCAGCCCCCCCAGTCCCGTGGCCCGGTGTCACCATCCCCCCGCAGCCCAGCGACCCCGCCGGCTTCGGCGACCTCCCCCTCCCCCACTGTACCCCCTCCTCCGGCCTGACCTTTGCCCTTCTGACCCCGACTTCCGCCCGGGGGTCCCAGCCTGGTCTCTGCCCCGCCTCCCTAGGACCCTGGACCTCTCCGTGACCCTGGCCCGCTCTCCTGAAGGGTCTGCACCCTCCCCAGGGCCTCCCGCGCCCCCTCCGCGTCCCATGTGGAGGACCCCCCCCCCCCCCCACACACACACACCTCCAGGTCAGACTGGGACAGATTTCAAAACCCTGTGTCTTCACTGGCCTGGGAAAACCCCGCTGCGGGCAAGGTGGGGCGTGAACCCACCTGCCCCCTGACCTGCGGGGTGCGGTGACTCAGAAGGGCTGGGTGCAGCCTCCCAGGGGACCGTCCACGCTGCCGATGGAGAGGGGCAGGGGCGCAAGAAGGGGGGGGGGACGAGTCTCTAGGCTGAGGCCCCCAGTTCCAGTGGCCCCCAGCATTGTATGTGCTGTGCTGGAGTGATGTTGTTGGTTCTCTCGCTCTGCTCTTTCTCATAAATAAACACATCTTTAAGAAGAAATGAAGCTAAAAGTGAAAAGTTTTCCCTGCCGCCAAGAGAAAGAGAGACCTTTCACCTCCTTTTCTAGAGAAACCTCTGGCTTCTGAATGTTTTTCTTGAGTCTGCAGACAAATCTTTTAAAGACCAAAGGCCTTTTCTTTGAAGCCCCAGCCCTACTTGGTGGTTAGCCTGAGTGCTTGCTTTGCCTTAGAGCATGGCAAAGGCTACTTCAGTTACCAGGTGAAGTGAAGACCAACTGTAAGAACATAGCAAATTCTGTAGAGGTCAGTTTGGACCGGGTACCTAATGAATTGTATCTACTTGGTCCCATAAAGAAATTGGAGATTTGGTTCTGTTTTTTTTTTTTGCAATCTCATATGTGGATTGGCTGTGAGCTGCATCACAGTCTGGTTAAATGCTATTAAGTTATAATAAAAGTGTTCTTTGGGACTATGGAGAGATTTTCTGGGTTGGCAGGATATTTAACATTTAATCCTTCCTCCAAGATTGGTATGCTGAGGCCACAATGTCAGAGCAGATTTACAAACAAGGACAGTGCTACCTCTTCCCCCCCCCAAAAAAAAATTTATATTCCCCTGTCTGTACTGTCACTCGGATCCCTGCCCTCATAAATATTATGGATGAAAACCTAAAAGGTTTAGTCACTTGTTTAAGGAAAAATTCTGCTATCAGTAGAGTTTAATGAAGATGATGCCATTGCATGTTACTGATTGCAGCTCCATTGTAAAATGGCAGAAATGAGAATAATGAGCCTTCTGTGAATAATGAGCTCTTGCCATGTCTCGGCAACAGTCTGCCAAACGTCAGATTATTATGTACTTGACTGTTCGGGCCTGTGTTAACTATGCCAGCTGACTTTAGCCATAAAGTCAACTCTAGTTAGTTTTACCAAATACACACACGTCATGTTTATATGTGAAGACATGTTTATGTGATTGAAACAGTAGCTCATTAAAACAAGGGGCTTTGTGCTCCCATTGGAGGGAGGGGGAGCATCTCTCTTTCACCCACAGTTGCACAATTTACAAAAATACTACCAGCATGTCTATCAGCTACAATTTTCTTGCCACCCTGTGGGGCTAGGGTTGTTGTCTGTGATGGAGTTCCATGGCTCTCCAGTCTGTCTGTCTTGGTTTAAAAATCTTGCCCTGGCCAAATATAAGCCAGAAAACCTTCATTATTTCCCCCACTTCTAGCAGGAAGGTGGGGCTTTCTCCCCTGAACTCCCAGAGATTGCTTCAGGTCTCTAACTTCTGATCTTCTTCCTGGCTATGAAACCATGCTGGCATCCTGCTCTCCTGCCCCCCACTCCCTGGTTAAGTGTAAATTTCTCACTCAGGAACATGGATGGATAGTTTTTCTCCACATTCAGGAGAGGTTATAGCAAAGAAATCCCAAGTGCTCCTCCATTCTACTCGTATGGTTATATGAAAGCAATGTGCAAAATTGAGATCATATGGTTTCATTAGACAATGAAAATCTGTTAAAAGCATAACAGCGTTATAAACTATAGTGAAACTGTACTCACTCTAGGTAACACTGGTACTTGATTTTTTGTGTGAGTTTTGACCGTTGTTCAAAGTCTACATATCCCATTGACTCACTCTAAATGTACTTTTTCATATAAAGTAGCATTTGTGTCAATTGCTTTTCTTAATCTGTTGAAATAAAATACTATACTTAATATTTTTCCAGCAGTTTTATACACACACACACACACACACACACACACGACAAATAAATGGTACTATTCAAAGGTTTAATTAATCTTTTTTCTGTATTGGCAAAACAGACTACTGGTAGTAGACCACCACAGAAATTACAAGTGTGCTATAGCTCCAAAGAGAACAAATATTCAGTAGTCTCCACAGACCTTTTCTGTTCAGTTAGCCTGACAGCTAACCCAGAGAACCCCAGTGGGGGTTTTCATTACTGGATTAACGAGGTGCACACCAGTTGAAATAGTTACCTTTGGGGGTTGGACGGTAACACAGCGGGTTAAGCGCACGTGGTGTAAAGCGCAAGGACTGGCAGTAAGAATCCGGGTTCCAGTCCACGGCTCCCCACCTGCAGGGGAGTCGCTTTATAGGCGGTAAGCAGGTCTGCAGGTGTCTTGTCTTTCTTTCCCCCTCTCTGTCTTCTCCTCTCTCCATTTCTCTCTGTCCTATCCAACAACGAAGGACATCAATAACAACAATAATGACCACAACAAGGCTACAACAACAAGGGCAACAAAAGGGGAAAAAATGGCCTCCAGGAGCAGTGGATTCATGGTGCAGGCACTGAGCCCCAGCAATAACCCTGGAGGCAAAAAGAAAAAAGAGTTACATTCATTCTTCCATAACCACTCCCAGAGACTTACACCTTTTCATTTGAATGTTCTTCATGTAATTTCAAGCCTGATTTTTTCCATCAATACTTTCAGATTGTTTTGCATCAGAGCTCTATATATGTTGGGAAATTATGGATCGTCACATTCCTATGCATGAGTTACCTGAAGAAATTAAAAAGGTATGATATTATATTGCATTATTACTGCTTAGTGATAGACTGTAACAGTCTGGAAACCTGAGAGAGTAAATTCACAGGCTTTATATTTATTTTGGTTATGGGATCTGTAGTAACCTGGTGGTGTGGAGAGGTCATAATCATAATGGGAAGAAGGGTAGAATTCAGTGCAAAGAATGTTTGTTACTTTGGGAAAAGGCAGATTTAAAATCCCACACAGTATTTGTCCTGGTGCTTATGCAGCATTTATGAAAAGAGGACCCTGGCAATCAATACAAGGTTCTGTTTCAGTTGCACCTTAATTCATACTGTGAACTAAGCATAGTTTGTAACCTTATCAACTGTATGGTCTCACTTAATCTGGTTAACAACAAATTTATAGTTCCTATACTGCTGTTCTCCAGTCAGTTCTCAAATGTCCTCAGACAAAAACATTTCTCCCGTATTTAGCTTGACAGTGCACATATTAATAAGATCAGGTAAGAAAGTTCTCTTTGTGGGGCCAGGTGGTGATGCTCCTGGGTTGAGCACACATATTACCATGCACAAAGATCTGGGTTCAGGCCCCGAGTCCCCCACCTGCAGGTGCAGGAAGCGGGGGAGCTTCATGAGTGGTGAAGCAGGTCTGCAGGTGTGTCTCTCTCTCTCCCTCTCTACCTCCCCTTTACCTCTTAAATTCTTTCTGTCTCTAATAACAAATAAAATAATTTAAAAAATTCTCATTGAAACTGATTCACAAATTCTGAAATAAAACCTCAAGCCATAATTACCAATAATCACTCAGTCTTTTTTTTTTTAATTCTACAGCCAATTCTTAAAAAAAAAGTTTTTAAACTTTATTTGATAGAGACAGAGATGGAAGGGATAGATAAGGAGAAAAAGAGAGAGAGAGAGAGAGATATTTTGCAGCACTGCTTTACTACTTGTGACACTTTCCAGCTGTAGGTGGGGACCGGAGAGTTGAACCCTGATCCTTGTGCTTGGTAATACATGCACTTAACCAGGTATGCCACCACCTGGCCTCTTCAGTCAGTTCTTCATTGTTAATTTAGTTGACTTAACTCATTCTATTTTTTGTTAGTCATTTTATTAGGGAAATAATGATTTATAAGTAGTTTTCACATGAGTGCACGGTTGGCTATATTTACAAATTGCAGGCATCTCAGATCCACTGTTAGCTGTCGTGCTAGCATGTTGCTTTGGGCTGCTGTTCGCACTAATTATGCTATTGATTTAAGTTGCTGCTCACTGTTTTCTCATGTTATCAAGACATATGTGAGCCATAACCTAGCAGGAGCTGGAAGGGAAGGCCAGGTGCCAGAAAAGACCTCATCACTGCCTATAGCTGGGTCTCCCTTGTCAGTCTGGAGGTGAAGATCGTAAGCACAGAGTGCTCAGCTATAATGTGCTGCTTTGGGAAATGGTGCTTCTCTGGCTTTGAACATGTGGCATGCCCTTCCACCTTTCTTGTGCTCCAGTGCTTCCATATGTCAGTGTTGAAGATGAAATGAAACCAAATGAGATCTTCGGGAAACAACTCCTCTACCCTAGATCCAGTCCTCTGTTAGAAGAAGGCCAGGTCATGGTATGGAAAGAAAGAAAGAAAGAAAGGAAGAAAGAAAGGAAGAAAGAACCCAAACTAGAAAACACAGCAAGCTCATGCTATCAGTATTTTATTAGAGAGTATTGTCTGAGGATGGAGAAGGTGGAACCATAGTCCCTCAGTATTGGGATGGTCAGGGGATGAGCTCTGCAGGAGACAGAACTGGAATTGTTCCTGGGAGGCCAAGTATGTCTAGAGACAGACAGGGAGCAAAACATCTCAGGCCAAGGGGATGGAAGCTTCCTGGTGAGAAAAAGCTGGCCAGATTGGAGAATGTGTAACAACTTAAATATGCTGAATACATGAAAGAATATGTATTGTTTGTTTTGACAGGCATTTTATAAATGTTGTAGAATGTTTTTTTTATCCCATGTTTAAGATACTTTCTAAGTAAATTATTTTAAAAATTCTAAATCCAAGTATTTCATTAATCAACAGCTTTATTCTCCAAGTGGGAAAGGCAGGCAGCTGTCCATACAGTGCAGAGAAGTGGGGCTGCCTGAGGTTCTCACCAGCATGCTGGTTGTGACCTCTTCCTGCTGGTGTTTTCATGTTTCCTGCTTCTCAGACCTAAGTTGGGTACTGTTATAAATTCAGTGTCTGTTATGGGCTAGGCTGGGGCCTGATTATAAAGCTACAAAATGTGTACATGCATCCTACCACTTCAAGAACTCCCATAGATTTGTTTCCCAGGACTTCTTACCTGTGTCTAAGTCAAGTCGGTCCTCTGTAATGTCACTTCTTTAATTATCTTGTGGTCATGCAGTATATCTATTTAGTCAACTTTCATCTGTCATTCTATCCAGGATCATGCTAAGTAAATACTTGTTATCATAGTAGTAAAAGCTGCAGATATGTGCCTGTCTGCTTTTATTTTTCTTTTTTTATTTAAGAAAGTATTACTTAACAAAACCATAGGGTAGAAGGGGTACAATTCCACACAATTCCCACCACCCAATCTCCATATCCCACCCCCTCCCCTGATAGCTTTCCCATTCTCTATCCCTCTGGGAGCATGGACCCAGGGTCATTGTGGGTTGCAGAAGGTAGAAGGTCTGGCTTCTGTAATTGCTTCCCCGCTGAACATGGGCGTTGACTGGTCGGTCCATACTCCCAGTCTGCCTCTCTCTTTCCCTAGTAGGGTGGGTCTCTGGGGAGGCGGAGCTCCAGGACACATTGGTGGGGTCTTCAGTCCAGGGAAGCCTGGCTGGCATCCTGATGGCATCTGGAACCTGGTGGCTGAAAAGAGAGTTAACATACAAAGCCAAACAAATTGTTGAGCAATCATGGACCCAAAGCTTGGAATAGTGGAGAGGAAGTGTTAGGGGGTTGCTCACTGCAAACTCTAGTGTACTTCTACTTTCAGGTATATATTTTGCAGTAGTTTACGGATATGTGTGAACATATACTCTCTCTCACAGAACCTGGTTTATATCTAGGTTTTGGGACTTTGTTAGAAAGTGAACCACCTGAGATGGAATTAGAGTATACTATGAAAAGAAAGGTCTCACCCAAGTAATGAAGCTAAAGGGTTGTCATTCCACACGTGAAGTCTCTGGACACAGTCTGAAGTGAAGCATGTTGAGATGGCAATCGTTGTGTTGTTTAGGTTGTGATCGGCAGATGCAATATTATTTGATATGGATTGGCAGAGGCATACGGGAAAGTGGGCCCTATCCAAGGGTTCCAGGACTGGGGGAAGTAGAGGCTCTATAGTGGAGATGTGAGGTTCCTGCTGTCTTAGGGTTCAAAAAGACAATGGATAGTTAATGTTATCATCACATTGTTTGGTAATTGGGTTAACTTTGAAAAGTCCTTTTGTTAGCGTTTGCTGTACAGTACCCAGTATCTTGTATATAGCTGTGCTATTGGTTGCTTCTGATCTACTTGGTCTAGGATTTTGAGAGAGTCTGCATATCAATTACACAGCCAATATATTTAAAAGATTCAGTTTGTGTTTTGAAAAACTTCGAGACATACAATTAATTTTCCCCCTCTCGTATTAATTAACTAGTGATTTATATGACTACATTTTACTAGGAGTGTACATAAACACCATTCCCACCACCAAAAGACTGTGACCCATCCCTCTCACCCACTCCCACCATCCCCCCCATCTACTTTTCTAACTAGCTACCTAGCTATCTTCATATGTGAGTGACAGAGACAAAAACACTCCTCTGGAATATAAAGTGCTGGGAATCAAACCTGGAATCCCACACATGTAAGTCCTGTGCTCTGCTTCTGGGATATTTCCCTGCCCAAGCACCACTGTATTATTAAGATATAAAAGACATCTTAAAAATATATATATAGTGCTCAGTTTCCTTTTGGGGGTGAAGTGGGAAGGGTTTGTACCAGAGATGGGACCCAAGGTCTCATACGAATGAAATATGTGATCTGTCAATAAACTGTTATCACCAACCCCTGTACTATTTAATGGACAGAAAAGGGCCTGATATAGGCAGCTCAGAGACTCAGCATAGTGATTCGGGAAGTGGCCAAGTGGATAAAGCATTGGATTCTCAACCATGAGTTCTTGAGTTCAATCCCTGGCAACACATGTACCAGAGTGATGTCTGGCTCCTTCTCTCTCCACCTATGTCTCTCATTAATAAATAAAAAATCTTTTTAAAAAAAGAGACTTAGCATACAGTGACAAAGAAGTCTTTTAAAAGCCTTAAAATTTGTTTTTCTAGTTATTTTATTACTTTTTCACCTTGGTTTTATGTTGGGTTCTCTTTCTAGAAAGTTGCTGCTTGCTGTAGTCTCACTTTTTATTTTCCGTGTATGGGCAATGAAGGCTAGTGTAGAATCTGAGAAGGAAGGCAAAGGAAGATTCTCCACATTTTTTTTTTTCCCAGAGCACTGCTCAGCTCTAGTTATTGGTATTGCCTGGACCTCTTAGATGTATGTCATGTGAACTACCATTGTAGTTAACTACCTCCCCAGCCCTCACTTTACACATTTGTGTGTGTGTGTGTGTGTGTGTGTGTGTGTGTGTGTGTGTGTGTGTGTGTGTGTGTGTGTGAGAGAGAGAGAGAGAGAGAGAGAGAAATGGGATGATTAATTATGAGTGTGAGAAAGGCTGTAATGCACTGTATTATGAATTGCAAAATGAGTAGAAGTAGGAAAAGAGTTTCGAGAAAAATGAAAGGTGCTGGAGAGATGGGAAAGCTTAGGATAAAGGCTGACAGTAAGCTGTCATTGGAGCAACTACTGCCTGGTCAGAGGTGAAGGCTGTCAGGTCATCTGGTCTCACCTCTATCCAGGGGTCATAGAGAGTCTTAGGGGAGGGTCTTACTTAGCAAAGAATAATCTGTTAATTCCCCTTTCTAGATTTTTTTTTACCTTTCACTGATGGTGCATGCAACAGGCATGCAAGTCCAGTGCTCTGCCAGGTGAACTCTTTCCTCAGCCACAGTAAGATACTTTAGTATAATTTAAAACTAAACCAACACTTAAAAAAAATCAATAAAATCATAGCTCTGTATCTTTTCCTCCCCTGAAGAGCCATTCATTTTTAAGACATAAAGACTCCTTTTTAGAGAGAGAGAGACAAAAAAAAAAAAAGCAATGAATACTATTTCCTTTTTACCATTTTTGCTCAGGGACATGTGCAGAAGTCAACACAACTGCAACAAGCTGAGTGGAAAAAATCAGTTATTTTGCAAAAGTGAAACTGTTTTTTTTTTTTTTTTTGTAATGGTGACAAAACCAACACTTGTGAAAGGGTTTTTTTAGCTTCAGGAGATATTTATTACCATGGGACACAGAGTAAAATAAAGAGATCTGAGTTGTTTATTTTGCAAAATAGAAGTGGCAGTACAAGACCTAGAGAGCACACTGTTCTTTCGGGGATAACAATCCCCTTCCCTAACAGTAACAGCTCATTTTGTCCTGTTTCAGTAAAGTAATTCTAGTGCTTTGGAACTTTGAAATTTATTCAGAATAACAGTTTTATATTTCCAAGCACAGATTGTCATTGCCAGAAAAAACAAACTTAATTTTCCATGTCATTTTGGGCCACTGTGGCTAGGGTCAAATTTTGTATCAAGTTAAAGTAGAGGAAAAAGCAAGAGAGAATGGCTTTAGAAATATTATATCCTGGAAAAGTGTGTATACACACACACACACACACACACACACACGTTGTGTGTTGTGTTTTCAAGCAATTGTAGTTTTCAAATCTAATGATAGAAGTACAGTTTTGGAGAGACTTTTCATTTAATATGATGACCCCAAAAAAGTGAGGAAACCAAAAAGCAAAAAACTGTGATTTTTAAAAAATCTGTACTTGTCAATTTGTAGTCCACAATACTTTTTAAAAATATTTATTTATTATTTATTCCCTTTTGTTGCCCTTGTTGTTTTATTGTTTTCGTTGTTGTTGGATAGGACAGAGAGAAATGGAGAGAGGAGGGGAAGACAGAGAGGAGGAGAGAAAGATAGACACCTGCAGACCTGCTTCACTGCTTGTGAAGTGACACCCCTGCAGGTGGGGAGCCGGGGGCTCGAACCGGGATCCTTATGCTGAGTCCACAGTACTTTTGTACCCAGAGTGAGCCATTAAATTTACTAAGGGAGCAGCCAGGGTTGGCTCACCTGCAGGAGAGCAAGAGAGCTTCACAAATGGTGAAGCAGTGCTGCAGGTTTTTCTCTCTTAATTTTTCTCTCTCCCCCTCCCCTCAATTTTTCTTTCTCTATTTTCCAATACATAAATAATCTTTAAAAATGTTTCCAGTGGGAAAATAGGTGCTGGAGAAAATCTAGTTTGGAAGCATATTTGGATAGACACATGTATCATGCGTGATTTAGTATGAAGCCAGCATTTCCTGCAATTGCTCAATAAAATATCCTTATGGTTTATCTCTGGTAAGTTAGCCCCCAGTTAACTTATTTTTAGTTTTATTAGTTTTAAGTGAATGTCCTTATTTTAAGGACATTGTGGATTTGCACCCATTTATAAGAAGCCATACTAAAAGGGCCCCCCCTTTCCCCACCTCCCCCGAAGGATGACTTGTTGCAAAACTGCGGTGTATCACAACCGTGATAAAGACATTGAGCCACTGAGTCACTGATACAGAGCATTCCATTACAACAAGAATTCTTCATGTAGCCTTTTGATATAGCTCCATTCACCTCAGCACCCCCCGCCGCACATGGCTCTACCCTACCTCCAGTTCATGACCCCCGCCAACTGTTATTTTAGTCTCTTAATATTTTTTGTCATGCCAGGGATGTTAAGTAAATGCAACACAGTATGGCACTTTGCAGGGTAAGTTTTCCCCACTCAATGTAATTTCCCAGATCTCATCTCTCTTCAGGTTGTTGCTTGATGCATCAATAGTTTCTTTTTATTGCTGAATAGTAGTATCTCATGGTATGAATGTATTACAATTTTTTTAAAAAATTATTTTATTTTATTTATTTATTCCCTTTTGTTGCCCTTGTTGTTTTATTGTTGTAGTTATTATTGTTGTTGTCGTCGTTGTTGGATAGGACAGAGAGACATGGAGAGAGGAGGGGAAGACAGAGAGGGGGAGAGAAAGAGAGACACCTGCAGACCTGCTTCACCGCCTGTGAAGCGACTCCCCTGCAGGTGGGGAGCCGGGGTTCGAACCGGGATCCTTATGCTGGTCCTTGTGCCGGTCCTTGTGCTTTGCGCCACCTGCGCTTAACCCGCTGCGCTACAGCCCGACTCCCTACAATTTGTTTAATCTGTTGAAGAACATCTGGGTTTTTTTTTTTTTTTCCAGCTTTTGACTATTGCATATAAAGCAGTTATAAATATTCACATATAGGTTTTTTTTTTTTTAATGTGAACATATGTTTTCATTTTCCCGGGACAAGTGCCCAGAGTGCAGTTGCTGGGTTGAACAGTAGTCACATGCTTGGTTTTATAAGATGCTGCCAAACTGTTTTCCAGAGTGGCTGTCCCATTTTATATCCTCACCAACAATTTGTAAGGGATCCAGTTTCTCTGTGTCTTACCAGCATTTGATGCTGTCTTTTGTTTTGACTTTAGCCATTCCTATAGGTGCACATGATAGCTCACGGGCACTCTAATTTGTGTCTCCCTACTGGCTATTGACATTGAATATTTTCTCATTTGCTTATGTGTCATCTGTATCTCCTCCTACTTGAAATGTCCCTTCATGTCTCCTGTCCATTTTCTATTGGAAGTTTTTTTATTCTATTTTTTTTTATTGGATAGGACAGAGAGAAATTGAGGAGGGGGGAGACAGAGGAGAGAGACACCTGCAGCCCTGCTTCACCACTTGTGAAGTGTCCCTCCACCTTGCAGGTGGGGAGTGGGAGCTTGAAACCTGGTCCTTGAGCATGTGCGTTTAACTGGCCCCTAGGCACTTTAAAAAAAAAATTTATTTATTTATTTATTTCATGAAAGAGACCCACAGACCAAAAAAAAAAAACCACTGAGAAAGAGAAACCAGAGCACAGCTAAGCTCTGGTTTATTGTGATGCTGGAGACTGAGCCTGAAGCCTCAGAGCCTCAGGCCTGAAAACTTTTTGCATAACCATTATGCTGCTTTCCCAGCAGGACTATATATTTTTTCACTATTGAGTTTTGAGAGGTTTTTGTTTTGGTTTTTTCTTTTAATTAATCTAGGGCCTGGGAGATAGCACAGTAGTTTATGCAAAAGACTTTCAGGCCTGGGGTTCTAAAGTCACAGGTTCAGTCCACCACAGTATTAAACGAAAATGAAGAATGATGAAAGAAAAGAAAGGGGGATTCCAGTTTGAGCCCCTGGCTCCCCACCTGCAGGGGAGTCACTTCACAGGCGGTGAAGCAGGTCTGCAGGTGTCTCTCTTTCTCTCCTCCTCTCTGTCTTCTCCTCCTCTCTCCATTTCTCTCTGTCCTATCTAACAACAGCAACATCAATAACAACAATAGTAGAACAACAGGGACAACAGAAGGGAATAAATAAATATTTAAAAAATTTTAAAAAAAAAGAAAGAAGGAAGGAAGGAAGGAAGGAATATAGGTACCTATCAGATATATGTGGTTCTCATATATTTCCCCCAATCTGTAGCTGTACTTCAGAGGTATTCTTTAGTGGAGTAAACATTTCTAATTTTGATGAAGTCCAGGTTATTAGTTTGTTGTTGTTGTTTCCCCCAAGAGTGTATTGTGCTTTTGGTATCACATGAAATAAATAAATAAATAAACTGCTTAGATTCTGAAGATTTCCTCCTGGATTCTTTTTTTTTTTTTTTTTTATTGCTACCAGGGTTGTTGCTGGAGCTCTGCCTGCAACAAAGCCACTGCTCTTGACAGCCATTTTTTTCTTTCTATTTTATTTGATAGGATAAAGAGAAATTGAGATGGAAGGAGGGATAGAGAGAGACACCTTTCCCCCTGCAGTGTGGGGAATGGGGAGTGGGGCTCAAGCCTGGGTCCCTGTGCATGGTAATGTGTGCACGTAATTAGGTGTGCTACCATCTGGCCTCCTCTTATGGATTCTCTTTTCATATAAAACCATATTTTTATGTTTTACATTTAAGTCCATAGTCCATTTTTTAAATATTTATTTATTCTTTTTTGTTGCCCTTGTTGTTTTTTATTGTTGTAATTATTATTGTTGTTGTTATTGATGTCGTTGTTGTTGGATAGGACAAAGAGAAATGGAGAGAGGAGGGGAAGACAGAGGGGGAGACACCTGCAGACCTGCTTCACCCTGCAGGTGGGGCATAGTCCATTTTTATAGGGTTTGAGGTCTTCATTTTCTGATGGATTTCCAGTTGTTCAAGCATCATTTGTTGAAAAGGCCATCTTTCCTTCATTGACTTTCTTTCACTGTGCCAAAAATCAGCTTGGAGTATTGTACAGATATGCTTCTATATATGAGCAATTGAATCTCAACAAGTTGAGCAGCCTAGAAAAAATGAACTAATTCTTGGAAACATCAATATTTCAAGATGGAATTGGAAAGTAACAAAAAATCCGAGCAGACCTATCAGGAATAGTGAAATTGAAATAATAACCGAAGATGGCATAGGGTGTCCAGTGTACAATAGCGAAGGAGGACTTAAGCTGAGAGTGGTGTGCTGATATCTTCCATGAAGGAAATGAGAAATTGCACTCATGTGACAACATGTAAACCATTGTTCAATAAGATGATTTGGAAAAGAGGGGGGGGTCTGGATGGTGGCACGCCTGGTTGAACGCACATGTTACTATGCGTAAGGAACTGGGTTCAAACCCCTAGCCCCCACCTGAGGGTGAATCTTTATGAGTGGTAAAGCAGTGCTGCAGGTGTCTCTCTGTTTCTCTCCCTCTCTGTCGTCCCCCTTACTCCCAAGTTCTGGCTGTCTCTATCCAATAAATAAAGATGATAAATTAACAAAATAGGGGGAGAAAGGAAGGGAGGAAGGAAAGAAGGAAGAAGGGAAGGAAAAAAGGAAGGAGGAAAAGAAACCAACAGTAAGAAATAAAAAAAAAAAAACCTGGCAAATGAAAGTCCAGGACTAGATGGTGGCTTCGATAGTGAATCTTACTAATATTTCAAAGGAGAATTAATACCTATATTTCTCGAAGTCTTCTGTAATGTTGAAAAGGAGGGACAACTTTCATACATGTTCTGTGACATCAGTATTATCCTAATTCTGAAACCAGAGAAAGACATCACAAGCAACTTTAGAGGAATATCTTGATAAATGTGAGCGTAAAATTCTCAGCAAAATCCCAGCAAACCAGATTTAACAATATTTTAAAACCACACAGTATGATCAGAATGCATGGGCCATTTAATACAGGAAAATCAATAATTGTGATACACCATGTCAACAACAAAAGCAAAAAAGGATCAAAACCTTCTGATCATATCAGTAGACAGAGAAAGCATTTAACAAGGTTCAACATCCGCTTATGATTAAAAAATAATTTCTAGAATGGGTGTAGAAGGAGTTATCACAACATGATAAAGGCCATATATGAGATACCCACAGCCATTATCATACTCACTGGTCAAAAATGGAAAATTTTTCCTCTTAGATCAGGAATAGGACAAGGGTATCGGTTCTCACCACTACTTCTAGTATAGAGTTGAACATCCTAGACAGAACAATTAGATAAGGAGATAAGGAAAGGATATAAAAGGTATGCAAACTAGAAAGGAAGAAGTCAAACTATCACTATCTGCAGATAATGTAACACATAGTCCAAAGTTTCCAATAAAAGAGATCACTTTAATATTTTGAGTCTTCTAGCCTATAAACACAGTATTTCTCTCCATTTACTCACTCCTGTTATTATTTCCTTAGCTAATGTTTGGATGTTGAACTCATTATTTTGTGCTTCACCCTCTGGAGGACTTTTAGCTGGACTCTTGTCCTGGTTCGATTCTCCAATATTTTTTCTTGTTGTTTTAACCATTTTATATATTATGTAATGAGTTCCCTTTATCAGTACTTTTCAAATTATTGGTCACTATTGCCTGGATTGACTTGTGTCTAAGTAAGTTAATTAAAGGGTTCACAGTGGTGGAAGTTAACAGTTATTTCAATCCCTGAGTTGGAGCTCAGTGGTTTAAAAGCCTCTTTCTTTGTTTTTTTCCTTCCCTGTAGGCTATGGAAGCCTGAGGGCTTTTAAACTGTCAATAGGCTTCTTAGCTTAATCACTGACTCCTGACCAGGAGATAAAGCAGGGTGTGGCAGAGATAATCCAGTGGTTATGCAAAGAGACTTTCACAGCCCCTCAGCTATCCCACCGAGGTATAGGTCTTCTGAGTTTCCTGGTTAGATCTCTGTCCCCTGGTGTCCCTTTCTGTCACTGCTCCAGATTCTGAGGATAGTAGCAATGAAGACTCAGAGTTGCACTTGGTGAGTCTCTGGGGAGTCTTCTCCTCCCTTCAGCTGTCCCCTTGTTGGTGGAGCAGACTGGACGTGGTGTCTCAACTGATAAACTGCTGAACTGTTAGCAGCCACTTAATCTCTCCTTAGGCCCCTCTCTCCTCTCTGTCACCAGCCACACGTGTTTGTACTCACCGGTGATTTACTGGGTTCCTGTGGTCATTCTAGTCCTGTCTTGTTTCGGTCCCGGGTGGTCTCCTTTGGTATTCCTAGTTGATCCGGGAGAGAAGAGGAGAGGAGAGGAGAGGAGAGAAGAGAGGAGAGGAGAGAAAGCAATCTGCTGCTCATAGCTCCGCCTCCAGAAGTTGAATCTTCTCTCCATTTTATTAAGATATTCATTTGCTGTCTTTTGTTAACATTTTGTAGTTTTCAGAATATAAACCCTACATGTGTTTTGTAAAGTTTATAACTGTTTCCCTATGTTTGAGCAATTGCAGTTGCTATTATGTTTCAGTTGCTATCCATGTGTTCTGTAGCAATTTGTAGAAATATAATTGGGTTTTTGTATATGTATGTATCTTGAACTCTGAAACTTTGCTGAATTTATTGGTTCTGGGAATTTTATTGTGATAGTCTATGTAGAAAATCATGTTATCTTAAATAGGGGCAGTTTTGCTTCTTTCTCTCTGATGTCTACTGCTTATTTCTTCTGGTCTTAATGCTAGTACTTCCACTGTTTGTTGCATAGGGACCTAGAGAGCGGACACCTTTGCCTTTGTTTCTGATCTTAGAAAGGGAAGCACCCCATGAAGTTTAACGCGCGTAGGGGCTTTTCATCAGTGACTAAAAATTTGTTTTTTAAATTGTGGTATAGCAAGTTGATTTATTAGTGAGGGAGAGTCCTGATAGCCTTGTGAAATGGCTAGATGATCTGTGTGATAAATAATTTAAAAACCGCCACCTTATCTCAAAGTACCTTCTAATCTGAATAAAAACCACAAAGTAGATAGACTCATTATTTTGAGTAAAGATATCTGTTTTAAGCAAATGTCTGGAAAGGGTTAACATTTTATACTTCCATTACTCTTATCTTTGTGGAAGAGCTTACCTGTTTCATCTTCTGTAAGTACCAAAGCATGGTTTGGGTGAGGGAAGAGAGGAAGAGCAGGTTGGGGAGCAGAGAACTCCTCAACTAGTGCAGGATACTGAGTGCTTTTTTTTTTTTTTTTCCCCAGTTAGAACACAGATAGAAGCTTTGAAAAAGAGATGAAGCCTAACTTGGCATTTTTTTAAAATGCATATTTTTACATTAAATAACTATAATTTTAACAGAATGCACTGCATTTGAGAAGTGTATTTTATAATTTATTTTTATATACTTCAGCACTTAATATACTGCATTTGCTAATGCCTCCTCCAAAGTGTATCTTGTAGAAAGCAAAAACATCCTGCTAATGATAGTGCTTTTGCTGAGAATGACAGCATGTCATTATTTTACTTACAAAACGAGATGATATAACACCAAGTTCTAAGAATTAAACAAAATTATATTTTACAAAAAAAAAGATGACTTTTTCTTACTTCATTTAGGAACATAATTATAGCATTTTATATCCTCTTAAGTTTCATAGAAATGTCTGCCCTACATAATTAGCCCATACAGATACTAAGGACTTAAAAAGATTGATATTTTTTTTCACTGCAGTTTTACTTATAGAAATTTATTTACAGTTTAATAGCATTCAAGACTGTCGTGTACTATACTTACTTAACATAGATCTCTTTCAGTCATTCAGATTGTACTAGGTAAGATCTGTAGACTATTCTAATGGACCTATTGTAATTTTTTTTAAATTTACTATTGGGGAATAAACCCAGAACTATATGCATGTGTGCTACTACTCATTTGTCTCTTTGGTCCAATTTTTATTCTATATTTTTAGAGAGAGAGGAGAGACATCAAAGCATCACTCCACCATCCATGGAGTTTGCTAAGTGCTCTTCATGGTACAAAATAGTTCTGTGGATTGAACCCAAGGTCTCATCATGGTAAGGCATGCACTTTACCCATTGAGCCATCTCCTGGACCCTTATTTTATAATTTGATTGTCCTATTTCCTAGGTTACAGTTAACGTCACTTCAAACTTTCTTTACTAAAGTTTTAGGGGACCTGTCTTATAAAATCCATTGCTTCACTTATTTTACTTTTGCCCCTCTATAGTAATTAGAGTTTCCATACCTATGAAGCCATATAATTTTTGTTTTGGTGCAAGTAAGCTCTACCAGCCTGTGTTTTCTTGAGGATAAAGCTAGGGTGCTTCACCAGGAAGAGGACAAGGACTTTGGTAAACAAGCAAAATTTAAGGATGAAAGTGCCTTAGAATAAGAAATATAATTTCCACATTAAGGAGAAGGAACTAGAACTCAGGAATTAACAAAAGAGTTTGTAGTAAAATGCCCATCTGCTTTGAACTGGTTCAGGCCCCTTGAGCTTGTGCGTTGTTCTTTAGAAGAGATTTCAGCCACACTTGGTGATTTTTTTTATTGTTGTAGTTATTATCATTGTTGCTATTGATGTTGTTGTTGTTGGATAGGACAGAGAGAAATGGAGAGAGGAGGGGAAGACAGAGAGGGGGAGAGAAAGATAGACATCTGCAGACCTGCTTCACTGCCTGTGAAGTGACTCCCCTTCAGGTGGGGAGCCGGGGGCTTGAACAGGATCCTTATTCTGGTCCTTGCACTTCACGCCACCTGTGCTTAACCTGCTGCGCTACCGCCGGATTTTTTTCTTTTTTTCACTTGTGATTTTTGAGGACCTGAGGAGTAAGACGATACCAAAGCCATCATAATTGTTACCTATTTCAATGTGTAAAATAGGTCATAACTGTATAATGGAGGATAATAAGATCTAAAAAGTCCAAGTGGCATCTCCAGGATCACTAGACAGTTGTCAGTGAGAAGCCAATGGCTTCTTTCCACCTTATGGAAATGAATTTTAAGCATGTTTTTATCATTTTCGGTTTTGTTGGAAATAGTTCAAGTAAGTTTTAGAGACATCTTGGAGAATAATCACTCTAGAGGACCCATTTCTAATTTCAGAATTTTGTGTTAGACTCCATATGAGTCAGATTTCCAAAGTTTACCCAAATGTGGGTAGCATCTTGATTGTGACTCTGTGGCAAAGCACTGTATACCAATGCTTCGCTTGACCCTCATGGGGACGGTGTCATCTTCAGCTGAGTTTGCATTTTCAGAATTTCAAAATATTACTGCAGTGAATATATGTTCTGTTTTCTAGATGCCCCCTGAAGAAAAAGTTTGTAAATATTGTGGAGTCAGCTATCTAATTCTCCATGAGTTTAAATCCATGGAAGAGAAGGTGAAAGCTATGGAAAAAGAGATGCAATTTTATCAAGGAAGTGTGGAGCGTGAAAAGAGACTTCAAGAAAAGCTACAGTCTCTCAGCCAAGCTTTTGAACAGTACAAAATTGACAATGAATCCAAAACAGAAAGGTTGGAATTTCTCATTCTTTTCTGTCATTTATTTCGTCCAAAAGAAAAGCACAGAAAATAGACTGAATGTTTTCTGGCATTAATACCAGGTATAATGTTTCATGTCGAGTTACTTGGTTGTTCTTGTTTATCTATGGGAACTTTAAATATAATGTGAACATCATGCTTTTTCATGTTGCTAAGAGTGTCTCATGATGACTTGACTTTTCAACTCTTATATATTCCCCTGAATTGATGTCTTAAAATATCCTATGTTAGGGAGTCGGATGGTAGCACAATGGGTTAAGCACACGTGGTACAAAGCGCAAAGACTGGCGTAAGGATCCCAGTTCGAGCCCCTGGCTCCCCACCTGAAGGGGAGTCGCTTCACAGGCAGTGAAGCAGGTCTGCGCAGGTGTCTTTCTTTCTCTCCCCCTCTCTGTCTTCCCCTCCTCTCTCCATTTCTTTCTGTCCTATCCAACAACGATGACATCAATAACAACAACGATAATAACTACAACAATAAAACAACAAAGGCAACAAAAATGGAATAAATAAATAAATATATATATATATATATATATACATATATCCTGTGTCAAATGCTAGTAGTCAGTGTTCTGCACTAAATTCTCTTGATTACAAACAACAATAATTTAATTTGACTACCACTAACCTAGATTCAGGCAACTTGAAAAAATCAAGCTTAAGATATTCATAGTATTGTTTTGGTTTATTTATTTATTGCCTCTAGGGTTATTGCTGGGGCTTGGTGCTGGCACTATGAATTCTCTGCTCCCAATGGGCTGTTTTTTTCCTTTTTTCTTTTCTTTTCTTTTTTTTAAATATTTATTTTATTTATTTATTCCCTTTTGTTGCCCTTGTTGTTTTTTATTGTTGTAGTTATTGTTGTTGTCGTCATTGTTGGATAGGACAGAGAGAAATGGAGAGAGGAGGGGAAGACAGAGAGGAGGAGAGAAAGATAGACACCTGCAGACCTGCTTCACCGCCTGTGAAGCGACTCCCCTGCAGGTGGGGAGCTGGGGTTCGAACCGGGATCCTTATGCTGGTCCTTGTGCTTTGTGCCACCTGCGCTTAACCCGCTGCGCTATAGCCCGACTCCCACTTTTCATTTCTTGTTTTTTTTAATTGGAGAGGACAGAGAGAAATTGAGAGAGGAGGGGCAGATAGAGAGAAAGGGAGAAAAATAGACACCTGCAGACATGCTTTGCTGCTTGTGAAGCATCCCCTCTGCAGGTGGGGAGCCAGGATCCTTGCACAGGTCCTAGCACTTAGTACTATGTGCACTTAAGTGGGCGCACCACTGCCTGGCCCCCTGTTTTAGTTTAGTAGTGGAGTCTTATACTACCTTTTCCACCTTATTTACTCTTATGTGTTTCTTGAATGAAGGATTATATAAAGGATAAATAATAGCTCCACAAGGCACCAGAAGCAGACCCTTCTCTCTGACACTCTGTCTTGCTCATGAGTGGGGCCTTAGCTCATGAGTGAATTCTGCACTTTCCAGGTGGGAAGTGGAAGGAGAAGCAGCTGGGGAAACACCTGGCTTGGGAAATCAGTAGCCTTCCTGCCGGGCTAGTGTGAGGGTGTTTCTTCCTGGGCACTTACTCTCTGGGTTGGAGAGAACTCGACTGGAGCCAACCTGGGCTGCTGCTTACTCAGCATCACGGGAGAGAGACCAGGAACTCGTAGTGGAGCAGGAAAGCAATGTGTCTTTATTGATCAGAGACAACATTTTCATCTGTTAGAACTGGAAGTGGCAAGTCGGAAAAGGAAATGGCTAGGAAAGGGGACGGAGAAAAGGAAAGAGCGGCTAAGGTAGAAACTCCTTAGCAACTGTTGCAAAGGTTTTAACCGGTGTGATTAATTAATACCCTGCAGGCAGGGCGGGTCTCAAGGTAGAAAGAAGATAGATCAAAGGTGGGGATCTTTCAGGCAAAACAATGATTGTGTAAATAGACCACAGTATCAGCAATGGAGGATGGAGCAGAGCTGTGGGTGGGGGGGCTGGCTTAAGGCCTGATAACTTCCCACAAGTGTAGGGGAGTCTGGGAATGGGGGGTGGGTGGATGCTCATTACTTCTGGAAATAATATCAGATTCTGCTGTGAGGAAGATGATACTGGGGCCCCGTCTCACTTGGCCATAATTTTCCACCAGAAATTAGCATGTGTGCTTAGTTCCTTGAAGAAAGCTCATATATAACTCAAGATAATCACTTCAGGGGCTTGGGAGACAGCTCACCTAGTAGAGTGTGCAAGGCCCTGGATTTGAGCCCTGGTACTACATGGGAGCATCATGGATGGCACAGGGTGTGGGCTTCATGAATAATGATGCATTGCTGTGGCTTCTCTCTCTCTTAAAAAAAAAAAAAAAAAGATGGCCAACCCGATGATATCACACATGCCAAGATCTTAGGTTCATTTCCTGGTGCTGCCTTAAGAAAATAAAACAAGACATGCCAAGAACTCCCTTTTCCACAGTCTGTGTTCTGTCCAGGCTCTGCTTTTTCTGTATTTCCAATAGCTGCTGGGTTTATGATGGCAGTGAATGTGCTAAAGATGTTCTGGACGATGGGTTTCTGATTAGCCAGGACTCCCTAGGACAAAGAAGTTTTTCTGGGGAGGGGTCCACTTCCTGCAGAGTTATTTCAGATCTCCATGGGGGCCCCTGGAGCCATGCCTCTTAAGATGTTGAGTGGTCACTTGCTGGCAAAGTGGGGCCCACAGGGAAAGAGGAACTATGGCAGGTGCAGTGTTCTTAGGGACAGGCAGAGAGGCTATGAGAAAAAGGATACCTTCTTTTTCAGGCCACTGAAAATTGGCCCCAATAGACAACAGTAACAGCAGGGTTGATACTGAACAGTTGAAACCTGTTCATACCATGTTTTTCTTAATCTAGGTTTTCATGCAGGTAGGAGTTTATTATGCTGGTATTTGGACCACAGATGGCTTAAACCTTTCATTTCTTCCCCTTCCAGCACAGATCTGGTTTCAGCTGAAGTCCTTAGGTATAAAGCACACTTTCCTTCATCCCCTCTCGGTGGGCACTTGCAAACAGTAAATAGTAGTTGACAGGTGTTTTTATTGGAATAAATAATGGAATAAATAATGTTTACATGTGTGTTCCTGCCACTCAATCTGCAAGGTTATGGAGATTGGTATTTACTCAACAACACTGATAGACCCATCTATGCATGTGTAGCTTTTATTACCAGTATAACTTTGAAAGTCCTGTGTATCATTATGTTGTTGCTATGGCAACACAGTTACCAAAATAAGATACATTTTCCTGCTTTGTCTTTTTAAAAGGTCTTCCCCCCACCCACCACACACACACTCTCAACATAAGCTTTTAAATCAGCTGCAGAATGAGTGTCCCAGATATTTGTGATTGTTTCTATTATTATTTCTATTTATCTTTTCACCTTGAATTTCCTCTTACTTAAAAATTATTTACCAACCACCTTAACATGCAATACAATTTTGATTGGATTAAATCCTAAAGGGAAGGATAACAAATGAAAGGAAGCAGTGCACAATACAGTTTGAACAGCAGAGGCTCTGATATTGGCTGGCCCCTGACCTGGCCTTGCTGTCTTTTTGTACCTTTGTTTCTTTATCTGTAATGTGGTCATAGAAACTAGTGCTACACCCCTGTGCCTGGCAGGAGTCAGCCATGTTTCACTTCCCTTTCCTTGCCTTCCTTTTTTCCTTTCCACATTTGCTGGTTAGGGTTGATAACATAGCTTTTATATCATCACATGCACTGTGGTATCTAACCGTTGTCTAATCTCACAAGACAAGGGAAGTTTTTGCATCTAGAAAGCTGCATGATCTCAGCGCCACCACCATTGATCCCTCCTTAATTGGGGTTTTAGATGCCTCACCCAACTTTATTATGTCTACAGCTGGGTTTCAGCTCGGTGGAATAGAAGTTTTTGTAGAAAGCAGAACTTTAGAACTTAATTATGACTTTTATAGATTACACCCTCTTCTCTCTGAAAACAAACAAACAAAGGTATTTTACAAGGACCTGCTAAAACTAACAACCTAGAAATCAAATATGCCAACCCTGAGCGCCAACAGGTAAATACAACTTTCCTGCAAATCCTTCCCTGGAGCTTCAGGCTTTCTGTGCCTTTGTAGGAGCAGGGGTGAGTAGATTGGGGTTAGGGAGGCAAGTCCTGTTTGTTTTGCTTGCTTATTTAGGTGAAGCTGGTTTAGCAAGGAGAGAAAGCCACAAGCTGTAGCCTGTGCAGTGTGCAGGGAGGCTCTGTGGGACCTGTGTGCAGCCAGTCCTGATGGTAAGGGCTGGCCGCCCCTCCAGTGCTGCTCTTCACTGAGGAGGCAGCAAGGAGTCTAAAAGAACACAGCTCTGACCTGCCTTTCTTTCCTTTTCTCCTTTAATTGCTGGCGCCTCACTGCTCCAGACCTGACCCCTTCATTCTTTTTTATCAGAGAAAGAGAGAAAGACAAACAGACAGTACCAGAGTTGCTCCTGATGCTACAGCACTCCCATGTGGTGCTGGGTTTCTGGGTTGTGTGTATGGCAAGGCACATGCCCCACCAGGCAAACTGCCCCTTTGGCCCCTGACCCTTCCTTTCTGTTTGCTTTCTCTCTCCTCATCTCTACCCACCTTCGGACTGCTTCTCATACCATCCGGCTGAACAAACAAGTTACATCATGTTATTTTTAACTTGGGACTAGAAGCTTTTTAAAAATTTGTTGCAGGTTTGAATTAATGCATCTTCAAAAAAATATACAATTTTGTTTCTTCTCAGATTATTCTTTATTTTTTATTGGGATTAGTGGTTTACAGTCAACAGTAAAATACAGTAGTTGGTACATGTGTAACATTTCTCAGTTTTCTGCTTGACACTAACCAACCCCCACCACCACCACCCAGGTCTTCCTCTGACATCATGTTCCAGGACCCAAACACTCCCCCTGGCTCAGAGTCCTTTACTTTGGGCAATACACCAATCCTCTCAGATCTGTTATGTATTATTGTCATATTTCTTTCTTTCTTTATTTTTTAAAAATTTAACCAGAGCACTGCTCAGCTCTGGCTTATGGTGCTGCAGGGGAATGATATTGTCATATTTCTAAATGAGAACAGCTAGAGGAATATGAATTAACTTATTGAATATAGTATGATGAGCAATTCCTTTGTCATCCATTTTATAAGTGACTCATCAAACCAGGAGATTAAATAGCAACACACACACAGTGAGTTAAATTCTTTTTCTAAAAAGATAAAATCTTTTGTATTAGAAAAAAAATAGTCTGTGGCAACCTTTGGAGTGAAGACACTGTCGTTGGCATCCTATGTTAAAAGGACACGGCATATCAAATCTTGAGCATTGTTTTGATGGACTGAAGAAACCCAAGCGTGCCATTAGATTTTTTTTTTTTTTTTTTTTTTTTTGCCATTAGATTTTATCACATATAAAATCTGTTCCTTCATCTGTTTATATGGTTTATTCTTTTTGAATTTGTTGGTATAGTGGTGATTTGTGTATACATTGTACAATCACATTAATTTTTTAAAAAGTATTAATCCAGTCTTCAAGCATGGATACATTTGATTGGTCCTAGTGTATAAAGCTTGTCAAACTTTCTTGGGTTTGACTTATCAGTATTTTGTTAATGATTTTTGATACCTATATGAAAGATACAGATCTTTTTTTACAGTTTTCCTGTAATGCTTTTGTTAGGCTTTGTAAGGCAATGATGGCCTCATGGAATATGTATAGTGTGTTATTTCTGCTTCTGTCCTCTGAAAGAGCTTGTAGAGAATTGGTGTAATGGTGGTCTGGGAGGTGGTGCAGTAGAAAGCATGTTGATTTTTTTTTTGCCTCCAGGGTTATGGCTGGGGCTCTTCCCCACTTTGTTGCCCTTTTTGTTGTTGTTGGGTAGGACAGAGAGAAATATGGGAAATCAAGAGGGGAGGGGAAGACAAGGAGGGGGAGAGAAAGATAGACACCTGCACACCTGCTTCACCGCTTGTGAAGCAACCCCCCTACAGGTGGGGAGCCGGGAGCACGAACAGGAATTCTTGTGCCAGTCACTGTGTTTGGCACCATGTGTGCTTAACCCACTGCCCTACTGCCCTATCCCATGTGACGATTCTTTATAGGAATTGATCTATTTCATCTAAATTTTCAAATTTGTGACCATAGGTTGCTTACTGTAGATGCATGTGGTCTATAGTGATACATCCTCTTTTCATTTCTGCTATTAGTAACTAGTGTCTATTCTTTTAGTGGAGAGGCTTATTTTTGTGGAGAGGATCTTCAAAGAACCAGTTTTTGGTTTTGTTAAAATTTTTCAATTGATTTATTATTTTTTATTGCATTGATTTCTGCTCAAATGATTGTTACTTCTTTTATATTAAGTTCAATTTGCTCTTTGCCCCTAGTTTCGAAAGGTGGAAACTTAAAAATATATTGATTTTTGGTCATTTGTCTTTTTTAACTTTATTTTAAATTTTTTTTCCTTTTTGTTGCCCTTATTGTTTATTGTCGTTGTTTTTATTGCTGTCATTATTGTTGGATAGGACAGAGAGAAATCAAGAGAGGAGGGGAAGACAGAGAGAAGGAGAGAAAGATAGACACTTGTAGACCTGCTTCACTGCCTGTGAAGCAGTTCCCTTGCAGGTGGGGAGTCGGGGGGTTGAACTGGGATCCTATGCAGGTCCTGCGTTTTCTCCCATGTATGCTTAACCTGCTGCACCACCGCCCGGCTCCCCATGTATCTTTTTTAATATATGTATTTAATGCTATAAATTTCCTCCTAAGCACTGCATTTGTTGCATCATATAAATTTGACAATGTAAATCTTACATATTTTCATATTGTTCTAAAATTCCTAATTTCTTTTGTGTTTTATTCTTTGACCTATGTATTACCTAGAAACGTGTTATTTAAACTCTTCATCTGGGGGGAGTTTTCAGTTGACTTTCTGTTATTCATTTCTAGTGTAATTCCATTGTAGCCCAAGAGCAGACACTGTATAATTTATATTCTTTTATATTACTTTGATAGTCCAGAATGTGCTCTAACTTAGTTAATGTCCCCTGTGAGCTAGAGAAGACTGTGTACTTTGCTGTTGTTGGATGAAGTTGTCTGTAGATGTCAGCTGATTGATGGTACTGTTGATTTACTGCTATTTCCTGAATGATTGTCTGCCCATGGAATCTGTTCATTTCTAATAGAGGGATGTTGAAATCTCTTAGTGGCTGTATCTTTTCCTTGTATATTTCCTCCTGGTCACATACATGTTAAGAAGTATTATCTTAGAAATATGGTGCCTTTGTTTTTGTGTCATCCCTTTCTTGGACCTGATAACTTTTCTTGCTGTGAAGTTTGCTTTATTTGAAATTAATATGACTACTGCTTTCTTTTCATTAGCGTTAACTGATCAGCATGGTGTATTTTCCCTCATCCACTTTTTATATGATAACTTTAAAAAATTACTTATTTATTTTTGGATAGAGACAGAGAGAAATTGAGAGAGGAGGAGGAGAGAGAGAGCGAGAGATGAAAAGAGACCGAGAGACCTGCAGCCTTGCTTCACCACCCATGAAGCTTTCCCCCTGCAGGGGCTTGAACCTGGGTCCTTGTCCACTGTAATGTATACACTTAACTAAATGTGGTACCACCTGGCCCCCCCATCCATTTTTATCTAATTGGTATATCTTTGTATATTAATAGATTTATTATAGACCATACATAATTGGCTCATGTTTTTTGGTTCACTCTGATAATCTGTCTTTTTTTTTAATATTTATTTTATTTATTCCCTTTTGTTGCCCTTGTTGTTTTATTGTTGTAGTCGTCGTTGTTGGATAGGATAGAGAGAAATGGAGAGAGGAGGGGAAGACAGAGAGGAGGAGAGAAAGACAGACACCTGCAGACCTGCTTCACCGCCTGTGAAGCGACTCCCCTGCAGGTGGGGAGCCGGGGTTCGAACCGGGATCCTTATGCCGGTCCTTGTGCTTTGCGCCACCTGCGCTTAACCCGCTGCGCTGCAGCCCGACTCCCGATAATCTGTCTTTTTAACCACTGCTTTTAGATCTTTGGCATTCAGGGTGACCACTGATATAAAAATTATATACCATATTGATACTGCTTTCTGTTTGTTATGACTTCCTATTTCTATCTTATACTCTTTGAGTTTGGTGTGTGTGTATTTGAACATTTTTATGATACTTTTTTATTAATATCAGTTACGCTTTTTTATTGTTTCATTTCTAATGGGTCTCTGCTTTTTTTATTTTACAAAATTACATGTGAACAGGGTTTAAAATCCTACACTTCTTTTTTTTTAACTTAAAAATCTTTAGTGATTTCCCGAGAGTTGGTACTGCACATTTAAACTAATTCAAGTTTACTTTCAGCTAGCACTGTGCCACTTTATAGGTTGTGCAAGTATAACAACAAAATAATCTTTGTATCACTGCTGTCATTGATTTCATTAATATATATGTATTACAACACATGTATAGTCATAATATACATAAACACCCATGGTATATTATATTGTTATTGTTTCAAATGTCACTTGTTAATCAATTGAGAATATGAAAAATACAAAACTGGAGTTGGCGTATTGCACCAAAGTAAAAAATTCTAGAGTGGGGGGGGGAGAATACAGGTCCTGGAAAAGGGTGACAGAGGACCTAGTGGGGGTTGTATTGTTATGTGGAAAACTGAGAAATGTTATGCATATAAACTATTGTATTTACTGGTAAATGTAAAACATTAATCCCCCAATAGAGGAAAAAAAAAGAAAAATACAAAAATTGTTTTTTTTTTACCTTGTTAAAATGTTTTTTTTTTTAATGTCATCTTTTTTTTTTCTCTGACATGTTTCTTTGTTTTTTTTAATTGGACCATGGATGCAGCTCCATGGTACTTTTTTTTTTTTTCAGAGCTAGAGAGGAAAGGGGAGGGGGAAGGAGAGAGGGAGAGAAAGGGGCCAGGCAGTGACACACCCTGTAAAGTGTACAGTTACCATGTGCAGGGACCTGTGTTCAAGTCCCTGCTCCCCACCTGCATGAGGGACACTTCACAAGTGGTGAAGCAGGTCTGCAGGTATCTCTCTTTCTCTATCTCTCCTTCCCCTCTCAGTTTCTCTCTGTCCTACCCAATAGAAAGAGAGAGAAAGAGAGGGAGGGAGAGAGAGACAGAAAGACAGAGAGTGAGAAGGGGAGATAGAGAGAGAGATACCTGCACTGCTTAATCACTCATGAAGCTTCTTCACTGCAGTTGGGGACCAGGGGTTTAAACTGGGGTCCTTATGCACTATAACGTGTGTGCTCAACCGAGTCTGCCACCATCCACCCCTTCTGATAAGCTGTTATGTAGTTTATGACTTATACTATTTTCCTCTTTCTAACATAAACTTCTCTTAATCTTTCTCCAAGGTAGTTCTACTAGTAATAAATATCCTCAACTTTGGTTTTTAAAGATGTCTTTATTTCTCCTTCTCTTTTTAAGGATAATTTTACAAAGTAAAAAAAGTCTGGATCCCCCCCCTCCCAATACTTTCAGAGTTTTTTTGAAGGTTGTAGCAGGGGACCAGCCCTACTTGTATACCCTTGGATGAAGAATGATGTTCTTTTTGCATAAGGTACTCTTTGGTTAAGTGACACACATGGAGTGGTGAGGAAGAAAGGGACTAACTAGCCAGATCTGTGAAATCACCCCATGTGATTTGGGGGTGGAGGCCAGGAGGAGACACAGATGTTACAGTCAGATTTCCTCTCACATCCCCTCTCAACACTTGGAATATTTCATTTTGTTTGTTCTTGTGTGCAGGGCTCCCAGGAAATTCTCAGTTAATCTCTCTCTCTCTGTTTCTCTCTATCACTTTATTGAGGAAGTATTGATTCACAGGTAACCACTGTAATTCTTACCTTTGTTTTCTTACAGATAAGTTGTTTTCCCTCTGACTTCTTTCATGAATTTATCTTTGAGTTTCTGTAATTTGGGGAAGATATGCCCCAAAGTGGGATTTTTGTTTTGTTTTTGCATTCTTGTTTTACCCTGTGATCTCTGAGTTTCCCCAGTCTGTTCTTTGGTATTTGACATTAGGTTGGGTAAACTCTCTGTTATTAATGAATGATTCCACCTGTCCCTTTCTCTCCTCCTTCTTCTGAAATTTCCAGTACATGTGTGTTAGACCTTTTGTCCCATAAAACTTGGATAGCATGTTCTTCTTTTTCTTTGTTCTCTATGATTTTTTTTTTTAAGTTTCAAGAATTATATTCATATTCTCTAGCTGAGAGATTCCTTCTTTGGCTGTGTTCAGTTTAGTCAGTCCATCAAAGGTGTTCTTCATTTTTATTAATGTTTTTTATATATCTCCTATTTCTTTTTTGTCATTTCTTGGGATTTCCAGGGTGTTTTTTTTTCTGCTTATATTGTCCATCTGTTCTTGCATGCTGCCTTCTTTATCCCTCAGCATCCTTGACATATTAACTATAATTGTTGTTAATTGAAAGTTTAATAATTCTTTATTTCATTTTATCTTATTTCACTTTATTTATTGAGTAGAAGCAGAGAGAAATCAAGAGGAAAGGGGAAGATAGAGAGCAAGAGATAAAGAGAGAAACCCAAAGACTTGCTTCACCACTCCTGAAGCTTCCCTCTTGCTGGTGGGAGCTTGAACCTGGGTCCTTGCACATTGTAAAGTGTTCAGTCAATCAGGTTTGCCACTGCCTGGCCCGGGTCTGATAATTCGAACACTCTCATCCTATCTGAATCTGGTTTTGACACTTGCTCTGCCTTTTTTTTTTTCTTCCCCCTTTTTTCTTTTTCCTTATTTGCCACCCGGGTTATCACTGGGGGCTCGAGCCAGTGCCTACATGAGGAATCCACCACTTCTGGCAGCCATTTCTTTCTTTTCTTTTTTTTTAAGTACTTTATTTATTTTATTTTTGAGAGAGATGCAGAGAGACACACAGAGAGAAACACCAAAGCACTGCACAGCTCTGGCTTCTGGTGGTGGGGGGATTGAACCTGGGACTTCGGAGCCTCAGGCATGAGAGTCTCTTTGCACAACCATTATGCTATCTACCCCCACAGCCATTTTTTTCCTTTATTTTTCCTTTTCTTTTTAAGATTTTTTAAAAAATTATTTATTTATTTATTCCCATTTTTGGTTGCCCTTGCTCATTTATTGTTGTAGTTATTGTTGTCATCATTGTTGGATAGGATGAGAGAAATGGAGAGAGGAGGGAGAGAGAAAGATAGACATCTGCAGACCTGCTTCACCGCCTGTGAAGCAACACCCCTGCAGAAGGGGAGCCGGGGGCTCGAACTGGAATTCTTACTCCGGTCCTTGCACTTTGCACCACGTGCGCTTAACCTGTTGCGCTACCACCCGACTCCCCCCTTTTCCTTTTCTTTTTCATTTGTTAGGACTGAGAGAAAGTGAGAGCGGAGGGAAAAATAGAGAGGGGGCGAGAAAGAGAGACACCTGCATCATTGCTTCACTTCTTCTGAAGGGAGGGACCAGGGATTAGAACCTGGGTCCTTGTGCATGTTAATGTGTGTGCTCAACTGGGTACAGCACTGCCTGGACTCCACATTGTGTTTTTTTGTCTGTGGCATCTGGTAGTTTTGTTGCTAGCCATGCTTCATGTATATGGTAAAGGAACTGCTATCACTAGATCTTGATGTGGCGAGGATGCATGGTGCATGTGGGGCAATCTGGTTCTGTGATTAGATTTCACTCTCTTAGTCAGCTTGTGTCTGTGGACTGTGAGCCTCACAAGTATATTTTGGTGGGAGAAGATGGCTAGAGTGGATATAGTTTGATAATTCCCTTTTCCAGGCCATTTAGATTCTGTTAGTATCTATGGTTAGATTTTGGTTAACTATTTTCTCCTGAGGATAGATCTCATTAAAAAGAGCAGAAAGCTCTGATACATTAAGCTTTTCTTTCCTCTGATGGAATCTCAAGGGGGATTTTTCATCAGTATTCACTATGATCACATAATCAGGTTGCTGAAAGTAAATCTCACAATATTGCGGAGATCCTGCAATAACAGAACCCTGGAGTTTTTGTCACTCAGAGGTGTTTTTCGGTGAACCTCATTGCAGTTCAGTTTTCTATACGCACAACTATTCTCCTCCTCCTCCTCTTCCTCTTCCATTTCCCTCCTTCCTTGCCTTATCAGAGCATCATTCCCTCAGGCTATTGGTGGTGCCTGGGATTGAACCTAGGACCTCTGACATGAAAGTCCTGTGAGCTACCAATACAACAATATTATTCTTCAACAATAAGCTTAAACTGCAACTACTGTAGAACTAATTAAGGAAAATCGCTCTATAATTTAGATATAGCTGGAACTAGTATATCCCTCTCCAAAACCATTTCATTTTAGTGTGTTAGGAAAAAAAATTTTGAGCCAAAATATCTCATCTCAATTTTTTTTTCTTTGTAGTTGGACTATCTTGACGTCGGGTTTTTAAAAATTTTTTTATATTTATTTATTTTTCCCTTTTGTTGCCCTTGCTGTTTAACATTGTTGTGGTTATTGATGTCGTTGTTGTTGTTGGATAGGACAGAGAGAAATAGAGAGAGGAGGGGAAGACAGAGACGGGGAGAGAAAGACAGACACCTGCAGATCTGCTTCACCGCTTGTGAAGCAACTCCCTTGCAGGTGGGGAGCCGAAGGCTCGAACCCGGATCCTTAAGCCAGTCCTTGCACTTTGCGCCATGTGCGCTTAACCTACTGCGCCACCGTCGGACTTCCATCAGGTTTCTTTGTATGATGTCATCTCCAAGTTACCCCAGCCTGCAACGATCTCTTTTTGATGATGAGTAGCAGTCGTTCTGTAAACAAACCGCTTAGCAGTCGAACACACATTGTCTTGTTTTCCTTGTTGTTGATGTTCATTCCTAAGCCTTGCCTTATTAATATGTCAGAGTATTTGTACACAGCACCTGTCTTCTTCTTTCCTTGTGTCGCCCACAGGACTCAACACACAGTGGGTGCATGGTAGGTGTTTGCTAATTTGCTAAGTGATTGAAACATGAGTTGACTCATACAGTCAAGGTTTTCATATGATGTTTCACTTAGTTTTTTGTTTTGTTTTTGTTTTTTACCACTGTACATAACAGAGGAACATTTACAAGCCTCCTGCAAAGTACTCAGGTTTCTGCATTGTCCTCTATCATAGACGATATCCATGTCAGGAAAGGAGACATGGAACAATATGTCTCTTGCCTCCTACTCTGATTTCTATTAACAGTCAATGCATGGAGAATAGACAGCTCTCTGCCATGAATTGCAACATTTACATTGGCTTTTAATATGCCTTCTGGCATTTCAGTTTTCTGTTCACAGCAGGCAACCTCACTCATGCTGAATCCTCTAATATTTGTACCCAGATAAATGCTTAGAGAGCTGTGAAAGGTATTCCTGCTTCGATTCCACATTGTTTCAGATGATTATCAATGACACAATGGGAAGTGCATCTTTCAGATCTAATTTAAAATAGTGGGTTGTATTAGTTCCCCAGAATTTACATAGAATTTTCTGCTATTGAAGATGAGTGTTTATTTCTCTGTTGAGTTTTGTCACCTGTATATGTTTGCTCCTGGATTGTGTCATTGTCTGAAACTTGAGAAGGGCTGTGTCTCAGCTGCCTCCACCACCAGGCACTTGTGCAGTGTTCATACCTGAAAGCAGACAGGGAGTAGAGAAACAGAACAGTGGATAGTGGGGGTGCAGTGTGGTAAGAAAGCAGCGGAGGAGAAAATGCATATTTAAACATGGTTTTAGCTTTTAGTAATCAGACTTGAGAGGAAGGGAATAAAATGTCACTTTGTAATAATTGTTCATTTTTGTGTTATGTCAATAATTATGTAGATGAGCTTAAGAAATATTTTTAAAAGCTTTTTCCTCTTCAGGATCCTTTGTGTCCAAAAGATACATGTTGTACATGAGACAAAAGTAAAAGAAAATCATTTTATTTTCAAAGAGAACATTTTTCCCCACAACTTTCTGTATTTGTAATATAATAGTTTTTTTTTTAAATAAAAATGGGGAATGAGACTTCTGATTTAGAAATGTGCGCATGTATATTGTGGATTTCCCCCTATTGCCAGGTTTTAAAGCTCTAGGCCAACTTCTCCAGATAGAGATAGAGACAGAAACAGTGAGAAGGAAAGAGCATTGAAGCTTCGCCCCAGTGGGCTAGGGGCCAGGCATATGGCAAATCAGGTACCCCCCCAGGTGAGCCATTGCTCATATGCTTTGGATTCTTTTAAAGGTCTTTTGTGTGGGGTTTAGAATGGTAACTTTGAATTTTAATGAATTATCTTCAGGAGAATATTGGAATGATTGATGAATTCATTTTTCTTTATTGGTTTATTGCTTACCTTGGCGGTTGCTGTCAGAAAAGCAACCAAAAAACAAGAAATTATTTAAGTTTTAATTCTGTTGCTTATTTTATTCTGTTGGGAATTTTTAGAAGTTTAAATGAGGCATAATTATTAGGTAGAGGTGCTGGAACTAGGGCAATTCCCTGTTTTCCTCCCCCCCCCAGATGAAAAAAATTCATCAATAAGTATTCAGGATAGTTAATACATTCATTTATTCATGAATGACATCATCTTCTAACTTTCTACAGATGGTCTATCTTGCAGAAACATTTAAATATTCATCTAAAGTATTTTATGCCATCGTGTTTTCATTTTGACAAACCCAAGCAAGTTATTCTTTCCTTAAATGTGCAAATAAAACTGTAGTAACAGCAAATGTGACATAATCAAGGGACTATGTAATTCTATCCAGTATATGACCTCTGTTCACGTTGCTTTTTATTATGTATAACAAAATGCCTTCGTTGAATGTGATTGTATAAGTGATGGTCAAGAAGACAAAATGGGCTTGATCTTTCAGTGATAAGCTTTGTGTAGTTTCACATATATTGACTTTTCAACAATGCACACCTGAAATGTAATGGAATGTGATGTCACCAAAAGATAAAAAGTAAAAGTTACAGGGAAGGGACAAAAATGTAACAAAATATTGATCCATACTTTTGTTAAACAAACAAAGCACAGTTGCCAGACACATTAGTATAGTATGTGTGGTTTCTCTTAACAGCAGACTATATTTCAGATTCAGGCTTAGACAGGAAGCTGAATATTACCCAGCAAGAGAACCAACACTGAATTCACAACATAAGGTCATGATATAGGTCCCCACCCTTTTGTTAATAACTGTTGAAAAATAATTTTGTGATGTGAAATTAGTGGCTTTTATTCTACAAGTAAACCAGGGATTTGGTATGGTATAAAGGGAAAAATAAAAAGTGAAAGGCTTAACCATCTCTGCCAAGAATGTGTAGCAAGCTTGGGGGAGGGTGCTGATCTCAGGAAAGGGCTCACTAATTAAACATGTTATTGTCCCACTGCTCTTTTGCTTTTGCTTAAGTTGATTTTTTTCCCTTTCGCTAAGTGTTTTCTTTCATCCTGCCTTTGTTTTTTAAGTCGTGCCTTTAGAGAACAACTTTTTCTTGGAATGTTTGCCCCATTGTTGTTCTGTGTCTGACTTTGTCTCATGTTCTTGGGTCTTTCTTACAGGCACCACATTCCAAACACAAGCCTGTCTTTGCTTAACTTAATGAAAGAAATAATTAGAATAGGAGCTGAAAAGTGGGGCCTGTTATGTTATGGTTATGCCCTTGAAAATGTCAAATTAGCAAAGCCTATTTTATAGCTCATTCCTAAAAAAAAAAAAAAAAAAGTGTGTTGCCTTATCAATGAATACTCATAAACCTGTTCACTAATCTCATTTTCTTTAGTTATATATCCTATTCACTCATATCTTTATATGTAGAAGAATAGGTTATGATGATTTTTCTCCATTTTCTATTATCATTTAAAGGGGAAAAACTGTCTTTTGAAGTCAAACTCAAAATTGACAGTGAGTTAGAAGCCAGTCAGTTAAAGCCTGACTTTTACTCTGTAATCTTGGTCTGGTACTTTGTGACATTGTGGAAGGGAAAAAATCATACTACAAAGCTTTTCTAAGGCTCCTAGCATGAATTCTACTAAAATAGATTTCACACAATTAAAATGTATTTTATTGCAGTAGAAAACACACACACACACACACACACACATACACACATCATCATCATCATCATCATCATCATCATCATCATCACCATCACCACAGCCTCTGTACCTCTTTTCTGCTGTACTTTCCTCTGTTCTGCCCAAATCTAAAATCAGATGAAAGCAGTTTACTTTGGAAGCATATGAAGTGCCACCACATAGAAACACTGATATTTTTGTAGGACAGCTCATGTCAACTACCATTGTCCCTCCACCCACAGATTTATTTATTCATTTTATAAGAAATGGACCAAGGCACCACTCCAACATATGCAGTGCCAGAGATTGAACCCAGGACCTCATGCGTTAACTCCTGCATGCTACCTTCTGAGCTCTCTTTTTGACCATCTTGTTATTGTTATCAAAATTTTCTTAACTATGGGGAAATAGGGTTTTGAGAAATGTATTCAATAAATGCCAACATAAAAAGAAGTATGCCAAACTAAATCATTTATTTCAATACCAAAATGAAGAAAAATCTGAGAAGTTACAATATAATGACCCAAAACATGCTGTCTGACCTCACAATCCTTGTTTGCCAAGAGCAAGAGTATTTTTTAAATATTTATTTATTCCCTTTTTGTTGCTCTTGTTACAGTTTTATTGTTGTAGTTATTATTGTTGTTGTTACTAATGTCATTGTTGTTGGATAAGAGAGAGAGAAATGAAGAGAGGAGGGGAAGACACAAACGGGGAGAGAAAGACCTGCTTCACCACCTGAAGCGACTCCGTGAAGCTTGAACTGGGATCCTTATGCCAGTTTTTGCACCACGTGCGCTTAACCCACTGCGCTGCCGCCCGACTCCCCTGAGCAAGAATATTTTAAATTAGTAAAGATATAAGTCATAGACCATTAAAAAAAAACCAAACAAATGGTCAGCTTTAGTTCATCTTAAGTACAAATAATTTCCAAAGCCAGGGCAACAAAACATTGAATGTGACTTAATGCTTCATGAATTTGCTCTAATAAATCCCCAAACTTTCTGTTACAATGTTTAATTATTTCTAAATATGAATATTCATCTAAAGTATTTTAATTAATTAATTTTAATATTCTGACAGTACATGTTGAGTATTTTCCTGAAGCTTAGAAGCAGGTATTAGTAATATTCCCATTATAATTCATGTAAACAAACTTCAGCCCAGCCTTTTGTCCCAGCTCTCAGAAATTCCCTGTAGTCTATTTGAAAATCAATCATATTGTAATGTAGCATTCAATTGCCAGGCGGCTCTGAAGCTTCTCTGTGTTGTTAATTGAGGTCGACATGACCAGCCCACCCCAAAGTAATGCTCTAGTGGCATCACTTTGACAGTAATGGGGATGAGGACAGGGACATTTGTTTTCTAAAACTCAGCCTTCTTTTTAAGAAAGGGGACTGAAGTATTCATGGGAAACTAGAGTCACATCTTTGTGTTTGTTTACACAGTTATAGTCTAGGAGAATTCTAATTTTGAGAAACACAATATAAGATTAGTCAAGGGTGAGAAAAAGTATATACATTTGCCTTTGAGAATGCTAATATTCCATACTTCATACACCATTAATACCAGGGTCCAACCCTAACTCTTTCTAGTTTCTAAAAGTGGACACATGGAAGGAAAGGTTCACAGGTCTTTTTAACTGGAAGAGTGAAGAAAAGCTTAAAGGAATAGTGAGGGGGAAGCCTGTGGTGATTGTTTATGGCTTTCAGCATAAGACTGAGTATCATGAGTGTGAAGAGTCTAGTTATCACCTGAGGCTGTCAGCATAGGTGTGCTTGTTACCTCCCCAAATTCACCCTGGTATGACTTGAGTTCTTATTACAATTATACTTACTAACAGAGGCTGGGACTTGGAATTACACCCACCCATTGCTAAAACAGGTAGGTCAGCCGCATGCTTTACATAAGTGTGGTCTTCTCTCAACCACCCTGACACTCCAACACATCCACAAGGTTTGATGCGTCTGCGTAAGTGGTCAACAAGTTCAAGGCAAAGAGCTATTTATTAACTTGCCTCCAGCAAATAGGTTTCCCTCCCTCCCTTCCTTCCTTCCTTCCTTCCTTCCTTCCTTCCTTCCTTCCTTCCTTCCTTCCTTCCTGTCTTTTTCTTTTCTTTTCTTTTTGGCTTATTTTATTTTTATTATATTTGATAGTACAGAGAGAAATTAAAGGGAGAGAGAGACCTGCAGCACCACAACACTGCTCATAAAACTTGCCCCCTGCAGTGAAGACTGGGGGCTTGAACCTGGGTACTTGCATATGATAACATATACACTCAACCAGTTTTGCCATCACCCAGCACCCAAACAGAGATTTTTTATATTCATTTATTATTTCATTTATTTAGGCACATGACTAGTGTAAAGCCCAGGCCTTTGGGCTTTAATTTCTTGACTTTAAAAAAAATATTTATTTGATAGAGACAGCCAGAAATCGAGAGTGAGAGAGAGAGAAAGAGAGAGAGAGAGAGAGACCGACCCCAAGACCTACAACACTGCTTCACCACTTGCAAAGCTTTCCCTCTGCAGGTGGGGATTGGGGGCTTGAACCCAGGTCATTCTTAACTGTAACATATGCGCTTAACCAGGTGTGCCATCACCTGGTCCCCAAACTGAGAGATTTTTAACAGTATGGTCCATCAGTGACAGAAAAGCTGGATTGTAAAATTGTGGTCCCAGACTACACAGACAGTATTAAGTATTCAGTCATAGATGAGGTTACCGTTAGAACATAAGACTAGAGGAAATCTAGCAATAAACCAGTTTATTAAAGGCAGGTAAAAAAAAAGGCAACAAGAGTGAATTGGTTCAGAGAGTTGCACAGGGGCAGCTGAACTCAGACCTAAAGTCAAAATTGGCCCCAACAGCAGGGAAGAGAGGTGAGAAGGAGAAAGCAGAGTGCAGAAGGGGAAGTCACTGAGTGGGGGCCTCATCTAGCCTTCACTTCAGGGAGAACAAGTGTCACCATCCTAACAATTAGTTATTCATGCTCCCTCTCAGTTGCACTTTAGAGGGTCAAATTAAACTCTGAAGGAGCCGACACTGTGGGAAGGGAAGCTCTCAGCGACCTAAATATTTCTGGGCCCATGTCTCAGTGAAAGTCTCTTAAGTAATATCTGGTAGAATAGCTTTTCTAAAATGCAAATCTTTTTTTTTTTTTTTTTGCCTCCAGGATTATCACTGGGGCTCAGTGCCAGCTCTACAAATCCACTGCTCCTGGTGGCCATTTTTCCCCATGGTTGTTGCTGTTGTTGCTGCAGCTGTTGTTGGATAGAAATTGAGAGGTTGCTCAACAAATTGTTTGGCTTCATATGTTAACTCTCTTTTCAATCACCAGGTTCCAGATGCCACCAGGATGCTGGCTAGGCTTCCCTGGATTGAAGACCCCACCAATGTGTCCTGGAGCTCAGCTTCCCCAGAGACACACCTTACTAGGGAAAGAGAGAGGCAGACTGGGAGTATGGACCGACCAGTCAACGCCCATGTTCAGCGGGGAAGCAATTACAGAAGCCAGACCTTCTACCTTCTGCAACCCTCAACGACCCTGGGTCCATGCTCCCAGAGGGCTAGAGAATGGGAAAGCTATCATGGGGTGGGGGGGTTATGGGGATTGGGTGGTGGGAATTGTGTGGAGTTGTACCCCTCCTACCTTATGTTTTTGTTCATTAATCCTTTCTTAAATAAAAAATTAAAAAAAAAAAAAGAAATTGAGAGGTGAGGGTGAGATAGAGAAGGAGAGAGAAAGATAGAGACCTGCAGACCTTCTTCACAGCTGGTGAAGTGGCCCCCCTGCAGGTGGGGAGGAGGGACTCAAATCAGGTCCTTGTGCCTGTCCTGGCACTTCGCACTATGTGCACTTAACCTGGTGCACTACTGCCTGCCCCCCGAAAATGCAAATCTTCTTACTTTGATCCCTCCAGAAGCCCCATCACATTTCAGGGAAAGTGCAGATTCTTTAAGATGGCTCTCATCATCTGTCGTGAGCTTTGGTTTATGTCCTGCATGGTGTGAACCAACAATGCTTTAGACTTTACCCTCTTTTCTCATACTCTTGTGTTTTGACCCATACCCTTCTGGAATTTCTTGTTCTACCTTCCTCTGCTTTACATTGATGCTACCTCATCCATTCAGCTTCTCTGCTGAGTCCTCTTCTCACATAACACTCTATGCATGCCTGTTGGCACAGTATTTGGCTTGGGTGCTGCTTGACCGACCAAGCAGTCTTCCACATTGACTGAAGCTCTTTGATGAATGTCTAGCTGCATGGTTCAGATGACACTGAGTGTAGGGAAGGATTGTTCAGAACTTGCCCAGTTTGATGGCCTGTTTGAATTAGTTCAAGCTTGTTAATGATAGCTTCCTATGTGCACTGAAGGAGCCATCCTAAAACTTTCATAGGCCGCTCTTGTTTGGCTTCTGTTTCTCAGTAGAGGCCTTTGTGGATCTTGGAGCCTTATGAGTTTGGACTCTATAGGAGAAGCTCTGTAACTGATGGAATTCTAATTATGCCTTTGCTGTCAGGGTGGTTTTCCAGGTTTTATATTTTGGAGAATGGCAACACCTAAAGAAATAATACAGTTTTCTGTCTTTGAAACCTTGATGGAGACTCTCCTTGGCTATTGCTTTGATCCATGATTCTTGAAGTTCACACTGTGGGCTCTTTAGCAGATGTCTGAAGATGCTTCTAAAAAAGTCAATTGAAAATCCTTCAGTGACAACCAAGAGAAAACGAGACTCTACAGCCAGGAGTCCTCAAAGGTTTTCATGAAAAAGCACCTGTCAGGCATATCGCACTGTTGCATAGTCAGTGCCTCCTCACTTGTTGCTGCTATTGTGAAAACATTCACCTATTGACAGCTGTGTGAAAAGTTGCCATCAGTGGGATGGACATCAGCTGATCCTTCAAGGAAAGAACCTCTGCATTTATTTATTTATTTATTTACCACCAGGGTTATCACTGGGTCTTGGTGCCTGCACAACAGATACACTGCTCCCAGCAACCTTATTTCTATTCATTTATTGATTGATTGATTAAACAGCGAGAAACTGAGAGGGAAGGGGAAGATAGACGGAGAGAGAAAGAGAGACTCCTTTTTAAAAATTTACTTAAAAAAGGAGACATTAACAAAACCATAGGATAAGAGGGGTATAACTCCACACAATTCCCATCACCAGATCTCCGTATCCCACCCCCTGTGGGAGTATGGACCCAAGGTCATTGTGGGATGCAGAAGGTGGAAGGTCTGACTTCTGTAATTGCTTCCCCGCTGAACATGGGCATTGACTGTTTGATCCACACTCCCAGCCTGCCAGAGAAAGACTCCTTATAGCACTGCTTCACTGCTTGTGGAGCTTCCCATCTATATAGGTAGGGACCAGGGGCTTGAACCAAGATCCTTGCAGGTAGTAATGTGTGTGCTCAAGCTAGTGCACCCAGCCTCTAGGAGCTCCTGCCTTTAGAGAAGACAGTTACAGTTTCTCCTTGCTTCCAAACCATGGTACCTGGGTGGCTGACAGTATGTCTTCAGAATTTTCTTCTCGATTTCACCCCTCTCTTGTGTATACATTTATTATATAGATTACATAGATTGTATAGTGAGTATAGTATACGTCACATCAACCTTATATATTGTAGATGTATAGATATAGGATGTCTATGCAAGGAGACATAATAAATGCTTATATACACAAATATGTATGTAGGATGTATATTTTATTACACAAGGTAAAGATGGGATCTATATATCCTAAAGAATTTCTTGGTAAAAGGCAGCCACCCTTTACAATTTTCAGAGAAAAAAAAGGTGTTTTTAAGGGGAAAAAAATCTAGAAAAAAATGTTGAAAATGTTTTTCCATCACTTGGTTTGTAAATGATCGATAAAAGGACCTACAAACCAGCCATAGAGTTTTAGTAGTAGGTGGTGCTTAGGGGTGTAGTCCTCACCCCTTGATTTTTTAAAAGAAAAGTTAGAAGTCTAGATCTTTATGTAAAGTCACTCAAAGTTTAAATATTGACACTCACTTAAAACAACACTCTGCAAGTCAGATAAAACATATTCAGAAATTGGTGTATTGCACCAAAGTAAAAGACTGGGGTGAGTGGGAGGGAGAATACAGGTCCTGGAAAAGGGTGACAGAGGACCTAGTGGGGGGTTGTATTGTTATGTGGAAAACTGGAAAATGTTATGCATGTACAAAAATATTGTATTTACTGTCAAGTATAAAACATTAATTCCCCCATAAAGAAATTAAAAAAAAAAACCCAACATATTCAGGGCTGGATTGTGACTCCTCAATTAGACCAAGGTCAGACTGCACACAGTGGGGCCTGGTGGCATTCCTGGTAGCTCAGCTCTGGTTCTGGTCACCACAAAACCCTTCTACTGTTTTTTCCCTTTTGTTGCCCCTGTTTTTTTTTTTTTTTTATTGTAGTAGTTATTACTGTTGTCGGTTAGGACAGAGAGAAATGGAGAGAGGAGGGGAAGACAGAGAGGGGGAGAGAAAGACACCTGCAGACAACCGGGATCCTTACGCCCCCCGTCCTTGCGCTTTACACCACTTGAGCTTACTTAACCCGATGCACTACCGCCCGACTCCCGGTAATGCAGTTTTTTAAATCATCTAATAAGGTACAGTCTACTCGAATGCTTGTAAGGCCCACAGGAAATAGGTCAGTTCTGATTGGCTAGGAGCCTCCTCATGCCAGGTCTGGGTGAGCGGCTTTGTGGTGATCAGAAACAGAGCTGAGCTGCCAGGAAGACCACCAGGCCCACTGCGTGCAGTCTGACTTTGATCTAATTGGGAATAAATAAGTATTAAAAAAAAACGCATTACTTTTCCTAGCAGCGCTGCATTAATGCAATGGTTAGAGGAAGCGTTTAGAAAATATTTAATAAAATAATGATAGCAGAAAAAACTGACCAGAAATTTAGATTTCTTGATTACAAGAGTATTTTAACTATTACATTTTAGGTGATTTAATAATTTCCATTGTGATTTAATAATCCCCACTATTAAATCACAGAAATTATTTTGATATATATACATATACATATATATGTATTATTTGATAACTATTTCCTCAGTATTTGGATGTAAGTTGAATTTTGAATGAGTACTATTACTTTCTTTTCCCTCTCTGCTGTGAATGGTTAAAAAAATAAAAATAGGGAGTCGGGCTGTAGCGCAGCGGGTTAAGCGCAGGTGGCGCAAAGCACAAGGACCGGCATAAGAATCCCGGTACGAACCCCGGTTCCCCACCTGCAGGGGAGTTGCTTCACAGGCGGTGAAGCAGGTCTGCAGGTGTCTATCTTTCTCTCCTCCTGTCTGTCTTCCCCTCCTCTCTCCATTTCTCTCTGTCCTATCCAACAACGACAACAACAATAATAACTACAACAATAAAACAACAAGGGCAACAAAAGGGAATAAATAAATAAAATAAATATTAAAAAAAATGAAAAAAATAAAAAAATAAAAACAAAAAGCGTGTCCTGTCTTGTTGGGCACTTAAAAATGTCTCCACCATATTAGCAAAGTCCTGTGGGTGTGACGGGGTGGGGGGTTGACACAGTGGATAGAGCACAGGACTTGCTTGCTTGAGGCCCAAGTTCTGTTCTGGGTGTGCTTGAGTGGTACTTTTAATGTAACTCATTAAAACAAAAACAAACAAAAAACAACTCTGTTATTTGGAAGTAGCCATAGTAACTCACATTTTTCCTTTGACAGTTAATATATTTTGAGAAGAAAATAAAAATCTAACAAATTTTCTTTTCTTCCCTCATCCTCTTCTGTTCTTACCAGCCACCCCTACTTTCAAAGGCATTTGTAGTGTAATCAGATTTCTCTAGTCAGAGAAAGGGCGGCTGGCTCCCTCTCAGCTGCTTCTTCCTCGATATCTGTACCTTTTGTTCTGTACCTCTTGTCCTTCACACTCCCATCCCCAACCACCCGTCACTGGTCTATTTCCCCATCTTCAGTGAGAAATTACATTCAAGGGGAATTGAAGTGTTTGTATTTTCAAATCATCTTGTAAATGTTGCTGCTGTGTTGTACACTCATGTATTGGTATGTTAGTGACATTTCTGGTCCTGTGCTTTTGACTGTTGACATTCTTGAAGTTGTTGATAATAGAAAAGTTTGGTTTCTGACTCTGGGGTTTTATAAAGTATTTATGACTCCTTTCTTCAAATAAGAGTTCATTCGGCTTTGCCAACGCTTTCATGATTTATGCATGTATATACTTCCCCATTTTGTTTTTCTGAAATGTAATTTAATTCAGATAGTAGTTAGTTCCAAAGTTACAGAAACTACTGAATGCCAGTTTCTGAAACCCATTTCCCTAGAATACTTGAAGTATGCTTTCGTTTTGATTGGCTTCTTTCCCCTGGTATTTAGATGCTTTTGTTTATTAAATGTTAGTAAAATGTTATCCTGAAATCCCTCAGTGTGTTTCTTATCAGACTCTGAACTTGCCCACCTATCATCTGAGATTGGTGCAAAACCAGTTTAAGGAAAAACCAAAAATGGTTAAATCCCTAGAACTATAAGCTTACCAAAAAGAAAAAGAAAAAAGTATGTTTCAGGTTGTAGAATCCCCCGGGATGTGATCAGCTTTCTTGTATTTTTAAAAGGTGTTTGATTATAGATAGAGTGGAGGGAAGCTAAAAGAGGAATTTTAATCTGTGTTCATTTTGAATATTTTTGTGATGTGTAATATAGGTAGAAAGTCCAAATGAAAATACAGTAATTAAAAAGAGACTATAGTACCTTCCTTAAATTTGTTTTACAACTCTGTGGTTCTCACACAATCCATTATAGTCAAGTTGGCGAGGGAGAAAATGGGAACTAAAGGTAGGAAGTGTATTCCCGTAGTTGCTTTGGCAAGGAACACAAGTTCTCTCACTCCTAGTACAGAACTCTCCACTGGAACAGGCTGTAAGCTGCACTGTTCTTGGGAACGCCCTCTGACTAGACAGCAGCACGTCCTCACATTGCTAGCTTTACGTTCTGTGCAGAGATGTGACTGTTAAGGAAAACCATGTGCTTGCACAGAACGTACTGTATCTCACTACTTGGTGAATTGTTTCCTTCACAGAGTGGCATGATATATACAGGAAAAGTGAACCAGAGTTCCTTTCCAGGCACTTTAACCACCCCAGCTTGATTTGAACGAAGCAAAATAGACTCAGCATAGCCAGAACAATGTGCACCTATGTGACCTAACTTCTCAGGAAATGTCCTTAGAGGGGTTGAGATGCTATTTGTATGTAGCGTTCATTTGTGGAGTGTGTTAAAAGAAGTGTCCTTGGAAAATACTAGATTACACATTTAAAAAAATACAAAAAGGAAACTTTTCTAAAAATACAGGTTTTCAAGTTCTTTTCTGGGTGAATCTTATAGTTGGAGTGGACTTTTATTAAGATACTTAATACAACTTTCCTTTAAACTAGGGTAATATAATCTGTAAACTTAACTTTCCTCCTGCTACGTCTGGATTTTCTCCTGTTTACCAACCTTGAAGTGCTTATATACACATAATGACACTGTCTAGATGATTTTTAAATAACTTATTTCATAAGAAAAAGAGGGTCAGAGAAGCCAGAGCACCTCTCCTGTGAGTGTGGTGGTGGTGGGGGGTCATCCCTGACTTCCTACTTATGCAACTCCTACACTCTACCTGTTGGTTATATTTTTTTTAATTCTTATTTTATCTTTTTTTTTTTTTGCCTCCAGGGTTATCACTGGGGCTCAGTGCCAGCACTACAGATCCACTGCTCCTGGAGGCTAGTTTTCCCATTTTGTTGCCCTTGTTGTAGTTGTTATTATTGTTATAGATGTTGTTGTTGTTGGCTAGGACAGAGAGAAATCAAGAGAGGAGGGGGAGACAGAGAGTAGGAGAGAAAGATAGTCACCTGCAGACCTGCTTCACCACTTGCAAATCATTCACCCCTGCAGATGGGGAGCTGGGGGCTCAAACCGGGATCCTTATTGCTGGTCCTTGCACTTTGCACCATGTGCACTATGCTACCTGGCCTGCTTATCTTATCTTCTTTTCAAAATTTTTATTTGCATTTTTTAAAAGGTTTGTTTATTTATTTACCTATTAGGAGGGAGGGAGGGAGGAAGGGAGAGAGAGAGACAGAGAGAGAGAGAGAATGAGTCAAAGTATCACTTTGGCATATATGATGATGGGGATTGAATTTGAGGCCTCTTGCTTGAGAGTCTAAGGCTTTATCTACTACACCATCTCCCAGACCACATAATTTATCCTTTTATTCTATAAAACGTTGTTAAAATATACATGTATAAAGAATATGCACATGGCTAAACTGAATTTCCCAAAGTGAAAGTCTCATGTAGTCTGCGCCCAGGTGGTGATGCCTATCATTGACATCCCCAGCTCCTGCCTCACTGAAGGGAACTGTTACCTTGGCTCCTGACTCCCCAACGGAACTTGGTCTGTTTTGGGGAACTTTGGGGAAATGGAATCACATGGTGCAGATTTGTTCCTCAGGTTTCCTGCCCTCAGCATCACACTTGTGAGGATAGGGCTGTTTGTTCCTTCTTACTGCTCTCTAGTTTCCATGGCATGGATGTGCCACAGTGAAATCATCTGTACTATAGTGGGTAGACATTTGGGCTGATTCCAGTTTGGGGCTATTATAATTAGTGCCACCATGAATGTTCTTGTGTGTGTCATTTGATAAACCTGTGAGCATGCTTCTTTTTTTTTTTTTTTTGCCTTCAGGGTTATTGCTGGGGCTCAGTGCCTGTACCATGAATCCACTGCTCCTAGAGGCTATTCTTTTTCCCCTTTTGTTGCCCTGTGAGCATGTTTCTGTTGAGTTATGTACTGCGTGTAGAAATTCTGGGTTACAGATATATATCAGTTTTAGTAGGTCCTACTGTTTTACTGTAGTTGTGCTAGTTTGTATGCCCACAGGGAATATTTAGAAGCTCTTGCTGATGCGTAAATTACAAGTTCTGGTATTCTTTCTATGCTGGGACATAGAGATCTTCTTCATTCTTTTGACATTTAGGACCATTAAATTGTTTACTCCTCTAATACTGACCATAAAGGTTGTTTTCTTTTATTCTTGCTATTAAAGATAATGCATCAGGGAAAATAGCTTACCAGGTAGGGCATAGACCTTAACATACACCCAGCCCAGGTTTGAATCCTGGCACAGCATGGGAGTTCCACAGCATAAGTGGGGGAGGAGAGAGGCTCTGGGATTGTCTTTCTCTTTCTTTCTTTTTTTCTCTCTTTCTTTCTCTTTCTTTCTTTCTCTGTCTCTGAATTAAAAAAAATTACAAGTTGGGGTCAGATGGTGGCATACCTGGTTGAGTGCACACATTATAGTGCAAAGGACCCGGGTTCAAGCCCCCAGTCCCCACTTGCAGGGGGAAAGCTTTACACGTGGTGAAACAGTGCTGCAGGTATCTCTGTTTCCCCCTCCCTCTCTGTTTCCCTCTTCCCTCTCTATTTCTCTCTCTCTACCCAAAATAAATAAATAAATAAATAAATAAATAAAATTCTTTAAAAATTAGAAATTGATCTAGGAGTGTTGAGTGTGCACAAATGAGGCCCTGACACTGCCAAAAATAAATAGATAAATTAATGAGTTAAATGACTTTCAAAAATTTAAAATACACTCACCCCTTTACACCATAATTTATATTACACATTTGATATACAGTATAAGCTATTGATGGAATATATACTAGTGATTTTGGTTTCACTTTAAAAAAAATAATAATTTTAGACTTAGAAAAAGTTGCTAAAATAATAGAGTTCCCATTGTATCAAGAGCTTCTTCTATGTGACTACTTTACTTTAACTATGCTATATAGTATAGAGAACTAAGAAATTAACATTTTGAGCTTCTTCCAACTTTCTGCCAACAATTTCTGTTTTGTGCTTACTTTAAGGTTTCCCTGCCCGAACACTAAACGAACAGGTGTGTTAGAATGGTGTGAGAAGCCAAGATTGGGACATTGGGTGCTACACTGGGGTAGTTTTGCTTCTGTGCATTCATTGTTTTTTTTTTTTTTCTTCTTTTTACCATACCATTCATTGTTTTACCTACCGTAACATTCAGACTACCCTGTTTTAAAATTTTTTTCATTTTAAATTTAATTTATTTATTTTGGATAGAGATGGAAAGAATTTCAGGAAGAAGGAGAATGGGAGAGAAAGAGACCCCGTCTGCAGCACTGCTTCACCACTTGTGAAGTTTCCTACCTGCAGATGGGGTCTGGTGGTTTGAACCAGGGTCCTTGAGCATGGTAACATGTGTGCTCTATCACATGCCCCACCTCCTGGGTCTCCCTCCCCCTCTCCCCCACCCCCTTGCCTTTTTTTTTTTTTTAACCAGAGCACTGCTCAGTTCTAGCATATGGTGGTGCTAGTGATTTCAGTCTAGGACTTTAGAGCCTCAGACATGGAAGCCTTTTTAATTTTTAAATTTTAAACTCAGTCTTTAAAGAAATTGTTTTATTTGTTTGATAGGGACAGAAAGAAGCTGAGAGGGAAGGGAGAGAGAAGGAAAGAGAGACACACACACACATCTGCAGCCCTGCTCCACCACTTGCAAAGCTGTTCCCCAGCAGGTGTGTCGGGTTGCATCGCAGGGGAGAGAGAAGAGACCAGGAACTCGTGGCAGCAGAACGCAAATCTTTATTCATGCGGACATCCCAGAATTTGGTGTGAGCACAGCGGTTCAGGCCACATGGAGCTAGCAAAATGGCTACCTCCCACTATGCCCACCAGCCCTTCTCCTAGCGGAAGAGAAAAGAGCAAAGAGAGTGAAAGCAGAAGCAGGAGAGGCATTTATGGGAGAATTCCAGAAGTGGCAAGTCAGGACGGGATTGGCTAGGAAAGGGGGTGCAGAGAGGCAAAAGGCATGTTGGGAAGGTGCAGCGTCCTTAACAACTGTTGCAATGGTTTTAACTGAATTAGCAATACCCTGAGGGGATAGTGTGGTGGTGGGGATCTTTCAGACAAAACAATGATTATGTAAGCAGAGCAGGGGGGCTGGCTTTAAGGCCCAACACAGGTGGGGACTGGGGGCTTGAACCCAGGTCCTTGTGCACTATAACATGTGTGCTCAACTAAGTTCTTCACTATCAGACCCCATAAAAGTCTTTTTGTATAACTGTTATGCAGTCTACCCAGCTCCCACATTTTTTAAAATAATGCATTTAACTTTATTCTGAGTTTTCATCTTATACTGTTTCTATTATTATTTATCTTCTAGGTAGTTTATAATTTTTACTTTTAGAGTCCGGGCAGTGTTGTACCCAGTTAAGCACACACAGTGCAAAGTGTTAGGACCCAAGCAAGGATCTGGGTTCAAGCTCTCTGCTCCCCACCTGCAGGGGGAACACTTTACAAGGAGCAAAGCAGATCTGCAAGTGTCTTTCTGTCTCCCCCACTATCTACCCCTCCTCTCTCGATTTCTCTTCATCTTATCCAATAACATGGAAAATGGCTGCCAGGATCAGTGGATTCATAGTGCTGGCACCAATCCCCAACGATAACCCTAGAGGCAATAATTAATTAATTAATTAATTAATTAATTAATTAATTATAGATTTATTTCCTTTTTAGCCTAAGGTTTATTAGATGCACGTTTATGTTTCCATATCTGCAGATTTTTAACTGTCATTTTTTGTTATGTTTTTATGCAATTTTATTGTGGACAATGAATGTGAGTATGCTTTTTAAAAAAAGAATAGATTAAAATTTCAATTGTAGCTGATTATCTGGTCAATTTTTGTGATTATACTGTGTGTTTAGAAAAATGTTTATTGGATGTAATTCCAAATATATGCACCCACCAAGCTTGTTAATTATGTTATTCAAATTCTCAATATTTTTTACCTGTTTTTCATGTCATTCTGACCTCTCCATTTCTGTAAAAAATGTGTAAACATTCTCCATTATGATTTTTAGTTTGTTCTCATTTGAGTTATAACACATTTTTCTTTATATATTTTGAATCTTGCTTTGAATATATAAAAGTTTGTAATAACTTTTTTTTTCTTTGTAGAATAATAAGCCTTTTAAAAATCAGAGTGAGTCTTTATTCCACTTAATGCTCTTGCTTTAATATCAATGTACATCTTTTTCCATTTCTCAAAAACTCTGTTTCATATATATTTTCCTCATCTTTTCTCCTACTTCTATCAATTTTCAAAAATGTAACTTTTGAAAACAATATTTGACTGATTTTTTTCTCTCTTATGATGCTAACAAAAGTGCCAAGGTACAGAGTGGGACAGAAAGTACAAAATTCATTTAAAATATTTAAAAGAGGCCTTCAGAAACTCTCTCCCACCCTGCCTTCCCCAAGACACATGTTACATTCCCCACACTCTGCAGATGGTGTTTATGTCCTCTCTGGTCTCAACAGAGTGTTATGAAACAGAGAGATTATGTGAAAGTTGACTTATAGAACAATGACACTTCTTTGTCACCTCCTAAGTCCCTCTTAAAATAGAATCCTTCATTTAACATTTATTACACACACACACACACACACACACACACGTATTTAAGTTCTGATTTGTAAAAGGACTCATGAGAGAAACATTTAACCTTATAATGAATGTTGTTTGTGTTTTTCAGAATTCATGATGCAAACATGCAATTAAAAAATCAACAACATGAATTTCAGACAATTCAGAAAGAATTGGGGTACCTGAAAGAAGAGTTAGAAATTAAGTGTAGACAATCACAAATATACAGGTAAGGTCATTTTTAAAGATTTGAAGTTATTAAGATCAAAGAGTCCATGTAATACTGTACAGACATTCAGACATTTTGTAATCCAGCTCATATATATGATGTGGTGGAACAAGTGGAAATAACTTCACTTTATTATTACCTCAGCTAAATGGTTTTTCTAATAAAATTTAAATTATTCAATCATCTTTTTCTTTCCTTTTTCTTTTTTTAGTGTGATTTAGAATGAAAGCAGAAGTAACTTTTCTTCTTGATTCCTATTTCTTAGTGTATTTCAGATTAAGAACATGGTGGAACATTAATTTTTCAGTGTTTGACACTGACCTAAATGCAATAGAAATGGAAAAAAGAAGTCACTGTAGGCTCTAGTTTTCATTTTGTTTTATTTTACCAACGGGCTTATCCCTGGGGCTCACTGCCTGTACAGTTCAACCGCTCCCAGGGGGATTTTCTAAATGATAATAATAGGTCTCCTATATTTTTTAAATATCCCAATTTGAATGGTGTTTGTTGTGCTTTTATGTAATGTTTGGAGGAGTTATAATCCCTAAACATAAAACCTAATGTTTTAAAGAAACCAAGAAGTATAGTTTCTTTTCTAAAGATCGACTTAGATATATTGGAACTGTCAGAACAGCCAGAACAAGTCCTTTTTGAATCGAATATTTTCAGTTCTTAGGACATGAAATGAGCTCACTAACTATAGACATAGGTCCAGGGTAGCTAAAATTTTATGCTGGTTAAGTCAATGTTTTAAATGGTAGATTCTCCCCCTCCCCTTCAATTTATTCATTACCAGAACTATTGTTCTGTTAAAAAAAAAATTCCCAGGCTAGCCACCATTTTTTGTGTTCTGTCTGATGATTATCTACTGGTCACCTAGATGGCCTTTGTAAATGTCTTACAGGTGACTGCTGCCTAATGAATCAATGATAATTTAAGGGTGTTGGGCAGAAAGTGGGAGGGACACCCCATAGAGATTACCTAACACACTAGGATCTAGTTTCAAGCCCTTGGTCCCCACTTACAGGGTGGGTTGGTGCAGGGTGGGTTGGTGCAGGGGGGAAGGCTTACAAAAAGTAGGGTAGCACTGCAGATGTCTCTCTCTAAAAAAAAAAAAGGCTGCCAAGAATGGTGGAGTTATGGAGGCACTGAACCCTAGTAATAACCATGATGACAATTAAAAAGAAAAAAAAGGAGAAAAGACAATGATACTTAAAATAATAAATAATAAAATAATAAATGCTTACAAATTACCAGGACTGAGTAGTGGTGTACCTGGTTGAGTGCACATGTTACAAAGCATAAGGACCCAGGTTCAAGCCCCTGGTCCCCATCTGCAAGGAGGAAAGCTTTGCAAGCGGTGAAGCAGTACTGCAGGTGTCTGTCTGTCTCTCTTCCTCTCTATCACCACTTCCCTCTTGATTTCTAGCTATCTATATCCAATAAATAAATAAAGGTAGTTTTAAAAAGTTAGAAAAAAAAGTTTAACAAAAATTGGAGCCAAGCAGTGGTACACCTGGTTAAGCACTCACATTACACTGTGCCAGGACCCAGGTTCAAGCCCCTGGTCCCCAGCTGCAGAGGGAAAGCTTCACAAGTGGTGAAGCAGGGCAGCAGGTGTCTCTCTGTCTCTCTCCCTTGCTATCTACCCCTCCTCTCACAATTTCTCTCTGCCTCTATCCAATAATATATAAAAATATTTAAAAAATCACTATATAAAGGTAAGTGAGAAAAAAATCTGAACATATAGAAGTCTTAAGATGTAAATATGTTAATAGCAGATAAAATAAAATAAAATCATCAGAAAAAAGAAGAAATTGGTAATTCACTTTATAAAACCTGTAAAGTATATACTAAAAATCAGTATGGAATGTAGACATGCTTCATATAAAGCTGTGTGTAAATCTAATATTTCAAGTCAATTTTTATTTTAAATATTTTAATGGTTTTTACTTTTGAAGAATTTCTAGTGTCTTTCATAATTTACTTAAAATAAAAATTATTGGGCAGGGGTAGATAGCATAATGGTTATGCAAAGAAACTCTCATACCTGAGGCTCCAAAGCCCCAGGTTCAGTCCCTTGCACCACCATAAGCCAGAGCTGAGCAGTGCTCTGGTAAAATAAAATAAAATAAATAAATAAATAAATAAATATTTTTTAAAAATTACTTATCTGGGGCCAGGTGGTGGCACACCTGGTTGAGCGCATGTTACAAAGCTCAGGGACCTGGGTTCTTGAAGCCACCAGTCCATCTGTAGGGGGAAAGCTTTGCAAGTGGTGAAGCAGGGCAGCAGGTGTCTCTGTTTCTCTCTACCTCTCACCCCCTGCTGCCTCCAGGCTTATCACTGGGGTTTAGTGCTAGTACAACGAATCTACTGCTCCTGGAGGCCATTTCCCCCCATTTTTTCAATCGGACAGGACATAGAGAAATTAATAGAGGAGGGGAAGATGGCAAGGGGGAGAGAAAGATAGATACCTGCAGACCTGCCTACAGGTGGGCAACTAGGGGCTTGATGTGCTTAACCTGATTAAGCAGGCACTACTGCCTGGTCCACTGTTTCTCTCTCTACCTATACCTTCTCTCTTGATTTCTGACCATCTCTACCCAGTAAATAAATTAAAATAATAAAAAAATTTAATTATTTATTTTTTTATTTTTCTTACTTGTAAACCTCTTTTTGAAGCCAAACCTCTAATCTGTTCTTTCACTTCAACTTTCCAGCCTCATTAAGGCTTCCAGTATCTTTCTGATTTTCCTATTTTCAGACTTTACTTTGTTTCCTAGTCTTCATTCCATAGTTTATTGTATCTTTTTTTCAAACACAACTTTGTTGAGATACAGCTAACACCATGGAATGTTCCCACTTTAAAAGAACAGCATAATGATGGATATTTATTGATTGATTTAGAGCATTGCTCAGCTCTGGTTTATGGTGATGCAGGAAATTGAACCTGAGACTTTGGATCCTCAGGCATGAGAGTCTTTTTGCATAACCATTATGCAATGATGGATATTTTTAGTAAGTCTACTGAACTGTGTAACTTTTTTTATATAGTGAAAAATTATATTTAGAATTAGGCAGCTGGAGTAATTTTTTTTTTTTGGCTTCCAGGGTTATCTCTGGGGCTCAGTGCCTCCACTATGAACCCACTGCTCCTGGAGGCTATTTTTTTCCTTTTTTTTTTTTGCTTTGTTGTTATTGTTATTGTCACTGTTGCTGGATAGGAGAGAAATGGAGAGAGGAGGGGAAAACAGAGGGGGAGAGAAAGACACCTGCAGACCTGCTTCACTGCTTGTGAAAGCGACCCCCCCTGAAGGTGGGGAGCTGGGCGCTTAAACCTTTCGCACCATGTTCACTTAACCTGCTGTGCTACCACCTGGCCCCACTCTTTTTTTGATTTCTTAATATTTACTTATTTATTTCCCTTTTGTTGCCCTTGTTGCTTTTTATTGTTATTGTAGTTATTATTGTTGTTGTTGATGATGACATCATTGTTAGATAGGACAGAGAGAAATGGAGAGAGGAGGGGAAGACAGAGAGGAAGAGAGAAAGACAAGACACCTGCAAACCTGCTTCACCGCCTGTGAAGTGACTCCCCTGCAGCTGGGGAGCCCGGAGGCTTGAACCAGGATCCTTATGCTGGTCCTTGTGCTTCATGCCACGTGCGCTTAACCTACTGCGCTACCACCCGACTCCCCCAACTCTTTTTTTTTTTTTTTAGCCATATCCACTAGTAGAACATTTGAGAACTTGCAGTCAATCTCTGGTCTCACCACCAATTGGAGGCAACTATTAACCTTTATGTTTCTATAGATTTTCATTTTTCTAGATACTTCAGAATTATATGTTGGCTTTTACATTTAGTTTCTTCCAGTTATGCTTTCGAGAGTCATTCATGTGGGCTGGGCAGTGGCTCATCCGGTTAAGCACACAAAGTACTAAGCGCAAGCACCTGCACAAAGATCCTGGTTCAAGCTCCTGGCTCCCCACCTGCAGGGGGGTCGCTCCACAAGCGGTAAAGCAGGTCTTGCAGGTGTCTATCTCTCCCTCTTTTTTACTTTTTCTTTTTCTTTCGCCTCCAGGGTTATTGCTGGGCCTCGGTGCCTGCACTACGAATCCACTGTTCCTGGAGGCCATTTTCCTCCCTTTTGTTGTCCTTGTTACCCTTGTTGTTGTCATTATTATTGTTGCTGTCATTGCTGCTGTTGTTGTTGGCTAAAGCAGAGAAATAGAGAGAGGAGGGGAGACAGAGAGGGGGAGAGAAAGATAGACACCTGTGGACCTGCTTCATCACCTGTGAAGTGACCCCCCCCCCACACCTGCAGGTGGGGAGCCAGGGGCTCCTACTGGAATCCTTGTGCCTCCTTGTGCTTTGTGCCATATGCGCTTAACCTGCTGCACTACCCCTGACCCCTCTCCCTCTTTCTATCTTCTCCTCCTCTCTCAATTTCTTTCTGTCCTATCCAAGAGGAGAAAAAAAAAAAAGACCTCCAGGAGGAGTGGATTCGTAGTGCTAGCATCAAGCCCCTGCAATAAGCCTGGAGGCAAAAAAAAAAAAGAAAGAAAGAAAAGAAAAAAGAAAAAGAAAGGCGTCATTCATGTAGTATTTATAAATTAGTATTTTGTTCTTTTTACTGCTAAACAATATTCTTGTATATAGCTAGCTATAGTATATTTTATTTACCCATTCACCAGTTGATAAGCATTGGTTGATGCTTATTGGCACTTGATAATAATGTTGCTATAATCATTTAAATACATGCCTTTATGACATCTTCTTATATAGGATTGTAAAAGTGTTTTATATGTTTTGGGTACTAGCCTTTTACTTGAAGTAAAAGTATGATTTGCAAATATTTTCTTCCAGTCACTTACATGTTCATTTTGTTGATGGTGTCTTGAAGAGCCAATGTTGTCATTCTTTTATGAAATACAAAATGCCATTGTTTTCTTTTATAAATTATTCTTTTTACCTGAAGCCTCAGATGTTCCAGGTTTAACTCCTAGCACCACCAAACCAGAGCTGAGTGGTGCTCTGATCTCTCTCCTCTTTGACTCACCCAACCCTAAAATCTGAGTCCCAATAAGGCTGAGTGGCTACTTCACTTTTGACCTAGTTTGCTTCACTAATGTTTGCTGTTAATTTGAAAAGATTCCTGGGACAAATGTGTATGGAAGTACCAACTATCTCCCACTATAATTAAATCACAAATCCAGTGGAAATGAATTGGGGTAGTCATATGGTTCAGTCTTCTGGGATCATCCCAGTTAGTAGCTGTCATCTCAGCATGACAACAATAGAGCCCCTGTCACTTTCTAATTGCCCTCATTTAGTTAGAGGTTATATGCTAACTCAACCAATTTTTCAAAGAAAACCATTTTTTTAAAGAAACATTAGTTATGAGGCTTGCTATTTTTAAAAATAATATTTTTCCCTCATTACTTTACAGTCAAAGATTGGCAGAGTACAAATATTTCTGGAACAAGACTCTTTCATTGCTTACTTTTATGAAAAGAGAGCTAACAAGTATTAAACATGAAGTGTATGATAATTTTCAAAACTGGACTTCACTGAAAGAAGAAGTTTTTCTGCAGATTAAATCCATAAGTGAAACAGCCTTGAAAGGTTTGTTACTTATACTTAGAACATAATCCTTTTTTGGGGGGTGGGGTTATAAATGTTGCATCTTAAGAAATCAAGTAATGATAATTTTATGTGATGGTATTGGGACTTTTAAACTTGCTATTCCCAGGCTAGGTGGCCATTCTGACCTATTCTAACCCTAAAATTTACTGTAGGCCGCTCTGAAAGAAGGTATTATATATTTATCTTGAGCTCTGGTCGGAAGTCTGGTTATTCCTGATAAATGTATTAATTTGTATTTTGAAAATGTTTATTTTATTAATAAGTAGCTCATATTAGAAGTGCTTCCCCACATATAGCCATTATAAGTTTTCATTCTCTATTTTGTCTCGTTTTTCATATGCTCATCTATTTATATGTATTTATAATCACTGTGCAGTTGCCAACAAATATTCTAAAATAGGGAGCCGGGTGGTAGCGCAACGGGTTAAGTGCACATGGTGTAAAGCACAAGGACCAACGTAAGGATCCTGGTTCGAGCCCCTGGCTCCCTACCTGTAGGGGAGTCGCCGCACAGGGGGTGAAGCAGGTCTGCAGGTGTCTATCTTTCTCTCCCCCTCTCTGTCTTCCCCTCCTCTCTCCATTTCTCTCTGTCCTGTCCAACAATGACGACATCAATAACAACAACAATAATAACTACAACAACAATAAAACAACAAGGGCAACAAAAGGGAAAATAAATAAATATTAAAAATTTAAAAATAAATAAATATTTAAAATATTCTAAAATATTGGGCGATTGACAGAATTATGTCCCTATATGACTGATATGTTGAGGTCCTGACCCCCCAGTTACTCTGACTGTAACTATATTTGTTTTTAAGTTAATGTAATTTAAATGAGATTTACAGGAGTGTAGTTCCACATTACATCCACCACTAAGGTTCTATGCTCATTTAGTAGCATTTATACAACTCCTGATAATTCTGAGACATTGTGGTAGAAATCATGATGGGAATAAGATACCACCTGTAGCCTGAAATAACTTGGGAGTGTCCAATTGTTCCTTCCACATATACATCTTAACAGGGAAGTAGAAACGGTGTAAATTGTTAAGTTCCAGGAAAGCCAAGATTATTTCCAGAAATGACCAGCAAATATCTCCGGGTAGAAAGGGCTTCTGAATTATGGTTGGCCTAGCATATGAAGCTAAGAGGATGTCTTTGTGAAGTGATTAAAGGCAGGTTCAAGGAGGGGAAGAGGCACAGTATCCGGACTAGAATGATCAGAATTGCTGAACCTTGAGTTGGGACATAAGATTGACAAAAATGAAACTGCATCAATGGTAATAGAATGCCTTGGTATCTGACACCAGGATCACCATAGGCATGGAGGATGGCAGACTGCTGAGGATGACTGCATTCACTCCTGATTCCATGTTAGAAGGCTTGCAGCTTATGTTTGTTTTGTTCTTTTGAAAATCTGGTTGTACTTTTCCATGTGTTAGAATATATTTCACAAACGAATTCATATTGCAATTTCTTATTCTTTTAATGTCAGATGCAAAGTCACGTTGACACAAGTAGTTATTTAGAGACAGAATAGCGGCACACACACAGAGTCATCCTGCTAACCCAGGCAGTATCTTTCTGGAATGATGACTAGGCTACTGTGCGGGCGCCTTCACAGTGTCACTCTGACTTGAGCACAGGCAGACACGGTCAGGGTCCAGCACAGTTTATTCAGCTGCTTTGACAGCTACTGACATACCCAGAAAGACTTTGTAGGTCTAGAAAAAAAAATGCAACTGTCTTTTATTTTTTAACTCTATTCTCTTGACAACTTCATGTCCAAGTGTGTCTTCCTCATACAAATGACCACGTAGCCACGCATTTGTGGAGGTATACAGGCACTCTTAGGAAAAAGACTGTGACAGAAAGCCGTTATTGGGCTGTGGAAACCCCCGCCTTTGGATTCATATCCTTTTTATTTCTCCAGATTTTCTATTTGGAGCAGGAACTAAAAGTGAAGATTTGTCTGAACTGCTGCTTTTTCTTTCACACACGCCTTCTGCCCACAGAAAAGAATTTTGCTCTTTTCTCTTTGACGCTGGTTCCTGACATCAGTCATCAGCATCCTTGGGGGCTGGTGCTTTGCTCTGAGCTATTACTGCACGGCATACACTGGCATGCTAACTGTCATGTCTGTGATCAGTCCTAGTCCTCAGTGTCCCAGGCAGTTGTTTCTACCTCACTGGTTCCGAACCTAGTAAATAGGCCTCCTCTGACCCCTTGGTCACACCTAAAGCCAACACACAACCCAGCGTGAGCTAACCTAGAAAGGGAATTCTGAGTGAGCTTTCTGTAAAGCAGACTATCTGTATCTTCATGTCAACCCCCTTTGTCCATTGATTAGTTGTCACTGTATAACTTTTGTAGTATCTTCTCAGTATTGTGTGCATATGTCTTTCTTTTTTCTTTCTCTCTTTCTCTTTCTTTCTTTCTTTCTTTCTTTCTTTCTTTCTTTCTTTCTTTCTTTCTTTCTTTCTTTCTTTCTTTCTTTCCCTCCAGGGTTATCACTGGGGCTCAGTGCTGCACCATGAATCCACTGCTCTTGGAGGCCATTTTTTCCCATTTTTGTTGCCCTTGATGATGATGTTGTTGTTGGATAGGATAGAGAAGGGGAAAACAAAGAGGGGGAGAGAAAGATAGATACCTGCAGACCTACTTCACTGCTTGTGAAGTGACCGTCTCCCCTGCAGGTGGGGAGCTGGGGGCTCCAACCAGAATCATCGAGCTGGTCCTTACACTTTGCGCCATGTGCGCTTAATGCGCTGAGCCACCTCCCAGCCCCCTATTTTTAAAAAATTTTTATTTACTTATTCATGGATAGAGACCACGAGAAACTGAGGGGGGGAAGATAGAAAGTGAGAGAGACAGAGAGATGCCTGTAACCTTGCTTCATCCCTCATGGAGCTTCCCCCCTGCAGGTGGGCACTAGGGGCTTGAACCTGCATATGTGTCTTTTATATCTGTGGTTGAGGCTGGTGACAATTGGATAATTCCCATTCTAAAGATAGTGGAAGCTTTTAATGTGAAATTGTTGAAAATAATTACCTTGCAACCTGTGACTTACTTGGAATGTTTGTAGATTTGTCATGGCACATTTTATCTTTTATTATTATTTATTATTATGGCAAACGCTAGAAGAAGATTTATTATTATTATATTTATTCCAGAGCACTGTTCAGCTCTGGTTTATGATGGTGCAGGGGATTAAACCTGGGACTTTGGGGGCAGAGGGCATATCTTTATTAAGCAGTCTAAGTACATAGAATGACAAATGACTGCTATGCTGACTTCTAGTCTAGGTTTGAGGGTACAGAGCACTATAAGAATCACTAAGATATTTTAACTGGTATTTCCTGCCAAATACATTCATTTGTGTAAGATACTGCATCCTTTTATCCTACCTTCCCCTCCACCTTTATTTGTATTTTGTGTAACCTGTATCCTAGCTCCTCTTCTAGCAGTGCTGCCTAACCAGCTCATGCTAGCACATTTAAATTAACTTTTCTGAATCATGTTGCTAGGAAAACAATTTAATTTCAATAAAACTCAGAACATTGCACAGATATTATGCTATTCATTTATGTGACTGTTTAAAATGTAGGCCAAATTGCCATTTAATACAATTTAAAGGCTAAAAAAGAAACTACTGAAAGGTTTCATGCGTCATTTAGCAATACAATCCTTTTTCTCATTTCTTTCCCAGAATAACTATTGAATTTAAATTTAACCTTTCAGTTAGGTGTCGTTATACGCTCAGGAAAGCCATTTTGGCTTCCAACTATTAATTTTCTAAAACAAATTGTTCACTTTTTTTAAGCATGTTATGACTCAATTGTGAACTTTGTGTCTCCCTTTCAGAAATAGACACACTAAATAAAAGTTTGACAGTGTCCCAGAGAAGCAAGGTGTGCCTAGAAGAAGAGATGAAAAGCCTGAAGCTGCTGTCAGATGCGGCCATTCTGAGGTCTCAGCAGATCCAGACCGCTAAGCAGCAGGAAGTCAACCTACAGGCCAGGTGCCATGACCTGCAAAAGGAAGCACTAGGTAAGAGGATAGCTTTTTGCTCTTTGTTAGCAACTGGTCATCATAAAGGAATAGCACAGTTTTATTTCTCATAACCTCAGCACAATAATTTTTTATTTCTTTGTTTAAAGGACTAGCGTGTAGAACTATTCAGTACCTCAGCAGAATCTTTTAATTATTTGGTATTACAGACAATGCCTGCCTACTTACTAGCTGTTATCAGTCCCTGTGTTTGCTATCATCCCTTCCTACTCAGCCACTTAGAAAGGAAAGGTCTCAGTGGGCAGGTTAAAAATGTTTCAAGTACAAAGTTTGGGGATAAAAGAGTGGTGTTTATTTTATGTCAGGACCCCCCCCACACACACACACACCCAGTGGATTGGTGGCTTACATTCTGAGAGAAAAATACAGCTTATGCTGTTACATAAGGCGGATCCCCATTTCCAGGAATTCTTTCATTTTCCAAATGAAAGAGATAAAATAAGTTGTGGTGGGGCAGCTTGAGCAAGAGTTTTAAATCTCTCTCTATGTTGAAAAAGTGAGTCTGTTACCAGGAAAGCTATGGAATTTGTACCTGAAGATTGAAAATTGGTAACCAGCAAATGGTGTAACTATATCCCTTTTTTCATTCCTTTCTTTCTGTTTTTCTTTCTTCTTTTCTTCCTTTCTTCATTTCTTTCACAATTTTATAGGTATGCACTGCTAAATATCTTTTGGATTTAATCAGAAATTATAGTGAATATAAAATATCTAGAATTAAATGATACTAAAACACAATCAAAATTATGGGGTATAGGTAAATAGTGCTTTGAGAAATGTGCTAACCTTAAATACTTTAGAAAAAATAATAAACCTAAGAAAATGTAATAAAAGCATGCAACAACAATATTAGCATTAAGTAAACAAAAAAACACAGATGCAATAAAGGTCAACAAAATAAGTCATTGATAATATATATTAAATCTTTTTATTTAATTTAATTTATTTATTATTGGATAGAGACAGAGGGAAATTGAGAGGAGAGGGGAAAGTAGAGAGGAGGAGAAACAGAGAGACACCTGCAGCTCTGCTTCACCACTTATGAAGCTTTCCCCCTGCAGGTGGGGACCAGGGGCTTGAACCTGGGTCCTTGAGCACTGTAATGTGTACACTAAACCAGGTGTGCCACCACCTGGCCCTGTCATTAATTGTTTTTTTAACAAAGAAAATAATCAAACCTCTGGCAGACAAGATCAGAAGAGAGAAGGCACAAGGGAAAGAAGCCAATCACTGCAAATAAAGAGTAAAAAATAATAGATGCTGTTAATAACAGATCAAAAACTTTGAAATCTTAGATGACGTGAATGTATTAATAGGATATATATATCTTATAAAGGACTGGAAATCAGTTGGTTCTGTACTTTATTTTTTTAAATACTTTTATTTATTTATTTTGGATAGATACACGTATTTACAGTGTATAAAGAAGAGAACCGAATTTACCTGGCCATCTTTCAGGGAGAAGGTTCTCTAGATTCAGTGGGAAATTTGACTGAGCAGACTGAAATTCTAGGATTTTTTTTTATGTTTCCAGTACTTTTGCAACTGGTATAAGAAATAAAATCAGTTCCCTAGTTGTGAGTTACAAAAGCTATATTCAAATGAATTCTATACTTGGGACCTGAATTATGTCAACTTGCTATGTGGAATTTGGTTTTGTGAACTAGAGAAAGCCAAGAATTGTGTGGCAAGCTCTATCTGTGGACTCACGGTTGCATTCCTTAGAAAATTGAAATTTTCATTTTCATATTTTGGATTCTCTGTTGGTCAGGGAAGAGATACTGGAATTTTATATTTATTTATTTTATTTATTTATTATTTATTTCCCTTTTGTTGCCTTTGTTTTTTATTGTTATTGTAGTTATTGTTGTTATTTATGTCATCGTTGTTGGATAGGACAGAGAGAAGTGGAGAGAGATGGGGAAGACAGAAAAGGGGAGAGAAAGATAGACACCTGCAGACCTGCTTCACCACCTGTGAAGGGAACCCCCTGCAGGTGGGGAGCCGGGGGCTGGAACCAGGATCCTTACCAAACCAATCCTTGTGCTTTGCGCCACCTGCGCTTAACCCACTGCACTACCGCCCAACCCCCTGAAATGCTGGAATTTTAAATAAATGTGAAATTGTCTTCCTTTCTCTTTCTTCCTTTTTTTCTTTCTTTGCCATCAGGGTTATCTCTGGAGCTCAGTGCCTACACTACAAATCCACCACTCTGGTGGCCATTTTTTTTTTAAATTAACTCATTAATTTTGATAGGACAGATAGAATTTGAGAGGGGAGGGGTAGATAGAGAGGGAGAAAGGAAGAGAAAGAACTGCAGACCTGTGTAGCCTCTCATGAAGTTTCCCCACTGTAGGTGGGGAGCAGGGAATCAAATCCAGGTCCTTGAGCTTGGTAATGTGTGTGCTTAACTGGGTGTACCACTTCTCCGTCCCCTAAATTCTTTCATTTCTTAAGGAAGTTAAAGACCCTCATGGAATTTGTAAATGTTTTGGAGTTTTGTTTTGGCTTTTTTTCCCCCCTCAAAGCTGAATATTATGTATATTTATAAGATTAATAAAATCAAAACTACTGAGATGCTAATTTTACGTATTAGGTTAGTAACACAAAAGCGGAATTGCAAAGAGGATTGGTGAGATTGTCTCGTGTGCTGCTGGGAGTATGAGTGCAGCTACTACAGTTTTGTCAATATTTGTCTGAAATACAAATAACCCCTTCCTTTGACCCTGCAGGGCCGTTTCTGGAAATTAACACATAGACATTCTTCCTTATAAATGAAATAGCAGGTATGCAAACTTCATTGAAGCACAGTAATAGCGAAAGATCACAAGCATCTCACAAGATCATAGTAGATAACTGGTTAAATAAACTGTGTGCTTCCAACAGTGGAATCTATACAAGTATGAAAAGGAAAGAAAGAAAAACAGATCTTTGTGGAGAGACATTCAAACTATTGATACATTATTACATGAGAGAAATAAGGCTTGACATTGGTTAGGTATTGTGGTACAATTTGCGAGAGGGAGAGAGGGAGAGGGAGAGGAAGAGGGAGAGGGAGAGAGAGAGAGAGAGATGCATACGTCTATCTTTGCTGTTTGACAGTCTACCATTACAAGTTCTCCTACCATATTTTGGGATCCTTCTCTGACTGCTGTGGCACCTTCCTTCTCTTGATGAGCACATTACTGTAGGATTTTCAAAAATAATAGCTGTTTATCTATTTGTGAGTAATAAGAGTTAGGTTAATGAAAGCTAAGAAAGGGGAATCTTCTTTTTAAATAAACTATTTTTTAGGGCAATTTTAAATTTACAGAGGGTAGTAGTTTCCAACTACTACACCACACACATACACACAAACACACACAAACACACACAAACATACACACACACACACACACACTTCCCGTTCTTAAAATTAATGTTATATGTTGATTGCAAATAATGAACCAGTACCATCACATTGTTATTAACAAAAACCTACAGTTTATTCAGAATTCCTTGGTTTTTGACTAATGTCCTTTTTTTTTTTTTTTTGATTCCTGAAGCCCATTAAAGACACCATATTCTATTTATCATTGTGTCTCTTTTTTTCTTTTTCTGTAAGTAGTTTATTTATCATTGAAGAAAAGCCACAGCAGCAATCATGATGGCTTCTTAAATAACTCCTGACTAGCAATTTCTCAAATGTGTTTTTGGTGTCTTTGACAGTTTCAAGGTGTTCTGGCCAAGTTGTTGTAGGATGTTGCTCAGGCAGAATCTGTCCGACCTTTCCTCATGATTAGATAGGGGTGGTAGTTGTTTGGGAGGAGAATCACTGAAGCAAAGCATCACATGGCATCCAGTTGTCAGCATGTGTTGTGACTAACCACAATGACCTTGATCACCTGGCTGAGACAGTGTATGTCAAGTTTCTCTGCTGGAAAATACTTCTACTCCCCTCCTCTTCCTTTTTTTTTTTTGCCTCCAGAGTTATTAGTTGGGGTTCAGTGCTGGTACTACAAATGCAATGCTCCAGCCGGCCATGTTTTCCATTTTATTGGATAGTACACAGAGAAACTGAGGGGTGGTGGAGAGAAAAAGACACTTGTAGATCTGCTTCACTCCTTGTGAAACATCCCCTCTGCAGGTGGGGGATTCTTGCACAGGTCCTTTCACTTAGTACTATGTGTGCTCACAGGTGCACCACCGCCCGGCCCCCTACTCCTCTTTTGCTACACTGTGCTCTTTGAAGAAACTCACTCTATGCAGCCCATAGTTAAGGAGTGGGGTGAGTGTTCTCCCTCGCTTAGGGAGGAGCCACTGTAATCTTAATTTAAGATTCTTTTGCATGAGAAATTTTTCTCTTCTCTCTGATTTACTAACTTATTCAATCATTTCTTTGTATTAGTATAAACTCTTGGATATTTATTTTATACCAAAGCTATAACAATACTACTTCACTTGTTATTATTATTCAGATTTTTCTAGATTTGATCTTTGGATGTTCTTTCATTTGACTTACATCCTTTTAATGCGCTCCTATCAGTACTGGTTTTGATTTGTTTTGTTTTTAGCACTTCCTTACTTTATGGGATTATAAGAAAGGTTTGTCTAGTATATTTTCTGTTCTGGTCCTAGTCATTTCTCCAAGGAGCTCTGATTCCTTTTATTGGAAATGATATCTGGATGTTGAGTATTTTTGTAGCTACAAGGATGTAGTTAATTCTAGATCTCTCAGTTGACAGAGCAAATATATGTATAGATATATAGGTATAGATATATAGATATAGATAGATATAGATAATAGATTCCTGGAGGTGGAGCAGAGAGAAGCAGGAATTCTTACTGATATCTCCAGCTTCAATCTGTTAGAACCTGGGATTGGTCTAGCCTTCTCAAGGGGGGGGGGTACTTTTTACTATATAGTTGACATTAAAATTTAAAAAATTGAGCTACTTAAATATACTAGCTATTTATAAAATCAAGTAAATTTATAAATAAAAGCCTGTGTATGCCATGTTGCTTATTTTAGATTTAAGAGCACAGGACAAATTTAGCACTGATTTGCTAAAATACAGATTTCTTACATAATAAGTTTTCCCCCAAAGATAGTTCTTCCCCCAAATGGAAAAAAAAAATCTCATCTCTCTTTTATTTCATGCTCTTTTGTAGTTTCTTGAAGGAAAACATTAGGTAGACAATATGATAGCTTATATTGCACATAACAAGTAGAATGGTTAAGTACTAACCATTCTGTATTTGAAAAGAAGAAGAAGTGATAGGGGTTCAGGCAGTGATGGACCTGGTTAAGCACGCATAGTACCATGTGCAAGGACTTAGATTCAAACACCCGCTCTCCATCTGCAGGTGAGACAGTTCACAAGCAGTGAAGCACATCTGCAGTTGTCTATCTTTTTCTCTTATCTCTATCTCCCCCTTCTCTCTCAATTTCTGTCTGTCATATCCAATAAAACACGAAGAAAGGAAGAAAGAAAATAAAAGAACAAAAATGGCCAGTGGGAAAGGTGAATTTGTAGTGCCACTGGCACCAAGCCCCAGTGATAACCCTGGTAGCAATAAAAATAATAAAAAATAGTAATTTTAAACAATGAAGTCATGAGGGCCGGGCGGTAGCACAATGGGTTAAGTGCACATGGCACAAAACACAAGGACCAGCACAGGATTCTGGTTGGAACCCCTGGCTCCCTACCTGCAGTGGGGGTCACTTCAAAAGTGGTGAAGCAGGTCTGCAGGTGTCTATGTTTCTCTCCTCCTCTCTATCTTCCCTTCCTCTCTCAATTTCTCTCTATCCTATCGAACAACAACAACAACAATAATAATAACAAGGGCAACAAAAGGGAAAAAATAGCCTCCAGTAGCACTGGATTTGTGGTGCAGGCACCAAGCCCCAGCAATAACCCTGGAGGCAAAAGAAGAAGAAGGAGGAGGAGGAGGAGGGGGGGGGAGGGGGAGGAGGGGGGAGGAGGAGGAGGAGGAGGAAGGAGGAGAAAAACAAGTGATTTGTGGGAATAAAAACAGGAGAAAAGAAGACAGTTGGCCAGGAGGATCCCTTTTTGCACCAATCATTTTTGAGCACTAAGCTTTGCCATTTATTCTTATCTGGTCCTCATGATAATCTGAATGTGGAAGCCTTATTACCTCTGCAGATTCAAATGCAGGTCATTCTCAGGCCAAAGTCTATATTATAAATTATTTCAGGGAGTTCCAGAAGGTACATGAAAATGTTGAACTCCTTTTCTTTGAGGAACAGAGGGTTTTGTTTGTTTGTTTGTTTGTTTTGCCACTAGGGTTATTATCGTGGGGGCTTAGTGCCTACACTACGTACCAATCCGCTGCTCCCAGCGGCCATTTTTTTCCTTTTTTTTTTTCTTTCTCCTTTAGGACAGAGAAAATTTGAGAGAAGAGAGGGAGATAGACAGAGAGAGCAAAAGATAGACACCTGCAGACCTGCTGCAAGTTTTTCGGAGGGTCCTGGCTGCAGGTGAGGAGCACGGGCTGGAAATCTGATCCTTGGGCTGGTTCTTGTGATCGGTGAGCCACCGCCCAGCCCCCATGGAACAGAAGATTTTATCCCCATAAAAAAATACATATATATATATATATATATATATATATATATATATATATATATATATATATATATATACCACTTACTCAATGAGTCTTATAGGAATTTAGGCTCAGGTAGTGTTTGCCAAAGTTGTCTGAACCAGCCCACCTGAGGCTGTTGAGATTTTGGGGGTGGAGGGGGCAGCAGGGCTGGGAGAGGCTGTTGAAAATGCATGTTGTTGCCCATCGGTTGACTAAGTCAGTGTCTCTGCAAGACTTTCTGTTTTTATTGAGTTTTCTGGTGATCCTTATAAAAACAGAAATTTGTACTAGCTTGAAAAATAACAAAGTAGGAAAAAGAATGTTCACATGGAGGGAGTCGGGCGGTAGCGCAGCGGGTTAAGCGCACGTAGCGCAAAACGCAAGGATGGGGGTAAGGATCCCGGTTCAAGCCCCCGGCTCCCCACCTGCAGGGGCGTCCCTTCACAGGCAGTGAGGCAGGTCTGCAGGTGTCTATCCTTATCTCCTCCTCTCTGTCTTCGCCTCTGCTCTCCATTTCTCTCTGTCCTATCCAACAACAACAACATCAGTAATAACTACAATAAAACAAGGACAACAAAAGGGAATAAATATAAAAAATTTTTTTAAAAAGTGTTCACATGGTAGTTTACAGTTTTTTAAATTATTTTTATGGAAATAGCTTACGTGTTCAAAAAGGAGCACATCCGTGAGGCTTCTTAGTTGCCAGCAGCAGAGCCTGACTCTAAAACAGCAAAGGAATTTATTGAAAGAATACTCTGTAGGCACTCAAGTTCTCTGAGAAGATGGAAGAATCAGATTTAGAAAATGACTGGGAAGGCAAGAAGCCAGACTGTCAGCATCACAGTCAAAACTGTGCTCCACAACATCTGGAGGAGGCACAACTGCTGTCTGCCCTGAAGTAGACACCCAGCCTGAACACCCCCACCCCAGACTCTGCTCCTAAATACTGGTTAATGCTGGAATGAGTACTCTATTGTTTCTCCCTCTGGGTGTCAGTTTGTTCTCAGGTCAGATCTTAGGAAAATCTGTTTTGGAAATAGTCTGGGAAGTAAGAACTGCATGTGGCCATCTAGCCAAAGCATATTTAGAATATGTTATTATGGGCATGTAGTACAGCTATAAAAATGGCAATGGGTATATTTAGAACAGAATGGCAGATCCAGAAGTAGAATCAGATTGCTTGATAGGAGGATCATTAACAAATGGGGGAATTACAAGATGATGAAATAAGTGACATAGGAATAACTAAAACAAACAAACAAAAAAAACCATACACACCAAAAATAAATTAAGTAAGAAAAATGCAGCAAGAAAAACTAATGCCAAAAACAGAAAGAAAGAAAAAATAAAGACCATATTCTATGAGGGATATAACAGCACTTTAAAAATGGCAAAGGCTTAGAGAGCATTTCATTTTTTTTAAAAAATGGCAGAGTAAGGTCTTGGATTTTGCCTATAAGAAACACAAAATTTCTGACTTTAAAATCTACTAGATTTCTAAAAGTAGAAAGTACTTGTATCCTAAATGATATACAGAGTGTTATTACTCTCCAAAACACATAAGGGTTTTATTCAGCTATGTGGAAAGAAAAAAAAAAAAAAACCCAAACCCCAGGAAGGCAAATGGTTGAAAAGCAGAAATAGAATGAAGAAAGGACATATAGGAGCAGAGCATTGAATTACGAATAACCAAAACATTTAACTCTTTCTGAATTAGGACAGGGATTTTAATGATGAATTTTCCCTCAGTTGATAGGAATTAGCTATGGACATAGTTCACATGCTTTGTACATGTGAGGTTCTAGGTTTGATCCTCAACACCAAATAATAACAAACCACATTTTAACCCATTAAGATGCTTATGATGAAGGAAATGAAGGACATTTTTATGTACAAAAACCACATTTTTAGGAATGACTGATTAGGAATAATTTGTCCCCCAAACTAGCTATCAATAAATGAGTAATAACTGAGCATACACCATCACTTGGGGCATTTTGCAGACTTTCAAATGACAGCGGGAACATTGGGCATCAGCACAGGAAAATGTTTATCATTTCTATGGTACTTAGAAAACCCAGGAAATTATATACACTTGTCAAAACAGGCAAATCTGTGAGCAGAAACCAGAAAGAAATATGAAGATATGAAAATTAATTTTAGGGTGATGAAGATATAATGGAGTGATGTTTTCTTCTCTCTAATTTTTTTTTCTTTTAAAATTTCTTTCTTCTTAAAGGTCAACTCTTTGAAAAGAAAAGCTTTCCACATCATTCACTATTTCACATGTTGTACCACCTCAATAATAAAGAAACCCTTCCAAACAAACAATGTAGTGCTAATTCATAAGCCACAGTTTATATACTAAAACTCACCTTTATTAAGTGCAGCCTATGTTCAAGCTAAAAATGCAGCCTGAGACACAGCTCTGTTCTGAAGTTTATATTGAGGTTGTGTACTTGTGGGGATAATACAGCGTCATTGAAGGGCCCTATGATTGTACAACAACATAGCACATAATTTCAAGACCAAATTAGGGTTTTATTTTTGTTGCTGGCTGACTGAATTTCCCTCCTTGGTAATAAACAACCCAACTATGAAATAGAGAAATTGTCACAAAAGGCCCTGTTAAATCTCTCTGGGTTGAAACCATTGAAACCTGGCAACTCAGAATGAACAGGATAGTTAAAGTCATTCTCAGCTGCAATGAAAGATACCATCCCCTAGGAACCTATCCTGAAGGACCCTAGACTTGCTTTGTTTGCTTGTTTGTTGTATTCCTCCCCCCACTCCCCCCCCCCCCCCCCCCCGCAATCTTATTCCCATCTCAGGGCCTTGGTATGGAAATTGTCACAGCATTCCTAAAAATGCCCCTACTGTGGCGCTTGCTTTATCTACAGATCCCCTTTCGGGAGAGACTAATCACACCAATAACTTGATTCTTTCTGGTTGACAAAAGTGACAACAGTGGTTCAGGAAAGCTGTAGAAAGGAAGCTCAGCAGTGTCATCTCCCCAAGCTGGTGTACTTTATTCTCCTGGAGGACCCATAGAGCCATCTCCCGGGTGTGCCCACCTGCAGGGGTTCAAGCCTGTCACCACACCTCTCCTCTCAGTCCTCCCCATTCCACTGGTAATCAGATTCTGTCTTCCCCCACCATATGTTGACCCACTATCCTTTCATAACTTACGTGTTTCGTCTGTTGGCCCTGGGCTAGTGCGTCTTAAAATTAATTCATTCCTTCAGTAACTATATGGGGCATCGTTGGTTTCTAGAGAGCTACTTCCTCCAGGTTAACCCACTGCTAGACCACCCGGCCCCCTTTCAGTAAGCAAGTCTCAAAGGACTTCTAGTTTACATTGGGTACAAGTGGGGTGCACTTTAGCCATTGTTTGCATTTGTTAAAGTAACTTTGCATCCTGGCATCACACAAGTTTCAGGTGTGCATCACTGAAAATCACCATATGCTTCTTACATCTACTTATTCCTTCCCTTCTGGTAATCACTCATTTGTCTTCACTTTAGCAGTTTTTGCAGGTTTTTTAAAATCCTCTACCTTAATAATGTTCTATAAATCTATCTCCAGTTTTGTTGTCACTCAATTTGTTGCCTTCTCTTCCACCTCTTGACATTGCCTTCCAATTTTTCATGAACTTCAACAATCTTATTTCTTTGCCCTTCCTCCCTCCCTCCCTCCTCTCTCCTCCCTCCCTCCCTTCCTTCCTTCCTTCCTCCCTTCCTTCTTTTCTCCCTTTCTTTCTTCTTTTCTCCCTTTCTTCTTTTTACTGGAGCACTGCTAAGCTCTATTTTATAGGGGAGCTGGAGATTGAATTTGGGACCTTTTTGCATAGCCATTGTGCTGTCTCCCCAGCCCTGTCACACCATGTTTTCTATGGCTGGCCAGTTCTACCTGTGTGACTTATTATCTTATCATTTTCTTCAGTATTTCCAATTTATTGATATCTTCAGAAATTGTGTTAACCAGCTGAGAAAAATTAAACATCCCAGTTAAGCACCAAATATCATAATGGGTGTATAACATTTTAGGTTCTCTTTGGACAAATTTATTTTAAAGACAAACTGATATATCACATTTTTCTCACTTTTTTTTCCTCTCTATTGCCACCAGGGTTATTGCTGTGGGTAGGTGCTGGCACTATGAATCCAATACTCCTGGCAGCCATTTTTATTATTTATTTGTTTGTTTATTTATTTATTTATTGATGGGACAGAGTGAAATTGAGAGAGGAGGGGAAATATTTAGAGAAAAAGATTGACACCTGTAGACCTACTTCACCACTCATTAAGCATCCCCCTTGCAGGTAAGGACTAGAGGCTCAAACCTGGGTCCTTGAGCATAGTGATATGTGCACTTAACCAGGTGTGCCACCACCCAGCCTCCTGTGACTTAAGAAACATAAGTATTTTGTCAAAAGATAGAAAGTATTAAATTTTTTTTTGCCGCCAGGGCTATTACTGGGTCTCAGTGCCTGCACTGTGAATCCACTGCCCCTGGAAGGCATTTCCCCCATTTTTTTGTTGCCCTTGTTGTCGTTGCTGTTGGGTAGGACAGAGAGAAATGGAGAGAGGAGAGGAGGACAGAGAAGGGGAGAGAAAGATAGACACCTGAAGATCTGCTTCACCGCTTGTGAAGCAACCCCCTGCAGCTGGGGAGCCGGGTGGGGGCTACAACAGGGATCCTCATGCTGGTCCTTGCGCTTTGTGGCAGGTGTGCTTAACCCACTGCTAGACCACCCGGCCCCCTTAAATTCATTTTGATATAAGCTTTGTGAGTTGCTGAGTCATCATAAATGCAGGAGTCGAAGGATAGCTCATCTGATAAGGAATGTACCTTGCCACATGAGAGTGCCACAGCATGGGGTGGGGTCTTTGGTGCTATGGTATCTCTCTTCCCTGCTCTTTCTGTCTTTGTCTCTGAAATAAAGAAAATATTGGCTCGGGGGCAAATTATTTCAGATAGAAAGAGGCAAAGAGACAGAGGGAGGGAGGGAAAGACACCACAGCACCAAAGCTTTCTCTAGGGCAGTGAGGGCCAGGCTCGAACCTGTCACGTAAAAGGCAAAGCAGGTGCACTGTCCAGGTAAGCTATCTTGCCAGCCCTTCCCCTTTAGTATTCTCTCTCAGGTTCTCTCTCTTAATACCTGAGCTGATCTTAAAATTTTTTTTTTTTAGTAACATGAAATGCATCTCCTTATCCTCCTAAATTTCAAACCCGTGCCAAGAACTATATAATCATTGCCATTCCTTATAAATTCATTTTAAGTTGGCCTGGTATTTTGCATTCCTGTGTCTTTTCTTTTGGAATTCATTTTTTAAATAAACCTAGTCTCTGTTTAGGACTATTACTGTTAATATATATATATATATATATATATATATATATATATATATATATATATATGTATATGTGTGTGTGTGTGTGTATGTATGTATTCCACATTATATATATATACATATACATATATATATATATACTAAACTTATATACATGTAACTATTACACACACACACACACACACACACAAGCACATATAAAATCTATCTGTTGTGGCATTCAGTCTTTATACCTCCTCACATTCCCCATTAATGTGATGTTCATTGAAAGCATGATAGACTGGATGGGGGGTAGACAGCATAATGTTTATGCAAAGAGACTCTCACGCCTGAGGCTCCAAAGTCCCAGGTTCAATTCCCTGCACCACCGTGAGCCAGAGCTGAGCAGTGCTCCAGTAAGTAAATAAATAAATGTATAAAAATAAAAGAAAGAAAGCATGATAGACCAAAGGTCAGAAGATGATGGCTCTTCTTGACCATATGATGATAAAGTCACCTGGCTAGGTGACTGTCCAGGCCCTTGCCCTGTGAGTGTGCATCCACACTTAGGAATGACTGTGAGCAGCTCCCATACCCAGGCACCAGTAGATTGGTCCAAGACCTTAAGTCTCTTTCATCTGTCACACACCATAGTTCTAATTCTAACTCTGATGCCAATTACTTGTTTCTAAAGTTTTAAAAATGCTTTTCCCCCTTAATTTAACACTTAGACACTTCTCTCTTTTAAGTCTCCATTGAATAATTTCAATCTTGATTCAAATATGTAGTCTTTTTGACCACTGCTTTGCTACATAAAAGCGCTTAACTGGGGCAGGGGGTGGTGCACCTGGTTGAGTGAACACATTACAGTGAACAAAGACCCAGGCTCTAGTGCCCAGCTCCTATTTGCAGAGGGGAAGCTTCAAAAGTGGTGAAGCAGTACTGCAGATGTCTCTCTCTCTCTCTTTCTCTCTCTGTCCCTTTTCTCTCTATCTCAGCCTTCCCTCTCAATTTCTCTCTGTCTCTACCCAAAATAGATAAAAATATTTTTTAAGGGAGCCGGGTAGTAGCGCAGCAGGTTAAGCACAGGTGGCGCAAAGTGCAAGGACCAACATAAGGATCCCCGTTCAAGCCCCCGGCTCCCCACCTGCAGGGGACTCACATCACAGGTGGAGAAGCAGGTCTGCTATCTTTCTCTCCACCTCTCTATCTTCCCCTCCTTTCTCCATTTCTCTCTGCCCTATCCAACAATGACAACAACAGTAATAACTACAACAATAAAACAACAAGGGCAGCAAAAGGGAATAAATAAATAAATAAAAAATTTTTAAAAGATCCAAAACTCTTAACTATGGGGCCAGTATCTACTTAGCAGCAAAGCACATGCTTCACACCAGTGAGGCCCTGGATTCCATCTCTGCTACGAAAAGCAAAGGCAAAAGTCAAATCTTTAACTCTGCCCCATATTTCTTCTGTATTGATCTTTTGAAATTATAGGCTCTTGAAGATATAAATACATGTAAGAATACAGCCCATGTGGTTTAGTAGTGACTGAAGGATAAATCACAGGTTGTCAGAGGAATCCTAAATTCTTAATGCCAACAAGTGGTCTTTTTCGTAGAAAAATCCAGTTGAATATATGAAATAAGATTGTGAAGCCTAGAGATCTAGTTCCCCTTTAAAAATGTGTTTACATAAGTTTTGTAATTTTATGTTTAGCTCACACTTCAGAGCCAAACAATTTACTTCGATTGGTGATGCTCTTCTCAGAGGTCACTGCGACCTGCAAATCAGTCCACTTAAATGATTTTCCTTCCACCTGGGAGGATAAAGTGTCCTCTCCTTTTTGTGAGCAGCCACAAATATTGGAAGACAGAGTTCAGATAAATCACTTGCACATTACTGTCCTCTCAAAAATGTATTTGGCCACTTTTCAAATTTATTCCAAGCGGAGACCTTTTGCATTATTCCCCCTTATGGTAAGTTCTTTGCTCTAATAAAAAGTACACAAATGTTTCAGCTAAATTATTTTGTACATATGCTAACATCTGGTTGGATTTCTGAGAAGCTGATGTATTAAGAAAGAATTTAAATGTTATAATGCGGTGCCAGTTTTAAGTGTACAGTGGTTTTACAGAACTACATGACCATGACTGTGATCTAATTTTAGAGCATTTCTGTCACCCTCCCCCCCCCAAGAAATTTCACAATCATTGACAGTCATTTTTCTTATGCTCTGCCCCTCACCTATCAATCACCAATCTATTTCTGTCTCTGTGATACCTGTTATGGATGTTTCCTATAAATGGAGCAATACAAGTTTATGGTCTTTCATGCCTGACTTTTTTGATTAAGCATGTTTCTGAATTTCATCTATGCCATAACGTGTGTGTGTCTGTGTATCATTCCTTAATTAGTAGCTTCCTTATAAAAGTGGAGGGGTGGGGAATCAAAATACTGACAAGTGAAGAATTCTATTTGCTGCCTTTGGGAGCCTTTTTGTGGATAAGTTATTTATTTTACTTAAACAACAGAAATTTATTTCTCACAATTCTGGGGGCTAGAAATAAGAGCATAAGATGAATAGAATTATTTTCTTCTGAGGTCTCTGTCTTTGGTTTGTAAATGACCTTCTCCCTGTATTTTTTTTTTTTTTTTTGCCTCCAGGGTTATCGCTGGGGCTTGGTGCCTGCACTAAGAATCCACTGTTCCTGGAGGCCGTTTTTCCCATTTTGTTGCTATTGTTGTTGTTCTTACTGTTGTTGTTGTTGGATAGGACCTAGAGAAATTGAGAGAGGAGGGGAAGACAGAGAGGGGGAGAGAAAGATAGACACCTGTAAACCTGCTTCACCGCTTGCGAAGTGACCGACCCCCTTGCATGTGGGGAACCTGGGGCTCAAACTGGGATCCTTACACTGATCCTTGTGCTTCACACTGTGTGCTCTTAACTCGCTGCACTACCTTCCGACCCCCTTTCTTTAGTGTTTTTTTTTTTAATTATCTTTATTTATTGGATAGAGACAGCCAGAAATTGAGAGGGTAGGGGGAGATAAGGAGAGAGAGAAACAGAGACACCTGCAGACCTGCTTCATCACTTGCAAAGTTTTCCCCTTGCAGCTGGGGACCAGTGCCGGGCTATCGTGGGGGTACCTCTTCCGGGGCGCGTACTCTCTGGGTTGGAGAGAATTCAACCAGAGCCAGCCTGGGCTGCTACTTACTCAGGGAGTAAGGGAGATGACTCAGGAACCAAGCTCGTAGCACAAGGCAATGCAAATGTCTCTTTTTGTATAAGTTACTGATTTCGTTGAATTAGTTGTCTTGTAGGTAAGGTGGAAATGTGATAGTTTTTCTTCCTTCCCTTAGAGGTTTAGTATTAACAAAATAAAATGTACACCTCCCTTCCCCCCACCAGAACTATACAGACGAAGACTATTAAGCTGCGTTTTAAAGTGGTTTTTCTGGGTTGGGGAGATAGCATAATGGTTATGCAAAAGGCTTTCATGCCTGAGACTCTGAGGCCCCAGGTTCAATTCTTAGCACACCATAAGCCAGAGCTGAACAGTGCTCTGGTTTCTCTCTTTGTACTGTTCTCTTTGTATCCCTCTCATTAAGATAAAATATATAAAAAATAAAGTGGTTGGTCTCCTGATGTAATATTAAGTCAAATGATTATATAAAGGATAAAAGGACTGGTATCTGCTTTCAAATTCCCTTTAACACAGAGGAAAATTAGACACTGCAGTGCTTGTTTTCCTAAAGATCTGCTTGTGTGTGCCAGTGCATCTTCTGGCCTGCATGCTTAATTGTTAACAGCCACACCTGTCCTAGGAGAGGTTGTTGGAGTTGTAGAAGCTGCTATGAATTCTCAAGACAATGGCTGTACAGCATATGGAGGGGGTCTCTGAACCACCCTCCGCACTGACTTTACCTGCCAGGTTTGATCTTCCCAGGGAGCTCACTGCAAAGACTCTCCCAGCCTTTGTGATTCCCTCCGAGGCCTGGAATTCCAGTAGCATAGTGTGACCTTGGCTTCCAGTAAAATGGGGAGAGATATTGATTTTACAAAGAGAAAACCCAGGAGATGTATAGGAACACCTACATATACAATATTCAATATCCTTGAGAAAAGACCCTCTTAGTGTTGGGGCACTGCAGGCAGCTCCGAGACCCAGAGCAAGGGGACATGGGAAATACACAGCTTTCCTGGGACCTGTGGACAGCTGCAAGCCAGATATTCCTAACTGGATCCCAGGGAGTCCTTTCATATATCCCATCACTGCTCATATGGAGAGTCCAATAAAGGACTTTACTGCAGAAGCCACTTTGTATGTGATTTAATATTGATTTACAAAATTACAAGATAATAGGGGTATAATTCCATACTTTTCCCACCACAAGAGTTCTGTCCCTATTCCCTCTATTGGAAACTGCATTAGTTCTCTCAAGATCACAGATACAGGTTAACTATTATTTCTATAACTACCTATGCATACTTAGTATATATTTGCCCATTTTTTCTATGATTGTGCTTTCTCTTCCTTCCTTAACACTTACCCCTCTGGGAGTATGGACCAAAATTCTTTATGGGGTGTACAAGGTGGACAGTCTGGCTTCTGTAATTGCTTCTCCACTGGACATGGGCATCGGTAGGTCAATCCATACCTTTAGCCTGTTTCTATCTTTCCCTTGTGGAGTAGGGCTCTGGAGAGGTGAGGTTCTAGAGCACATGGTGAGATCTTCTGCCCAGGGAATTCAAGATGGAATCATAATGACATCTGTAAATTGGTGGCTGAAATGCAGTAAGCTATAAAGCAGGACAAAATTTTTAATGAACAGGAAACATAACATAGGAATAGAGCAGATGGGACTAGGGACTTTAAGGTGGATAGAAGCTAGCAGGTCTATTTTAGGTATGTTCCTAAGGGCTCATGACTGGTATTTTTTGCTGGAGCTTGATAGCTAACCTGCAGATGGACTAAAAATATTGTCTAGGTAGATGGTGTCAGAGTTGAGAATAGGACTGACTAGAAAGTTGGATCAGGACAGAGAGTAGCTCTCAAATGTGAAGAAAATGTATAAATCCAATTAACTATTTACTATGTCAATCTGACCAGGGGCCCATATCTATTCATATTTAGCACAGGAGCCTGCATAACCCCCAAGTCTCTGCCAGTCTGAGCTCATAGTCCATGGTTACAGCTGGGAACATTCTAGGCTGCTCTCATTTTAAGACCAGTTTTCCTCAAGTGGCAGACAGAGTAGAGTGACCCAGCCTCCCTTTGGAGAATGGAGCAGTCCCTACCACTGCTAGTTAATATTGAGGGCACGGTCCTAAAGAAGGCCACAAGAGGGCTTACAATGGCATTCTAGATGGAAGTGACCAGTGATGGTGGAGAGAGGAATCTATTAGAGGTCTAGGCCCATTGAATATGTGGGGGGATCCAAGGATTCCCTGACTAGGGCCTCTGCCACCTGGCCTCTGATCACCAAGTTTTAGAAGATTAATACTGGACCGTCAAAGTAACTTGGATAGTGTGCTGCTTTGCCATGTGCCAACCCAGATTTGGACCCAACCCCCCGCTGCATTGACGGAAACTTTAGTGCTATAGGGTCTCTCTCTCTTTCTTGCCTCCATCCAAAAAAAACAAGCAAAACAATGAAGATTAGTTACGTTTCCTTATTCATTTGCTCCCAACTGAAAGGCAATCTCTGGTTCTCTTATCTCCATTTTGCAAATGTTTGGGTTTTAGAGGCATTTTCTAGTGACCTTTTAGGTATTTGCTTCTTGAGATGGCTATCTCTCCTTAGAGACTCCTTCCTCAGCTTTGAAATAACTGTGCTTTTCTGATTAGTCTTAACCCAACGCCCTGCAGCCTGTGCTTTTCTCTCTTTCCCGCTCTCCAATGTATTTCCTTTAAGGCTAGAGCTTAGTCCTGCCATTTTCTCTGCACCCAGCCCTTGGAACTTGTCCCTCTGATTCTAAACTTGTAGTCTGCTTTCCTGCCTAGTCAGACAATTGTCACTAACTAATCTGGTGTGTAGTGTCAGGGAAGGAAGTAGTAGGCCCAAGGATTGCAAGTCCTGTTCTCCACCTCTGAGTCAACTTCTTAATTTGAAAAGTGGGAATAACCAAGCCTTCTTGCCGGGGTTGTTGTGGTATTTAGTGACACTGTGAACACATGTGCCTGTTTTGTAGTAGATGCTTAGTGTAAGGAGCTGTGATTTAAGAGGAATGTGATGGTAAATTTGCTCTGTAGGAGATTAGGTGTATGCTCACCCACAGCTGTAACTTCTCTGTCACAAAGCGCTTCTGAAAACCAGCTAATCTGGGCTCTCAGCAGTAGGCATCACATGATGGCTGCTGTGTCACACTTGGCGGCTGCACTAGCATGCTTATCCCTGGGCAGCAGTGAACAGAGGGGCTTCATCTGTCTTGTCCCCAACACCACGCAGACACATCGCCTGCCTCTGTGCACAGATGGTCACCTGTCTACACTGGATTTGCCTGTGTCCATGACACACACAGCTTGTGGGTCTGTGGCATTGCTCAGAGAAGGAAATGGCACTCACCCACAGGTCACGCCTGTCTCTTTCCAGCCTCTGTCTCCCTCCAGTCAGCCCATGAACACAGTCCTGATATCAGAAGATTGCAGTTCTGTGACTGCAATTTAAATAGTGGGCATAGTGCAGTCTTGGGTGGCCACTTCCCACCCCTGGCCCCAAGTGAGCAGGTGAATATATATATATATATATATATATATATATATATATATATATATATATATATATATAATCTTTATTTATTTATTTATTAAATAGGGACAACCAGAAACCAAGAAGAAGGAGGAGATAGAGACAGAGAAACACCTGCAGCACTGCTTCATCACTCATGAAGCTTTCTTCCTGTTAGTTGGGGACTGGGGACTTGAACCCTGCTCCTTGCACATTGTAATATGTGTGCTCAATCAGATGCACTACCACCTGGTCATCCTACCCACCCCCCTTTTTTTTCAATCTTGTTGACAAAGATTTCTACAAAGTCCCAGAGGAATACAGACTTGCCTAAGGCTCCATAGCTACTGGTTGCCAGAACTGAATCCCAAGCCCACCTTGCTGCCAAAAACTTGAGCCCCTGACCTCTGAACTCCATTGGTTGTCTGTGTCAGAGCATCAGGGTCAGAATCACTAGGTCACAGTTCAGGGTGCTGCCACCCTGGCTACTTCCAGGACTGGCAGTGAACTCAGGTTCTGACCCTGGTGAAGAACACATGGGCCTGGGCACACACACAGGGCAAGCTGCACGGGTGTGGGTGTGAATGTGCCACAGTTCAGTGCGAGTGACCCGAGTATGATTCTTGTGCCCTGTATCTCAATAAACCTTGTTCATTATTGATCAGGAAACTCCAGGGCTCACATAGGCAGATATTATAATGATCTGATGTGTGTCCTCTTGGACTTCCTTTTTTTGGGAAAGAATATATATTTCCTTAGAATGGAGTAATTTGAGTTTTATAATCACCCCCTCCTCATTCCTCAATTATGAAATCTTTCTATGTCAAAAGTACTGGATTATTTTTTTTGGTGATGAATCATTATTTAGTTGTATCCTATTTTGAGATGGTTTTCATACTTATTTTTTCCTTTACAGTGATATTATATTAAGCATCCTCATTCTAGATCTTTTCACACATCTGTGAGTGGGGAGTATTGCCTGTGGATCTCCTCAGCCTGTGATTTATTAAAATATATGCTTTTCTGGTTTTTGGGTTTTTTTTTTTTTTGGCTTGGCACTATTTTATTTTTCAGAACCAGAGCGTTACTCATGCATGATTTCATCACCCTGTTCATTTGAAAGTGTATCTGTCTATCTATTTATTTATTTATTTATTACACCAGAGCACTATTCAGCTCTGGCTTATGCTGGGAATTGGATCTGGGAACTCTGGCATGAACATCTTTTTTGCATAACCACTATGCTATCTCGCTAACCCTGGGGTGCTTTTTTTTATTCAGATGGAGAAGCAAGTAGACAGAAAAAGAGAGATAAAGGCAGAGAACTCCCACAGCACCAGAGCTTCCTCTGGCAATATAGCACCTCCCATGCAGTGCCAGGTTCAAGCCTGGGCTGTATGCATGGCAGTGCAGGCACTCTATCCACTGAGTTATCTCTCTGGTGCACTTGATTTTAAAGTTGTGTGATAGAGTCTCCTTCATGTAATTTGCATGCCTACAGCTGCTGTCCCAGACTTTTTTTTTTTTTAAATGAAAGCACTCTTAAGAAATTGTTTCGTTTTCCTGTTTCACTCTGGTCCTGCATAGCAAGGAAAAGAGATGTAAAAAGGAGAGTCATTCTTCTCTGGGCATAAAACCACTCACTTCTGTAATGGTGTCCACAGAATCAATCCTGGATGCAGAAAGCAGCAGACAGTGATGTATTTCCTCCTCTTCCTCCACTTCTCTGTTTCTGCCTGAGAAAGTTGATCTTGTCTAGTAATAAACAACTCCAACTTTTTCTAAGTTGCTAGAACTAGAAGGAAGTCATACAGGAAAAAAAAAAAAAAAAGAACACACTTTGTAGACAAACAGTTACAGAGACTTGGTGTTTGTGTGACTGAAGATATCTAAAACATTTTTAGGTCTCTACTTCTTGATATTCCATTTGTTCATTTGTTTATCTACTTATTTGATAGATACAGAGAAGCTGAAAGGGAAAGGGGGATAGAGAGAGAAAGAGAAAGAGAGCTACCTGCAGCCCTGCTTCACTGCTCATGAAGCTCCCACCTTGCAGGTGGGGACTGGGGGCTTGAACCTAGGTCCTTGCACATTGTAATATGTACACTCTACCAGATGTGCCACTGCCTGAACTTACTTTATTACTAACCTTAAGTCTTTTTCTTTTTTTATCCTATAAATGCTCCAGCTAGTAATCTAATAATAATAATATTTATATAATACTAATAATACGTTAATTTAAAAGTTTAAGTCCCGAGAGTCGGGCGGTAGCACAGCGCGTCAAGTGCACGTGGCGCAAAGCAGCAAGAACCAGCGTAAGGATCAAGGTTTGAGCCCCTGGCTCCCCATCCACAGGGGAGTGGCTTCACAGGTGGTGAAGCAGATATGCAGGTGTCTTTCTTTCTTTTTTTTTTTTTCCTCCTCCAGGGTTATTGCTGGGCTCAGTGCCTGCACCATGAATCCACCGCTCCTGGAGGCCATTTTTTCCCCCTTTTGTTGCCCTTGCTGTAGCTTCGTTGTGGTTATTATTATTGCCCTTGTTGACGCAATTCGTTGTTGGATAGGACAGAGAGAAATGGAGAGAGGAGGGGAAGACAGAGAAGGGGAGAGAAAGATAGACACCTGCAGACCTGCTTCACCGCCTGTGAAGCGACTCCTCTGCAGGTAGGGAGCCGGGGGCTCGAACCGGGATCCTTACGCCGGTCCCTGCGCTTTGTGCCACATGCGCTTAACCCACTGCGCCACCGCCCGACCCCCGCAGGTGTCTTTCTTTCACCTTCTCTGTCTTCCCCTCCTCTCTCCATTTCTCTCTATCCTATCTAACGACAACATCAAGAACAACAATAATAACTACAACAACAATAAAAAGACAACAAGAGCAACAAAAGGGAAAAATAAATAAAATTTAAAAAGTAATAATAAAAGTTTAAGTCCCATCTCTCCCTGCTTAGTTCACTCTCGACTGTTCCAGTCTGAAATTTTTTTTAATTTTTAAAAAACTTTTATTTATTCCCTTTTGTTGCCCTTGTTTTATTGTTGTAATTTTTGTTGTTGTTATTAATGTCGTTATTGTTGGATAAGACAGAGAGAAATGGAGAGAGGAAGGTAAGAAAGTAAGGGAGAGAGAAAGATAGATACCTGCAGACCTGCTTCACCTCCTGTGAAGCGACGCCACTACAGGTGGGGAGCCAGGGGCTCCAACCGGGGTCCTTATGTCGGTCCTTGCGCTTCGCGCCACGTGCGCCTAACCCACTGTGCTACCGCCCGACTCCCCAGTCTGAAATTTTTATTTGCACATTTATGCATGTGTTTGTAGAGGTTCATTTATCTAGATTTGTCAGAAAACACGGTATAGTTCTAAATTAATCCAGAATTTCTAAACCTGTCAAAGTACTTTCTTATTTTACAAGCTGAGAAAAGGTGGTTAAATGATTTAACATGGATAAAAATTTAACTTAATATTCCTCCAGCCTTATCCAGCTAACGTGTAATATTTTTTAAGGGCCTCTTAGTTGTAGTTATTTGCGTGTATATATTTGGTCAGTTCAGTGTTCAGAATGAAAACAATAGACAGTGGGAGCTTAGAAAGATTTTTTCATGAATAATTATGAAGCAAAAGACTTGATATTTATATTATAATATGAATGATTTCCAAATTTTACGTATCTGGGTATCTCCTTAGCCTGATTTAATCATTTAATCACCACTACCACCACCCCTGTACCCTCCCCACCCCCTTCCCCCCAGCACACCCAGTTATATCATCCCTGTTTTTAATAAAACTACATCTGGACTGAATAGCAACTTTTAAGCCACATATCCACACCTGTTCTAACATCAGATTTATAAAACTCTCCAAATGTTATTTCCCTCCATTCTTGAATAATGCAAAAAAAATATGTCAATTTACTTCAAGTATACTTGTTTCAAAAAAGATGCGAATCAAACCTCTGAATTACAAACCCTAAAATGAAATGAAGTTTCCAAGTGGCTGTATCACCATCTGAGCTTTGTAAAATGTTTGCTAAAGTCAAAACATGTTAATTTGCAATTGATAGAGTTGAATACTCATTAAAGAACTTTCTTCTGTTATTGCTATATTACATCTGTGAAGGTTTCCTCTGTCAATGCTTATTTCAAAAACTTAAGTGAGGTCTAACTTTTATAAAGGGCTAGACTCAGCCTACTGTGACTCCATAATATCTACGTACAAATAATATCTAAAAGCAACTGGCTGATTATGTACATTCACCGCAGCTATAGTTGGTCAGAAATCCCAGTTTCAGCCACATAATTACCTAATCATCTAAATAAGTAAAAATTATTGAAACGGAAGGAAAATAAAACACACATAAGGTTTATTGATTTGTTATCTTAAGCATAATTTGTCATTCATGAACATAAATCACACACATGATTATAATTTCCCTAAGGACAAGAGAAAATATCTTATTTGCTACTTGTACACTGAATCTAGCTGGCATGGTACCTGCCAGCAAACTGTGTAAGTACTTGATAATTTGTCTATTGAAAGGGAATAATGTATTTATTCATAAAAAGTGACTCACGTGGTATAGTGCACAAGTTACCAAGCACAAGGACCCAAGTTCAAGTCCCAAGCCACTACCACATGGGAGCACCTATGGGGGGGAAACTTTATAGGTAGTGGGATGGTGCTGTGATATCTCTGTCTCCCTAGAGAAAGCGGGAGAAAAGTCCATTAAGAGTGGTGGAGTCAAGTAGGCAAGCCCCAACAATAATCCTGGTGGCAAATACACACACACACGTATGCACATGCGTGCAAAAAAGGGAATTTGCGCTTTACTACCAAGGTACACTCTCAAAGACAACTGCACGTGTGTTTTAAGCTCAAGGGTATATTTTTAAACATTTAATCTTATTTTTAACGTACACATGAAATAGAAATTTCACTCAATCTTACAACACCTTGTCCTGTGCAAGTCAAGCCCTTTTCTAAGGACTATTTCTATAGAATATGTCAAGTGAGGAAATATTGAGAACAAGGTAACCAATGTGTGTAAACCTATCACCTGTATTTAATAAGAATTTTGCCATAGTTTCTCTGTAGGCTAGTAAGAAGGAAATGCATAGTTTAAACTCTCATTTTCACTGTTTCCTTGTACAAGGATAACCAATGGAGACCCACGTCTCATGGTCTCCCAAGTGTTAAGTGACAAAATTCAGAGCAGATGGTAAGGGTGTTATCACCACCTATGATTTCAGCTAGCAGTACTAAAATGTGACTGTGTACCTGGCACTGTCCTCTTCACATAGTCACTTAGCTCTTTGAAAAATACTATGCTGTAGTAACATTTTTCAAAGAAGGAAACCCAAGTGACCCCAATCACACCACCAGCCAGGAGCAGAGCCATCCTGTGACTTGAGAGCCTACACCACACCTCTGTGTCACCCCATGTTACGAGTGAGCTCCTGGTTTTCCTTTTCTTCAGTGATCTCTACCATAAAAACAGAAGAACAGGCTGCAATTTTTTCATTTAAAAAAAATCTAAAAAAAATTCTCTCAGGCTAGATATTTGGGTGCCAATTTTTCAGCCTTCTGGTTCTCCCATTCTGCTACCTGACTCCTGAATCATGTTTCTCCAATAGCACTTTTAGTGTGTGTGTGTGTGTGTGTGTGTGTGTGTGTGTGTGTGTGTGTTTAATCCAGAAAGTTTTGAGCTTGTTATATGTCCACTGTAAAGGCTTGTTTTATTTTTTCTCAAACATACTACTATACAAACCCTCTGAGGGACTGTGAAGTTTTATGTCTTTCTATAAAATATCTAACTATGAATACCTTTTGTATTTGTCATTTCTAGAAACCTTTCAGAATAACAGGATTCTCTAATTACCCCAAATCTGTTGCCTGTGTAATGCTATCCAGCAAGCAGCTGGCTTCGTATGAAGAGAGCCTAAGAGCTCTTTTTTGTCTTGTTCATTTGAAATCATTTACTTCTTATTTAATATCTGCAGAGAAGGCAGTCCCATCCTAGTTGAATTTGCTGTTGTGAATTTTGGATTGTCTCCATGGGTTCCGCCTTCCATCTGCATGGTGTTTAAAGCCAATGCTTCCTTTCTTTTTGTAGGCATTCAGGGCCTATTGCCTTATAATCCAATGTCATGCTGAATGACAGAAAATTGAAGTTGAATTGATTTAACTATAGAAAAGGACTGCACAGAACAATACACTTATTTAAGAACTCCTTGCTTGGAACTGAAGGAGCTGTCTTGTGCAGGTGGCTTGCTCTCTCTCTGCTGCTTCTCCTAACTGAGTTCCTTTATTTACTAAGGACAGGAACTGGCACTTTGCTTCCCAAAACAAAAGAGCCTCCTAGTCCACCAGAACCAGTAATAAACCAAGAGGATGTGATGCCTCATTCAGAGCAGTGCAGATATGTCCCATGCTTTAAGAAATACTTCTCACACTTCTTTCGTAGAGAAATATAATCAAAAGTTAAAAAGCCACAAGAAAACATTAATCAATTTCTAATTATACAATGGGACATATACATTAGGAATTATTCATGATGAACTCTCTCATCTTGATTTTATGTATATCTTTTCTGTTTATACAAAAGGATTTCTTGCTGCCATTACTTATATTTCCTGTTTGTGCTTATTTCCTAAACCTTCATTTGTTTTCCATTTTTACTTAGAAGATGCTGTAAATACAGAACCAATAATCTAAAGGGAGTGGCTTCTCTGTTCAGAGGCTACTGTGAATGAAAGCTCAAGTAATTTATGCTTGCTTGAAATCAGGGGAAAGGGTATGTAGAGAAATGATACTGGAACTTATAGTCGCTTCTTCTTTCTTAAGTTGGGACTTCCCTGTGTAGTTTATTTTCCTTTAAACCTAGTAAACTTATGAACCATGATGTACAAGTATATGTGTATGTATATGTGAGCCTAAAAATACTTTCTGAAGCAATAAAACTAGCCACCATTTATACTGTCCTATATCCTACTGTCTTACTACCCTATCAGGTAATTGAGTAGTAATTGCTTACAATTCACATACTCAGTACCAATTCTTTAGAGTATTTTTAAAGCTAATCATTTTTTCCTTTTAACACTGCTACATTTAAAATATCAACATACAATTTATCATGTGGTTTCTGAGCCTTGCTTCACCTACTTTAAGATTATATTCGGGGAGATTGCATGTTCTGAGTGCCGAGATTATATTCAGCGGGGGCAGGAAAAAAAAGGCTGCCGGGAGTGGTAGACTCATAGTGCTAGCACCAAGTCCCAGCAGTAACTCTGGTGTCAATTAATTAAAAGTAAATAAAATAAGATAAATATTATATTCTGAGGGGCCAGGTGGTGGCACACCTGATTGAGCACACACATAACTGTGTGCAAGGGCTTGGGTTCGAACCCCTGGTCCCCACTTGCAGGGAGAAAGCTTTACGAGTGATGAAGCAGTGTTGCAGGTTTCTCTCTCTCTCTCTCTCTTTCTCTCTCTCTCTCTCTCCAATCCCACTTGATTTCTGGCTGTCTCTATCCAATAAATAAATAAAGATAATTTTTAAAAAAGACTATATTCTGACAAAGTGCCAAGGGACGTACTCTCTGATGTCAGCCTCATGAAATCGTCACAACAGTACTGCATCTATCCAAAGATGATGCCGTGTCCTTTGGGACAAAAATGGATGGAATTGGAGAAGATTATGCTCAGTGGCAAAAGTAAAGAGGCAAAAGACATCTACCAGAATGGAATCTAGATGGAATCATAGATGGAATCTAGAGAACTGAAACACATGAATTTGCAACATACAACAATAACACCAAAACAGAAGTTTACAAATTGTCTCTAAAACTTTGTGAGAACTGTGGTGGGATGGGGACACAGAACGTGATTGCTGGGTGCAGTGTGGAACTACCATCTGCAATCTTTAAGTCTTGTAAGCCACTAAATAACACATTTTTTAATGGCTTGGAAAAAATACTCTATCTCTTACTATTCAAAACATGATATTAATTTCTAACTTTCATATATTAAAATCTAAACTCCATTACTTTCAATAATTCTTCTAATTTATGACATATTTATGTAAGATAGTACTTTCCTGGTTTTAATTTTGCCATTATGTATTTTGGGTTATGATGAACAGTTCTAGAGCTTTCGTGGACACTTAGTAGATAAGTATCATGTTACTCAATAACTTCATGTTTTGAGAACCAGTGTAAGAGCATTAAAAAGATAAAGACTTGGGTGAAAGGCCAACTCAAATGCTAAGCACAGAGTCACTTATAACTAATAACTCTGAATCCTCACTGTCTCCACTGGTCAAAATAAACTGTCTTTTTGTTTTGTAGCTTGTATTTATTTCAAGGTAGTGTGAAATTAATGGGATGACTCAGGAGAAATCAGTCAGGACAGTAGTGGAGCAGAGAATTCTACCATGAACCCCAGCTCTCCTCCCTGCCTTCAGAGGACTCCTGAAAAACTTTTTTATAGCTTCTTTTTAAATTTTTAAAAATTATCTTTATTTATTGGATAGAGACAGTCAGAAATTGAGAGAGAAGTGGGAGATAGAAGGGGGAGATAGAGAGACACCTGCAGCCCTGTTTCCCCACTTGTGAAGCTTTCCCCCTACGGGTGGGGACCAGGGCTCAAACTTGGGTCCTTGTGCATTATACCATGTGTGCTCAACCAGATGAGCCACTACCTAGCCCTGACTCCCAGAAAACTTCCCCAAGCCCACATCATCTCACTAACACAGAGCACGAAGCAGAGCAACGTACTGTTCTGAAGCACTTGGCTTTCCTCAAAGGGTGCTACTATAAAATCAGTTCTCTGTGTCGTCTTTTCTTCTATGTAATATATTCTTAATAAATGGAAATAATACCAACACACCCCTCCCACCGACACAAATTATCTACCCAGTAAGTCTGTTTTGAGTCTTATGTCAAGGAGCCACTCTCAAATCCGTTACTTCTACCCCATTTTAACTTGTCAATCATTTTGACTATTGGCTGATGCATTTGCTGATAGTGACATATACCAGGCAGAGAATCACAAAACAGGTCTCTCTCTCTCTCTCTCTTTCTCTCTCTCTCCCCCTCTCCTTCTCCTTCTTCCTCATCTGGAAGATGGGACCATTAGCATTTATGTGGTATTTTAAGAAGTGCAAGGACGGGTGCAAGGATCCCAGTTTGAGTCCCCGGCTCCCCACCTGCAGGGGGGTCACTTCATGAGTGGTGAAGCAGGTCTGCAGGTGTCTATCTTTCTCTTACCCTCTGTTTTCCCCTCCTCTCTCCATTTCTCTCTGTCCTATCCAACAACAGTGAAATCAATAACAACAATAATAATAACCATAACAAGGGCAATAAAAGGGGAAAAATAAGCCTCCAGGAGCAGTGGATTCGTGGTGCAGGCACCGAGCCCCAGCAGTAACCCTAGAGGCAAAACAAATAAACAAACAAACAACCCAAGTAGTGTTTGTGGAAGTACTGGACAAAGCTTTAAGCTAGTATCTGGTATATTCTTATCAACACATATTTAAAGTGACTTTATTTTCTGGTTAAAGGAATTGACTCTTCAAAGTTAAGAAGGCAAACTGAAAATCTATTTTTTTTGTTGGGGGGGAAATTCTACATATTTGTATGGTGCATATTTTAAAGCTTACTGCTAGAATATAGTTAAAACAACTGAGATGAACTTTTTAAAATTTCTTTATTGGGGAATTAATGTTTTATATTCAACAGTAAATACAATAGTTTGTACATACATAACATTTCCCATATAATAATACAACCTCCACTAGGTCCTCTGTCTGAGATGAACTTTTATAATAATTTCAGAGCTTTAAATTGTTTTATCTATAGAAACCAATCTATCCATCTGTGTGAGTGTGGTTTCCCACCACATCTCTCCCCCCCAAAAAAAAAACCCCAAGCCCTTGGTGGGGCAGGGGACATTCAGGTCACTAGTCCCTTCTTTGGTTTTGGTTCTGCCCCCATTGGTCAGACACCTCCTAGAATAATCCAGCAAATTCTGCTTGAATTTTCTAATTCAAAGCTTCAGGGAACTCATTTTCTTGCTGGTATTTTCTTGTCCTTGAAGGTCATTAAAATGCCTACTGGGTGCTTCCAACTGTTTTTTTTTTTTTCACCTGGGTCAGGAGTGTGGTTTTTGTGTGTCAGCTTTGCAGAGGGGGCCAGCTCTGTTTCTCAGCTGCGGGAGCTAGAGGCCTGTGTTTCAGAAGTGAGCTACGTGATCAGAATTGCTAAGTGCTCTGGCCACACAGCTCCCTTTGAAACCGTTTGTGAAGTGTAGCCTCTTAGCTGGTTGACAATGAGTATGATGTTGGGAGTGCAGAAAGAGGCCAGCAAGTTTGGTCTGTGGAAAGCCGTTTCTCCTGTGAGGCTGCAGAGCAGGGATGGGGAGGACACAGCAACACAGTGTCTTGCAACGCTAAGCATCTGCTTGGATGGCTGAAAATATCTGGACCCTTAAAATGTACTAATCAGATGAACATGTTGTCGTTTCAGATTTACAGTGTCAAGTAGAGGCGCTTGAACTAAGGCTTCAAAGGGCAGTGGCAGAGACAGACAACTGTAAAGAAATGCTCACGTAAGACATGAACCTCAAACGGGCTGTGAGGCCTTGGTGCCCTGTAGATTTGTCACTGGCTGGGGAGCAAAGCAACAAGACACTGTGTTTCTGTCACTTGTCTGGATCCCAGTGCGTGGGACAGTATCCTGCTTTTCAAGCCTAGATTGTGTATTGAAGAACCTTGTAAGCATTTTAAAATATGCAAAGTGTTTGTTCCCTTCAATAAGACACTTACATGTCCGTGTAGTAAAGTCAACCCAAGGTAGTGGCTTCATCTGAAATATTCTCTGGGTTATGTTTCTTTTATCACTGTCTCTATTATCTGTTCATAAAAACAACATGGGAGCTGCTTCTTAAAATGGCCAGTTTGAGGACTTGAGGTGGTGGAGAAATATTTCATTTGGTAGGGCAGCTGTCTTGCCATTTGAGCAGCCCAGGTATGAGCCCCAGCACCATATGGAACTACCATGAGGCAGGGATGAAGGGTGGGGGGTGGGGATACCCAGTACTAAGGTGCCCCCTCCCCCTCCCCCTGCTTTCTCCCCTCCCTCCCCCATCCCAAGGAGTAAGTGAAAAAAAAAGGCCTGGGAATGGTGACATCCTCTCAAACAGCTAAGAGGCTACATTTCACAAACAAGATCACAACTCCACTAATACAGATACACAGACACACACACTTTGACTTTAAAAAATATTCTGGAGTATTTATGCTATATAAACATGAAAGAGAAAATACTTGAATAGCAAATGATACCAAAAAAATGCCCTTGTTTAAAAAAAGTGTCAATTGCATTGTTATAAAATGAATCCATGGGGAGTCGGGCGGTAGCGCAGCAGGTTAAGTGCACATGGCGCAAAGCGCAAAGACCGGCAGAAGGACCCCGGTTCCAGCCCCCAGGTCCCCACCTGCAGGGGAGTCGCTTCACATGCGCTTCACATCTTTCTCTTCCCCTCTCCGTCTTCCCCTCCTTTCTCCATTTCTCTGTCCTATCCAACAATAATGACATCAATAACAACAATAATAACTACAACAATAAAACAACAAGGGCAACAAACGGGAATAAATATAAACAAATAAAAAAGAATTTAAAAAAATAAACAAAAATAAAAAGAATCCATTTCAGAAAAGTCTTAAATTGTCTTATGGTATAAATATAGTACATCTATAATTATAACATAAATAGAGTTCATAGAATCATTGAAAAGGAAGTAGATTCTTTTACTTCATGGTATCTAATCTGGTAGCTCTGGTTTTCAGTTCTATATTTTGGGAGGATGAAACTCATAAGCAATATAAATATTTAGAATGCTTAGCAACTAAATGTTGTGCTCACCATGCACGAAGAGCAATTTTACAAAATTCTTAACAACACAAGGGAGAACCAGAAAAAAAAAGTATTGTCAAACTAATGTACATTTGAATTATTTATAGCGAAGTAATTTAATTTTAAAAACAAGAAAAACCAAATATCCCTGATCTATAACACTACGCTTGGTTCCAGAGTAAGCCCACAGCCTGGCTGTCTGTGTGTGACCACTGGGGCTAAATCAGTAGGGAGTGGAGGGAGGGGTGGGTGGGTAGGGTGGGATTGGTGGAGGTGGGGATCCTGGATGACTTACTGGGTGGGCCCAGGAAATAATTTTCTGGGCATAAGGGGGTGGGGAAGAATCATGAAAAAAGCCCAAGTGGTGATTACCAGAAAAAAAAAATTCTGGGGGTCGGGCGGTGGCGCAGTGGGTTAAGCGCATGTGGCACAAAGCGCAGGGACCGGCGTAAGGATCCCGGTTCGAGCCCCCGGCTCCCCACCTGCAGGGGAGTCGCTTCATAGGCGGTGAAGCAGGTCTGCAGGTGTCTATCTTTCTCTCCCCTTCTCTGTCTTCCCCTCCTCTCTCCATTTCTCTCTGTCCTATCCAACAACGAATTGCGTCAACAAGGGCAATAATAATAACCACAACGAAGCTACAACAAGGGCAACAAAAGGGGGAAAAAATGGCCTCCAGGAGCGGTGGATTCATGGTGCAGGCACCAAGCCCAGCAATAACCCTGGAGGAGGAAAAAAAAAATTCTTTGTTTTCTTGTCTAGTACCACAAGGGAAGGCTTCGATGCTATGATATATCTGATGAGGAGGGCAGTTGGGAAAACCACAACCACTGGGTGGCTGTGTCTGCTTAGAGCTCCAGAAAGGAAGAGGACAGGGACTTGGAATGGGAACTTGGGGTAGGGGGCACCCAGCTAAAGCAAAGGGATCTTGGACACACTGTCAATCAGTATGGAGAATGGGGCCTGACTTGATATGATAGCAGGAAAGCTCCCCCGCCCAGGGGTGGAGGAGTTGAGGAAGAACAAAAGTCATTGGGTGTGACATGAATCTGTTTTCACTGAGTAAGTTTGCCCAGAATTCTATTTACAAGGAGCCTATCCATTTAATGTTAACACGTGATTCGTAGTGCAATATATTTGATAATTCTGTTTTAATGTGACCTGTAGCAGGTGTGCTAAGAGATGATAAGTGTCAGAGTAGACTGGAGGTTGGAGGGAGAAATACTCCGACTTACTGAAGTCCATCAAAGAATTACCTACCTGAGGAAATCAGGATACAGCTGCAGAAATGCTGACAGAGGGTCTGGTATTTGTTTATAAAGTGGGGTTTTCTGTCCATGTAAGAACTGCTTAAAAATCAGGAAACTGACAGAATATCCACTGTAGAAAATGAGAGTTGCTTAAACAACCGCAACTCCTGGGACCTTTGTCCCTCTGCCTGTCTTAACCCTGTACCACCCACCCACCTTCAGCTCCAGGAAGAGACTACATGGGGTGCTCAAACCAAGAAGTTCCCAGTGGCTTATATGTATTATTATGTTCCTAGGTTAAAACTAGGTTTGTGACTTGACCATGCCTTTATGAGAAATTAAGGTTGAACTCCAAATGAATCACTAGGAAATGTTGGCATGCATTTGTTAATAAAGTGGAGACTGGCTCTTTGGGCGCCGGAGTCAAGATGGAGGAATACGCGCGAGAGCCTTGCCTCTGGCAGATTGTGGATGACTGCGATGGGGCCTTTACCATGGGTACGATAGGCGGTGGCATCTTTCAAGCAATCAGAGGTTTTTGGAATTCCCCAGTGGGAGTAAACCACAGACTACAGGGGAGTTTGACAACTATCAAAACCAGGGCTCCACAGTTGGGAGGAAGCTTTGCAGTTTGCGGGGCGGGGGGGGGGGGGGGGGGGAGGGGGGGGTTGTTTTCCATGCCTGACTGCAGTATGGTTCAAGTCAGAGGGAAAGAAGACCCCTGGAACTCCATCACAAGTGGTGCCTTAACCGGAGCTATCCTGGCAGCAAGAAATGGACCGGTGGCTGTGGTCGCGGGTCAGCTGCAATGGGCGGCATTCTCCTCGCTTTAATTGAAGGAGCTGGTATCTTATTGACAAGATTTGCCTCAACACAATTCCCCAATGGTCCTCAGTTCACTGAAGACCCCTCCCAGTTGCCTTCAACTCAGTTGCCACCATCACCTATTGGAGAATATCGACAATATCAATAGGATTTCTTTCCCAGGATTTCTTAAACAGAATGTGCTATAGTTGAAGAAGGGATTGCAGAAGATCAAGTTAGTCTTGTTTTTACAACCATAGGAGTGACAACTATGGCCAAATGGGCTATGAAGAGACATTTAGCACTTTTTTTCTCTTTAAAGAAACTCGAGGGGAGGGGCTGTTAAAAGATAATACATTTATTTATTCACACTTGAACTGCATTTATGATCAAAATAAATGTCTGAAATCTGTAAAAGAGAATGTGATAAGTGCTTAGAAGATGATGGACCAAAGGGCAAGCAGCAGTGAAATATAATCACCATTTCCTTGGGGACTTCTCTGCCTGGTTTTGTGTGTCCTGTTCATCAATAAAATAAAAAAATACTCCTGGAAAAAAAATAAAAAAATAAAGTGGAGACTGACAGTATACAAAGGTAATGTTTTCCCCAGTCTAGACTTAGTTTGAAAGTTTTGTTTTGTATTTTTGAACATTAAAGGATGAAGTGAATTTTTTTTTAAGATTTTTTTTTTGGTATAGAAACGGAGAAATTGATTGAGAAGGGGAGGGGTAGAGGATTTAGAGAGAGAGAGACAGAGACAGAGAGAGACCTGTTGCACTGTTTCACTGCTCCTGAAGATTCCCCCCTGTAGATAGTGATTGGAGCTTGACCCCTGGTCCTTGCACATTATAATATGGGTGTTTTTACCAGATAGGTCACCACTCAGCCCTCTGAAAGTTTTTTTCAATACAGTAATATGAAGATACTAAGATTTCCTGTGGATGATTAAAATGATATAGAAAAATATATTAGGTAACAGATTGGATTTTTAGGAGGAGGGCAAGGAAAATGACTTTGACTATGTACTTCTATACATAAGTGCAAACAGGATATAAACATAAGAAAAGCAGTAAAGAAAATATGCTTTTTAAAAAAGTAAAATATTTATATCTTAATTTATTTTAATAAAATATTTGAACTACTTTTGTATCATTTCAGAAATAAATGTAATGAAGCTGACAACTGTCAAAGAGAACTTAGGAAACTGAAGTTTGAGTCCATTATTTCTGACTCACGGTATACCTCACAATTTCTTAATATTTCTAGTCATTAAATTTGAGACCATTTTTTAAAACATATTTATTTATTGTTCCTTCATTTTTTGTTGATTTAATAATAATGGACATACCGTAAAATAAGAGTACAATTCCATACAATTCCTACCACCAGAGTTCCACATCCCATCCCCTCCATCAGAAGCTCTCCTGTTCTTTATCCCTCTGGGAGCATGGACCCAGGATCATTATGGGGAGCAGAAGGTGGGAGGTCTGGCTTATTTAATTGCTTCTCCACTGGACATGGCCGGTCAATCCATACTCCCAGCCTGTTTCTGTCTTTCCCTAGTGGGGCAGGACTCTGGAGAGGTGGGGTTCCAGGACACAGTAATGAGGTTGTCTGTCCCGGGAAGTCAGGTTGATGTCATGGTAGCATTTGCAATTTGGTGGTTGAAAAGCACCAAGATAGATAACAGAACAAATTGTTTAATAATAAAACACCTAAAGGTAAGAATGGAGCAGATGAGGTTTGGGGCTCTCCATTTTGGAGAAAGCTAGGAAGTCTAATTTAGGTATATTCCAAGAAGCCCATGACATTACTAACTTTTGCCTGAGCCTGACAGCTAACATGCACATGGGCTAAAGGTATTGTCTGGGGAGATGGTGTCAGAGTTAGGAATATGACTAGAAAGCTTGATCAGGGAAGAGAATAGCTCCCAAATATGGGAAACGTATATAAATATTGTTAATTGTAAACCCCATCCATCTGATCTGGGACCCATATTTGGCACAGGAGCCTGTGTAACCTCTATGCCCGGGACTGATCTTGCATTCCATGGTCATAGCTAGGAACACTCTAGGTGCACTCATTGCAGGATCAGTCTTCCTCGAGTGACAGAGTATGTTGACCCAGCCTCCCTTTGGAGAGTGGGGCAATTTATGCTGCTTTCGTTCTACACTGAGGGCAAGGTCCTATAGAGGCCCACAAGTGGGTCTACTATGTTGTTCCTGGTGGACGTGACCAGTGATAGTGGAGAGAGGGATCTGTTAGAGAGACCATATTTAAATAAACATTTTATCTGAAATTTACTTTCCTTATATTGTTTACATATGTAACTAAAGTTTATAATCCTTTAAGGCTGTTCACTGACTTTTCCTTAATATCATTGAACAAACTATTTATTTCCTTAGCATTCTGAATTTTTAAAGTTAAATTTATAATCTTTTGTTTCATATGGAATTTTCATTTTTTTTGACACCATAATAGTCTAGTGTTTCATGAATGTTAGTGATGTTTTCCTTTTCTATTGTAGGTACACAAGATTGCTTAAAGAAAAAGAAGACTCCTTAATGACTTGTCAGCAAATATATAAAACTTTACAAGAAGAACTGGCTGCAAAAGATAGGGCAGAAGAAGACTTAAAAAGACGAACGAGCCTTGCAGAGAGTGAGCTAGAAATAAGCAGAACTCTTCTTAACCAGACAAAGGAGGAGGTTGTGACCTTGAAAAATGAAAGGTACAGTTAAGAATAATTCCTTCCAAAAATAGTTTAAGCCTGTATTATATATTCATTGGAAATAGTAATGTCCTACCTCTAGCAACTGTAAGTCTTCAGGATCAAAGATATATTTCGGGGGTCAGGCGGTAGTGCACGTGGCACAAAGTGCAAGGACCAGCGTAAGGATGCCGGTTCGAGCCCTCTGCTCCCCACCTGTAGGGAAGTCGCTTCACAGGCGGTGAAGCAGGTCTGGAAGTGTCCTCTCCTCTCTCCATTTCTCTCTGTCCTAACGACGACGACATCAATAACAGCAACAATAAAAAGGGGGTGGCAACAAAAGGGGAAATAAACAAACAAATAAATATTTCACCTGGTAGGTCATTGCCTGTGTCCCTTCACCTCATGTTGCAGGTGACCACAGCTGAAGTTCTGACTGGTGACTTGCTTAATGCTCAAACCACTAGTAAGGCTAGAGATGGAACCCACATTGGGTTTGGTGTTTGATTTTCATGGAAATAATTAAAAAGACTAGGTTTCTTTTTTTTTTTTTTTTGTCTCCAGGGTTATTGCTGGGGCTGGGTACCTGTACCACAAATCCATTGCTCATAGAGGCTGTTTTTTTCCCTCCTTTTGTTGCCCTTGTTGTTTCTTTATCATTGTTGTGGCTATTATCATTGTTGTTATTGATGCCATTGTTGTTGGATAGGACAGAGAGAAATGGAGAGAGGAGGGGAAGACAGAGAGGGGGAGAGAAAGATAGACACCTGCAGACCTGCTTCACCACTTGTGAAGTGACTCCCCTTCGGGTGGGGAGCCGGGGGCTCGAACTGGGATCCTTAGGCCTGTCCTTGTGCTTAGCGCCACACGCTACGCTACCGCCTGACCCCCCCCCCCTTTTCTTTTTAAGAAGGAAAATACTAAGGAATTAGAACACTAGGTTTTCACCTAGGTCTTGGATAGTGAATGATGGATTTTATGACTTTCCAATAGAAGAAAGAGAGAGAGAGAGAGAGAGTGTTTCCCTTTCTTCTTTGATTGGTTCTGGTTTTCTCTCGTTTGGCATTTGCTCAACACCTCTTGCTAAGGGTTCCCCATTACAAAGATCCCTCTGTCCCTGTGACAGTGAGATATATCAGGCTAATAAGATGCATGCTCTTCCAGCTAAGTTTGCTCAGTTAATTTGTCTTTATCTTTGCCATATCTTAGCCCAGTTTGCGTGCCTCCTTTCAATTTGCCTGGCATGACTTTCCTCATTTTTTTTCTCAGTCGTTTTATTTGAAATGTATGTTCATAGCACACATGTCAGGTTTGTTTGATTAGTTTTTATTAAATCCGAGAATCTTCAGTAGGAGAAGTTGTGCCATTTACATTTACTGTTGTGATTATCAGTTTAGAGCACAGGCTCCAAAAGGACAGGGGTGTTAGTCTTGTCTTGTTCCCTGTGTATAGAAGGCAATGATGGACTTGTTTTGCACTCTTCTGTCACTTTTTTCTTTTAGCTTATTTTTAGTTCATTTAATCCATCTTACAAGTATATAACTACTATGAAATTTAGGTTATATACAACCTATGTCAGAATTGTCTGTACCCAGTCACTAGATCTGTCTAGTTCACTGGGAAACAAAGCTTGTCTGTGTCTCCACCTGCCAGTGGTAAACACTTCTCTTTGAGTAAAATGGACACTGCCAAGCTGACTGTCACCCACCATTTCCACACCAATAGCCTGCTACTAGCTTGACTTTTTTTTGGCCACCAGTGTTATTAGCTGGAGCTCAGTGGCACTATGAATCCACTGCGCTCGCCCACCCACCCCCCATGGCCATTTTTTTTTCCTTTTTCTAATTTTTATTAGATAGGACAGAGAGAAATTGAGAGGGGATGGGGAGATAGTGAGGGGAAAAAATAGACACCTGCAGACCTACTTCACTGTTCATGAAGTGGACCCCTTGCAGGTAGGGAGCAGTGCCTTGAACTTGGGTCCCTATGCTTGGTAATATTTGCACTTAACCCGAGTGTGCCACCTCCTGGCTTCTCTAGCTTCTCTAGCTAGCTGCTGCCATTTCACAATATTGTGGTGGCTCAGCCCACACTATACTAGAAGCATCAAGTTTATCAACTGGAAGTAATATCAAGGGTCAGACTTCCCAATAACAAAAAGGAATGAATGACACATTGACTGTAGAGAAAAAAACTATGAAGTAAAGAGAGAAACTATAACTGCAAACAAAAAGTTGAAAACCATTGTAATCTGGCTCAATTCACAATCAAAACAAATAACCCTCACCTACCAGTAACCCAAGAGCCCCTGATTTATAACATAGGTAATCACTGATGATCATAATACTGACCCTATAGAGAAAGATGACAGTCAGCTTCATGGGTCATATTAAAAGTGCAGAATCACACAGCACAGAAATGACACTATGGGGTCAGGCAGTAACGCAGTGGGTTAAGTGCACATGGTGCAAAGCACAAACACCAGCATAAGGATCCCGGTTCTAGCCCCCGGCTCCCCACCTGCAGGGGGATCGTGAGCAGTGAAGCATGTCTGCAGGTGTCTGTCTTTCTCCCCCTCTCTGTTTTCCCCTCCTCTCTCCATTTCTCTCTGTCCTATCCAACAACAATGACATCAATTGTTGTTTTCGACGGGTTATGTTGTTTTCGCTGGGCTGGCTTCACAGGCGGGTAACAGGTGACCAGGGACTCATGGTTGAGCTGTAGGCAGTATCTCTTTATTCATGCAGGATGCAGCACAATCTAAGACGGGCTAAGCAAAACTCAAAGTACTCTAAAACTCACAATGCTGTCTTTATATATACTTCCCAAGTAGGGTGGAAACAGGATGTGACATAGAGAGGGTGGAGAGAAAAGTGACTGGTGAAAATCAGAGTGTGACAAAGAGGGGGCAGATTAGGCGAGAATCCTATCACTGAACCACAAATGCCCTGGAGGGAGGGTGGAACTTGTTAACAGTGGTTATGTAAATAGAATGAAGTGGTTATGTAAACAGAATAGTGTTAAGCAGGGGGGATTTAAACCAAATGAAACAGAAGGGGTCTCATGCATACCAACAATCAATAACAACAATAATAGTAACCACAGCAGCGATAAAACAACAAGGGTAACAAAAGGGAAAAAAACAGCCTCCAGGAGCAGTGGATTCGTGGTGCAGGCACTGAGCCCCAGCAATAACCCTGGAGGCAAAAAATAAAAAGATAAATAAAATAAAATAAATTTTAAAAAAAGAAAAGAAATTATTAGGGTCTACTAGCCATACCACCTGAACATACCAGATCTAATCTCATCCCAGAAACTGAAAAGGATCAGGCCTGGTAATTAGACGGGAGAAATGACACCATGAGTGCATGCAGATGTTAGTCTTTGGTTAAGAACTTGGCCAACTGACTGAGCACCATCCTTATATTCCTCTGTTACCTGGAGGACCCATCCCCAAAGCTGTCAACTTAATCAGATGGAGCTGATTAAATCCAAATGCACACTATCCTTCACTGAATTGTTGGAAAGAGCCTCTCTCAGTCTTTCCAGAACTCTTCTCTGAGGACTGGCTTAAGAGCACATTTTAGAATCTGTTCAGTATAACAAATCTTTATCCTTTAGAAAGGAACTTGACTTTTAAAACAATTTCAAATTGGTCCAGGGAAAGCAAGTCCAGTGAAATGATGAGAAAGCAGCCTGGACTAAAAGCAAAGTAAGATTCTCTCTCTCTCTCTCTCTCTCTCTCTCTCCCCCCTTTCTGCTTAGCACATCATCTCTAGCTATGATTTAAAGATGGCAATTTTGTGAATATTTTTGAAGATTAATAACATTATTATAATAAATATGGAGCTGTCTTGGGGAAATTGCTTTGAAACAACATACTCTTTTAGTATGTGTTTTGCCATTTGGAAAAAAAAAACACTTCAGTATCTTAATCTCACCATTTATTCTAAGTGTTGAATAAGGGTAATTTGTTTAAGCTTTCAGGGAACTGCAACTCTCTCAACCACCTCCCCTTTGCACCCCCACATTTCCTCCTCCTCCTTTCCTTGGCCTTCTGTTCTCTCTTTTAAAAAACTTTTGTGTATTTATTATTTATTGGATAGAGACTGAGAGACATCAAGAAGGAAGGGAGGAAGAGATAGGGAGGGAGGAAAGGAAGGAAAAAGGGAAAGAAAGAAGGAGGGAGGGAGGGAGAGGAGGAGAGAAGGAGAAGGAGAAAAAGAGCTGCAGCGCTGCTTCACCACTTGTGAAGCTTTCCTTCTGCAGTGGGGACCTGGGGCTTGAACCCAGGTCCTTGCACATATGCTGTTGACCAATTTTGCCACTGTTTGGCCCCATGCCTTCTGTTCTCTATGCTTCAGTTCAAGAGCAGGCCTACTATAACTTAGTTTACTGCCCTAATGTCTTCATATGATAATGCTAAATTGTGCTTGTAGACCAATAGGTTATCATGTTACCTTGGAATGTCCTCCTGTGTGTGTGGGCCCCACTCAGAGCCTGTCTGCCTTGTCCTCTGCTGTACCCTCAGAGTCAGACCCTCAGTGAATGAATGAGTGAGGAAATGAATGGCATCAAAACAGTAATTTGCTTAGCACAGTCTCTTAACTCTGGGGGGTGGAGGGGGGGTCAGCAGTGAGCTTGCAGCTCCCTGCCCTTTCTGGTTTATATTCTGCCTGGACCCAGGGGCAGTGAACACATGCAGAGAACGAACCAGAAAATCTAAGGCTGTGCTGTAGGTGAAGCACTGTAGATGGCTAGAGGGACAGTAGTGTTAGCAGTGACCTCTGAGATGACCCATGGTGGCAATGGTGAGGCTCCTGGACATGAACAGGGAGGATCTTCCCAACCCAGGCTTGGGCCTTCTGGAACCACTTGTACCAGGAAGGCAGGGAGGGGTGCGGCAGACGGGCTGGATCAGCAGACCACAGAGGCCTTGACTTTGGGAGTTGTTTCAGTGAGATGAATAGAGATTTCATGGGAGTGAGAGGACAGAGGGGTGGCACTTAGGCGGTGGTCCCAGCTCCTGTCAGTGGATGAGGGGAGAGTAGGAGACCTCAGTCATTCACTGTTTTTCAGTGTTAATCAAAGGATTTGTAGAGTCAAGCCTAAGAAACTTGGGCCTGGAGAGCCCTCTGCCCCCAACCCCCAGCTGCAAGTACCAGTGGCTTCCTCCTCATTGAGCCAAAGGGGGAACATAAAAGCTCATTGCAGAATCACCCAGCACTGGTGTCACTGTCCAAACTTGCCTAAGATGATGTTTCAACAGACTCAGGTGTCCCTGACCCTGGGCTCCTGAGTTCACTGCCCGCACAGTCTTTGGGCTTCCTGCATGAACCTGACCTCCTTCCTCCACTCTTTCCTGAACAAGTCTGCTCCGCCAGCTTTCACGTGGAGCAGCATTGGGTGTCCCTACACACTTAGGGATGTGAAAGTCCTTCCAGGAAAGCAGCTGGACTCTGAAAACCCTTGCAATAGAGATGCTTCATCACCACCAGCACTCCCTGCTCTGTTTCCCAGAAGCTGGCTCAGCAGGACTAGGCAGTGCCAAGCCGTCTTGCCTGCTGGTCAAACAACAACAAATACTCAAATAATGACACTCAGCAGTTTCAGCAGTGAGGCTCGCCAGGTGTCAGAGATATAAAAACTCTTCTCATCTTCTTTTATTTTTTTTTTTCATGTGTGTGCCTTTCTGTGTGTGTGTTTAAGTAATCCAGGCCATAGTACCTTCCATATATGATAATACAGGAGCCCAGCCCAAAGAACTCTCTGATCCATCTTTCTCATACTTGTAGCCACAATGGGCATCAAAGATATTACTGAAGACTCACACTCTTACTTTTTTCTCTCTTTTTAATTTATTTTTATTTAATTATATTTTTGCCTTCAGATTTATCACTGGGGCTCAGTGCCTACACTATGAATCCACTGCTCCTGGAGGCCACCTCTCCCATTTTTGTTGCCCTTGTTGTTGTATATTGTTGTTAGTGTTGTTGGATAGGATAGAGAGAAGTCAGGAGAGGAGGGGAAGACAGAGAGGGGGAGAGAAAGATAGATACCTGCAGACCTGGGGAGCTGAGGGTTCGAACTGGGACCCTTACCCAGGTCCTAATGCTTCTCACTACGTGCGCTCAACCTGGTGCGCTATACCTGGCCCTCTTTATATATATATATTTTGTTTATATCCACCAGGGTTATTGTTGGGGTTTGGTGCCAGCACTACAAATCCACCACTTATGGTGACCATTCCCCCCTTTTTTTCTTTCTAATTTTTTAATAGATAAGACAGAGAGAAATTGAGAGAGGAAGGAGAGATAGAGAGGAAGAGAGAAAGATACCTGTAGACCTGCTTCACTGCTTGTGAAGTGAACCCCATGCAGAGTGGGAGCAGGGCTCATACCCCGGTCCTTGAGTTTGGTATTATGTGCGCTTAATTGGGTGCACCACTGCCCATCCCCTAAGTTCTTACTTTCTTTAACAGTTTATTCAAAATACCTATGCTCTGTGGAAATGTCATAAGGAACATCATAATTCTTTGAAAATTTAGTTGAACAGTCATTTCTTTGTTCATTATTTGAACTTTAGTCTGCTATCTTTTTATTTATTTATTTATTCCCTTTTGTTGCCCTTGTTGTTTTATTGTTGTTGTTACTGATATCATTGTTATTGGATAGGACAGAGAGAAATGGAGAGAGGAGGGGAAGACAGAGAGGGGGAGAGAAAGGCAGACACCTGCAGACCTGCTTCACCACTTGTGAAGTGACCCCCTCCCCCCTGCAGGTGGAGAGCCTGGGGGCACGAACCGGGATCCTTATGCTGGTCCTTGCGCTTTGCACCACCTGCACTTAGCCTGCTGTGCTACTGCTCGACTCCCCAGTCTATTAGGCTTTCACAGTTCGGGCTGTGAAAGGATGCAGCCTCCCCTCATTCCCTGATGACTTCTTGTCCATCGCAAAATAGAGGCAGCCAGCTCCTTATTCCACAGACTCTCTGCCATTAGAGGAGGCAGGAGTTGTGGCAAACCCAAAACATTCTTGAATGACCATGTGAAGACATTTCTAAAAGAATAACGCATGAGACAGAATTGGAAGCTGTCATTTGGCATCATGGCTTGACATTTGTTTGCAGTTATGTTTTCAACTACAATGAAGAAAAATCTACTGGGTGGGGCATTCATGGCAAACAGTAGATTATCATTTTTCTTTTGGTCTAAGAACTTGGATTTTTTTCTCTTCCAGAGTTATCATTGGCACTACAAATCCACTTTTGCTGGTGGCCTTTTTTTCCCTCACTTTATTGGCTAGGACAGAGATAAACTGAGAGAGGAGGGGGAGAAAGAAGAGGGAGAGAGAAAGATAAACACCTGCAGACCTCCTTCACCACTTGTGAAGCAACCCCCCTGCAGGTAGGGAGTGGGGGCTTGAACTTGGATCCTTGTGCAGGTCCTTATGCTTAGTACAAGGACTCAAACTTGGAACCTTACACTTCTAATGTCTACACTCTGCTTCTGAGCTAACTACTTTCTGGGTCACTAAGTTCAATGCTCTGAACTGTGAGTAGACCCTAACTTGCTTATGGTGCTGTCTCCACAAACATTATTTATCAAGCGTGGAAGAAGTGCAGGGTAACTACTCCCAGTGGCCTTGCTTCTGTCACCACTGAAAGAGTCAGGCATTAGCATGTGTTACTGAAGTCCTGGGCTGGGAGGGCCAGTCAGCTGTGTGTCCTCTGAATCAGGGCCCCTTAGTCATTTACCACTCAAGATCTTCATTTCTACAGAACATGAGGAATTGCATTAACTTGTTCTCAAGGGAGGGCAAAGAAAGAACCACAGCATCTCTAGAGGATAACGCTATGTCTGATACATAGCAGGACTCAATATATATTTGCAGGATGGAGGGGGATGAATTTAATCCCAACCAAAGCACTGATCTTGGGAATTCAAACTCAGAAGCTTCCAGTATGCTCTCAGGCACAGTGAACTTGCCTAAAACCAGAGCTGGGAGTTCAGTCTAACCTTGTGAACCCTGGTGATAAACTTCTTTACTGAATTACTGATGAAACTCCAAATTACATTTTGCATTGTAATTTACTTATTTTCAGTAGGAAAGTTGTCAAGTTAGACATATCTCTGAAAAGGAAGTCTGCAGAATTATCCCCCCCATCAGTTTTCCTCAAGTGATATTTTATTTTATTTTTTCTGCTTAGTATTTTTTATTTTTATTTTTTTTATTTAAGAAAGGATTAATTAACAAAACCATAGGGTAGGAGGGGTACAATTCCACACAATTCCCACCACCCACTCAAGTGATATTTTAATCTTGGTTAACAAATCAAATATGGGCCTGGGTGGTGACACACCTTGCTGAGTATACATGCAATAATACACAAGGACCTGGGTTCAAGCCCCTGGTTCCCACCTGCAGGGGGAAAGCTTTACAAATGGTGAAGCAAGGCTGCAGGTATCTATCTCCCTCTATATCCCCCTTTCTTCCTGATTTTTCTCTGTCTCTATCCAATAAATTAAAAATATAAAAAAGTTAAAAAATCAATTACCATGTTTCTGATCCTAAAAATTTTTTGGCCTTGGAATGTCTGCACTATTTTGTGGTTAAAAAACAAAAACAAGGGGGTCAGGCAGTAGCACAGCAGGTTAAGCGCACATAGTACAAAGCGCAAGGACTGGTTTAAGGATCCTGGTTCGAGACCCTGGCTCGCCACCTGCAGGGGAGTCACTTCACAAGCGGTTAAGCAGGTCTGCAAATGTCTCTCTTTCTCTCCCCCTCTCTGTCTTCCCCTCCTCTCTCCATTTCTCTCTGTCCTATCCAACAACAATGACATCAATAACAACAATAATAATAACCACAACAACAATAAAACAACAAGGGCAACAAAAGGGGAAATAATAGCCTGCAGGAGCAGTGGATTTGTGATGCAGGCACCAAGCCCCAGCAATAACCTTGGAGGCAAAAAAAAAAAAAAAAAAAATCAGAGTCCATGATGGTGGAAAAGGACCTACCTAAGTTGGAAATGAGAATACTCTGCAGACACTTATCATGGGGAGAAGAAAAATTACATCCATATGTCAACAACTGTACTATAAACCATTACCCACACAGTAGTGTAATAAAAGAAAAAAGCTTGATAGTATTACGTGTCAACCTAGAAAAGAGGTTAAGACATAGAGGAATAGTTCTTTATGATACTCTAGATGGAGCTAACTCAAGAACCTTAAATAGACTGCTGCTAGTGGGCAGAGAAGGGAAGAAAAGGAGGTACATTAAAGAAGTGGAATATGTAAAACATATTGTTCAATGTCTTGTAGCACAAGAAGCAGAAGCTCAAGATAGCTTGGGGATTTCAAACAAAAGATGCTGAGGTTGAAGAGTTCATGAAATCGAACAGAAAAAACAAGATTGCAGGAGATGAGGATGAATTTAGTATTGGATGTGCGGGATCTTCATTGTGGAATGATCAGTAGGGTAAAATTTTCCAACAGGCAGTTATAATGGAAGTTACAAGTTTGAGAAAAGGGGAAAGAACTGAAAGAAAGAGGGTTACAGCAGAAGAGCAGAGAGATCAAAGAAACGAGTAAGCAGTGGACAAGAATTGCATCACATAGGTTGGAGAAGAGAGGAGCTCTGATCAGCAAGCACATGGTACCCAGACATGTCTCAGTGCCTCTGTTTGTCCTTCCTCAAAGCCCCTGCACTCTTTCTACCCAGGGTGCTAGGCTGTAAGATCCACTTAACTTGGATTAAAATGCTCCCTGTGTTTTGATCTTCTAGCGTATTTTATATTATACCATATTCCTAACATGACCCTCTAAATAATTCCATTCATTCTTAGCAGTATTTGAGACAAGTGGAATTAAAAAAAATGAATCTATCAAGCAGGAACTACAAACATGTCAATTTTATAGAATTTCCCAATATACTTCCCTTGTTTAAAAAACACAATATGCCTAGTGTTAGGTTTTAGTCACAAACATTTGAATCACAATGCATAATGTTTTATTTGTTACTATTTCATGCAAAAATAATGGCATTATTTGTTAATGCAGCCTAAGAAAACAGCTACTTTGTCTGCAGTGTTTATAAATTACTATTAGGGATTAAAATAGGATCCAAGAGCAAAATACATATGTGTGTGTGTGTGTATGTGTGTGTGTTTGTGTGTATGCGTGTGTTTGAGTGTACGTATGTGTATGTATGTGTGTATGTTTATTTGTGTGTATGTGTTGTATGTGTGTATGTGTGTGTGTTTGTGTTTATGTGTGTGTGAGTGTATGTGTGTGTGAGTGTGTGTATGTGTGTATATGTGTGAGTGTGTGTGTATGTGTGTGTGTATCTGTGTTTGTGTGTGTATGTGTGTGTTTGTGTGTATGTGTGTGTGAGTGTGTTGTGAGTGTGTGTGTGTGTGTGTATGTGTGGTGTGTGTATGTGTGTATATGTGTGTGTGTGTGTGTATGTGTGTGTGGTGTGTGTGTATATGTGTTTGTATGCATGTGTGTATGTATGTGTGTGTGTGTGTGTGTACATATACATTGCTAAAGAGACTAAGCAGCCTAAGTAACGACACAACATTCTCCAAACCAGAAACTGCAGTTTAGGGAGAGGAGTTTGGGGGTGAGACTTTTCTCATTTGTTGGGTTTATGATTTTCAGGGAATTGCTGCTAATTTCACATCAGAAAAGCATTGAGCAGCTGCAGGAAACCCTTAGACAGAAGGTGCTGAGCGATGAGCACTGGAGGGAGAAGGTAATGATAATGTGACTTTCTTCAGCATGTGTCTAATTTGCTTTTGAACAATTCTGCCCATGTGCCAGAAGACCGTCCCAGAAAACTGCTTGGCTTCTCTGCAAACTTGTTTCCTCCTGGAATTTTCTATGCTGAATGTTTTTTTATGATGTGTGTCTCTTCCAAAATATTAGACAATATAATGGGAAGATAAGATAGTAGTAGCAGCATTTTGAAATCTTGTAAAATTTTAGATAGCTCTTAGCTGTCCTGCGAAAGCACAGATTTTTTAAACATCTACTCCCCCCCCCCCCATTAAGTGACAAGAGTTTGCATTAAACTGCATTCTTAAAAGCAGGGGAATGTTAATTAATTCTTAAAATTTCTCCACTTTTTAGAACACTGTGCCTTTGCCATATTCACTGAAGCAAAGTGAAATGAATATGCATCTAGCATGCTGTTATTTACAAAGAAAATAATAGCTGGGGGGGGGAGTTGGATTGACTTTTCTCTCAGACCTTTCTATATTTTCTAGAATTGCAACAATGAATATGTATTATCTCTATGATTTTAGGGACTACAAGGAATAGCTTAAAATAAGGCCATTCCCAGCCCTTGTCATTCAAACGACAGTTGCCATCCCCCTGTGAGAAATTTCCCAATCTTCCCTGTCTCCTGGCCTTGTCCTGCAGGGGCTGGAGCCTTCCAACCTCTCCTGTCCCCAGCTAGTCCTCTTCTTAGTACAAGTCTCTGTCTTGGGTTCCTTCTTCTGTATTCAGTTTGTATCTAAGGCTCACTGCATTCTCTCTTTACTTTGAATCTAGCACTGGAGCTGACTCTGACAGTGGGCTTTGAGGTTGCTAGATTCCATTACTGACGAACTGCTTAATATCATTTGACTCTTCCCCTGGAACTTGTGACCATAAGCACCTTCAGACTAATATCTCTACTTAGAGTCTCCTGACTCTACTCATCATCCATGGCTGGAAACCCTTTAGGATGACTCAGGTCAATTCTAAATCTATCCCTTTCATTTCCAGTCTCTGTTCACTGACTATCTTCACCCAGGACTGGTCTCGAAACCAGTCCCCTTCCTTTGTCCATTAGAGACAAACACGTTCAGGCTGTAACGAGAATGGTGACTATGGCAACAGTCCCAAATGGGGAACCACCGATATGTGAGGATATGGACTAAATTAATATATGTATCTCAATCTAATTTTACAGCATTAACTTTTTCTTTCTTTTTAAATTTTCTTATTTTGGATAGAGACAGGGAGAAATTGAGGAAAGGGAAAATAGAGATGGAGATGGGAAAGGAGAAAAAGAGACACCTTGCAGCACTGCTTCACCCCTTATGAAGCTTCCTCATACAGGTGGGGATCAGAGGTTTGAACCTGGGTCCTTGCACATAGCAACATGTATGCTCAATCAGGTGCACCACCAACTGGCCCTCAGCACTGACTTTCTCTTTTCCTTCCCTAAAGTCCATACTTCTTCACTTATTACTAATTTTTATTAGCGTCTTTTGTACTTAATTGGCTAGTCTTATCACTTCCCTCATTCTTACTAATTCATCTTTAAAAATATTAAATACAAAAAGAAGCCAGGGAGGTGGCACAGCAGTACAGCACGGGACTTGCAAGAGTGGGATCCCATGTTCAGCCTGCAGAACCTCATTTGATTGAGTGGTGCTCTGGTTCTCTTCTGTCTCTTGTTAATAAATGAATCTTGGGGGGGGGGTAAATACACAAGGACTCCCACACAAGGATGTGGGTTCTAGCCTCTGTTCCCCATCTGTGGGGGGGACACTTCATAAGCGGTGAAGCAGGTCTGAAAGTGTCCATCTTTCTCTCTTCCCCTCTATCTCCTCTCCCTTCTCAGTTTCTCTCTATCCTAGCCAATAAAATGGAAAAAAAAAAATGGCTGCCAGGAGCAGGGGATACTTAGTGCCAGCACTGAGCCCCAGGATAACCCTGGAGGCATAATAAAACATAGTGAGAGATTATTTTTATATCCCTCCAACTGAGAAAGTGTTTTTCATACTTTGTGAAAATCTGAGGACATAGTCTGTCATACTTACTGCCTGTAACAGCAGCCTTTCAGAGATAAGTGTGGTAATGTTTGAAGGGATATTGTAGACACCCCACCGTTGACTCAGAATCTCACTCATGGAATTTATGTGGGTAGTGATTCACAGATTCTTCCCACCCCTCAAACTCCTGAACTCCTTTCAGAATGATCGAGAATTTCCCAGTCTTTTGTGTAGAAGCTCATCATCGCCAGAGGTTTCTGAGACAATCCCCTAAAGACAGCTCTGTTCAAAACCCACTGCCTCACCTGTGCTGCTCTGAGCTCCCTATCCCAAGGACTAACTCTGCATGCAAGCAGATCCAGCATTAGGCTCTTGTTTTATGCTAGAAAGTCCAGTTGGTGGTTAAAAAAAACACACACACACAAAAGAAAACAGTTCTGTAAGATTCTCTAAGTTCTCCCTAAGGCCGTGATAATTTTGTAGTAAGTTAATTGTATTGCAAATGTATTTTGGCATGTAGAATTTTCTGTCATATAAATGGACACTTCATTTTATTAAGAGGACATGACATGTTGATAAATGCTGTTAATTAGCTTAACAGTAAGTCAATATCCAGACCAATAGAGCCAAAGAATGATAATTACATCTTGGTTGTGTTAACTATTGAGCCTATGAATAAAAACTTCTTTATATATACTCTGACAAGAAAGGAAAATCACTAATATGACATTGTCATTTCTTTCTTGGGTCATTGTGCCTTTGCGTGGGACTGAAGCGTTCCCTTTACAAATATGTAACACACATATTGGAATAAACTTCATAACTTAATGCTTTAAGATTCAAAATAGTAGACAGCAATTTGTGCCTGCACTTAATTATTTTAAAGTATATAGAAAGCACATAACAGAATCAATAGTTGCTATGCAACAAGCATGGCATATTTCAAAATAAAATAACTGTGCAGTTACTAATTTTCATGGGGTTTTGTTTATTTCAAGTATTGCTTTCAAGCGAAGAAAGTAAATTAATGTGCATGCTGAACATTTAAAATTGACTCCAATGGCAGAGGAGAACCTAGTGGGGGTTGTATTGTTATGTGGAAAGCTGGGAAATGCTATGCATGTACAAACTATTGTAATTACTGTACAACATTAATTCCCCCAATTAAAAAATTTTAAAAGGAAATGAGGACTAAATAAATCAATGGAAAGTTCATACTAGGTAGACAGGTCAGAAAAATAAATAAAAAATAAAAATAAACTAAAATTGAGGGGTCGGGTGGTGGCGCACCTGGTTGAGCGCACATGTTACAATCTGCAAAGACCCAGGTTCGAGTCCCCGGTCCCCATCTGCCGGGGGAAACTTCACGAGTAGTGAAGCAGTGCTGCAGGTGTCTCTCTGTCTCTCTTCCTCTCTATCCCCCCTTTCCCTCTTGGTTTCTGGCTGTCTCTATCCAATAAATAAATAAAGATAATTAAAAAAATGAAATAAAATAAAATAAAACTGACTCCAAATGCACAGTGTTACTACAACTCAGTTAAAATTGTGTTGTTAGAAAAGCCTCCTAAAGCCAGACTGCTTCCAGTTAGTGATAGTCACTAAGTGACTATCACTCTCAGTGCCATAAATAATTACCAATCAAATATTTTCCTAGATTATTACCACAGTATTATATTTGGGAACACTTTTTAAATTTTACTATTAATGTAATTTAAATTAGTATATAGATTGACCAGCAAGATGGCTTCATACTTGCACACTGGAGGTCCCTGGTTCAATCCCTGATGCCACATGTACAGGAGTGGTGATCTGGCTTCTCTTTCTCTCTCTCTTTCTCTTTACCTCTTATAAAATAAAGAGCCTAGGTCTTGTTTAATTGTACAACATACTTTTAAAAACTGGTATTCGACTTTCCAAACCTTTGCTTTGTGGCTGAGTCTCCAGACTGGACAAATAGTCAATTTCAGCATTGGAAGGAGGCAAAGCAGTTCTTAAATTCTTCTTCAAGGTGGAAGAGCCAACATCCTAATTGTCTCTATTGTACTTTAATGTACTCTTTGTGAAATAGCCAAGACTAACTTGTAAAATACAAACATGGGGATAAAGTGATTTATGAAATATCAATTGAATTTAGTGAAGATAGTGAGAAGTTCATCCATCATTCCAGTATTGGGTTGCTGGGTACTGAACTCAGGATACACACAAGCCCTGTGTTCTACCACTAAGCCATCTATTTGGCCACAATATAATCACTTATTTTTTTTAGGTATGTATTCAAAAAATGAGTCCCTCAGTCACAAAAAATCTAAACAAATGATCTGAGTTCCACTTTGGCATCTAACATTTTCCTTGGTTTTAAAAGGATCACCAAGTAATCTGATTATGTCATAACATTTTGTTTGGCTCTATGGGTACTTAAATGATAATGTCAACCAGAAAGCTGTAATAGCTCATATCAGCATATAAAAAACAATATACACATGACAGTCTGTCATGAACCCATCTTTTCAATAGTAAATAAAACACTGGCTTAAATCATTGTGTTTATGAGTTCATCACAATTTGTTCAGACCATAAAGAAGCCACTAATGTCATCCTTCTCTGCTGTGGTATCAGCAGTTGACATACATGACTCTTGGCAGGTACTCATACATAGTTCATCCACCCCATGCAAAGCATATCACATTGCTCTTCTTTCTCAGGCTGTGCAAATTACAAATTAAATTGGGAACAATCAGATACTCTTCTCTCTTTATCCAGAATGCTTTTATTTTGCTAAAATCTGTCTGGTCCTTTCTTCCTTTTCTGTCTTTACTTTCAACAGTACCTCTCAGGGAATAGTCCAGAGGCAGGAGCTCTTTGCTTCTCCACAATAAATTTAAAGAGCTCTCTCTCAATCTCTCTCAAGTTTTTTTTTTTTTTTACCAGAGCACTGCTCAGCTCTGGTTTATGGTGGTGCTGGGGACCCTGGAGCCTCAGACATGAGAGTCTTTGCATAACCATTATGCTATCAACCCCTGCCCTTTTTAAGTCCTTCTAAATCCTCTGTCATCTGGCTTACAACTTGACCTGTTCCACCTGCCTGCTGTACAGTTCTTTTCCTAATCTGAGCAAGCAGTTCATATTTTTAAATATGCCTTACTATTCTAAAATGACTATTTGGCTTTACCAGTTAATTGCACAAGGGATTTTGTTTTAACATTGGTATTTTACTATCTCAACACATTTTTTTCTCAAGCTTCACAAAAATTAATATTATCAAGTATCTAGTAGCCTATTAACTATTGGTTTTCTTATTAGTCTCTTATGAAAAGATAATAGAGATATAGTTCCACACCACTACCAGAACCAAAGTTCTGGGCTTCTACCCCCCAAATACAACCATCATAGTTCTCCCAAGGTCCTAGATATGGACTGAATTTTTTCATATGTTTCAATTCTCTATATTCCAGATATGAGTGAAATCGTCTGGTAGTTGTCCTCTACTTCCTTCCTTCCTTACTTCACTAAGCACAGTCACCTCCAGTTTCATCCATTTTGTACCAATGGACATAATAGCATCTTTTAAAACTACTGAAACTATTCAGTTTCACATACTCCATTGAGTATATGTCCCATAACTTTGTTATCCAGTCATCTGTCAAGGGGTATTTAGGTTGCTTCCATATCTTATCCTATTAATGCTTCAAGTTGACATTGAAACTTTTGCAGATGTTTTTCATTTCTTATTTATTTATTTTTATCATTTATTTAACTTAATAGGACAGAGAGAAATTAAGAGAGAACAGTGAGACAGAAGGACAGAGAGAGAGAGAAGCATGCAGCAGTTTGTGAAGCTTCCCACACTGCAGGTGGAGACCGGGGACTTGAACCTGGATACTTGCACATGGTATTAAGTGCACACAACCAGGTATTAAGTGCCAGAAATCAAGAGGGAAGGGGAAGACAGAGAGGGAGAGGGAGAGAGACAGAGAGACGCAGCTCTGCTTCACCACTCACAAAGCTTTCCCCCTGCAGGTGAGGACCAGGGGCTTAAACCTGGACCCTTGCGCATTGTAACATGTGCACTCAACCAGCTGCACCACCACCTGGCCCCTTGTTTTTTTCTTATCACCTTCACAGCTGGACAAATGAGTATGCCTGCTACTTCCTCTGTTTCTGCCACTGGAAGTCAAAATCTGCTGTCATACATAGTTGCTGTCAAGGACTGGGCTTACAGTATAAATGCAGGAGACTTAGCTCTTAGGACTTCTAGAAATGATTAGAATGGATTGTTCTATTTATCAGTGGGGTGAGGGGCACAGTACGTTGGTGGTGGATGCAACAAAGAACTGTACCCCTGTATACTCTTATAATCTTGTATTATTAAATCACTAATTAAAAATAATGCGAGGAAAAACGAATGTATTGTCCTGATTCATTTGTTCATTTTAAAGTTCTTAGATGTCTTGAAATATGTAGCCCAAGGTCAGTTTTTTCTGGCCTAAGTTCTGAGTCCGATTTTTTTTTTGAAATGTTATAAAATGATGTGGTTTTTTTTAGAGAGAGAGAGAGAGAACTGCAGACCTGCTTCACGGCTTGTGAAGCAAACCCCTGCAAGTGGAGAACCGGGGGCTGGAGCCAGGGTCCTTATACTGGTGCGCTTCATGCCATGTGTGCTTAACCCTCTGTGCTACTGCCTGCCCCCCTACTTTTCCATTTATTGTTTTTTAATGAATATTAGAAAGTTTAAAAATATTCGCACCTGAAAATAAGCTTTGTGTGCCAACTTGGTGACAAATGGCTCCCAATGTATGTTTAATGCTATCTTCTAGATTGAAGCCGAACTCAGCAAGGAAAGGGCCCGGCATTTAGTAGAGTTTGAGGAACAAGCACTGCTCTTTAAGGAAGAGGCTAAGCTGGAGCTCGATATTGAAAAGGAAAAACACCAAGAAATAATCCAGAAGTATAAGAAAGAACAAGAGGAACTGCAACGGAAGGTGTGTTGTTATGGGTTGAATGATTATTGAGTGTTGGTGATTCTTCCCAGGCTTGGGTGCAGCCTCTTAGTAGAAAGGTCTGGTTCACTGGGAAATACAAGAGGAAGCCAGGTATGGTTTCACTTGTCTGATAGAGAAGAAGAAAAAAGGAAAGACACTTGGAAGTAGTAACAGGTATAGGGGTAAAATAGAAAAGACGTGAAGGCAGGACCATTAAAAAATGGGGGAAACAGGAGTCGGGTGGTAGCACAGTGGGATTAAGCACACATGGCGCAAAGCACAAGGACGGGCTTAAGGATCCCCGTTCGAGCCCCCGGCTCCCCACCTGCAGGGGAGTCTCTTCACAGGCGGTGAAGCAGGTCTGCAGGTGTCTTTCTTTCTCTCCCCCCATCTTCCCCTCCTCTCTCCATTTCTCTCTGTCCTGTCCAACAACAACAATAATAACTACAACAATAATTTAAAAAACAAGGGCAACAAAAGGGAAAATTAATATTTGAAAAAATTTTAAAATGGGGGAAACATATATATAATATACATATACATATACATATACATATACATATACATATACATATACATATACATATACATATACATATACATATACATATACATATACATATACATATACATATACATATACATATACATATACATATACATATACATATACACAGAGAGAGAATCAGCCCATATCGGAAATCTTAGGAGAACTACTGAAGTTTCCAGTAGAAGGGATGGGACACAGAATTCTGGTGGTGGGAACTATATGGAATTATATCCCTATTGTTTTATAATTTTTAAAGGTTTTTTTTTTCTTTGTTTTGCTTTGCTTTTTAAATTATTTTTATTATCTTCATTTATTTATTTAGATAGAGGCAGCTAGAACTCAAGATGGAAGAGGGAGACAGACAGACAGACAGACAGCACTGCTTTACCACTTGCAAAGCTTTCCCCCTGCAGTAGGGAACTGGGGGCTTGAACCTGGGCCCTTTCACATTGTAACATGTGTGTTCAATCAGGTGTGCCACCACCAAAATCTTACAATTTTGTAAATCAATATTAAATCACTAATAAAAAAAAGTTAACAAGGAAAAAAAAAAGGCCTGGTTCATCCCCAGAGTGAAGAATGAAAATAATTGCACATGCCTCTCATTTAGCTATGTATGGAATTTTTTCCTATACAACTTATTTTTAAGATAGCGTTAAGTTATACAAGTAATAGCTACCATGATTAGCTATCCTAGCACCTCAAAAACCCAAAGTCAAAAAACTAATGAAGTCTTGCACATAGTTAAAACTCTTCCCAACCACTAGAGCCTATTTCCTTTAGCTGCAAATATTTTTAATTCTAATATTTTTGAATGAAGGGAATTTTTTTTTTTTGCCTCCAAGATTATTGCTAGGGCTTGGAGCCTGCACTACAAATCCACTGCTCCTGGAGGCTATTTTTACCTTTTGTTGCCCTGTTGTTTATTGTTGTTGATATTATTGTTGTTATTGCTGTTGTTGGAAAGGACAGAGAGAAATCGAGAGAGATGGGGAAGACAGAGAGGGGGAGAGAAAAATAGACACCTGCAGACCTTCTTCATCAATTGTGAAGTGACTCCCCCCTTGCAGGTGGGGAATAAAGGGCTTGAACTGGGATCCTCATGTCATTCCTTGCGCTTCGTGCCATGTATACTTAACCTGCTGCTCTACCTCCCGGCCCTGCGAAATATTTTTAAATATAATCAGGTCTCCCCAATTTCCTAAGCAGTATGTCCTAAACAGTGTCGGGCTTCAAACTGTTCCTAAGACTTCGGAGAACTGTGGTGGTTATCTTTGGGAGTTGGGTTGTGGGGACACAACCTTGGTGGTGGTGGATGTGATGTGGAACTATACACTATAATCTTACAATGTTGTAACCTACTATTAATCACAAATAAAAAATGAAAAAAAATAATGTGTTAAGGCTCCCCTGTTGTTGTAAGACTTGAATATTGTATATAGTTTGTATATGTATGTCTTCATGTGTGTGTTGCATGACCAGGACCCAAAGGAAAACCATACTTGACTGAGTATATTCAGTATCTGTAAATGAAGCACCAGATGAGATCCTGTTGTGCAGCAGTGGTGACTCAGTCTCTTCTAGCTCTGTGACGAGACCAGGCTGCCATGGGTGCCTGCCAGGTATGGTGTCACAGGCCATATCAGAAGGGCCTCCTGATCCAAATATGGCACTCTGCCGATGCTGCCTTGCTTCTGAGCAAGTTTTTTTCAGCATCTGTATTTTGTGAGTCCTTCTGGGAGCTTGGCGCCCAGCTCCCCTGGGTGCCACCTGCCTAGACCACCTCCTGGCATCTGTTTATGAGAGAAGTCATCAATAATGAGGGCATGTTTTTCATCAGAAGCAGCTTTGCTCTTCCAGACTTGCTTTCTGTCTTTATTCTGTTTGTTAAGGAGAATGAAATCAAATAGTCTTTTTCCCATTTTGCTCCCCATCTTGCCGGCTGCTGCAGTCCCTCAGGGCCGGGTCCCATCCACATGGGGAATGCCAAAAGGTAGTTTCAGCTTGGAGGAGCTAGTTTTGTAGAAGTCGTAAGTCCAGGTTTTGTAAGTGAATTCTCTTGATTTTTAAATTTTGACTCTTTAACATGTTTGTGGCTCTGTGTACCCTTTCTCCAAGAACAGCTTTAGGTCAGAGTCCACCTTCCTCTGGGGGTGAAGTGAAATGGGAACCTCTCCCCTGCCAGATGAACTGGAGAGGGTGGCATATTTGTTACATGTTTTGTATGACCTGTAAGCCTACTCATATAAAACTCTTAGGTACGATGAACAGATTTCCTGGAAACATTATTCTTCCTGTCAATTTAGTGCTTGACACACATTTAAATCACATAAATAACTCTCATATAATAGTTCACCAGATCCTTGTAACTTTGATCTGTGAACGTGCCCTGTTTCTTAGTGGACTGGTTTCTGATGTAATATTGATGACATGGCAACATCTGTAGCATAAATAATGGGGGCATTTGCTTCATCAGACGCAGCTCTGCTCTCCAGTTTGTTTTCTTTGATCTGTTTGTTGGAGAGAAAAAAAAACAAGCAGTCTTTTCCCATCTGAAGACCTTTGTGACTGTGAGGGAAAGCCTCTCCAGTTCTTCTCATAGCAATTCTTCTTAAGCACTGCCTGGAGATGGTGTGTTTCCAGATAATTCTGGTACCCTATAGAACTATATGGCTAATTACAGTAGCCACATGCAGCTACTTAAAATTCAGTTCATTAAAATGAAATAAAATGTAAAAATTCAATTCTCATTCTCACTCCCAAGAGTCAGGCACCACAAGTGAGAGCCCCTTGAGCAGGTTCTCAGCCATGTCTCCACAGTAGCTTGGAATAGGCACTGGTGTGAGGGTCTACACCACAAAATGAATCACAAGTCTGATTTTGTGCATGAGAGTCCATTATCAGATAGCCACATGTGGGTGGTGGCTACTGTGTTGGTGTTGGTCAACCTAAACTGTTGTTCCTGTCACGGAAAGTCCTGGGACTGGGTGGTGGCACACCTAGCTAAGTGCACATATTTCCATATGCAAGGACCTGGGCTTGAGCTCCCACTTTCCATCTGCACAGGGGAAGCTTCATAAGTGGTGAAGCAGGTCTGTAGGTGTCTCTCTGTCTGTGTCTATCTCCCCTTCCCCTCTCGATTTCTCTCTGTCCTATGGAAAATAATAATAATGATGATGAAAAATGGCCACTAGGAGTGGTGAATTGCATATAGGCACCAAGCCCCAGTGCTAACCCCAATAGCAATTGAGAAAAAAGAAAGAAAGAAAGAAAGAAAGAAAGAAAGAAAGAAAGAAAGAAAGAAAGAAAGGAGAAAGAAAGGAGAAAGTGAGAAGTGGGTGGGGGTGTGAGGGAGAAAGAGAGAGAGAGAAGTAAAGTCAGTCTGTCCTGCTGATTGAAACAACTCAGATGTGGTGCCTGGATAGCTCTTGTTATCACATACAAGAACAGGGGAAACTGATGTCAAGGAGATCTTTTTGGTACAGTATAAACAGATTACACCCCTCTCTGGTGTACCCCGAGACATGAGTTGTTGCTAGGTTCCAAAGCTATGATGCAGGGGATCCGGACAGCCACCTGGTTAAGACTTGAGTCTTTGAAATGTGTGTAGGCCTGGGAGTCGGGCTGTAGTGTAGCAGGTTAGTGCAGGTGGCGCAAAGTGCAAGGACTGGCATAAGGATCCCAGTTAAAGCCCCCGTCTCCCCACCTGCAGGGGAGTCGCTTCACAAGTGGTGCAACAGGTCTGCAGGTGTCTCTTTCTCTCCTCCTCTCTGTCTTTCCCTTTTCTCTCCATTATTTGTCCTATTCAACAACGATGACATCAATAACAACAATAACAATAACTACAACAATGAAACAACAAGGGCAATAAAAGGGGATAAATAAATAAATAAAAATAAATGTGTGTAGGCCCAAGAGTGTTCATGTGGACCATGTGATTTCACTAAAGGTGATAAAAATAGGTTTTCATTTTTACTTGGAGAAAAAATATATATTTTGAAGATCTGTGCTACAGGGTTTGTTTTCATTGGCTCAGATTATTTGGAAGAACTCCCTGAAAACCACTGAAACTCTGAGGTTACCAAGATAACAACAGACTCACACACTAGGTTTGTCTTACAGATAGGCGATCTCATCACAGTGGCTACTCAAGATCTACGGCTGCAAGTGGCGTCTCTTGAGGGAAAACTCCAGGAATCTCAAATCCACTACACCGAGAGGTCCCAGTCAAAGGAGAAAGAAATTGAAAGTCTGAAGAATGTGATTGCAGAATGTCAATCTCGCCTAAAGAAGGAAATGGACGGTAATGATTCCGTATCAGAGGACCTGCGGAAGGAAATGAAGCACAAGTCAGAGGAGCTGGAAAGAGTGATGCAGGCACAGACTCAGCTGCTACAGCAGTTTAACCAGTCCCAGGAAGAGGTAGGAGACATGCTGGTATGGGGACTGTTAGCCCATATTCTCCAGTTCCTGGAGAAGGTAAGAGATGTGGGGATACTGTGACTACTAGCCCATGGTCTGCAGTCCAAGGAGAAGATAGGAGACATAATTGTCTCATGACTATTAGTCCATGGTCTCCAGTCCCAGACAAAGATAGGAAATGTGATGGTACCATGACTATTAGCCCATGGCCCCTAGTACCGGGAAGAGGTAGGGGACATCATGGTACCATCTCTATTAGTGTGTGTTCTTCCAAAACAAACACCAACACAGAGGGCAGCTGGTGTCATACATAGTCCTGGGTACAGCTGGGATCCCAGTCTGGCTCTGCCCTTAACCGGGAGTCACTATACCTCTCGGAACCTGGTTGCCTTTTCTGTGAAGCAAATGTACTCATCTTTAAGGTCCGTGGTACCCACTTACTTAGTTGCAAGTGACCATTTAAAACCTCTGAACTAGGAACCTATATATATTGTTCTATTGTTTTGATGTTAAACCTTTGCTGAAGAAGCTTTTAGGATGGGGGCCAGGTAGTGACACACCTGGTTAAGTACACACATTACAGTGTACAAGGACCTGGGTTCAAGGCCCTGGTCCCCACCGACGGGGGAGTGTTTAAATGAGTGGTGGAGCAAGGCTGTAGGTGTCTCTTTGTCTCTCCCCCCCAATGTTTCTCTGTCTATATCCAATAATAAATAAAGAAAAAGAAAAGAAAAATATCTTTCGAGCCCCTAGCTTCCCACCTGCAGGGGGGCGATTCACAGGCGGTGAAGTAGGTCTGCAAGTGTCTGTCTTTCTCTCCCCCTTTCTGTATTCCCCTCCTCTCTCCATTTCTCTCTGTCCTATCCAACAACAGTGATATCAGTGACAGCAATAATCATAACCACAACAACAATAAAACAACAAGGACAACAAAGGGGAAAAAAATTACCTCCAGGAGCAGTGGATTTGTAATGCAAGCACCGAGCCCCAGTAATAACACTGGAGGCAAAAAAAAAAAAACAACAACTTTCAGTGCACTTGTAGTGGGGGTAGATAGCATAATGGTTATGCAAAAATACTCTCATGCCTGAGGCTCCGAAATCCTAGGTTCAGTCCCCCCAGCATAATCCTAACCTAGAGTTGAACAGTGCTCTGGTCATGTACTTGTAGCTTATCTTTGGGTGATATATTATAAATGAAACTTTTCTTCAGGATTTAATCTTTCTCTAGTAAGGTCATTCATACATGTTGATCCTCAAATATATGCGTGCCTACCTCACTGATATTTTTATTTAAAATGGAGTAGACTTGTTTTGATTTGAAAGCTTTTTTCTTTTCCTAACAAAATCTTACTGCTGAGTGCTAAGCAGTTTCTAGATGATGGCTCTGTAGAAAGTATGTATTCCTCAGGATTTGTATGTTGAAAACTAGCCCTCAGGTGATGATTTCAGGAGATAGGGCCTTTGGGAAGGAATTCAGTCCTGAAAGTAGAGCCCTCATAAATGGATTAAGTTCAAGGGCTGGATGGTAGCACAGTGGGTTAAGCACACGTGGTGCAAAGTGCAAAGACCAGCATAAGGATCCCGGTTCAAGCTCCAGGCTCCCCACCTGCAGGGGGGTTCCCTTCACAGGTGGTGAAGCAGGTCTGCAGGTATCTATCTTTCTCTCCTCCTCTCTGTCTTCCCCTCCTCTCTCCATTTCTCTCTGTCCTATCCAATGACAGCAACAACAACAATAACAATAACAGCCATGATAAATAACAAGGGCAACAAAAAGGAAAAATAATCTCCAGGAGTGGTGGATTCATAGTGCAGGCACGGAACTCCAGCAGTAACCCTGAAGGCAAAAAATAAAAAAATAATAAAATAATAGAAAATGAATGGACTAAGTGCCTTTAATTTTTTAATGTTTTTTACCTTTTATTTATTTGTGTGTTTATGTATTTACTTATTGTGTGTATGAGAGAGAGAGAGAGAGAGAAGGACAGAGAGAGAGAGAGAAAGAGGAGAGTCCTGAGCACTACTCCAGCAGGTACTGTGCTGGGTACTAAACCTGTCGGCCTTATCCATGCAAGTTCTGCACTCTGCCCACTGAGCCAACTCCCTGGCTGTAGAGGGACCTCAGAAGTGCAGGGGAAGTATGTTGAGCTAGAGCATATATGACTGAAAAGAAACCTGAAACCATTTCAGGGCCAGTCTTCCTTGAGTGGCAGGGCAGTAGCCACTTCTCCATGTCAGAACAGAGCAACAGAGGGGGTCGGGCGGTGGCGCAGTGGGTTGAGCGCATGTGGCACAAAGCGCAGGGACCAGCATAAGGATCCCGGTTTGAGCCCCCGGCTCCCCACCTACAGGGGAGTCGCTTCACAGGCGGTGAAGCAGGTCTGCAGGTGTCTGTCTTTCTCCCCTTCTCTGTCTTCCCCTCCTCTCTCCATTTCTCTCTGTCCTATCCAACAACGAATTGCGTCAACAAGGGCAATAATAATAACCACAACGAAGCTACAACAAGGGCAACAAAAGGGAAAAAAAATGGCCTCCAGGAGCGGTGGATTCATGGTTCAGGCACCGAGCCCAGCAATAACCCTGGAGGGGTGGGGGAAATAAAAACAGAACAGAGCAACAGAATAGTAATCTGTGAACCATGAAGGGGCCTCACTAGACACCATATCTGCCACCACCTTCATCTTAAACTCCCAGGCTCTAGAAGACTGAGAGTCAGTGCTTGTTATTTGGTCACCCAGTCTAGAATTTTGCCCTCAAAGCCTGAAATGAGTAAGATGGTAAAGCAGTTACCCCTTCTCTGTGCACCAAGGATATGTTCTGCTTGAGTATTTGATCTCTTTTATGTGACAGTAGAGCTAGTAAAAGCAAACGGAGTCACATTCTGAACACTTATGACAAAGAAAACCTTTGTTGGTTTTATTTGGATCTTAAAGGAATGAAAGGAAAATACTGGGAGTAACATTGCTTCTGAACAATTAAAGATCTTGTTCAGACAAAAGGCGCTGCGTTTGCAGCTCTTTAGCTGTGAAAAAAAAAAAGAAGAAGACATATAATAATGAAGGTTTTTTTTTTTAATGTGCACTTTTGGAAGATACATGACATTGGACTAGTATGTAAATGATCAGGAGTCATGACTGGGGAGCCGAAAAGTTGAGGGGCCTATAGATATCTGGGAGAGACTTCCTGCAGCTGGTGTGGGAAATGTGGAGGGGGGGACTAGAATTTTCTTTTTAATTAAAAGTTTAATAATTTCAGTTGAACTCTTAGGATAAATACTTAAAGCTACTTTTTGTGGCTAAGCATGCAAGGTCCAGAGTATTCTTATAAAAATGAGAAATGAGCCAATAAAAGCAGTAGGAGTTATGAGCCAGAAAGAATAAAGGCCATAGCCTGAAAAATGAAAAGCACCAGTCTTTGGATAATACCTACCAAACTCTTGAAATTTCTAAGGTTCTGGAGTAAAAAAAAAGGTTGCACTTATAGTAGAGAACAAATTCCCACTCAAAGGAAGATAAATTAATGGTCTAATAAGGAAGCCAATTAAGGGCAGGAAAGTTTGTTCCCTTTCAAGTGGCCACAGAATGGTGGACTTTGTTTTTCACTGTAGGAGGTAAAGTTCTCAAGGGTGGGAGACAAACACAACCTGGACTCGGGGAAACAGGGTCTCCAAGTACAGAATGGGATTGTGGGAATGTCTGCAGACACTGCATGTGTAAGAAAGCACAGCAACAAGAAGCAGGGCCAACTAACTGAAGAGAACTGGGGAACAAAATCATGGGAAAGGGGACCCTGAAAATTCTTCATAAAGATGATGCAAAATGGAACACAAGAAAGGGAAAGGGAAAGGGAAAGGGGAGGGAAGGGAAGGGAAGGGAAGGGAAGGGAAGGGAAGGGAAGGGAAGGGAAGGGAAGGGAAGGGGACAAAGAGAAGAGGAAATGAAAGAAAAGAAAGAAGAGAAAAGGAAAGAAAAGGAAGGTCACCAAAAAAAAAAAAAAACCAAACAAAATGTGTTAGAGCCTAGGAGGGGCTAGGCGGTAGCACATCATGTTAAATGCACACAATACAATGCACAAGGACCCAGGTTCAAGCTCCTGGTCCCCACCTGCAGGGGGAAAGAGTGGTGAAGTAGAGCTACAGGTGTCTCTCAGTCTCTTTCCCTCTCTGTCTCCCCTTCACCTCTCAATTCATCTGTCTCCATCCAATGATAAATAAATAATAGGGAGTCAGGCGGTAGCACAGCCCATTAAGCACACACGGCGTAAAGCACAAGGACCGGCGTAAGGATCCTGGTTTGAGCCTCCGATTTCTCACCTGCAGGGGAGTTGCTTCACAGGAAGTGAAGCAGGTCTGCAGGTGTCTTTTTCTCCCCCTCTCTGTCTTCCCCTTCTCTCTCCATTTCTCTCTGTCCTATCTAAGAACAATGACATCAATAGCAACAACAATAACTACAAAAAAAAAAACAAACAAGGGCAACAAAGGGGAAAATTAATTAATTTTAAAAATAAGAAGAAGAAGAAGAAGAAGAAAATAATAGAACATGATCATCTAAACCCAGGTATCATCAAGCACAAGTTCCCTACCACCTTGCTCCTTCCTTCTCCATCCATGTGAATATAGACAGCAAGGCCCCAGCCATGGGCCTTGGGGCCAAAAGAAGACACGTCAAATTCAAAACAACAGTTTAGGAACAGCCACCAGGGAAAACAAGTCCTGGGAGTTTAATATACTGCTCAGCTATTAAACTGGTGAGTCCACCTTCTTCACAGTGTCTTAGATGGAGCTTGAAGGACTCATGTTAAATGAGATGAGCCAGAAAGAAGAGGATGAATATGGGATAATCTCACTCATGGACAGAAGTCGAGAAATAAGAACAGAAGGGAAAACACAAAGCAGAACTTGAATTGGGTTTGGTGAATTGCACCAAAGTAAAAGACTCTGGGGGAGTGGGGGTGGGGGTGGGGGTGGGAGAAGCTTTGGGGCTCTGGTGCATGATGGTGGAGGAAGACCCAGGTGGGGGGTTAAGAGTGTTTTGCAGAAAACTGAGAAATTTTACACATGTACCAACAACTGTATTCACTGTTGGCTGTAAACCATTAATTCCCCTCCCCAATAAAAAAAAAAAAAAACTATGAATAAGAAAACATAAGTGTAGGAATCTTTCTACCTGTTCCTAAAGGCATATACTGGCTATTCTGGAATTCAGAAATAGAAAGGGATGCTGTTAGCAACTTTAGCACTTAATGTTTATCTCTGCTTCATCCCACTAACAAGAATGACAGTAAATTCAGAAACAGGAGGATGAATATGGGGTGATCTCACTCTCAGGCAGAAGTTGAACAACAAGATCAGAAGAGAAAACACAAGTAGAACCTGAATTGGAATTGGCGTATTGCACCAAAGTAAAAGACTCTGGGGTGGGTGGGTGGGGAGAATACAGGTCCAAAAAGGATGACAGAGGACCTAGTGGGGGGGTTGTATTGTTATATGGAAAACTGGGAAATGTTATGCATGTACAAACTATTGTATTTACTGCCGAATGTAAAACATTAATTCCCCAATAAAGAAATAAAAAAAAAAAAGAATGACAGTAAATTAATAGAAAGTGGAAAAGTCAACAAGAGAAGGATTGACACTTGGTGACTAGGTAGAAAAGTCAGCTACCAAGTTTTGGTGCATGAAAAGCAACGTGGATACTCTTAGACACTAACGTTCTCAGAAACGATACAGCCCTGCAGGCTTTTCCAGGAAGCTGTTTGAGAATATAGATACCAAAGTGACTGTGGCCTCAGGTAATGTGATAAGAGAGAAGTGGGGTGGGGTGGGGTGGGGGCAGACCAGACAGTTGAAGCTTGGAAACAGGGTGAGGGGCTTGGGGGGGGGGGGTTAATAACCCAGCTATAGAGGCAGAGAAGGAACATGCCGTGAGGTTGGAGAAGACAGCCGGCAAGGACTCTAGGGAGGGAAGCATGGAAAGCAGAGAGCCTGTGCCCAGTCCTGGAGTGAAGGCCTTGCATGCAGAAGGCTCCTGCTTCAGTTCCCACCATCATAAATGCCAGGCTGATGCTGTGCTTCTGTCTCTGTGTCGGTATTTCTGTCTCTTTCTCAAACGGAAATGCGTACATTCAGACAGACAGACAGACAGACAGGATCATATAGCTTACCCAGACCCACAGATCCATTTGGTTTTATGTGGATTCTTTTTTAGAGAGAAGGAGATAGAGACAGAGACTGGGAGACAGAGGGAGAGAGAGAGAAGGATGCCATAGCACTGAAGTTTCCTCCAGTGCAATGGGGGCTGGACTTCAGCCTGAGCCTCACACCTGTTAAGTCATTTTGAATTTTAGAAAGTTAGCGTGGGCCGGGAGGTGGCACACGCAATTAAGCACACATAGTACAAAGCACAAGGATCCAGATCCAGGTTCAAGCCCCTGCTCACTACCTGCATGGGAACACTTCACAAGCAGTGAAGCAGGTCTGTAGGTATCTCTCCCTCTCTATCTCCCCCTCCTCTCTCAATTTCTCTCTGTCCTATACAATAAAATGGAGAAAAAAAAATGGCCTCCAGGAGCAGTGGAATTGTAGTGCTGGCACCGAGCCCCATAGATAACCCTGGAGGAAAATAAATAAATAACAAGAAAGTTAGTATGGTTGCCCCCCACCTCCAAATTTTTGGCCCATACTTCCAGAGAGAAGAAATGTTATGGGATAATGACCAGAGGTTTCTGAACCTCAGTTCCACTGGGACCCAGAATGTTTGTGACCAGGAGCCTTTTTTAAAAATATTTTTTAATTTATTTTCCTTTTTGTTGCCCTTGTTGTTTTTGTCATTGTTGTGGTTATTATTATTGTTATTGGTGGTGGTGTTGCCAGATAGGACAGAGAGAAATGGAGAAAGGAGGGGAAGACAGAAAGGGGGAGAGAGAGATAGACACCTGCAGACCTGCTTCACCGCTTATGAAGCGACCTCCCTGCAGGTGGGAAGCCAGGGGCTCGAACCGGGATCCTTACTCTGGTCCTCAAGTTTCATGCCTTGTGCACTTAACCTGCTATGCTAAAGCCTGACCCCCAAGTCTTTTTTTTAATACCACCACTGAGAGGGAAAATAATTTGGAGAACACCTCAGGAAGTCAGGTGCTGTTTCTCTTAACTGAGACAGAAGTGGAAAAAAGACAGGCACCCAGATGTAGTTATAAGTATAAATGTAGCTTAGAAAGAAGTAAAGACAGGGCTGTAGAAGTGAATGGAATATATATATATATATATATATATATATATATGTATATATATATATATATATATATGTCATCTTGGGAGAACTGTGACACTGGAGGGGGCAATGGAGGCATAGAACTTTGGTGGTGGGAGTTGTATGGAATTATATACTCTTATTATCTTATAATCTTATAAATCACTATTAACTCATTAATAACAAATAAAAAATATTTTTTATAAAAAGGAAACACTAACAGAAACCATAGGATAAGAGGGGTACAACTCCACATAATTCCCACCACCAGAACTCCATATCCCATCCTCTCCCCTGATAGCTTTCCTATTCTTTAGCCCTCTGGGAGTATGGACCCAAGATCATTGTGGGATGCAGAAGGTGAAGGTCTGGCTTGTAATTGCTTCCCTGCTGAACATGGGTGTTGACAGGTCGATCCATACTCCCAGCCTCTCTCTCTCTCTCCCTAGTGAGTCAGGGCTCTGAGGAAGCAGGGCTCTAGGACACATTGGTTGTTGTTTTCGATGGGTTATGTTGTTTTCGCCGGGCTGGCTTCATGGGCGGGTAACAGACGACCAGGGACTCATGGTTGAGCTGTAGGCAGTATCTCTTTATTCATGCAGGACGCAGCACAATCTAAGACGAGCTAAGTTAAACTCAAAGTACAGTACAGTACTCTAAAACTCACAATGCTGTCTTTATATATACTTCCCAAGTAGGGTGGAAACAGGATGTGACATAGAGAGGGTGGAGAGAAAAGTGACTGGTGAAAATCAGGGTGTGACAAAGAAGGGGCAGATTAGGTGAGAATCCTATCACTGAACCACAAATGCCTTGGAGGGAGGGTGGAACTTGTTAACAGTGGTTATGTAAATAGAATGAAGTGGTTATGTAAATAGAATAGTGTTAAGCAGGGGGGATTTAAACCAAATGAAACAGAAGGGGTCTCATGCATACCAACAATTGGTGGGGTCCTCTGCCCTGGGAAGTCTGGTTGGATCACGGTAGCATCTGGAACCTGGTGGCTGGAAGAAGAGTTAACATATAAAGTCAAACAAATTGTTGACTAATCATGAACCTAAAGGCTAGATTAATGCAGATGAAGATTTGGGGGGTCTCTGTTTTGTAGATAGTTAGTAGGCCTATTTTATTTATATTCCAAAGGGCCCATGACTATACTCATGTTTCTTGTTTTTTGTTTTTTTCTGAGTCTGACATCTGATATGCAGATGGGCCCAAGTTATTGTCTGGGGAATAGATGTCATGGCTGCAAAAAAGACCAGAAAGCTGGATCAGGGAAGAGAGTAGCTCCCAAATATGGGAAAGGTGTATAAATATTGTTGACTGAAGAAAAATAATTTACAAAAGAAAGTGCAGCACATGTACCCTCAGAGGTCTCAGGAAGCCCCTCCCATCCCATGACATCCCATTTATGTGGTGACCTTGAGGAGTGGACCCACCGAGTGGGATCAGTAGAGATGGGAAGTAACTTCCTATCAGTCCCATCATCATTTAAAACCAGATGTGAAGAATTACAAAAGTCTTTCTTCTCAGAGCCTTTTGTGGCTAACATAGAGCAGAGGTGTTTGTTTTCATTAGAACCACAGTTTTGTGGGGCTGGAAATCCAGTATTTAAGATTATGGGGTGCCCTGAAATGGAGAGCATCTGTGTGAAAAGAGTGTATAGAATGCGGCAGTCCCTAAATTCCAAAGACAGCTCCTAGCTGTTCACTGGATAGACCCATGCCTGGCTCGGAGCTCACTGGGTCTCAAGCATGAGCAAAGACGTTACTGAAGAATGGACACGTACACACACACCATCATGCCCCCTGCCGCTGACTGCCACTGAAGATGAAGCTCTCACCTTTGGAACCACCATGTTCCCCCAGCCCACTGTTTTTGGAGCTGAAAGAAACCCTGCTGTCTCTCAGGATAAAAATGAAAACAAACATAAAAATAGTTCACTCTTACACTGCAAAAACTGGGGGAAACTGGCCGTTTTTTTAATATTGGAAGTTTCAAACAGATGGTGAGCCGATTTCTATTTCTGTGTTGGCATTTACATACCCAGTGGGATGGCAACGAAGCCATATTTAGGGCCCATTCAAGAGGCCCGCCTGACAAAACTCGAGGTTACCTACACATAGCTCTCCCACATCTCACAGCGGAAGGTCACAGACCACCCAACCCAAACAGCTCTCAGGGAGGGGCCACTTCCATGGTAAATGCAGCCTCTACTGTCCCCCTCCCACCTCCCATCACACCCCACTTTCCACAGCATTTTCCACACGAGGGTCCGCCTTCCATGCACACTTGACCATGCCAGTCCCCTGCTTGAAACACACCTTTCACTGACCACACTTGACCCTCAGGGAAGTCAGGACTCTAGTGTTATCAGGTTATCAAAGTCAGCTGCTCCCGCCTCAGTCCTGCCTCCTTACCACCATCCCCAAGCCAGTTATTAGCCCTAGATGTGAATCCCCCACCAAGCCTGATGTCTGCCCAGATGTGCACCCCCCAACCCCATTCTGCCTGAGAACGTCCCCACCCCTTCTTCACCTGCCCAGCATCCTCTGGGTTTTGACTCACAGTTTAATGGCAGCCAGTCATGCTACTCCTCACCATAAAATAGGTCAAAGATTGTTTTATCAGAAATGTTTAGAATGTTGGGGCTTTTTAGCAAGTCCTTGAAATTTTCGCACTCCCTGCTTTTTTCAATAGAGTGGCTCAGGCATTTGTGATTTCACCACTCCTGTCACACAGATACAGAAAGAGAGAGAGAAAGGCAGGCAGAGAGCAATAGAGAAACTCCACAGCAGAGCTCTGATACTCATAAAACTTCTCAGAGGGTGGGGGGGCTGAACTCTGGTCCCTGTGTATGGCAAAGCATTTGATCTACCAGGTAAGCTGTCCTCCAGCCCCGATAGGCCCTTTCCTTATAGCTAGATAGAACCAGAGCGATTAGTTTTTACTAATTTTCCCGCTCAGACTGCCTAAACTCAGTTCAAGCTCCAGCTGACACCAAGAAGTCTGATTAGGTAGTGGCTACACATAGTGGCTAGAGTGTTGGGTTTCAGGTCATGGGGTCCTAAGTTTGATCTCTGGTATTTCATGTGCCAAAGTCATGTTCTGCTTCATTCTCCCCCCCTCTCTCATACTAATAAATGAGTAAAATAAATCTTTTTCTTCTTCTATTATTATTTATTAGCTAGGACAGAAAGAAACTGAGAAGGGAGGGGGAGTTAGATAATGCAAAGGTATATATACCTGAAGACCTGCTTCACCACTTGTGAAGCTTCCCCGCTGCAGGAGGCTCAAGCCTGGGTCCTTGCACATGATAATGTGTGCGTTTAACCAAGTACGTCACTGCCTGACCCTGTCAATAAATCTTTAAATCATTTAAATAAATAAATAAGAAATCCGATTCAGCAAACAAGTGTAGATTTCTCTTTCTTCCGACTTGAAACTTTTCCTCCTCACTTCCTGATTCTAGAAAATACCTTGGTTTTGTTCTCCCCAAGAGCCCAGATTTGAGAGACCTTGTTCTAATCTTCAGTGCCTTGGCCCGTTCTAAATAAACCTCGCCCCTTCTCTCCAAGCACCAGTGCAGCGCTGTGTTTGGTTTCAGCTTTGTGTCAGGTGCACAAGCCTAAGCTGGGCCCGCCAGTACCAACATCATTCTCGTGTGTGCCCTCGGTTTTCAGTCTCACTGAATGCATTCCATCTGACGTACTTTCTCTCACGTTCACCGAAAGTACATACTAAAGTTCCGTGACATACATACGTCGCAGAAGATTCAGAAACTCAGAATGGGGAAGGAAGGATCATGAAGAGGAGGTTGGGGACCTAAGTCCCTGTGGTGGAACAAAATGATGGTTTGGCTGAAGGTGAAATGCACTGATGCTTTGGGGAGGGGTAGAAATGTACCCTGTCTTTTTGCAACTCTGACACCATCTCCCCACACAATACCTTGGGTCCGCTTGCATGTTAGCTGTCAGGCTCAGGCAAAAACTAGTAAAGGCATAGACCCCTTGGAATATACCTAAAATAGACCTATCAGCTTTTTCCAAAATGGAGACTCCAAATCTTCATCTGCAATATTCTTGCCTCTAGGTTCATGATTAGTCAACAATTTGTTCTGCTTTATACTTTAACTTTTTTTTCAGCCACCAGGTTCCAGATGCTAACATGATGCCAACCTGACTTCCCTGGGCAGACAACCCCACCAATGTGTCCTGGAGCCACACCTCCTCAGACCCTTGCCCCACTAGGGAAAGAGAGAGAGAGAGGCTGGAGTATGGATCAACCTGTCGACACCCATGTTTAGCAGGGAAGCAATTACAGAAGCCAGACCTTTCACCTTCTGCACCCCATAATGACCCTGGGTCCATACTCCCAGAGGGATAGAGAATAGGAAAGCTATCAGGGGAGGGGATGGGATATGGAGACTGGATGGTGGGAATTGTGTGGAATTGTACCCCTCTTATCCTATGGTCTTGTCAATATTTCCATTTTATAAATAAATAAATAAAATGAAATAAAGAAATGTAACCTGTGATAACAACAATCTTGAAAATCAGCAAAGTGATATTGGTGTTAAATTAAAAAGAAAAAAATCCACAATAGCCCAGCCTTCCACAGACAAAAACATTTTGTTTAGGTAACTAAAAATTGTCTGACCACATGTGGATTACTTGTCTGCATAGGATGGAGTCTCCCACCCAGGTGTCCATCCCACCAGATTGCCACAGCCACAAATCAGCTGTCACACGCTCCATCTTCCAGCAGCAGCCCCTGAACTGGATATGTACTTCCCCATCTCTTTGCCTGAGACTTAAAAAAATAAGTCTAGAGCACACAGGTTGCCGACCATGCACGGGGACCCAGGTTCAAGCCTCTGGTCCCCCCAACTGCAGATGGAGAAGTTTCACCAGCAGTGGAACAGAGTTGCAGGTGTCTCTCTCTTTCTCTCCCTCTATTTCTCTCTGTGTCTCTAAGAAAGAGAGAAAAAAAGAAAATGGGAGGGAAGGGAGTGAAAGGGGTACCAGGAGTAGTATAGTCATTGTACAGGCACCAAAGCCTCAGTGAGAACCCTGGTGACAATTAAAACAAAAAAGAAAGGGGCTGGATGGTGGCACACCTGGTTGTTACCATGTGCAGGGACCTAGGTTCAAGTCCCTGGTCCCCGCCTGCATGCAGGGAGGATACTTCACAAGTGGTGAAGCAGTGCTGTGAGTATCTTTCCATCTCTCTCCCTCTCTAGTCCCCTTTCTCTTTCTCTGTCAAACAAAAATAGATTTAAACAAAAAAATTAAAGTTAAAACACACACACACACATCTGATCTGCCTGTTGTACAAAACTGGGTTATAATTCTAACTCTACAGACGGCAGAAATGGTTTCAGAGGACATGCAGATTGGGGTGACTCACCCAAGACTCCCAAGCGCTATTGGCCAAGGGGGGTTTCCCTAAAGCTGGAGCCATGCTGTTGCGGGGACACCTTTTAGTCCCCCCCTTTGTGGAGCACTGCTACTGGCACAGCTTTAAGTGATATGCTTTGAGGGTGTTTTCTGTGGAGCCCTGTTCCTCTGAGCCTTGGATCTAATTTTAGTAAATGGACTGAATGATGTTTTTCTTTTAATGAGAGCTCTTGCCAGCCCATCACCCAGTCTCTTAACCTCTCCTTGGTGCACTGATTATTCGTGCCAACAGTTTGCTGACCTCGTTGCTAACTCTCATCCATTTTTCTCTTTTATGTAGTCAAACAAACTTAACTTTCTCCTGGCTTCCCTAAAAAAGGCACATTCTATACTAAATTATCGAAAGCCTAAATGTAATCACTTCAACACATTTTGCCAACTTAGTCTACTTTACTTGTAGATGAGAAACATATGCATAGCTTTCTTTCTCTCTCTCTTTCTCTCTCTCTCTCTCCTTTCCTTTTAAAAGAAAGTCTAGAAAACTTGGGCAGAACCAGATGAAATGTCTAACTTTTTCCTTCCTCCTTTGGTGTTCTGGAACAAAATGGGCCCCGTGTGCTTGACATGATTAATTAGATTATGAACTTGTTTGGGGCAGCATGAGGCTGGTCTCTGGAGACTGAAGGAAGGAGGGTAGGGACATGTGTGTGTATGTGGGGGGGGGGGGGTTACATTAGAACCAGGTCCCTCCCAGCCGTGACATAGCCAGTCTGAGCTTCGGTATCTTTCTTTGGTGTCAGGTATACTTGTTGAGAGCAAGAGTGAGCTGCACCTGTATGGCACCTTGTTCCTCTCCTCATCCTCCCTGTCTTTTAAAAAAGATATATGTGTTTATTTTATGTGATAGGATGGAGAAATTGAGAGAGGGCAGGGGGGATAGAGAAGGAGAGAAACAACTGCAGACCCGCTTCACTGCATATGAAACTTCCCCCTCTCACACCTTGCAGGTGGGGGTTGGGGATTTGCACCTGGGTCTTTGCACATGTTAAAGTGTGTGCTCAACTGACCCCTCTGCTGTCTTGTCAACAAGTGTCTCATGAGAAGCAAGTGATGATGACACAGTTCCCAGCCTTGGTCTCCTCTCTCCTCCCACTCACCACTCCCCCAGAGTAACTGAAAGCAAGTAACTAACTCCCCTGAGTAAGGCGACTATGTGATTTATTAACTATGTGTGTGCTGAAAATGAATGTAAATACAAGACCAAAATCAGACATGCAACGGATTTTACAAAAAAGAATCACTGTGTCACTACCCACCTAGACTTGCTCCCTATTCTGCTAGTTGGTGACCAAGAAGTGTGGGATGGAATTGGGTTCCAACTCTAGTTAGAAGAACCTCACATCTGGGAAATGTCACCTTCCCTGGCCTTGATCTTCAGGAAGCTGGGCTGCTTTTCACAGAACAGCCTGGACGAGCCCTAGAGCATAATCATTTGGGTTCCATTTGCTTATTCAGGTGCATTTTCGGACGTGTCTACTTTTCATTTTCTTTTAAATTTTTATTTATAAAATGGAAACACTGGGGGCCCAGGCAGTGGCGCAGCGGGTTAAGTGCACATGGTGCAACGTGCAAGGACCGGCTTAAGAATCCTGGTTCGAGCCCCGGCTCCCCACCTGCAGGGGAGTCGCTTCACAAGGGGTGAAGCAGGTCTGCAGGTGTCTATCTTTCTCTTTCCCTCTCTGTCTTCATCTCCTGTCTCAATTTCTCTCTGTCCTATCCACCAACAACGGCAGCAATAACAACAATATAATAACGACAACAACGATAAACAACAAGGGCAACAAAAGGGAAAAAATAGCCTCCAGGAGCAGTGGATTTGTAGTGCAGGCACCAAGCCCCAGCAGTAACCCTGGAAGCAAATGAAAAAAAAAAGAAAAAGAAATATGGAAATATAGACAGGTTCATAGGATAAGAGGGGTACAACTCCACACAATTCCCACCACCAGAACTCTGTATCCCATCCCCTCCCTTGATAGCTTTTGCCATTCTTTATCTCTCTGGGAGTATGGACCCAGGATCGTTATGGGGTGCAGAAGGTGGGAGGTCTGGCTTCTGTAATTGTGTGTCTACTTTTCAATCTTCAAACTAGGGTGCTCTCTGCCTCTTTCTGCTTGCAGAACTCTCTTCTTCAGGAGACGGTGCGCAGAGAGTGTGAGGAACGCTTTGAACTGACAGAGGCCCTGAGCCAGGCTCGAGAGCAGCTGCTGGAGCTGCACAGGCTGGGGGGCAGTCTGCACCTGTCACCAACCCCCCTGGGCAAAGGCAGCCTGCCATCCCCTGAAGCCACACCCAGCCATTGTCAGGTAGAGAAAGGCCCGATAGGTCTGAACTCTGCCAAAGGAGCCCCAGCCTCCTGCCAACATGTATCCCCCAAAGTGGGCAGCTCCAGACTGCCCGGGCTGCCCCAGCCACGCCCTCCCCGGGGCCGCACAACCTCAGTGCTGGAGACCAGGCAGAGGCTGGCAGCCATTCTGCGGGCCAGGCTGAACCAGCGCTGAAGACAGGGCTGCGTGCCAACAGCTCCACCCCAAGTGCCAAGGACTGGCTGTCACTGCCACCCAGGAGGGCAAAGAGCAAGAACACATGGCTAGGGACAGTTTTAACCAGAGTTTCAAAAGTCAGGAGACCGCGAAATCGCTTTGCCAAGATTTGAATTTTGTCCGGATTTGAATTGCAGCCAATGGCACGATTGGTGGACTCCAGAGAGCCACTTCCTGTAGCCCTATGTGTAGTTATGCTTTTATGTGCTCGTGAACATGCCTCCTAGGAGTTCATTGGTAGAATTTTCCACCTATACAGGATTTCCGTGTTTTTGCACCATTTCAAACAGGTAACTGTCCACCAAAAGTAGATTCTATTCTCTTTTTGGTATTGGTCCATTTGTTCATTCTGCTGAACAGGTGAAATAAATGTTATTAATAGCTCAAATAGGAGGAGAAAATGCTCTTGTCCTTCATTCTTCCAAAATGCTTCACACAGATATTCACAGAGTTTACCACCATCATTAAAAACTGTCCCTTTTCACCTCATTTTAATTTATTCGGTTCAGAAAGAGACAGAGGGAATTTGAGAGGGAAGAGGGAAGAGGGAGAAAAACACCTGAAGTCCTGCCTCACATTTACTGAAGCGGCCTCCCTTGCAAGTGGGGACCAGGGACTTGAGTACTGTACTGTGTGCGCACAACCAGACGCACCATCCCCCACCCCTTCCTTTTCACCTCATGGCCTTGTGGTTCCCTCTGAATGTGTCTGGGCTCCATCAGAAGCAGGAGAAGAAACTGCAGGAAGACGCTTTCCTTGTGAGGCTGGGGCCTAGAAGAGAAGGCCATCCGTGCAACTCAGGGAAAGCGTAGTTTCCTTTCACACTGGTGCTGTTGCTTTATTGATTTTGCTGCAACAGTGAATGGAGTGATTTCTGGATGTCTTCTGAGGTTGCTTTAGGGGACAAAGGCTGGTCATGAAAATGCTCCTGGGAGAGGTACCCTACATGGAGTCCTTTTTGGTGCTCAGTGTGGGGTTAGCTTTGAACTTCTATTCTTTGAACATCAGGAGGAGAACTAAGTCAAGATAGCCAAGCAGAGCCACGCGGTATTAATTTAGGGATCATGACTGATGAGTGCCGAAAATAGGCAGCTGGTTAGCACGTTTTCTGCTTTGGGAGTACAAAAGTAAATCCAGAAACCAGAGCAATTATTTTAAGCTATCTCAAAGTATCAATCTCCTCTTGTTTTCTCTAGTACAGCTCTCCTTTTTTTTCAACTATTTTTTAATTTGTGATTGATAGTTGGTTACAAGATTGTAAGATTACAGGGTATAATTCCATACTGCACCACCACAGTTCTGTGGCCTGACCCTCCCAATGATAACAACCAGAGTTCTCATCATCTTAGAGACAAGTTTGTTTGCTTCTGTCTTGTTTTTTTGTTTTTTTGTTTGTTTGTTTGTCTTAGTACAACTCTTTACCTCTTGTCAGTGTTCATCTTTTTTTTTTCTCTTCCATCTAATAAAAAGGTTTTTTGGGGTTTTGTTTTTCTTCTGAAGCTGGCTTGACGTAAATCAATTCTTCCTCTGACAGTCAAGCTTCTTAGCCACAGCTTAGACAGGTAGGGATAGGCATGAGAGGCGCATAGAGAAACCTTAGCTACAGGGCCCAGGTGGCAGCACAGCCAGTTAAGTGCACAGGTGACCATGCACAAGGACCTGAATTGGAGGCCCTGCTCCCCACCTACAGGTAGGATGCTTCATGAGTGGTGAGGTGGCTCCCCAGGTCTTCCTCTCCCTCTCCTTCTCTTCCTCCACCCCAATTTATCTCTGTCCTATCCAATAATATAAAAGGAAGAAAGAGAGAGAGAAAAGAAAGAAAGAAGGAAGAAAAGAAGGAAAAGAAAAGAAAAGAAGAGGAAAAATGGCCACCAGGAGCAGTGGATTTGTAGTGCTGCCACCAAGCCCCAACAATAACCCTGGTGACAATAAAACATTTAAAAAGAAGAAGAAGAAAAGAAAAAGAAAGATAAAAAAAAAGAGAAGGAAGGAAGTACCCCTGAGCACCTGGCAACAGTGACTCTAAAGGTAACACCCTTCTCATATGCAAAATAGAAATTAAATTGCTAAAACAAAAGCCAGGCGCCTCTCCAATCATTCAGTGTTAAATCCCCCCTCTCACCAGCAGGTTTCCGCGGCAGAGTGAGTGAGCACACCTGTGTTCAAGTAGGGCTTGCTGACTCCTCCAGAGTTGGTGTTATTGGCGATGGCATTGGACAAGTCACAGAATGGAATGCCAGTTGACCCTTGGTCATCATTTCAGTAGTCCCTTTACAAATGACGACTTGAGGCCTTAATTGGGAAGAGAGGCTGACCTGGCAAAGGTGGCACAGCTCGTTAGTGACAGAGCTAGAAGCAGAGCCACTGTCACCTGACTCCAATATAACCACACTTTGTGCTCCCTGCAGTTTCCCAAGTCTCCATCATGACAGTTATACTTCATTTATCTAGTACTTTATTTAAATGCACTCACCTTTTAAAAGCTTAAATTGATGAAAAAAAAAAAAAAAAAGGAAATTTCACCCAAGAGAGAATGACTGTAAAATAATGAGGAAATAGCATTAAAAAAAAAAAGTGTCCTCTTTGTTTGAAGAACACAGCTCAGTGATGACCTCCAGAAAGAATGCAGTGCAATAGAACTTTCTGGTTTTGCTGACTGCTTCTGAGGGAAAATATGGAAGAGGGCCCGGGCAGTGGTGTACCAGATTAAGCGCACATAGTCCTAAGTAGAAGGACCCGTACAAGGATACTGGTTCGAGACCCTAGCTCCTCATCTGTAGGGTGGCTGCTTCACAAGCAGTGAAGCAGGTCTGCATGTATCTTTCTCTCCCCTCTATTTCCCCCTTCCCTCTCAATTTCTCTCTGTCTTATCCAGTTAAAAAATAAAATGGATTCATAGTGCAGGCACTGAGTTCCAGCAATAGCCTTGGAGGCAAAAAATGAAAAAAAAAAAAAAAAACGAAAAAGAAAATATAGAAGAAGACAGCAGCCAAAATGAAAAATAATGGTTATTATTTATGAAAAATAAATGATATAGTTTGGAAGAAACCTGGCACATGACCTAGTCCAGATGAGTCATCTTACAGAATAAAATAACAGGTCAGGTAATACTGATTGTCATTTGAGCTTCATAAGACTTAGAATCCAAGGGCCAAGAGGTGGCACGCCTGGTTAAGTGCACACACTATAGTGCGCAAGGACCCAGGTTCAAGCCCTTGGTCCCCACCTGCAGAGGGAAAGCTTCACAAGTGGTGAAGCAAGGCTGCAGGTGCAGGTGTCTCTCTCCATCTCTATCGCCTCCTCCCCTCTCTGTCTCTATCCAATAATAAGTAAATAAAAAAAAAAATTAAAGACTTAGAATCCTCAGGTAATGTATTTAAATCATAAGAGAAATATTAAAATATCATTATTCCTCCCTCAAAATACTCTCCCTCTGAATCAGTTAAACATAAAAACTATAACTCACAATGTACCCAGATTAGTTTCTTTTTAATGTTGAACTAGCAGCTGTGGAACGAGAATTTGCTTTAGATCTTCAAGTTCAAAATTTGAATTTAACACAAACATTTGCTCGCTTGCCTGTGAGCATTATTAAGCCATTTCATCTCATTATGCCTGAGGGTAGCCATATTTTTCAAAAGTTTTTGAATCCAGAAAATAATGAAAGGGAGTGGTTTCACTTGCCATTAGGAAGTTCTGGGATGCATTTTATTGACATACTGGTGGTATTTAGCACCTGTGGCTATTACTATTTATAATCCTCATATTAGCCCATGGGAGGTCAAGAATTAGACAAGAATAATTTTGAATATCAGAGGGTTTCTGTTGTTGTTATTTTGGGTTTTACAGGGCAAGTGTATGAGGAGCAGAGTAACTCTCTCAGAGGCAAAAGCTACAAGGGAAGGAGAAGAGAAGCTCCCACAAAGAAATGAGGAGGAGCTTTTCAGTGAGATGCCTCCATTGGGTAGGAACTGGCGCCCTCACCAAGTTCTCTGTTATCTCTTTGGTCTAGGTGGAGGCTTCACAGGCTGTGCCCCTGTTCACTTAGTCAGCTGCTGATCGGAGCTCTAACAGTTGCATGGGAATCTTGTCCTCTGCACAAATGGATGTGTGACCATGAAGTATTTTTACTAGAGGTTTTCTTATCTCACCAGAAATAAACGTGTTTTCTTTTAAAGAATGAACATCTGGCTTCATATGGTGCACTATTGCCAGGTGTACCACCTTTCCCCCAGAAAGAGTCGAAAATTTAAAGTCAAACTCCATATAATATAGAGTCGTCACCGATTTTCTTACAGCCAATGAGTTCTACAGCTGTGACCTTCTACCTAGAATCCTGCATTGCTTGGGAATTCAGGTTACTAGCAAGATTGAAGTGACTGCTGCTTTTCACTGATTTAAAGCAGATTCTTCCCATATAGCCCCAGACAACTGGGTGTCCCTTCTCTGACACTAGATTTTTTTTTTAAATGGTTGAGATTTAATCTGGGATCTCATAAGAATGCAAAAGTAGAACCTTTCTTTTTCCTATGGACACATAAGACTTAGTATAGCACTCAAGTTATAGAAAACTTAAGGTTAGGGTGAAAGTAATCCTCTACACTATTTAATAGCAGTGATAGATAAGGACTTAATCCACATTTTCTCTCCAAAATTGTGAGTCAGTGTTTTTGCTAATGTACTCAATTGTTACCTTAATGTATTTTTGTGATTGTACACCTTTCATTAATATATCACATTAAAGTACTACAAAATTTGAATATATATAACTATAAAATTTTCTGGATTGAGTTGTTTAATAGCTATTATTAATGTACTATTAAAAACAACATTAAAATGGTGCAAATTTTAGTAAACTATTAAGAATAAAAGGTAAATTTTGGACAATGCATTTCTTGATGAAATGAATCAATATCCAATGTGTCCTTTTACATTTAATGTAAAAAAAGGTAGATGCAGTAAAAAATAATTTGCCTATTCATAGGTTCTTTTTTTTTCTTTATTAGGGGATTAATGTTTTACAGTCAGCAGTAAGTACAGTAGTTTGTACATGCATAACATTTCCCAGTTTTCCACATAACAATATAAACCCCAACAGTCCTCTGCCATCATGTTCCAGGACCTGAACCCTCCAAGTTCTTATTTTCTAAATAAACTAAACATGCAACTATTTTCTTATATTTTATTTATTGATTTATTTGTTGGATACAAACAGAGAGAAATCAAGAGGGAAAAGGAAAATAAAGAGGGAGAGAGAGAGACCTGCAGCACAGCTTTACCACTCATGAAGCTTGCGCCCTGCAGATGGGGACCAGGGGCTTGAACCTGGGTCCTTGTGCATAGTAATATCTGTGTTCAACTAACGTGTTACACCATCACTGGTCCCTACGATCTTTTTTTTTTTACAATTCATAAAAATTAGGAAATATTAAATGATGTATAGTGAAGATGAGAACTTACTGCATTGTAATAAAATTTTAAAGTGTCTGGTAAATTGTTTTAACTATTTCATTGAATGATCACCAACTGGAAACCTAGTGTAGCTGGAAATCTTCAGTAGTCTAAGAAGTTATTTTTAATATTATACTTAAGAGAATAGATAACACTAATCTACATTGCTTTGACTGTTTAAATTTTCTTTCCAGCTAATGATGTGTCCTAGGGGTAAATATCAAGAATAACCAAGTAATAATAGTTACTATAATAACCATGATAATAATAAATGTACTGCAAGAGGGAGCATTTCAATAATCTACACTTCTTACTAATGTCACTTTTTCTTGCTTTCCTGACACTGTCCTCAAATGCATCCTTTGACCTTCCCCCCACTTCCCCAGGCTATAGAAGAAGATAATCGACCCCCAAGAAGAAAGATCTTCTGTCCCAGCTCTGGAAGTAGCAGTGGAGGGGAATGTGAGCCAGAAAGATCAGGTTTGGGGTCAGGGAAGGCTTAAAGGCTTTGTAACTGACATATTTGGGACTCCAATTCAATCTGTGTTCATGTCATCAAATTCTTGATCTCCACATGACTCATTAACTTGGGGCAAAGGGAATTATATTTGTTTTTCCATGTGTGCCCTGAATAGAAGACATAGGCAGGGAGACATGGCACTACTTGATAAAAAAGAGCTATTTTCCCATGTTTTTGACATTGGAATCCATGACCCAGATCTAATCCATGACAATCAGTATTTGAGTTTTCTTTGCTTATGTAATAAAGCAAACTGTATTTTCATGTCTTAAATGGTCACGATGGATTAGAGAGCACATAATTGTGGAATCTACAATGCTGCTCTTATCAATAATTTATTTCTTGATATCCTAAATGTTCCTGGTTCTAACTTCACAGGTATACTCTTCATGGTTAATAACACCCAGCAGCAGAAGTAGCAACAACTAACTAGTAACAGTAGTAATGATAGTAGTAGTGACAGTAATAAAAACAATCATAGTAATAGCTGGTGTTTTTCCATGATGGGCAATGCACAGTGCTAAGCATCTTAAAAGAATTTCAATTGGTGCTCTTAAGAGTCCTATGAGGTCCAGATATTCGCTTCCTGTTACCAGTGAGGGAATGCACAGAGAAGGTAGCTACTCACCCAAAATCACACAGGCCTGAATCAGCCAATAGGCCTAGTAAGTTAACTGTGAAGTGGACCGAGGAGGAGACAGATCACAGTGCTCTCTAGTAATGTCTTTGAGAAGGGGTGTGACCCTCTGCCCAAAGCCAACTAGAGAGATACCTTGTACTATGTCTCCTGATGTAAAGATCTAGCTTCTTCTGAGGATGAGATGGCAAGAAGGAAGAGGTGGAGGAGGGGGAGGCGAAAGCATTTAAAAGAAAGGAAAGAAAGTAGCATGAAGGAAAAACAGACATATAGGAAACTTTACTGTAGAATTGTATGAGATCTCTGGGAAACCATGTAGCACCCTATTGGGGAAGCAGAGTATCTGATGCCTGTTTCCTTTTTTCAAATGTATCATTTGTCTATGTTTTTAAGTCCATCCCATTTCTTGCTCACAAACTTTCCTTTAAACATATTAGACCTACTCGCATTCTGTGTCTGATTATTCTTCTGAGTCTGATTGTGCTACCAGTACTCTAGCTGGGTTTTCACTAGGGGGACTTACTTCTTTTTTAAAATTTTTATATTTATTTATTTATTTATTTATGTATTTTCCCTTTTGTTGCCCTTGTTTTTTTTTATTGTTGTTGTAGTTATTGTTGTTGTTGTTGTTGATGATGTCATCTTTGTTAGATAGGAAAGAGAGAAATGGAGAGAGGAGGGGAAGACAGGGAGGGGCAGAGAAAGATAGACACCTGCAGACCTGCTTCACTGCCTGTGAAGCGACTCCCCTGCAGGTGGAGCCGGGGGCTCGAACCTGGATCCATACGCCGGTCCTTGGGCTTCACAGCACATGTGCTTAACCTGCTACACTACTGCCTGACTCCCTAGGGAAACAGATTTCTGTGTGCTCCTTAGAACTTCAGCAGAAAGAATTCTGAAAGACCTGGGTTAAGAGAGTCTTCCAGCAGGATTTGTGTTCTTTCCATCTTCCAAATACACTAGCATCTGGGAGCACCTTAACTCCAGTTCTTCTCTTGCAGGTTTTTTGGTTCCTCATGATGTTAATTCATACACCTGGCAACAAGTAATGTTTAAGTATAATGTAAGTATTACACTTGAGAGAACAAGTGGCACTAACCTACACTGCTCTGACTACTTAAATTTTCTTTTCTTCCCAGCTAATGATGTGTCCTAGGGATCAATATCAAGAACATCATCCTCTGGGCCTAGACCTCTAGCAGGTCTCCACAGTCACTGGTCATTTCAATCAGGAACAACATAATGGGCCCCTTTGTGGACCCCTCAACAATGGTAGGGACTGTTCCATTCTCCAAAGGGAGATTGGGCAACATATTCTACCACTCCATGAAGATGGGTCCTGAAATTAGTATATCCTAGAATGTTCCTAGCCGTGACCACAGAATGCAAGCTCAGACCTACAGGGATGCAGAGGTCACATAGGTTCCTGTGCTGAATATGGGCCCCAGTTCAAATCAATGAGGTTTACAGTTAACAATATTTATACACTTTTCCCTTATTTGGGAGCTACTCTCTTCCCTGATACAGCTGTCTAGTCCTTTTTCAATCTATGATACCATCTCCCCAGACAATACCTTGGATCCACCTGCATGTTAGCTGTCAGACTCAGGCAAAAGTAAAGGCATGGGCCCCTTGGAATATACCTAAAATAGACCTACCAGCTTTTTCCAAAATGGAGACTCCAAATCTTCATCTGTAATATTCTTTCCTTTAGGTTCATGATTAGTCAACAATTTGTTCTGCTTTATATCTTAACTCTTTTTCAGCCACCAGGTTCCAGATGCTGCCATGATGTCAACCTGACTTCCCTGGGCAGATGACCCCACCAATGTGTTCTGGAACCCTACCTCCCGAGAGCCCTGCCCCTCTAGGGAAAGAGAGAGACAGGCTGGGAGTGTGGATTGACCCGCCAACACCTATGTTTAGTGGGGAAGCAATTACAGAAGCCAGACCTTCCACCTTCTGCACTTCATAATGACCCTGGGTCCATACTCCTAGAAGGATAAAGAATAGGAAAGCTATCAAGGGATAGGATGGGATATGAAGTTCTGGTGGTGGGAATTGTGTGGAATTGTACCTCTCTTATCCTATGGTCTTGTCAATACCTCCATTTTATAAATACAAAAAAATTAAGAACATAATAATAATACATTTCTTATACTTAAATGATTTGCAAGAGGGGGGATTTCAATACTCCACTTTAATAAATTCACAAGTGAGGCTCCCTATAGGTTTTGCCTGGTACACAAATCCAGCTGCCCCTGACTTGACTTGCCCTCTTCTGCCAGCAGTTTCTGTGTTCCTTGCCTAGTATTAGAAGGAACATCCAGCACAAACTATTATACTTACTGTTGAATGTAAAACATTAATTCCCCAATAAAGAAATTAAAAATAATAATAATAAAAGGAACACCCTGAAAGTTCCCAGTCTGTGTGCCTGAGGCAGCAAAGCTTCCAGGTTCAATTCTCAGCAGTACCACAAGCGAGAGTTAAGCAGTACTCTGGTAAATAAAATATAAGTAAAATAGGGGGCCGGAGGTGGCACACAGGGTTAATTAAGCACACATGGTGCAAAGCCCAAAGACCAGCATAAGGATCCTGATTTGAGCCCCCGGTTCCCCACCTGCAGGGAGTGGTCACTTCACAAGCGATGAAGCAGGTCTGCAGGTGTATCTTTCTCTCTCCCTTTCTGTCTTCCCAACTCTCTCAATTTCTCTCTGTCCTATCCAACAACAACGACAATAATAACAACAAGGATAAACAGCAAGGACAACAAAAGGGAAAACATAGCCTCCAGAAGCAGTGGATTTATAGTGCAGGCACCTAGCCCCAGCAATAAAATTTAAGGATAGACTGGTCTCAGTGCCCGCCCCTTTCACCCCCCACCACCCTGCCTTTACAAGCATCCTTGTGAGTCACTGACCACCACCACCACCACCACCACCACCACCACACACACATACACACACACACACACACACACACACACACACACACACCAACCACCAACACCAAGAGAAGCACAGTCTGCTCTCTGCTGTTGTCCTTTGGCTCATGGCAAAGGCCTGGCAATGTGAGCTGTCACCTGTACAGGGTTGGTGCTCATGTCAGCACATGCACCCTGCTGTGTGGCTGTGCAGGGGGTGCTTCTCATCCAAAGTACATTTCTGTGACTCTTGTCCAGACACACTCTTAGAAGTCACAGGGACAGTTCTAGCACTGGCTTTTGTTTGGCACTAGGATCAAACGCTGTCATCTGTCATCAGCAAAACAATGAGGAGCTGGCCAGTCTTGCAATGATGTTATTCCTCGCGCCCACCTTTGCTGCAGTTTTTATGAGATGTTCGTGAAATGACAGAGTGCGATCGAGAGTAACGCCAAGATAGACTGGCTGGGCTTCATGCGGATTCTCATATCTCCAAGCTGCACATTAAGCTCACGCGAGGCCAAGGCATGGTGTAGATGGAAAACAGATGATACCATTTTTGCAGTGCTAGGGATTAGTGCCATTTTTTACAGTAATCAGATATCAGAGACATGTCTTTCGTGAGTGTTTCCTCAAGGATGTCGAACTTGGATGCCTGAGTTGCACAGTAGATGTCATCGGCGTAGATGAACTTCCTTGAAGAAGTTTCTGGGAGGTCATTGATGTAAATATTAAATAGCGTAGGAGCCAGAACAGAGCCCTGGGGGAGGCCACTTGAGACAAGTCTCCATCTGCTAGACTTGTCACCCAGATGCACCCAGAATCTTCTGTTTTGGAGAAGAAACGATATAGTGTTGGCCACCCATGGAGGCAGGCATCTTGAGATCTTGACTAGGAGACCACGGTGCCAGACCGTGTCATAGGCTGCTGCTGTGAGATCAACAAAGACAGCACCCGTCTTTAAATTCTTCTGGAATCCATTTTCAATGTAAGTTGAGAGGGCCAGGGCTTGTTCGCAGGTAGATCTTCCTGGGCGGAAACCAGCTTGGGCGGGTGATAGGAATTTCTCTGTTAAGAGGAGAAATACGTGACAGAAGCAGCCTCTCAAGGAGTTTGTAACACACAGAGAGGAGAGAAATTGGTCTATAGCTGGCGGCCAATGGGTCTTTCTTTGGTTTCAAAACCGCTATAATCTTCGCACGACGCCAAACTTTGGGCATAGACTCAGATTCCAAGATGTGGGACAGGAATGAAGCGAGCCACTTCTTTGCCGCGGGACCCAGGTTAAGAATGGGTTCTGGGGTGATGTTATCATAGCCAGCAGCTGTTCCTGGTTTAACCCTCTTCAAAGCGTCTTCCAGTTCAGACAGTGTAAAGGGAGAGAGTTTTGGAGATGGACAAGATAACCGGAAGTGGGATGACCACTCATGGGAAATTTCTCTTTTCCAGACTGGGTCGATCTTAGCACGTCCAACTTGAGTTAGGTGACTGGCCACTGAGTTTGGAGATACGGGAGGATGGGAGACAGGAGGGGGTTGGCTACCGGCACCCAGTCTGTGAAGAAGCTTCCAGGCCTTCCTACTTGAGTGGGTGAAGTTCAGACTTTCAGTGAGTTGTTGCCAGCAGGCTTGGCATGCTGCATCCAGGGGCGCGAGCGCTTCCACACTACGATCATCACCTCTGGCATTATGCTATTCCACTGCAGAATACTGTGCCCCAGTATGGTTCCGTAGCCCCCATGTCCACTTGGTCGATTCCAAATTATATTCCTCCATGAGGATAATTTCTGGAGCCATCCGTTCCACCCCGGTTCCATGACTGCCAGTTCTTAGCAACATCGCCCCGCCAGATATTTGTCGGGATGCAGCATCATCTAAGGTCATTTCCCACGTCTACGCTCGACCGGACCTGCCAATATACACGGATATCTTTGCCCACCCTGTCCAACGCTTGACATCTCGTCACCCAATCTGGTCCCCTACGCCTACACTGAACTTCTCTGTTCCAGACTCTTGGAAACAGAGCTGGCAGTCAGCTAAGGTAAAGAACAAACACCTCATCACAGACCCCTGCAAGCGTCAACCCGGCTTTGACCTAGCACGTTATGATTGGGCCCTCCTCAATCGCTATCGAACAGGCCATGGCCAGTGCGCAGCTATGTTCCATCGCTGGGGAGCCAGAGACGACCCGAACTGCCCCTGCGGCTCCAGACAGACTATGACCCACATAGTCAACGACTGCCACCTCTCCAGATTCAAAGGAGGTCTCGAAACTTTACATCAGGCTCGACCTGACGCTGTTGACTGGCTACGGAAGAAGGGCAAACGCTAGAAGAAGAAGAAGCAAAACAATAGTATTTGACCTTTATCTCTTTATCCATTGTTTAGACAAGAAACTGACTGTAAAGTGTTTTGTTTTCTTTTGTTTTGTTTTGTTTTTGATCACTCCATCCATGCTTTTTCCAGATAGGTTTTGTGTCAGGACGTCAGTTTCACTGATAACCATTCAATTCTCTCTGTCAATGACATGTGCTAACATACTCAGTTTCCTTCCTCGCTCATATCACTGAGCTCTGCCCGGGAGGCTCAAGGACTGCCCAGGTTTAATTCAGACACCAGGTCCAACCCACCTGCCTTTATTAATCTGCAAACCATTTAGAAAGAGTGAAGGGATGGGTGGTGGTGCATGATGTAGAGGGCTCATGTCACCAAACACAAGGATTCAGGGATACAGTGATACAGTGGTAAAATGGTAAAGTGGTAAAGCAGTCCTGCAGGTGTTTCTCCTTTTCTCTACTTCTCTATCTCCCCTTCCCTCTCAATTTCTCTCTGTCTGTAACCAAGATTAATAAAGTAAAATACTTTAAATAGAAAGAATGGGCCCAGGTGATGGTACACCTGGTTGAGCACACATGTTACAATACGTAAAAATCCAGGTTCAAGACCCTGGTCCCCACATGCTGTGAGGAAGTTGCACAAATGGTGAAGTAGGGCTTCAGGTATATCTCTGTCTCCCTCTCTATCTCCCCTTTCTCTCTCAACTTCTCTCTATCTCTATCCAATAAATAATAAATATATAAATAAATTTTTAAAAGAATAGAAAAAATGAAGATCAGGCTGCACCAAATTTAGGTTAATATCTTGACATATTGGCATTTGGAGATGTTTCCAGATATTCTTTAATTAATATATATATATATTACATTTTTTAATTTCCTTTTTACCAAACTAATGCTCAGCTATGACTTCTGGTGGTGTCAGGTATTGAACCTGTGACCTCAGAGCCTCAGGCATGAATATCTTTTGCACAACTATTATTCTATCTTCCCTAACCCCTTTAATTTTCACTATCACTGTTGGTTTTTAAACCCCGCCATTTCACCACTCTAGCACATTAGTAAGTGCCTAAGAACAATGGTCTTTTGATGTAGGATTTTAACTTTTCCAGCAGGTGCTGGAAGTCTGACTCATAGAGGCAATAATCAGACCCTTTTTAAGAAGCTAAGTAACAAAAAGAGAACATACTGAAATTAACAAGAAGTGTGAGACTGAGGCATGCTGTCTGTACCTGGGGAATTTGTGGTGCCGAGAGGAGTCACTGCTTCATGAAAGCAAAGAACTAGGAGCAGCTCTTTCTGTGTCAAAAACAAGGACACTCAGTAAATCTCCCTACCTTCACACAACTCAAGAAAGATAGCATCTGTGGGGCTTGTTGATGGAGAGCAGGAAAAAGCCTTCGTACAGATTAGAACAAAGTTCCTGCCAGCTTCAACTGGCAGATAAAGTAGATTTCAGAATGGCTTTTCACCTAAGAACTTGAGACTGCCAGATCTGACCTAATACCCTGTGCAGGGTTGATGAGCAAACACGACACAGAGGGAAAACAAGAGCTGCCCGAGGCCCGTGGAGCTGGCCCCGGGGATTTGGGAAGCACATGGGAGTCTTCTTATGGCCAGGAATGTGGTTCAATGGGTAGAGTACCTGACGTGCATGCACAGGGCCCCAGGTTAAAGTCCAGCACCATAAACCCCAGATTGGAATGGTACTCTGATCACTCGCTCTTGCTTATGAAATAAATCAATCTCTAAAAAAATTGGGGGGGCCAGGTGGTGGCACACGTGGTTGAGTGCACGTTACAGTGCATAAGGACCCAAGTTCGAGCTCCCAGGCCCCACCTGCAGGGAGAAAGCTTCACAAGTGGTAAAGCAGGGCTGCAGGTGTCTCTGTCTCTCTCCCTCTCTACCACTCCCTTCCCTTTCAATTTCTGACTGGCTCTATCAAAAAACTAAAGATAAAAAAATTTAAATTTATTTTTATATAGTCATTTCTCATTCCTGAAGTTGTGAAAATAACAGGTGGAGGACTGGGTACCAATGAAGAGGTGTGACAAGCCAAATTTGCCCAATTTTCCCAGTGGGAGCAATTTTGTTTGACTTGCAAAGGGTGAGTGTGTAGCCCTTGATTCCTAGCCTTATTCGGCACCACAGCTCACAAATGCCAAATTCAATTCAGCTCAGTTGACAGCTCTCTCTCCCTCCCTCCCTCTTTCTCCCTCCTCCCCCCCCCCCCACACACATGCACATACTTTTGGAGAATGTTATATAAAGCAATTAAGCCAAGGGAGCCATGTGATGGTGTACCCAGTTGAGTGCACGTGCTACTATGCACAAAACCTGGGTTCAAGGTCCCAGTCGCCATCAGCAAGGGATTAGCTATCATGAGCAGTGAAGTGGTGCTAAAGGTCTCTCCCACTTTCGCCATCTCTCCCTCCCTTTTTTGTCTTTCCCTCCCTTCTCAATTCTATTGAATTCAGAGACTTCTCTGTCTCTATTCAAAATAAGCAAAATAAAATAAGATCAGTAATAAGGCCCAAGACTGACAAGAAAGGAAATCACAAAGAATTATTTTGAAACGAACAATTCTAAAGAGCAGTAAGCAGTTGCTCTGCCTCCTCTTTAGCCTTAACTAATCCTCCGATGGCTTCTGGCAGCTTCTTTCCCAAGCCCCTTGATCAATGACGCTCTTCATTCAGCTTCAAGAAGCTGGTAGGCTGTGGGAGAACAGTGCATTGTATGTGGGGACATGTCCATCGCTGTGAGTAATGATCATCATGAAGAAAATTCCTTAAGTACCCTCCTACCTGGGTCCTTGCACAGGATAACGCGCACTCAACCAGGTAAGCCACCACTGGCCCCTCTGGTCACTACATTTTCTATCTGTTATCAAATGACCTGTCTTTCTCTGAAAGACAGCTACTGGATGGTTTCACTTATATGTGTAATATAAAGAACTGGGGATCGGGCGATGGCACACCAGGTTAAGCGCACAGAGTATGAAGTGAAAGGACCCACACAAGGATCTCGCCAGTTTGAGCCCCCAGTTCCACACCTGCAGGCGAGGCACTTCACAAGCTGTGAAGTAGGTCTGCAAATGTCTCTCTGTCTCTTTCCCTCTCTGTCTCCCTCTCCTCTCTCAATTTCTCTCTGTCCTATACAATGAAAATGAACAAAAAAAAAAAATGCCTTAAGGAGCAGTGGATTCATAGTGCTGTCACCAAGCCCCATCGATAAACCTGGAGGTTAAAAAAAAAAAATGTGATCCAGGTGGTGGCACAATGGATAAAGCATTGAACTCTCAAGCGTGAGGTCCTGAGCTCAATCCCCAACAGCACATGTACCGCAGTGATGTCTGGTTCTCTCCTCCTATCTTTACCTTTTTCATTAATAAATAAAATCTTTTTAAAAATAAAGAAATGAAACACACTAACTTATTTTTAAAAATATGCAGCCAAACTGTCCATTAGACTTTGTAAACACTATGTTGGTTATCCTGGGCAGAGGGGAACTGGGCGGGGCACAGAACTGTGGTGGTGAGTGCAGTGTGGAATTACATCCCTGTTATAACCCTGTAACCTTGTTACTTTGTAAACTTATTAAATCATTTGTTAAATTTTAGAGTGATAGAGATAGATGAAGGAGGAGGAAGAGGCAGAAAAGAGAGAGGAGGAGGAGGGAGAAAAGGAGGAGGAAGAAGTGGAGGAGAAGGGAGAAGGGGAGAAAGAAGAGAGAGAGAGAGAAAGATCCTGCTAGATAGATCTGAGTCTTACAAGAACTATGAGGAGGGGCTGGGTGGTGGCGCACCTGGTTGAGTGAAATGTTACAGTGCAAAAGGACCCAGGTTCGAGTCCCTGGCCCCCACCTGCAAGGGGAAAGCTTTGCAAGCGATAAAGCAGGGCTGCAGGTGTCTTTCTGTCTATCTCCTTCCCTCTTGATTCCTGGCTGTTTCTATCCAATAAATAAAGATAGTAAAAAGAAAAAGAAAAAAAAAAAGAACTATGAGGAGATGCATGTCTGTTGTCTAAGCTGCCCAGACTGTGGCTTTTTGTTATCATAGCCCAAGCACAAGGAGGTGTTGGGGTGGTTCAGAAGGAAAATTCCATGATAGCAAATTCCAGCCCAGAATATGAAGAGTGCTGGAATCCCACAAAAAAACAGAGCTCCACCTGGAACTGGGCATCTCTGTCTATGCCCTCTTTCTTGGATACAGTGCTCATAGCAAAGGGAACAGAAGAAGTATGTACCACGTACGGGACACCATGCTTGCTGCCTGAAGAAGCAGCGGCAATCACAGAGTGGCTTCTCTGGAGGGACACACCATCTCCTGGAGGACAACATGGGCCAGTGTGCACAGGTGCAGAGAAGGGCTTTGGAGACACTGCTGCTTTAGAGTGGCTTGGGAAGTAGTAGCTCAGCTGGCAGAGTACAGGACTTGCGTGCCTCAGCCTCCCAGTTCAATCCCCAGTGCCAAATGTGCTGGAATAGTGCTCTGGTCTCTTTCTTTCTTATGGAAGTTTCTCTATCTCAGATAAAATAAAATAACTCTTAGGGGGTCGGGCAATAGCGTAGCAGGTTAAGCACACATGGCTCAAAGCTCAAGGACCGGAGTAAGGATCCCAGTTAGAGCCCCCAGCTCCCCACCTGCAGGGTGGTGGCTTCACGTATGGTGAAGCAGATCTGCAGATGTCTATCCTTCTTTCCCTCTCTCTGTCTTCCCCTCCTCTCTCCATTTCTCTCTGCCTATCTAACAACAATGACATCAATAACAATAATAATAATCACAACAACGATAAAAAAAAAACAAGGGTAACAAAAGGGAAAGTAAATAGCCTCCAGGAGCAGTGGATTCATGGTGCAGGCACCAAGCCCCAACAGTAACTCTAGAGGCAAAAAATAAAATAAAATAAAATAAAATAAAATAAAATAAAATAAAATAAAATAACTCTTAAGGGCTGAGGAGACAGCATAATGGTTATGCAAAAAGACTTTTATGCCTGAGGCTCCAGGTTTAATCCCTAGCACCACCATAAGCCTGAGCTAAGCAGTGTTTTACTCTCTCTCTTTCTCTCACTCACTCTCTCTCTGCATTTCTCTCTCTCTCTCTCTCTCTACATATATATATATATATATATATATATATATATATATATATATATATCATTAAAGTAAATAAGTAAAATTAATTCTTAAAGGAGGCCTGGCAGTGGTGCACCTGGTTGAGAGTACATGTTGCCATGGGTTCAAGGCCCCGTTCCCCACCTATAGAGGTGACACTTCACAAGTGGTAAAGCAGGTCTGTAGGTGTCTCTCTGTTTCTCTGGCTCTCTATCTCCCTTGCCCCTCTCAGTTTCTCTCTGTTTTGTCAAATAAAAGAAAGGAAAAAAATAATAATGACTCTTAGAAGAAAATGAATGGGTTGTTTTGGTTGGGGGCTTGGGATGGTAGAAAGCAGAGGAAGGACTCAGACAGGTTTTGCAAGCAGAGAGGGGACTGAGATAGGCTGCTCCAAACTCAGCCGCTTTTCACAGGGGCCAGGGAGCTTGTGGGTCAGGAGTCAGAGTGGGACACAGGACGGCTTGTCTCTGCTCCCTGTTCTCTGGGCCTGGTGGCTGGAGTGGTTGGCATGCAGGGCTGGAAGCAGCCACTTCCTGAAAGCAGCCCGCCCTGAGCCAGGCCCTGGGTGAAGCAGGCTTGGCTGGGTGCCCACCTGATGCCCCCAGATGGCCTCTCAGCACCACTGCCTGGGGTTGCCAGACCTGTCCACTCAGATCCAGGGCTGCAGTGCCAACTCTGCCAGCAAGCAGGATGAAACCACAGCCTTTGGTGGCCTGGCCTCAGAAACCCTGTGGCATCTTGGCACTGTGTCCTTGGTGGAGGGGTACAGAGCACTTCTCTGGGGACAGAGCCCCATGTGGGTGTTGCTGTGGTTGAAAACAAGCACGTTGAAGAATCCACGGGGTCTCGGAGGACCTCAGGCCCGGGAACTGCTGTGCCGAAAATATCTGTTCTGCATTGACATGAAATACACAGTCATTATTTAAAAGAAAACTCCAAAGAAATCCATTCATTATATGTCTGGGTCTGGGCAAGGATGGCAGCTCCACCCGCGAGGAGGACTTAACACCCGCCCTCCAGGGCTCAAAGCTGCTAGTGGCCCAACTGTGCTCATCCACCAGGAGGCCTCCTGCTGCCAGCCTGCACCAGACAAACGGAGACGACCTCACCCAGACAGCTCTGCTCCTCTTGTTTGTTGCCTGGGCACACAAGCAGTGGGAGTTTCCCTCTTGGTATTAAATAGCCTAGACAACAAGAGTTTTCAGTGTGTGCATCCCCAGTATCCTGGGAACAGACCCTTGTTTATTTACACTGTTGCTGGACACCTAAGTTGGTTGTGTTGTTGTTTAGAGCGAGGGTTTCTTTTGTTTTTGTTACTAGGTTTGTTCTTTATTATTATTGTTATTATTTATCTCCCCTTTTGTTGCTTTTCATTGTTGTTGTAGTTGTTATTCTTGTTGTTATTGATGTCATTGTTGTTGGATAGGACAGAGAGAAATGGAGAGAGGAGGGGAAGACAGAGAGGGGGAGAGAAAGTTATATACCTGCAGACCTGCTTCACTGCCTGTGAAGCAACCCCCCTGCAGGTGGGAGCTGGGGCCTTGAACCGGGAACCTTAGCCAGTCCTTTTGCTTTGCGCCACGTACGCTTAACCTGCTGCGCTGCTGCCCGACTCCCACTAGGGTTGTTCTTGGAGATCAGTGCCTGCACCACTCTACCACTCCCAGCAGCCTTATTCCTTTTTGTTTTCTTTTTTTTTTCTTTTTCCTTACATTTGATAGGACAGAGAGAAGTTGAGAAGGGAGAGGGAGAGAGGGAGAGAGAGATATATACCTGCAGCACTGCTTCATTGTTCATGAAGCTTACCTCTGTAGATGGCTAGAACCAGGGGCTAGAACCTGGGTCTTCAAGCATAGTGATTTGTGCACTCAAAGAAATACAATACTGTTGGGCCAGTTTTTCCCCCCCTTTCCTCTAGATAAAAGATGATAGAGACAGAGAAGGAAAGACATGCACAGAAAAGGAGAGATACCTGCACAGCACTGCTTCAATGGTTACAAAACATTCCCCCTAAAAGGATGACAGAGGACCTAGTGGGGGTTGTATTGTTATGTAGAAAACTGAGAAATGTTATCATGTACAAACTATTGTATTTACTGCTGACTATAAAACATCAATCCCCCAATAGAGAAATTAAAAAACAAAACAAGACATCACCCCTGGAGGTACTTCCATGTGATAAGCCAGGACTTGAGCCCAGGTCCTCATGCATGGTGACACATGGGCTCTACCAGGTGAAACATCTATGGCTCCCCTAGGTTATGCTTTTTTTTTTTTTTTGCCACCAGAGTTATCACTGAGTCCCGGTGCCAGTACTGGCGGCCATTTTTTCCTTTTTTTTTTTTTTTTCCTAGTTTGCTTTTCATAGGACAGAAAAAGTGAGAGGGGATGTGTAGGTAGAGAGGGAGATAAATACAGACACCGGCAAACCTGTTCCAACACTCATAGAGCATCCCCCTTTGCAGCTGGAGAAGTGAGAGCTTGAACTTGGTTCCTTATGCATGGCAATGTATACACTTAGCTGGTTTGCCACTACCCGACCCACGGTCATGCGTTAAGTGTTTGCTACTACAGAACAATGGTATAGAACTTCCGGAGGCATGACTGTAGAGTAGAAACCATTTCAGATCATGCTTCTGATAAACTAGGAAAAAAAAATGAAAGATCACCCAAAAATTCAACAAAATACAACTCAAGATTTCTTCAGAAAATCACCAAGTTATACCACCAAGTTGCAGATGCTACTATGATTTCATCCTGAACTCCCTGGGCAGACAACCCCACCAATGTGTCCCAGAACCTCACCTCTCCAGAGCTGAACCCCTCTAGGGAAAGATGGAAACAGGCTGAGGGTATGGATCAACTTGCCAAAGCCCATGTCCACCTGAGTAGCAATCACAGAAGCCAGACCTCTATCCTTCTGCTCCCCATAAGGAATTTTGGTCCAGACTCCCAGAGGGGCAAATGTTAGGGAAGATGACAGAGATCTCTGAACTCCAGTTCCATCAGGATCCAGAGAAAGAAGAAGTGGGGGGAGGAAGAATAAAAGAAACACAGAAGTAGTAGGTGTGCCTTAGAAAGGAAGAGAAGACAAGACCATAGGAAAAAAAGATATATACAGATAGATAGTTATAGAAGTAAGAGTTAACCAGAGTCTGTGATCTTGGGAGAGCTTCTGCAGTTTCCAGTGGAGGGAATGAGAACACAGAATTTTGGTAGCGGGAAAGGTGTGGAATTATACCCCTGTTATCTTATAATTTTATAAATCAATATTATCACTAATAGAATTTAGGGGGAAAAAAAGACATCTGATGTCTGGTGGTGCCCTCCCATACAAAGCCCAGCTGCTTCACTGCCAGGGTGTCAGTGACTTTGTCTTTTGGTGACAGAGGAGACATCAACAACCTGCTTATAACCTGAGATCTCTGATTTCCTCATCCAAGGCCCCAGAATGACCCTCAACCAAAGACCACCTGTGGGGACAGTGGGGTCATTCACTTGCAGACAAGCCTCCATCCCTGCAGGAGCAGGAGTGGTGTCTGGACGTCATGTCAGTCCTTGTCCCTCAGGCTGAGATGTACTGCACCACACCACAGGCCTCCACTCTGGGACACCTGTCTGCAGGCCTCCCGTGGGCACGTGCACCGTGTGCTAGAAGGGCCTGCAGCCTGTGTCTGTCCTAAAGTGAGCATTCTGCATGGCATTAAGGTGGCCTGCCATGACCCTGCCTACACATGCCCCTATGCAGCCTAAGTGGGAAACTGCCTGAAGCCCACTGACCCGGAAGTGAGTCCATGACAACCCTTTGGACAACACTGGGTCGCAGCTTCCCCCACAACAGAGTGCAAGAACTCCAAAGAAACAAGGATTCTACAGCAAAAGAAACCACTATCCAAACCAAGAGACCCCTCACAGAATGGGAGAAGATCTTTACAAGCCATACATCAGACAAGAGTTTAATAACCAACATATGTAAAGAGCTTGCCAAACTCAACAAGACAACAAATAACCCCATCCAAAAATGGGGGGAAGACATGGACAGAATATTCACCACACAAGAGACCCAAAAGGCTGAGAAACACATGAAAAAATGCTCCAAGTCTCTGATTGTCAGAGAAATTCAAATAAAGACAACGAGATACCACTTCACTCCTGTGAAAATGTCATACATCAGAAAAGGTAACAGCAGCAAATGCTGGAGAGGGTGTGGGGTTAAAGGAACCCTCCTACACTGCTGGTGGGAATGTAAATTGGTCCACCCTCTGTGGAGAACAGTCTGGAGAACTCTCAGAAGGCTAGAAATGGACCTACCCTATGATCCTGCAATTCCTCTCCTGGGGATATATCCTAAGGAACCCAACACATCCATCCAAAAAGATCTGTGTACACATATGTTCTTGGCAGCACAATTTGTAATAGCCAAAACCTGGAAACAACCCAGGTGTCCAACAACAGATGAGTGGCTGAGCAAGCTGTGGTATATATACACAATGAAATACTACTCAGCTATTAAAAATGGTGACTTCACCGTTTTCAGCCGATCTTGGATGGACCTTGAAAAAATCATGTTGAGTGAAATAAGTCAGAAACAGAAGGATGAATATGGGATGATCTCACTCTCAGACAGAAGTTGAAAAACAAGATCAGAAAAGAAAACACATGTAGAACCTGAAATGGAATTGGCGTATTGCACCAAAGTAAAAGACTCTGGGGTGGGTGAGTGGGGGGGGAGAATACAGGTCCAAGAAGGATTCAGAGGACCTAGTGGAGGTTGTATTGTTATACGGGAAACTGGGGAATATTATGCATGTACAAACTATTGTACTTACTGTTGAATGTAAAACATTAATTCCCCAATAAAAAATTTAAAAATTAAAAAAAGAAAAAATATATATATAAATAAATAAAATAAAAAATAAATTTAAAAAAAAGAAACAAGGATTCAGGGCCATCCAACTCCCTGTGTCTCGTCTGAGCAGATTCCCATCATCACATCACCTAGAGGACTGAACAGTGGGTCAGAGCTAAGCACCTCACACACCAATAATTTCCAAATCACTCAGAGCTGGTGGCAAGCAGGTGAGGCTCTGCCTGTGTTTGCAGGAGGCTTCATTAAGCAGTCAAGGTCCCCCATGGCCTGCAAAGAACAGCACACCTTTCTTTCCAGCCCTGGTAGTGAGTGTTCCTTTCTGCCCCGTGGTCTCCTGGCCTGGCCCCAGGTGCCCTCCAGCAGCTGTTGTGTTGTCTCCTCAGCACTAGAACATTGGGTGTAGGGGAGCTTCCCCAGTGCTCTTCCACCACCCACTTCAGAATTTTCTGGAGCTGGACTTATTAGCAGGCGCCATGATGGGCTGGTCAAGTGTGAGTGACTATTTACAGTTTGAAGCAGGTCTGTGGGTGCTTGGGCTTCAGGGGGCAAGAGGTGGGACAGGTCTAGAGAGGGTCTTTTTGCAACCACTTCCATCCTTCCCAGCCTCCAGTTCTGCCCCCAGGGGATGTTGACAATGTCTGGAGTTATTTGGGGTCTGTCACAATTTGGGAGAAGGGATGCTGGCTGGTAGCATCTAGTTGAGTAGAAACTCCCCCTCCCCAACTGAGAAGGGCTGGGGGAGTGTCATTGCATTTGCTGAGTTCAGGTCTCTAGATTTGGGGGGAGGAAGATGAGAGAGTAATCATCACTCAGGATTGATGGGCCACATGTTGGGCGGGGGGTGGGGGGCACGGAGGCCGTGATACAGGACTAAGGAGTAGTAGGGTAGCATCCAAGAGTTGCTGGTTCATCTGTGCTGATTGAGGGACCAGTAAGCTAGAAGCAGATATGGGGCAGCCAGGAGCTACAGCCTGTCTGGAAGAATCCACAGAACCTCAGAGACTGTAGTCAGTGAGGAAATTTGGACTTTCAATAGAGCTGCCAGGTTCCAGGATGAGCCTAGACGTCCTGCAGACAGATTCCCTTGAATCTTCCTCCTCTCGTGCAGACACCTGCCCTGGCCACAGCTGGAAGCTAGCTGCTCTCACTTCTCCCCTTCAGCCACATGCCCCTTTGCACTCCTGCATCCCCAAGGGGGTCTGAAGCATGGCCACATGAGCCCCCTTCAAGGGAGGGCACCCAGGAAAGACAGGACCTCTTCTCAGGACCTCCTCAGTTTGTAACAAGTGGGACATTTCCAAACACAGTTGCACTTGTTTTGTGGATCATGGGTGGAGGAGGAGACAGGGCAGGGAAGCTCCCAGTCCAAGGCTACTGGCCCCTGGCATCAGCAGTGACTTGGGCAGCCTTCTTTCTTCCTGCACTGAATGAAAGACCAGCACTGAAATAAATAAAGACCAGTGTGCCCAAGCCAGGCCCTTTTCATGGGGCAGAGCAGAGCCTTGTGGGAAAGGCCACTCCTACAGGACAAGCTTGGGAGGTGTGCTGGGCCAGGGAAAGACTCCTGGGTGTGTCTGTTACAGATCTGAGAGATCCTTCCAGATAAAGCCAAGAAGGTGATCGGTGCTGGTGGGCCCCACCTCCAGGATGGCAGGCCACCCTGCAGGTAGCCAGACCCAGGTCCTACAGGAAGTGGGTTGGGGTTCCACAGACACACTGGGCAGGTCCGTGCCTCTCTGCAGCAGGTGTAGGCAGGCAGTACAGCCACATGAACATGGAGATAGACATTGCCGTCACATTTCCACATCACTTTGGTGACACGAAAGTGACTTGCCAATCACACAAGACTCCTCCATGTCTTGCTAAGGGTCTGTTTCTGCAGAGGCTGCTGTCCTCAGAAGCTGTAGTCTTGAGAGCCCCATTCTCTCTCAGCAGATTCCCTGGGGTGCTCAACTATTATTCTCCACAGTCAGAACTGCACAGCAGCTCCCAGGATCTCTGTGAGGCACAGCCTGAGAGATGGCTGGAGTTACGGACTTAATGAGTGTGAGGTCTCCTGTGACTCTCAGTATTACATGTGCCAGAATGGTTCTCTCTCTCTCTCTCCCTCTCTCTCTCTCTCTCTCTCTCTCTCTCTCTCTCTCTCTCTCTCTCTCCTATAGGTAGAAGAAAGAAATAAAGATAGATAGATAGATAGATAGATAGGTAGGTAGGTAGATAGATAGATAGATAGATAGATAGATAGGTAGATAGATAGGAGATAAAACAGACATTAAATGGGAAAAAATGTCTGGATGCCTGGAGTGGCCTATGCCAGCCTGGCTCGGAGCTACCAGCTACTAAGTGTGATTCCTATGGTGGGGATGACATATGTCATTTTCCTTCATCTCAGAGTGTATCTTGTGCACCTTGGCAAGAAAGAAGCCCTGTGCACCTGGCCATGTTCATCTGCACCTGCCAAGAGCGGCTCAGGACACACCCAGCCAAGGACATGAGGCCAGGTGTGTAGAAGCTTTTCAGTTTGATATAGTCTCATCTATTGAGTTGTGTTTCAGGGTTTTTTTTTTTTGCTCATGGGGTTGTGTCTCCAAATATATCTGTAGGATTAAGTTCCTGGTGTGTTTTAGTAATATTTTTATGTGTTTTATAGTTTTAGGTCTAGTACACATTTTTTTAATATTTATCTATTTATTTCCTTTTTGTTGCCCTTGTTTTTATTGTTGTTGTAGTTATTATTATTGTTGATGTCGTCATTATTGGATAGGACAGAGAGAAATGGAGAGAGGAGGGAAAGACAGAGAAGGGGAGAGAAAGACAGACACCTGCAGACCTGCTTCACCGCCTGTGAAGCGACTCCCCTGCAAGTGAGGAGCCGGGGATTTGAGCCGGGATCCTCATGCCGGTCCTTATGCTTTGCACTACTTGCTACCACCTGACTCCCAAGTACGCATGTTTTTGATCCATTTTTTAGCTTATCTTGTTGTATGGTGCTAAGTGGTGGTCTAGTTGCATTTCTTGAGTGGGACCCTTTTCAATACTTCTTGCAAGGCCATTCTTTTTTTTTTTCTTTCTTTATTGGGGAATAATGTTTTACATTCCACAGTAAATACAATAGTTTGTAGATGCATAACATTTCTCAGTTTTCCATATAACAATACAACCCCCACTAGGGCAAGGCCATTTCTGGTGGTGGCAAATCCCTCTAGTTTCTCTGGGTTTGAAAACATCTTTTTGTGGTCCAGGAGGCAGCACAGTGGATAAAGCATTGGACTCTCAAGTGTGAGGTCCTGAGTTCAATCCCCAGCAGCATATATATGAGAGTGGTATTTAGTTCTTTCTCTCTCTTTGCCTATCATTCTTCATGAATAAACAAATAAAATATTTTAAAAAATAAAAAGAAAACATCTTTATTTCTTCTTTACACCTGAAGGATAGTTTCACAGGATAGAGTATTCTGGCTGGCAAGTCTTATCTTTTAGTCCTTCGAATGACTCACTCAGGCCTGAGCCTCCATCCAGCGTTCGCTGTCTCTTTACAGGCCTGAGTTTTCAGGGAAGTTACTATTTCTGTCTCTGGCCTCCCAGTGGGAACATGGCAGCAAGGACTGAGGGTTCACGTGATGTGCTGACCTGGGTTGGCAAATCACCAAGAGTGGGGCACAAAGGAAACACCAACCTATTAATGCCTGCAAGTCTGTTCCTGTTTCCTCAAGAGCTGGGAAAGCTGTCACTCTGGTTATTTCCTCCAAGAAATCTAAGTTTTGCAGTAGGAAAGTTTCTGGTTTTAAGTGATTGGCAATTAATTTCAAAACAAAACATGTCTGGGGTGGGGCAGTGGGGCACCTAAGCTGACTTAAGGTAAATCGATTCTTCCTCTGACATTGAAGCTTCTTATTCACCAGCACAGACTGGTAGGAACATGTATGAGATACACATAGAAAAACCTCGACTATGAGGCCCGAGTCACCGGTGTCACACCCAGTTCATCGTACAAAGTTACCATGCATGAGGCCCCAGATCCAAGCCCCGTCACCACCTGCAGGGAAGGTGGGGGGGGAGGGGGGAGGGGGTACTTCACAAGTGGTAAAGCAGAGCTACAGTGTGTCTCTTTGTTTCTCCCTATCCCCCTCCACTCTCAGTTTCTCTCAATCTCTATCCAATAAATAAATAAATAAATAAATAAATAAATAAATTTTTTAAAAAGTACTTGTCTAGCATACTGCAGGAAAAATAACACATTTGTGGACTGGTTTGTAACCTCTAGCCTTGGCTTTCGGCTAGCTATAAAGACTCAAATGTCAAAAAAAAAAAAAAAAAAGACATATGTCAGGGGCCAGGTGGTGGCCCTGGTGGTTAAGCACACATAGTACGAAGCAAATGGTCTTGTGCAAAGGATTTGGGTTCAAGCCACAGCTCTCCACCTGCAGGGGGATGCTTCATAAGTGGTGAAGCAGGTTTGCAGATCTCTCTCTCTCTCCTTCCTTCCTCAATTTATTTCTGTCCTATCCAAAAAAATGGGGGGGGGGATGGCCTCCAGAAGCAGTGGATTCATAGTACCAGCACTGAGCCCAAGTGACAACCCTGGAGGCAAAAAAAAAATGACTCAAATGTCAGCAGCTAGGAGGTGGCTAAAGGGACAGAGCACAGGACTTGAAAGCATGAGGCTATAGGTTTGGTCCTCAGCGCCCCATATGCCAAAGTGGTTCTTTCCCTCTCACACAAAGTAAATAAATGCACCTTTTTAAAAAGTAGGTTAAGGGTATTGGGTGGTGGCACACCTGGTTGAGCACACCTGTTACAATGCACAAGGAGCCAGGTTCAAGCCTCCAGCCCCCATCTGCGGGGAGGAAGCATTGCAAGTGGTAGAGCAGGGCTGCGGGCGTCTCTCTTTCTCTCTCTCCCTATCTTCCCCTTCCCTCTCAGTTTCTCTCTTTCTCTATCAGATAAATTTAAAAAATATTTTTAAAGTCTCAAACAGTGTGGAATTCTAGTCCTTTTTTTTTTTTTCATGAAACATACTTTTTACTAGAATGGGCTCATATTCTCAAAAATCATAATAAATTTCTAGAAAATGGATGTGGAGACTGGGGGCTGGGCAGTAGCCACCCTGTTAAATACACATAGTATGAAGTGCAAGGATCTGGGTTCAACCTCCTAGCTCTCCATCTGCAGTGGGGAAACTTCACAAGCCAGAAGCAGGTCTGCAGGTGTCTTTCTCTCTCCCTCTCTATCTCCCTCTCCTTTCTTAACTTCTCTCTGTCCTAATAAAATGGGAAAAAGTGGTCACCAGGAGCAGTGGATTCATAGTGCCAGCACCAAGGCCCATTGATAACCCTGAAGGCAAAAAAAAAAAAAATGGGAGGGGGGGAAGGTGTGACCGGGTGGTGGTCCCTTTCCTTCTCTTCTCTTTCCTCCCCATAGAAAGTCAGAGTCCCACAAGCAGATCTCAGCCTTTTCCCCAGCACAAAGGCTTTGAGAGAACCTGCTTTTGAAGTACAAGAATCATGGTGTTTGGGAACAAAGACAACAGTTGTGGGGGTAATGGCTTCATCGCACATGGACCAGGTTCGTATTTTTCTATTACGGTAAATGTGCCTTCGAAGAATAGAGCAAGCCAGCGACACTCACCACTAGTTCCTGAGAAATAACAGTTTCAAAAGTGACAAAAGACTCTGACAAAAGCCCAGCAACAGGGACGAGAGAGGTTTTGTGCTTCCATGTCGCCTGGGCAGGAGAGCAGGACCAGGTAGCATCTCCACACTTGAGATCCACTATGGCTCCCTGAGGACCCCTGAACCCAGGGTAGGCCTCCAAAGAAGGGGTCTCAAAAGACACCAACTTTCTGCTTCCCTTCACTGGACACAAGGACCACAACGTCCCTTCTTTTCCTGCCTTTTCATCAGAAAAGAGGTGGTAGGCCAAAAGATATACAAACATTAATTTGAAGGGACAGATGCACCCCTATGTTCGTAGCTGCACTATTCACAATAGTCAGAGTATAAGCAGGTGACTGGGTAAAGAAATTATGGGATAAGATCCAGGTGGTGGTGCACCTGGCTGAGCACACACAATACAGTGCACAAGGACCTGGGTTCAAGCCCCTGCTCTCCACCCGCAGTGGGGAAGCCTCACAATAGTGAAGCAATGCTACATATATATCTCTCTCTCTCACCTCTTCCTCTCTCTCTCTCTCTCTCTCTCCCTCTTTCCATTTCTATCTCCCTCTCACCTCTCAATTTCTCTGTGTTCTATAAAATAAAGTGGAAAAAACAACCTTTGGGGAGTGATGGATTCATCCTACAGGTGCCTAGACCCAGTGATAACCCTGGCAGCAGGAAAAGAAAGGAGAAGGAAGGAAGGGAGAAAGGAAGGGAGGAAGGAAGGGAGGAAGGGAGGAAGGGGAGGGAGGGAGAGAGGGAGAGAAAATTATGGAAAATATACACCATGGAATTCTACTCTGCAATCAAAAAGATGATATTGTGTCCTTTGTGACAAAATGGGTGGAACTGGAAGTGATTCTGCTTAAGGAAATAAAGATGGAAGACAACTGCCAGATGGTTTTGCTCATATGTGGAATCTAGAGAACTGAGACATATAAACTTACAGTAAATAAAAACATTTCTATAAATTAGTAAGTACTAGAAGCCGACAAATGATCTCTTAAAACTTTGTGAGAATTATAATGGTTATCACTGGGAGGGTGGGGGGCACAGAACTTTGGAGGTGGGTGTAATTTTACAATCATGTAAACCACTGCCAGTCACCCAAAAAAAAAAAAAAATGGTGAATAAGGAGGAGGAGGAGGAGAAGGGCTATGAACTTGACAAGTGCATCACATTAATAGACATGTCTGTCCAAGTTTGATGACAACCCAAGAGACACCTGTCCAAAGGGGAGGACACAAAGGTAGGACCAAGTGACCAGCCCAAAGTTAAGTGCACGGTAAACTGCTCAGGGACCCCTGCTCACCACCAGCTTCTAGAAGCCTTGCTTAATAATTATTCGGCAAAAGACTTTCATGCCTGAGGTTCTGAGGCCTCAGGTTCAATCTCCAGCACCACCATAAGCCAGAGACAAATAGTGCTCGTATGTATGTGTGTGTCTTTCTGTATATATGTCTAATAAATAAATAAATGCTGTGCTCAGTAAGCACACAGAATACCAAAGGTCACTCCTGCAGGAGACTAAGGGTTAGCAAGCAGCGTGATCAGCCCAGAATGAAACAAGTATTGCCAGAGAAGAAAGAGAGCAAAGGAATCCCAAAATCAAGAGGTTTCCAGGGGGTCCCTTCAGGCCCAGTGGCTGTGTTGGAGGCAGTGACTATCCCATCTTGAGAGAACAGGGCTATTTCTAATTTTTTATTTATTTTTATTTTATTTTATTTTGTATAGAGGCAGAGAAATTGAGAGGGGAAGGAGAGGTAGAGAGGGAGAGGGACAGAGAGATACCTGCAGCATTGTTTTACCCCTCGTGAAGCTTCCTCCCCTGCAGGGAGGTGGAAACCCAGGTCCTTGTGCAGCTAACAGTCCTTGTGCATTTAACCAGATGTGCCACCACCCAGCCCCTATAGCAAGACTATTTTGTCAGACTCTTCCAGAGGGGGAATGAATGTCCCAGGAGACTGTCCCAGCTCCCTCTGTCCTGGTGCCACACTGCCCACAGCAACTGCAGTGTCCCAGCCATCCTGATAAAAGGAGGCTACTTGGACAGGTGTCCGCTCAGCAGTTGAGCTGGTACCTGGCCTTGGGACAGGCAATTACAATAAAAGCAAAAATAGGGAGTGATTTCTCCAGACCATACTCATCTTCCGACTCCCAGCTTCCTTAGCCCTGCAGTCCACAGGGACAGGCCCTGAATAGCCGAGAAGGATAGGACAGCCAGAGCCTGTGGCCTGGCCCTCCTGCCCTTTGGGTACATTCCACAGCACTTCATCCAAGCCCATCAGAGGCCCAGGAGCTGACTCCTGCTGCCCCCAGGCCTTCAGCTGGTGTGAGTGATTGTTCCCAGCAGGCCCTGGATTCCCAGGAAAGAAATGAAAGTCCAATTCCTGGAAGACCAAATGGATGGGTGCAGATTCTCAGGCCCAGGGTCCTGGAGAGGAGTGTCCAAGCCCAGGGTGTACCCCTCAGAGTTATCTCACGGGGTCTTCCCAAATGGGCTGGGATAAGGCCACAGGAAGAAGAGCCCAACCAACAGGGAAGGCAAAGTGTGGGGTAGAGTGGAGGGGGCAGGATGGAGTGGACTGTCCCCAACCAGGAGGACAGAACACCATGCTGTTTTGCTTTGAGGACAAAACAACAGATCACCGAGAGAAGATAGGAATAAGGTCGCAGGTTCATTGCCTCAGGCCTGGATCTCAGAAATCCTCCAGTCCCACAAGGATACTCAGCCACATTTAGAGACATTTTTGTCTTGCTGGGACTGGGAGTGCCACCCTGTAAGGCAGAGATGATGGAGTTCTCACCCTACAAGGCACACACCACCCCCAAGTCAGAATTGACCAGGCCTACATGTCCACCCAGGCTTCATCGTGCAGAGTTTGGCCTTGGGGGGGGGGGGGATGGTGCAGGACACTTACTGGCACCTCACTGGCTCACCCAGATGCCGTCATGCTGTGCATGGGGACATTTGTGATGAGCATCACAGATTCCTAGATGAAGAAGATATGAATGTATAACCCATTCAAACACCCACTTCCCTGGTTATGAACAGGTCCAGCCCCTCAGTGTGCTGGGTCTCTCAATGAGAGGTGACAGGGTCTTCTCTCTCCAGACCCCTGGGAGATGACAGTGACACAAAAAACAATGAGAAGGCCATGCCCGTGTGCAAGCCTGGAGCTGGGCCTGTTCTGTGAAATGACTGGAAGACTGTCCCTCAGGCAAGCCAGGTGGCACTGAAGGAAGGGAAGAGACAGCTAGGGTCACCTGCCTTGCCCCCTCTATTCAGACCCTCTCAGAGATGTCACGGCAAGCCCCAGGCCAGTGAACACACAGCAGGCAATGTCCCAGCCTGAGTGCCTGTGGGTACATCTGAATGAAGGTTGAGACAAACTGGTCGAGTACCTCTGACTCCAGACCAGGGCCATAGCAGGGTGGCTGTCGGGCTGACCAAACTCTCTGTGAAGGACATTCAGGCCTGGCAGAGTTGTCCTGGGTGTCCAAAATTGTCTGTGCCTCTCCGGCACTTTGCCAAGAAGAAAGAAGTGGGGGGCAGTGGTGCACTTAGTTGAGTGCACACATGACCATGCACCAGGGGTTCTAACCCCCAATCTCCACCTGCAGGGGAGAAGCTTCATGAGTGGTGAAACCATGTGGCAAGTGCCTCTCTTTCTCTCTCCCTCTCTAACATCCCCTTCTCTCTCAATTTCTCTCTGTCTTATCAAATAAAAAGAAAATGGAAACAAGGAAGGAAAGACAGCTCTCCACATTTCCTAAGCCCCCCCCCCCCACTTTCTAGGGGTGCCAGCCACAAGCCGACTGACTCACAGGCTGCCCTGAGTTGCCTGATCTCAGGTCCCACCTCCCACAGGGTCCTAGGACCCAGCAGGTCCATCATGTGCTTCAAAGATGTTCTTGCAGTCCAATGACCTCAACATTTTCCAGGGCCAAATCCTCAGAAGAGCCACTTTCTCCTCCTCCATGAGCCATACAAGGTCAGCTGCCGGGCACAGAGAGAAGGGTCCTGAATCAGCACATATGGGTTAATCCACCGTGGAGAAACCCAAGAGGCGGAAAGCACTCTGTCAGGAGAGCAGCCAGGCTCCTGCCCTCAAGAGAAAGGCCAGAAGGGCTGGAGGTCACTTGAGCATCCGAGAGGACCGAGAGTTTTGCTGGTCAAACAGGCCAACACAGAGGATCCCAGGGCCTGAGCAGCAGGTAGACTCAGATCCAAAGGGCAGCGAGAGAGAATGGTGGGGGTGGGGCAATGCCTGCCTCTAGGGGGAGCTTGCCATTTCCCAAAGGACTCAGCAAACACGTGTTTCTGAGAAAGCCCACACAAATGGGGCCAATGAGCAGTGTCTGAGAGACACTGTTCTGAAAACCGCTGTAGTCACTTCAGAGCTGGTTACTCCTTTCAGCCTGTGGCAATCAAGCCTGTCATTTCCCGCCGTTCTGGACTCCGCAGGGTATTTGAAAACTGGTTGATTCAAATTACATCAATGTCCTTCCCTTGCATCTAAAAAATCAAGGTCAAGCTCTGTTGATATGTGGAAGGGAATTCAGATGAATCGGGCTGACACATCTCTGGCCCTGTAATTACATTCTTTGTGAGCCTGAATACCCAATCAGACGAATGCCTCCTCAGGACTCTTTTTGTCCTATTTATGGGGTGCTTTGAAACAATGAAATCTGGAAATGCCAGCAACATCTGTGTCCAAATATATCCTAGCCTGATTATCTTCTTAATTGAAAATCAAATAATTTTAGAAGAACTAATCTATAGCATCCTAGAAAATGCATATTTTTATGTATTTCTGAGAGCATTCTACAAGCCACTAGAGTGGCTTGACACCACGTGGTAGTTTTCAAAGGCATTTCTTTGCCGTGATTACCATTGGGATGAAATCAGGGATAGCATTCAGAAAGTCTATAGCATGAAAAAGGTTTGCACAAGAATTCTAATTCCACCGGTAAACCATTTCTTTTAGGATGGTTTTCTCAATCCCTGCTGGCTTATGTAGTATGGCTGGTTTGTTCTACCTCCAGTTAAACATACAATTCATTAAAGAGTCTTTAAATTCATTAAGATAAAGCTTTCTGGTAATGGCATTAAGCGTTGATAAGGTTTCTAGAAAGGCATTCTCCCGAGCAAGAAGAACTGTACTTTCAAACCCAGTGGTTTTGTGTGAGGTTATCTTCTTTCTACACAAAGTGTTTCTCAGCCACTTGATCTAGTGAGGTGCTTGCTCCAGTAGGCTCAGTCGATCGAGGGTTTATGGAGCAAGAATTTGGATTAGAAGGTATTCATTGTTGTTTTATTCAATTCTCAAAAAAAAAAAAATTAAGGGAGCATTCTTCCAAGTTTCTTTTTTTAATTTTTAATTTCTTTATTGGGGAATTAATGTCTTACATTCTACAGTAAATACAGTAGTTTGTACATACAGAACATTTCTCAGTTTTCCATATAACAATACAACCCCCACTAGGTCCTCTGTCATCCTTCCTGGACCTGTATTTACACACACACACACACACACACACACACACCAGAGTCTTTTACTTTGGTGTAACTTCCAAGTTTCTTAAGAATAAATGACTTTTCATTTTTTAAGGCAAAGACAGAGAGGCAGAGAGAGAATGAAAGAAACCACAGCACTGAAGCTTCCCTTCAATAAGGTGGTGGCTGGGCTCGAACTTAAGTCATGTACACGGCAAAGCAGTGCACTAACCAAGTGAGCCAGAGGAAATGGCTTTCCTTTTCATTATTGTTTTTATATTTCATTTATTGTTTAGTGTTGTTTTCACCGGTCTGGCTTCACGGGTGGGTAACAGACGACCAGGGACTCATGGTTGGGTTGTACGCAGTATCTCTTTATTCATGCAGGACGCAGCGCAATCTATACCAAGCTAAGCTAAACTAAACTAAAAACTACAATCTTGTCCTTATAAATATACTAGCCCAGTAGGGTGGGAACAGGATGCGACGCAGAGAGGGTGGAGAGAAAAGTGACTGGTGAAAATCAGAGTGTGACAAGGAGGGGGGGCGGAGCAGGCAAGAATTCTATCACTGAACCACCAATGCCCTGGAGGGAGGGTGGTGCTTGTTAACAGAGGTTATGTAAATAGAATGAAGTGGTTATGTAAATAGAATAGTGTTAAGCAGGGGGAATTAAACTAATGAAACAGAAGGGGTTTTTAGAAGCATACCAACAGTTTAGTGGAGAGAAACAGAGAAATCAATAGGGCAGGACCCAGAGCACTGCTTCACCACACGTGAAGTTTGCCCTCTGTAGGTGGGGACCAAGGGCTTAAACCCATCCTTGCGCATGGTGATGTGTGTGCTCAACTAAGTTTACCAACACCCATCCCTGAGGAAATAACTTTTCTTTCTTCCTTCCTTTCTTTTTTTAAAGAATTTATTGGGGCACATGGCACAAAGCACAAGGACCAGCATAAGGATCCCAGTTCAAGCCCCCAGCTCCCCACCTGCAGGGGAGTCACTTCACAGGCGGTGAAGCAGGTCTGCAGGTGTCTATCTTTCTCCCCCCTCCCCGTCTTCCCGTCCTCTCTCCATTTCTCTCTGTCCTATCCAACAACAACAGCAATATCAACAACAATAACAACAACACTGATAATAAGGACAACAAAAGGGAAAAAAATAGACTCCAGGAGCAGCGGATATGTAGTGCTGGCACCGAGTCCCAGCAATAACCCTGGAGGAAAAAAAAATATTATTTATGAGAAAGACAGGAGAGAGAGAGAGAGAAAGAACCAGACATCACTTTGGTACATGTGTTGCTGAGGACTGAACTCAGGACCTCATGGTAGAGAATCCAATGGCTTTATCCACCGTGCTACCTTCCGGACCACAGGAAATGACTTTTCAAGGCGTGTGGGAATCAACAAGAAAAGCCCTTTCCTGTGAAATGGTACAGAGGCACATGAGGCAGGTATCAGGAAGACGTGGAAATTCACTCATGAGGAAACCAGTCACTATTTTCTAAGTCAGAGGAACCAACCAAGGCATATTTCCCCCATTTATCCTTTCCTTTAAGAAGAGTCACTGGACTCAGATCTAGCTTGATCACTCAAGCCTAATCAAGGATACGGGAAGCCTGGAGAGAAATAAAGCACAAAGCTTATTAGCGCCAGTACGTGTACTCTGGTACCTTGGTCCTGTGGTATCTGATGTCACAGAGGCCAACATGGCAGGCAGCGAGGCCCTGCTTTGTGCTAGGATCTCACTCTGGTGCCTGGTGTGAGTGTTGAGCACTGGCCTGCCTCTGCCTGCCCCCTTGTGGACAGTCTGGGGATAGTGTGGCTGGCTCCCCAAGGAGAGGTATCTGTTGTCCCCACAACTTCCTAAGAATCAGGGCTCTGTGGAGGGTGTTCTGGGATCTCTGTAGGATGAACACCACCATGAACTGTGTCATTTTCCCAGAATCTTGGCCATTCTCACCTCCTCTAGTCCCAGTTTTCAGGAAAGTTCTATGTGTAATCTCCACCCCCTACAATGGATTGGATTGGATTGGACTGGACTAGGCTGGATTGGACTGGACAGGACTGGACTGGACTGGACTAGATTGGATTAGATTGGACTGGACTGGACTGGACTGGACTGGACTGGGTTGGGTTGGATTGGATTGGATTGGATTGGACTGGACTGGACTGGATTGGATTGGACCGGATTGAACTGGATTTGCATTCAGTACCAGGACCTTGCGCACATGTGATTTCACTGTTCCTGGGTCAGTTAACTTCTTCATTGAGAGAGAGTGAGAGAGAAGACAGCCCTGGAGCTCCCCCAGTGCTGAGGTGCCCCTCTGCTGTAGGCTTTGAAGGTACTGAGCAAATGAGTTCTTATCGTCTAGGGATGGAGCTAGCTAGCAGATGTCCCTCTTGCTGCTGCCGGACAGTCACTGACCTGCTCAGGAGGGTTTCCTAGCTGCACTAGATGCTGGGAACAGGATAGTGAGCTAAGATTCCTGCTCTCCATCCACATCCACTGGTCCCAAAATCAGACCTTCAACTTGGACAAAGGCCTGGGGCTATGGAGACCCCAACAGGGGACTCCACATGGTGGTCAAGCTTGGGAATTTTTCTGGAAGTCCTATCCACATGTGTGTTGGGGGGGGTGTGTCTTGTGAGAAAGGCAAGGATTCACCTGGAGAAGAAGGGGCTGCCCATTCCCAGTGGTGGAAATGTTCCTATGGTGACACAAAGGCATCTAAGAGTGAGATGTGGCCAAATACCGGGGGTGGGGGGGTGCTGGTGATGGGGTGAGGGGTGAGGAGTAGGGGAGTAGGGGAATGGGAGACTGCAGCAGGAGATGAGACTAGAGACAGGGGAAGATTAGTCTGAATGTTAGTTTCCTCTATTGCTGCATGACAAGTGATCCCCACAGTGCAGCGCTTAACCCCAAACACAGGCATCCTTCACGGGTTCTTTGGGCCAGGAGTCCAGGCACACTGGGAATACCATCACGGTGTCACCGGGATGTGGTCCCCACCAGGTGCCATGGAGGAAGGACCCCTCTCCAGGCTCTCTCTCAGGGAGCTGGCTGGCTGGTCCTGGGTCTTCACTGCTTCCTGGCCCCATGGGACTCACCACAGGGCAGGTCCCAACATGGAGGTGCAGTGAGGGCAAAGGGAGAAAGGAGGAGGAGAGGGAAGAAGACAAAGAAGGAGGAGAAGAGAGAGAAATGGAGGGGGGAAGAAAGGAGATAGGAGAGGGGCTGCTAAAATGTGTAACATTCCCTTGTCTGTTGTAGTTTCTTTCTTTTTTTCTTTCTTTCTTTTTTAAAAAATTATTTATTAGGGAGTCGGGCTGTAGCGCAGCGGGTTAAGCGCAGGTGGCGCAAAGCACAAGGACCGGCATAAGGATCCCGGTTCGAGCCCCGGCTCCCCACCTGCAGGGGAGTCACTTCACAGGCGGTGAAGCAGGTCTGCAGGTGTCTATCTTTCTCTCCTCCTCCCTGTCTTCCCCTCCTCTCTCCATTTCTCTCTGTCCTATCCAACAACCACGACAACAACAATAATAACTACAACAATAAAACAACAAGGGCAACAAAAGGGAATAAATAAAATAAAATAAAAAGAAGTAAATTTCTAAAAAAAAAATTATTTATTAATGAGAAAGATAGGAGGAGACAGAGAAAGAACCAGACATTAGTCTGATACATGTGCTGTTGGGGCTTGAACTCAGGACCTCATGCTTGAGAATCCACTGAACCACCTCCTGGAGCTACCCAGTTGCAGTTTGTTTGTTTAAAGAGAGTTCCCAGGGCTGGGGAGACAGCATAATGGTTATGCAAAAGACTCTCTTACTTGAGGATTTGAGTTCCCAGGTTCCGTCCCCAGCACCATCATAAGCCAGAACTGAGCAGTGCTCTGGCTAAAAATTAAATTAAATTAAATTAAGTTAAATTCCTCAGGAACAGCCCCCATTGCGGGGAGCTGAGCAGAGTGTACACCAGCAGGTGGTGACCCAAAGGGCTACTTCAGAGCCCACATGCCACGTAAATCAGAGCTATTTAAGGCACAGTCTTAGTACTGTCTTCTCTGCATAATCACACAGCGAGCAAGCCCACTGACTTCCCAGCACACTCCTTGCTTTCTGTGGGCGCAGGCTGAAGAACAGTGTGCTCCATTTCCCAGCCCTCCCCAAGGATCTCCTCCACCTCACTTGGCACTCACACTTACAGCTATTATTAGATGGATGGAGCCGAAGCTGATGGTGTGGGTAGAGCCAGGTGGGAAGACAGGGAAGCAGAGAAAGGAAATGAGCACGACCCCGGGGTGAATAAGGAAAAAAGGTCGCACACCAGCAGAACGTTAGAACGGGATCCAAGTGGCACGGAGAACGCTGGTTGACAGCTCACACCCTCGATGCCAGCTCCACGCAGTTTGGCGGCACCCTGGGCTTTCCCACGCAGCCGAAAATAGAGCCGCGTTCATCCCGGGGGAGTGGCCCTCGCTGCTCATTCAAGCTGCTGCAAGCTGCAATTAGCGCGCTGAAGCTGGGTATGGATTCGCTTGCCGCTTCCGGAACCCTTCCCCCTGTACTACCAAAAATGAGTTTCCTGCTCTCACGGCTTGGTTTTTGTCTCTCTTCTTAAAAATAAATATAAATAAATAAATAAATCAGTGTGGTAGCAGCTGGGGAGGGAGTTCAGCAGGTAGAGGGCAGAGGACCTGTATGTCCGAGGTCCTGGCTTTGATCTCTAGCTGGAGACCTATGCCGGAGCAGTTCTCTGGTCTTTTATTAAAAATAAAATTAAGGGAGCCAGGCGGTGGCGCAGCGGGTAAGTGCAGGTGGCACAAAGCGCAAGGACCAGTGTAAGGATCCCGGTTCCAGCCCCTGACTCCCCATCCGCAGGGGGGTCGCCTCACAAGAGGTGAAGCAGGTCTGCAGGTGTCTATCTTTCTCTGTCTTCCCCTCCTCTCTCGATTTCTCTGTCCTACCCTGCAACAACAGCAGTAACCATAAAACAACAACAACAAAATGGACAAAATGGCCTTCAGGAGCCGTGGATTCATAGTGCAGGCACTGAGCCGCAGTGATAACCCTGGAGGCAAAAAATAAATACATCAATAAAATAAAAATAAAGTACATTTTTTAATCAGTGTGGTATCTGATGGAATGTTTGCAAGAGACTGGGAAATGAGTGCCAGTGATACCATAACAGATGTTTCGTGCCTGAGGCCCTGCATGTCCCAGATTCAGTCCCTAGCACCACCATCAGCCAGAGCTGAGCAGTGCTCCGGTATAATTAATTAATGAAGAGGCCAGGCGGCGACACAGCTGGTTGGTTAATCACACACATTACATTGTGCAAAAACCCGGGTTCAAGCCCCTGGTCCCCACCTCCAGGAGGAAAGCTTCACCAGTGGTAAAGTAAGGACTACAGGTGTCTATCTCTTTCCCACTCTATCTTGCCCCTTCTCAATTTCTCTCTGTCTCTATCCAATAATAAACAAATATTTTAAATTAAAATAAATTGGGGTCGGGCGGTAACGCAGTGGGTTAAACGCACATGGCACCAAGCGCAAGGGCCAACGTTAAGGATTCTGGCTCGAGTCCCTGTTTCCCCACCTGCAGGGGGTCCCTTCACAAGTGGTGAAGTAGGTCTGCAGGTGTCTCTCTCTCCTCTCATGATTTCTCTCTGTCCTACCCTACAATAGTAACAGCAATAACAACAACAATGATAAAACAAAAAAAGCAACAAAAGGGAAAAAATGGCCTCCAGGAGCAGTGGATTCCTAGTGCAGGCACTAAGTCCCAGCAATAACTCTAGAGGCAAAAAAAAAAGAAAATTAATTAAAAATTAATTAATTATATGTAATAATAACAACCACAAAGGTAGATCACTTATACTAAACTTTTTTTAATATTTATTTATTCCCTTTTGTTGCCCTTGTTGTTTTATTGTTGTCATCGTTGTTGGATAGGACAGAGAGAAATGGAGAGAGGAGGGGAAGACAGAGAGGAGGAGAGAAAGATAGACACCTGCAGACCTGCTTCACCGCCTGTGAAGTGACTCCCCTGCTGGTGGGGAGCCGGAGGATTGAACTGGGATCCTTATGCCAGTCCTTGTGCTTTACACCACCTGCACTTACCGGCTGCGCTACCACCCCACTCCCTTGATACTAAACTTTTATGAGAGCTCACTTCTCTAGGGGCCTAGTTTTCAGATGTTCAAACCCAACCCCGTGTGTTCTCTCTTTCAGCCTGTAGGGACGCAGGAGCAGACTCTGGCATGATCTGGCCCCCTCTTAGGAACTAAGGTGGCTTAGTTCCCACTTCCTGGTGGTCTGGAAGTCCTCAGGTCAGCCTCCTATGGACAGAGCACTTCCTCTAAGTTTTAAAAAGGAAAACGAAGGGGAAAAGGGAGTGTTGGGGGTTGCTGGGGAGACAGCATAACGGTTATGAAAAAAGACTCCCGGGGCTGGGTGGCGGTGCACCTGGTTGAGCTCACGTATTACAATGCACAAGGACCCGGGTTTGAGCCCCCAGTTCCCACCTGCAGGGGGGAAGCTTTGCGAGCTGTGAAGCAGTGCTGTAGGTGTCTCTGTCTCTCTCCGTATCTGTCACCCTCCATCTCTGTCACCCTCTTGGTTTCTGGTTGTCTCTATCCAATAAAGATAATATAAAAAATATTTTTTTAAAAAAAGACTCTCATTCTTGAGGTTCCGAGGTCCCAGGTTCAGTTCCCAGCACCATCATAAGCCAAAGCTGAGCGGTGGTCTTGTCAAATAAATAATTAAAACCGACAAACAACAAACCTGAATAAACCAAGTAGTAACAACGATAATTTGGAGGTCACTTCTCAAACTTGGATAAAAAAGGGTGTATCTGTAGGGGCCGGGTGGTGGTGGACCTGGTTGAGTGCACATGTTACAGTGTACAAGGACCCAGGTTCAAGCCCCCAGTCCCCACCTTTGGGGGGAAGCTTCACGAGTAGTGAAGCAGTGCTGCAGGTGTCTCTCTGTCTCTCTCCCTCTCTATCACCCTCTTGGTTTCTGGCTGTCTCTATCCAATAAATAAAGATAATATAAAAAATATTTTTAAATGATTCTCATTCTTGATACTCCAAGGTCCCACATTCAGTTCCCAGTGCCATCATAAGCCAAAGCTGAGCAATGCTCTGGTCAAATAAATAAATAAAACTGACAAATAACAAACCTGAATAAACCAAGTAGTAGCGATGATAATTTGGAGGTCACTTCTCAAACTTGGATTAAAAAGGCTGTATTTGAGGGCTTTCTGCTAAGAGAGAGGAACCCCTGAGTTGTGTCATTGCCTCAGTATACTGCCACTTCCATGCCTAAGAAAGACATGATTAACCATCTAAGAGTCCAGCTGGGCTGGGACCAATGGGAAGGACAACTTGGACTTCCGGCTTTTCTCTGCAGAGTCAAGCTATTGATACTTCGCTCCCTTTGCCACAGACATTCCTCACAGATGAAACTCATTGAAGCTCACTCCGGCCCCCTCACACCCTTCACACTGCCATCCAAGATCCTGACTCCAGTCTGGTGAGTCTCAGAAGTTGACAAGTTACAGAAAGAACTTCCCAGGCACCCTTGCTTCTAAGTGAAGTTTCCTTTCTGTCTCTGTAAGCTTCAAAAGGAAACTGCTAACAAACAGATCACTGCCGTTGACACTCAACGTTGAATCTCTCCAACCTCAGACAAAATTGTGGGGTGATTTTGTTTCCTGTTGAGCTTTCAAAATTAGCTTCAATGTCTCAATTTCCCAACTTGGGGTGGGGGGCTGGGAAGAGAATGAAATGAAGTTCCATGAGCACTAAGTGAAGCCGTAACATGAATTGGTAGTAGCAAAAATCCCCAGGCAGCCTTCACCGATCACCTCTGGGGCAGTCCAGTAGGAACTGATGCCAGCAGAGGAAGACACAGGTGGGGCTCGGACCCTGCAGCTGAGGGTTCAAAGCAGCCCCTCTTTGTGGGCATCTTTCTTTTTTTTAATTTCTTTTTTAAATTTTTTAGATTTTTTTATTGGGGGATTAATACTTTACAGTCGACAGTAAATACAATAGTTTGTACATGCATAACATTTCTCAGTTTTCCACGTAACAGTACAACCTGTGGGCAACTTTCTGTCTTCCCAGTACTCGCTATGGACTATATATTGGAAAGCCCATTTAGAAAAGGACATTCTTTTTGACTCTTGGTGAGGGGGCTCCTGGGTCAAGAACACCCCCAGCTCTGACAGTTCAAACCAGGCAAACGGGCCAGTGAAACAGCCCACTCACAAAGGGTGCTGCTCTGCCACCGGCAAGAACCAGGTTCCAGTCTGACTCCCATCACATTGAACGAGCTTTGATGCTGTGGCCTCCCTCTCTACTCTCCTTCTCTGTATCTATTTAGGGAAATAATGTGGGGGAGGGGGAGAGACAAAGAGAGGAAGGTGGTGGTCAACAGGGACAGGTTGAGATGCTGCTATCTCACTTCCACCATGTGGATTTGACATCCTTGTTCTTTCCCTGACCGCCTAAAATAAATTCCATTCTGTAGAGGGGAAAAGGAATGAGATCACAGAATGGGATGAGCTGGGAAGAGGATGCACGTATGTTCTAGCCCTGGTCCTCTTTGACTCCTCTGGCACTGTATACACACACACACACACACACACACATGCACACACACACACACACACGCATACACGCGCACACACACACGCACACACGCACACATACTACCATGTTAAAAATATCTGCCCAGGTTTTTATCTGTGACTCAGCCAAAGCAGCACAGAAGGGAGGGCCTCCCTGTAGTGTCCCTGCCTTCTATTCTAGAAGCAGATATTATGGGGTGCCGCCCCATGCCTCCCAGCTCCCACCCTACCCGGCTGTTGTCCTCAGCGACCTCTGAAGCCTTCTTTTAATCAGCACTGTGGGTTTGGACCGGAAAGCCCTTCCTGGCCACCTGGCTGCTGCTCCAGCAGCAGGGCAGCCATAGACCAGGAGCATATGCAGGAGGGGGGCAGGGTGCTGGGACTCACTGGGGGACAGATGTCTTTCCTACCTATGGTCTAGAGGCCAGTTCATCCCTGCAAGTTCACCGGAGCCCTGCCAGGAGCACCCACACCCACACCGCAGGGGAGGGAGGGCACTGAATGCAGAAACTGGGCACCTGGTGTACAGCTCAGAGAGGGGTGACCTATGCTCTGGAGAGGGGGCCTGAGGTGGCCCTGCGGGGGGGGGGGGAGGTTGTGGGGGTATTGTGGAGAAGCGACTGCCTTTGTCTGAGTCTCTTTCCTGGTGGAACACTGGGGATGTCACACTGCTGGAAAAGAGCTACAGGGTGGGACCGGGCGGTGGTACACCCAGTTGAGCAAACGTGTTTTTATGCACAAGGACCCAAGTTTGAGCCCCTGCTCCCCACCTGCAGAGAGGATGCTTCATAAGTGATGAAGCAGGTCTGCAGGTGTCTATCTTTCTCTAGCCCTATTACGCTCTTCCTTCTCAACTTCTCCTATCCAGTAAGGGGGTGGGTGGAAAAGGAACAACTGGCTGCCAAGAGCAGTGGATTCATCGTTCTGGCACAGAGCCCCCCCAGCCCTAACCCTGGTAACAATAAAAAAAATAAATAGTGGTCCGGGAGGTGGCGCAGTGATAAGGCTTTGGACTCTCAAGCATGAGGTCCTGAATTCGATCCCCAGCAGAACATGTGCCAGATTGATATCTGGTTCTTTCTCTCTCCTCCTATCTTCTCATGAATAAATAAATAAAATCTTAAAAAATAAATAAATAAATACATAAAAATAAAAAGAGCCACAGGATACCAAGTCCACAGGCACCCCTAGTGGATCTGCTTCTTGCCTGTAGAAATACCATTTGACAAGTAAGGAAACAGAGACCTGAAGAGGCCTTGGGAAGTGTCCAGAGCTGTACTTTTGGATTCAGGTACCCAGTACTGGGAACCAGAGCTGGGTCTGGCTGGCAAAGCCTAGATGCTGCTTCAGTGAGCCCTAGACACAGTGGACTAAGTGCATGTGTGACAGGAAAGAGAACCACAGAGCATCAGAGGCGGTGTTACCTGGCTGCCCTGCACTTGGCCACGGAAGGAACTCCTGAATGTGACAGGAAGGGAGAAGCACAGCTGAGCCTTGAGAGCAAATGGAGTCAGGGGCTCGCTCCCACCCAGCTGCACACCCCTCCGTGCCCTGCACACAAGTTCAGGTCCCTAGTGCAGATTCTTTGCACATCCAGGGACACTGCCACTTTCTACCATCCTCAGTTTTCCAGATGCCAGGCAGGGGCGGGTGATTACCACTGGGCAATGAGGCAAAGGGGCATGAAGTCAAGGGCGTCAGGGAGTGGAGATTTTCGGAGAGACAAGAGAAGCACAGGCTGGCCATCTCCCAGATGTTTGCCTCAGCCATGACCTTCTCCTATCAGGCTGGATGAAAATAGTCCTTCCCTGCTCTGCTCGCTACCCCTGGGGTTTCCATCCAACACTTAGCACCTGTTCTCCACCTGGTAAGGACTCTTATTACATGGATATTATTACAACTCTTATTACACAGATACTGACAGATACTTGTTGAAGGAAAAGTAAGAACCATAAGCCCCCACCGAGAAGGAAGTAAACCACTCTTGAATCTGTTGCTCAAGAGCCTCACTCCGTATATTTGGGAGAGTTTAGACCCTTTACCTTTGGGCCTTTCTTTCTTTCTTTCTTTCTTTCTTTCTTTCTTTCTTTCTTTCTTTCTTTTCTTTGTCTCAGCTTCATTTGGCATTTCAAAGCCAAGTTGAAGCACCCCCCTCTTCCCTGCACCCCCACAGTCACCTCAAGGTCCCAGTTTAACAGGTACTCAGTGTTAAGTGCGTGATTTAGATAAGTAGTGTAACCTGGGAAGTGGTGATGTAAGACGTTGTACTCTCAGGCATAAAGTCCTGAGCTTGATACATCCCATGACCCCCCGCCCAGCAACGAATATGTCAGAGTGACACTTTGGTTTTCTCTCCCCCAATCTCAGATAAATAATAAAACTTAAGTAAACAGGGAGTCGGGCGGTAGTGCAGTGGGTTAAGCGCACGTGGCCCAAAGAGCAAGGACCGATGTAAGAATCCAGGTTCAAGCCCCCGGCTCCCCACCTGCAGGGGAGTCACTTCACAGGTAGTGAAACAGGTCTGCAGGTGTCTATCTTTCTCTCCCCCTCTCTGTCTTCCCCTCCTCTCTCCGTTTCTCTCTGTCCTATCCAACAATGGCAACAACAATAAAACAGTAAGGGCAACAAAAAGGAATAAATAAATATACATATTAAAAAAAACACAGCCTGGAAAACTGGCAAATGTTATGCATGTAGAAACTATTGTATTTGCTTCCCCAGAGACCCACCCTACTAGGGAAATCAAGAGGCAGACTGGGAGTATGGAACGACCAGTCAACGCCCATATTCAGCAGGGAAACAATTACAGAAGCCAGACCTTCCACCTTCTGCTACCCACAATGACCTTGGGTCCATACTCCCAGAGGGATAAAGAATAGGAAAGCTATCAGGGAAGGGGATGGGATATAGAGATCTGGTGATGGGAATTGTGTGGAGTTGTACCCCTCCTATCCTATGGTTTTGTTAATGTCTCCCTTTTTAAATAAATAAATAAATAATTGTATTTACTGTCTGATGTAAAACATTAATTCCCCAATAAAGAAATTTAAAAAATACACCCACAAAACTTAATAAACAAGTTAAGTGGTGGGTGAACAAAGGAATAAACAGGTTTTAGAGAGGCCTGATGCAGAAGGATGTTCTCTTGTTCCAAAGTCACCCCAACACAGGAGCCAAAAAAAGTAATGTGTTAGTGCTGGCCTGGGGGTTGGGGAGACAAGGGCATCACCCTACAGCACTGCACTTCAGTGCATGCTGGCAGGAAGTGTGTCACACACAGCCGATGGCCATCTGGAGACAGAGATGATTCGTGCAGTGACAGAAACTGAAGTGGTATGACTAGAAGTATCACCACCGCCTCAGGGGCAAGAGAACCATGGAAACAGCCACAACAGCATTGCCACATGTGGATATCTGAGGCTCAGTAAGCAACCCAGCTGATTCGGAGCCTCTCATCAGTGGCTTCCAAGAAATCTGAGTTGGGCAGCACGGATTTGCCCTGCACCGACTTGAAGATGATCACCAATTTCTGTCTTGACAGCAGCATGAGTGCACATCCTGTCTTGGAAGGGGTGGGGCAAAGCCAGCAAATTTGCAGATCTTTGTTTTTAGTTCCAAGCCCACAGACCACCAAAGGTCCCACAGTGAATCACAGGCCCTCTTAACGTGAATCTCCCTGCAGTGAAAAGGGGCTAATGCCCTTTATGGGGCAGGCCCTTATGTTTAACTCTATTCTTCTTTTTTTTAAGATTTACATATTCATTACATAGAGGGGGTGGGTGGTGGGTGGGATGGGTGCATATGATTAAGGACTAGGGTTTGAGCCCCAGATTCCCTTCTATGGGGGGGGGGGAGGATAGTTCACAAGCAGTAAAACAAATCTGCATGTGTCTCTATTTCTCTCTCCCTCTCCTCTCAATTTCTTTCTGTCTTATCAAATAAAAATACAATCTAGTTAAACAATGATTATTTCTATTGCATGAGTATACAGACCTACCTATGTAACCAATACAGAAGCTGTGGATAGCTTCTATTTCCACTTGAGGGGAAAGACTCCTCGGGTTTTGTTTTATTTTGTTCTATTTTATTTTGTTTACCGGAGCACTGCCTAGCTTCAGTTTATGATGGTGTTGAGGGCTTGAACCCGGGGTTTTGGAGCCCCAGGCATGAGAGTCTCTTTGCATAACCATTGTGCTATCTCTCCTGGCCTCCTTGGGCCTTATCACAGTGAGTCAATGAGTAAATGCAGCTTTCAGTCAGAATCAATGAAAATTAGAATCTGTAACTTTTTTGTGTGCCTCTCAAGATGCTTCCTCACAGCAACAGCTTTCTTAATCCAAAGGTAGAGAGTATCGGGAAAATCAGGTGCTAAGTTCTTTGGACTTAAAAAGCCTCAAGATGTGATTGCAAGGCATAAAACATACTTGAGCGAGGCCCTGTGAGTCTCTCAGGATCACACCAATTTGGGAGGGAGTCAGATCCTTCCTGGCCAGATTGTCCATCTGTTTGTAGATCTATTTCTTTACAAAGTCAGACTTTAGCTTCCTGCAGGTGGGAGCCAGCCACAGGGCAGAGCCCACTAGGACAGGCCCTGCCTGGGTGTATGTTTGCATACGACCCATGACGGCAGTGAACAAGACAACAGATGACGGCCTTTGTCATTGTTTTGTGCTCATGAGTGCCTCCCTCTCACTAACCCAGAAGAATCATAGGTTTCAGCCCAGCGAGGGGCTGGTGTGCACAGAACCAAATGCCCGCCAGCCCCCTATTATTCATGGCACTGTGTGGTAGCCTGCTCCCTGCACCCCTGGCACATCCAGATGGTCCTGAGACTGCAGCCATAGGAAGGCCTCCTCCCTTCTCCCCCACTGAGCTCACACAGCACCCTCCAGCCTGGGTTTGTGCTCCGCTGCAAGGGGGTACCATGGGGGCAATTTCAGGGCACAGGAACCTCTCCAGCAATAGCAGCCATCTGTTACTGTCCAAACAAAAGTGCATCCAAGGAGAGGTGCCCTTCTATGGACAAAAACTAGCAAGAGTTTATTATTCAAGATCTAGACAAGGGGGTCAGGCACAGCGGGTTAAGTGCACTTGGCACAAAAACCGGTGTAAGGATCCCAGTTCAAGCCCCCAGCTCCCCACCTGCAGGGGAGTCGCTTTGCAAGTGGTGAAGCAGGTCTGCAGGTGTCTATCTTTCTCTCCCCATCTCTGTCGTCCCCTCCTTTCTCAGTTTCTCTCTGTCCTATCCAACAACAACGACATCAATAACAACAATAATAATAACCGCAACAATGATAAAAACAAGGGCAACAAAAAAAGGAAAATAAATAAATAAAATATTTAACCAAAAAAAAAGATCTAGATGAAGGGGCTGGGTGGTAACACACCCAATAGAGTGCACATTGTCATGTCTGAGGAGCAGGGCTCAAGTCCCTGGTCCCCATCTGTGTGTGGGGGAGGGGTGTGGCTTCATGAACGGTGGAACAGGTCTGCAAGTGTCTCTTTCTCACCCTTGTCTCTCAATCTCTCTCTTTAATATTTTTATTTATTTATTTATTCATTTATATTATTGGATAGAGACTAAGAGAAATTGAGAAGAGAGGAGTAGACAGAGAGGGAGAGAGATACTTGCAGCCCTGTTTCACCATTTCACCCCTGCAGGTGGGGACCAGGGGCTTGAACCTGGGTCCTTGCACATTGTAATGTGTGCGCTTAACCAGGTGTGCCACTACCTGGGCCCTCAATCTCTATCAATTTTTTTTTAAAAAAAAATAGCCTTTGAGAGCAGTGGGATTTGTCATGCTGGCACCAAGCCCCATGGATAACCTTAGTGACAACATAATAATAATAACAACAACAAAAATAAATCTGTCTGAATCCAGGAGAGTAAGGGAAGCCTGACCCACAGCTTCTGGGAGCTCAGGGCCTGGACAGGGAGCAAACAAATCCTCTGGCCTGTGCAGCAGAGGAGCTCAAGCACCCAAGATACGAGGGTGACAGGGATGGTCCCGAGGTGCTTGCGGCTGGGGATGGGGTGGGTGAGGGACCCTCCCCAAGGCTGTATTGTGTCCATAATCCTCCCAGCCCCCAAATTTGCTGTTTTTCTCGTCAGGTCTTCCCTTTCCCCAGACCCGCCAGTATCTGTCACGTTATCTGTCCCCAGGCCTGGCACTCCTCACAGCCCTGACCTCTCCTCAGTGGCGTCAGTCTTATCGGGTGTGGACAGCAGCCCCCCACCCCCATCCCCAACTCTGGAGCCTGGGTTGTTCCTCCAGCCTACGGAGGCCTCGGCCTCTGGGGGACTGACTGACATGGGTCACCAGCCATGTCAGTCGGGGTCTATAAGCACTATCATAAGACCCTGAATGTGGAGGAAGGGTGTGTGTATGAGTGCTGATAAGGGACAGAGACAGGCCTGGGTAAGGGGTCAGGAGACAGCTCAGCTGGGAGAGTGCACACCCTGCTCCCACCGCACTGAAGGAAACTTTGGTGCCATGGTCTCTTTCACTCTCTCTGTTTCTGTCTCCATAAAAAAAAAAAAAAAAGAGTGAGAAAGAAAGGAAGGAAGGAAGGAAGGAAGGAAGGAAGGAAGGAAGAAAGGAAGAAAGGAAGAAAGTTGGGCTGGGGAGACAACATAGTGGTTATGCAAAAAATTTTCATGCCTGAAGCTCTGAGGTCCCAGGTTCAATCCCCAGCTCTACCGTAAGCCAGAGCAGAGCAGTGCTCTGGTCTTTCTTTCACTGTATCTTTCTCTATATATATAAAAATAAATTTAAAATAAATAAATTAATTTTTTTATATTTTTATTTTTTAATTTAAGAAAGGATTAATGAACAAAACCATAGGGTAGGAGGGGTACAACTCCACACAATTCCCACCGCCCCATCTCCATATCCCCCCCTCCCCCGATAGAAGAAAGCTGGGGGTTTGAGCCCCTAGAAGCATATGAGAATATCTCTCACAGAGGAAGCTCACGAGTGGTAGAAGGTTACTGTGGTGTCTCTCCTTTCTCTGCCTCTCTCTCTCTCTCCCCCCATCTGAAAGAAAGGGGGAAGGGCACTGGGAGCAATAGAATCATGCAGATTCAAAGTTCCGGTGAAACCTCATGTGAAAGACAAAAAAAAAAATTTTTTTTAAACTGCCCCCACCACCCCCCACCCTCCAGAAACAGACAGCATAAGCAGGGCCTTCTCATGAAGTGTTTTCCTTCAGGGAGCAACAAGAGCCAGCAAAGCCTCACGTGCTGAGAACTGGGTGCCAGGGTGACTTAAATAGAAGTGGAGGGGATGGTGGAAACCCAAGAGGGGGCATGGCCCCCTGCTCCTGGCTCCTCAGACTGGCCCCAGCTTCGTCGGTCACATCTGCTCCTGACTAACAGGACACAGTGTTCCTGTGGCAGCTCAGTGCTGGTAGGTCTGTGGGCTCAGTACTACTGGGGTGAAGGGCCTGAGTGAGGTGGGGGGAGGGGGCTGATGAACTCATTCCGCAGGCCCCTGTGTGCTGACCTCTCCCTCTATCCTCTTGTTTGCAGACTCTGGCGTCACTAACGTATTAAATGTGTCAACGGCTGAAGCCTAGTCTCTGGCTTCGGATCACAGCTGGGAGCTTCCAGAAGTTCTCTCTCTCTCTCTCTCTCTCACACACACACGCACACGCACACGCACACGCACACGCACACATCTAGGGCTTGGAAGGAATAGAGGAGGAGGCTGTACCCATATGGGGGTAGGGGGTTACAAACCACCACTCAGCCTTGTCCTGGGAAGGGTGATGGTTAGAGGCCTAGTCCTGGGGGAGGAGTCGGGGGCCAGGGAACAGGGCAAAATTCCTTGAGCTCACACCTCAAACTGCAGCTTGTGTGCCTGCAACAGAGGAGAACAGCATGGACATAGGGGACGTACAGCTGCAGGAAAGGGGAGGGGAGGGGCAAGCGACAGAAATCCTGTCCCTGCCTATGGGGTGTATCCCTGAACTGCCACAGTCTCCATGCCATTTGTGTTCTAGATTCTTCCACACAAAACTGTCTGCCTTATGCTTCTTTCCAGAATCTTGTGACATATCCATCCTCCTAGTGAACAGATGTAGAAGGATTTCTTGGATGTTTTTTCTTTACTTTTGTAATCACTGAGGCTGGGTACCTGCATGATGAATCTACCACTCCTGGTAGCCATTTTCCTCTCTTTCTTTCTTTCTTTCTTTCTTTCTTTCTTTCTTTCTTTCTTTCTTTCTTCTCTTTCCTTTTCCTTCTTCCTATATTTGATAGCACAGAGAGAAATTAAGAAGGGAGAGGGAGATAGAGAGGAAGTGAGAGACACCTGCAGCATTGCTTCAGCACTCATGAAGCTTTCTCCTTGCAGGTGGGGAGTGGGGGCTGGAACCCAGGTCCTTGTGCATGGTAATGTATGCACTTTATCAAGTACACCACTGCCCACCTCTGGCTTTTTAGGCTGTTAAGGGGAGTGTGGAGATGGTTGCCTTTAGCTCACTCCAAAATCCTGTGATTCCTGAGAAGGTGCAAGAGAGGACTGCTCTCTGAGTTGCACTGACCTGAGAAACCTGGACTGAGGAGCCAGGGCCATGAACGCCTGGAGGCAGGTAAAAGGTTCCTTTGTATCCATCAAGAGTTAAACTCCATGCCCAAGAACTTGGGATGAGCAAGGGCTGTGAAGAAAGGAGACACCTTATCTGTGATCAGCCCTGTCCCAAAAATAGCTCTCTCTTCCCTGAGGCCTTGCTGGCACCTGCTTGGCTCAGCAGCAGAGGTGCCTGGCCCGCTGAGTCAGAGAGTCCCTGGCTTTGCTTAGTCATCATCACGCAGTCAGAGCTCCCTGCATGATTTTCCCGGCCTCCGGATGGCTGCTTAGGATCAAGGTGTCCCTGCCAAGAAGAACCTTCCCATTTCTCTGGATCAACCTATCTTTTCAGATGCATAAACTGAATCCCAGAAAGTCATTCTCACAGCAACAGGCATGGAGTCCTGGTGGGGGCAGGGGTTCATACCCCAGGGCTTAGGCAGAGTCTCATTTCTGTTCTCCTCTGAGAAATGAATGGTGTCCAGTTGTCCTGTGGTGAAGGGAAACCTTCCCCAGGCTCCCGGTTTCCAGTCAGCTCTCTCACAGGCAACCCTTGTGCAACACTCTCCTGTGTCTCTCTGGCTTCCTGCTTGGGCTTCCTAATCCAGACACTGCTCTTTTGAGGTCTGTCTGGGGTCGCCCCTAGAAGGCCCTATTGCAAACAGGCAGTTGAAGGCCATGGCAGTCAGGCTAAGATGCCCTCCTGACTGGGCAGCTGCTGCCCTGCCAAGGGTGGTGACTCCCGGCTACAGACTTGTCCCCGCAGCCATCTGTGAGATGCCAGGACCCATGCCCTGTGCCTCCCCAGTGCTTCCTCACTGGCAGGGCTCTGTCCAGGGCTAGGGGAGGCATCTGAGCAAGTAGGGGGCTTCTGGAAGCCAGGCAGAGCTGTGGGGGGAACAGAACATGCACACAGGCTGGGTGGTGCTGTTAGAGAAATGCCAGGCTCTGTCTCACCTCCAGCAGTCTTGTCTCGCTTGGGTTATTGCTGTCTGACCCAGAGTCAGAGATAGAGAGGATAGGGCACGTGGAGGCAAGGCTTAACTCGCAGCCACCTCCCTTCCTGCTCTTTCTCCATGATTGTCATCTCTTGAGTGTTTCCCACTTGTCTCTGGCATGAACCACCTGACTGGACTTCTCTCAACAACTAGGTGGACTCTGATCCCTACCGAAGAAAGGATGGGGAGCAGAGCAGGGACGAAATCTCCCCAAGCTAGACTCTGAGGCTTCTTCTTCTTCTCCTTCTTCTTTTTAAGCTTTTATTATTTAATTTTTTACTTTATCTTAAAGTTGTAATATATTTATTTATATTTATTGGCTAGAGGAAGAGAAAAACTGAGAAGGGAGCGGGAGATAGATAAGGAGAAAGAGAGGCCTGCTGCACTGCTTCACCATTTGTGAAGCTTTCCCATTGCAGTGGGGACTACGGACTTTGAACCTAGGTCCTTGGGGATTGTAACCTCTACACTCAACCAAGTGCTCCACCACCTGGCCCCAGCTTGCTTGCTTGCTTGCTTGATTGATTGATTGATTTAATAGAGACAGAAGCTGGTAAGGGGGAGATAGGGAGAGAGAAGAGACACCTGCAGAATTGCTTCACCACTCATGAAGCTTCCTCCCTGCAGGTGGGGATGGTGGGGGAGAGCTTGAGCCCAGGTCCTTGAACATTGTAACATGTGTGCTCTACCAGATACACCACTGCCTGTCCCTCTAAGGCCTTTTTTAAAAAACTAATTGTTTGCTGGTTTATGGGAGAAACAACCAGAGCATCACATTGAACATGAAGGGAGTTGGGCGGTAGCAAAGTGGGTTAAGCGCACATGGCACATTGAACATGAGATCGAACTCAAGAACTCATGCTTAAGGGTCCAGTGCCTTATTCACCTCCTGGGCCACTGACCCAGGGCTTTGTAATTCTTACAAGGTCAGAGTGTGGGCACACAGCAGGGGCTTAATAATTATTTGAATAACTACTAGAGTTAGACTCAGACTCTATCTATTCTACAGTTGGATCAACCCATGCAGGGCCTCATTCTACTCAGGGGAAGGCAAAAAGGAGCAAAGAAAAATGATCTCCCAAGGGTTCTACACAATGAGGGAGACAGCCTCCATCCCAGGTTCCCTGAAACTAGATTCAGCTCTATTATCTGTCTGTCTGTCTGTCTACCAATCTGTTACCTATCAGTCACCATCTCTCATCTATTGTCTAACTGCATGAAGGCAGAAAAGTTCAATGAAATTGAAATAATTCTTTTTATTGCTTGAGGGGGTCTACAGTTTTCACATCTGCTTTGGCTGCTGTTTGTTTTACCCAAACCTTGCACAGTTCTGGCCTATGGTGGTGCCAGGAACTGATGATCCCAGGAAGTCCAAGACTCAGGCATGAAAATCTGTTGTGGAAACCATTGTGCTCTCTCTTTCTTGCTCTCTCTCTCACTCATCAGTTTTTTAAAAGGGCATCTCAATTGACATGTTCTTAGCTTAGTGCACTAGTTACACAAATAGTTTCATACATTTATGTAATCATAAAAGTCTAACATTTTTCCAAGCTGGAGTTCAACCATAATAACTGTTTTATCAGAATAAAAATAAGTTCCTTGTTAACTGAAGACAGAAAGCAATGCAAATCAGTGCTTCATAATCAGATAAATTGCTGTGCGGTACAGTCTATTATTCTGACTAAAATCCTCTCTGATGTGGAATATGAATTTTCCCAGTAAAACTGTGTGCTCATGCTCAAAGACTGTGCTGCCAAAGGACCACAGTGAGTACCCAATGAGTGCCTACTGTGTGCATGACATGGTCCCAGCTGACATGGTTTTGCCATTAACCAGCTTCGATTCATATACTTGTCAGGTTTTGATGCTAGCTGTGCATGGAGATGCTTGAAACAGACTTTTTATGTCCTCTGGTCTGACCCTTGAATGACAGGCTTATAATTCTAAGGGAGAGAGTGGTCACTGATCAGTTCAGATCCACAGCATTATGACCAGGGACCATAGGGTTACTGCCAAATGTCTGTCACTCTGGTGCCTGCACTGTCCCTGTTGTGCCATAGTTTCTCCATCTGGAGTGGTATTGGTGTCACTACAGAACTTCTACAAAAAGCTGATGCCTGGTCCATTTCAGACCAAAGTCGCTAGACTAACTGTGGGTGGTGGTTCTCTTAAAGTGTGTGTGTGTGTATGTGTGTGTGTGTGTGTGTGTGTGTGTGTGTGTGTGTGTGTGTGTGTGTGTGAGAGAGAGAGAGAGAGATAATGCTATGTCTTCATTGCTCTGGACTGACTTTTTCAGATAAAGTGAGAGGGAAATAGTTCATAGCACCAAAGCATCCTCCAATGCAGTGGGGGAAGAAATCAAACCCGGATTTCACTTATGGTGTGGCATCCTCTTCCCTATGTCCCAGATTTTTGGTTCTCTTCCTGGTGTCTGTGATATGTGGTCAGAACTGAGAACCACGCTGCTGGGTTCTTGGAGCCTCACCTCCTCCCACAGAGGGTTACAAGGACATCTCTAAAGTTTATGTTAATGCCAGGTCAGTGGCTGTAAATTACCTGTGACTAGTCATCACTTGGGATGGCCTCTGGGCATCTTGTCTCCTAATATTCCACCTCAATGAAGCCGCTAAGTGAAGCTGTTTGAGAACTAAAGAATTTAAGTTTTATACACTGATGAAATATAAATAAGTAGATACAAAGAGGCGAGGCGTTGGCTCTCTCTTTACCATCTCGCCTTTGAATCAGATGGGTCCTTTTTATTGTCCACCCTTCTCTTCTCTTGGTGACTATTTCTTTTTTTTTTTTAATTTTGTTTTCTGTTTTACCAGAGCATTGCTCAACTCCGGTTTATGATGGTGCAGGGGAATGAATCTGGGGCTTCAGAGCCTCAGGCCTGAGAATCTCGTTGCATAACCATTATGCTATCTACCCCCCCACCCTTTGGTGACTGTTTCTTGAACTGCAGTGAAATACTTTACCCCTGAGCTATGCCCCCCTTGATGACTGTTTCTTAATTGTTTATGCCAATAAACTTTATATAATAAGCAGATACAGATTCTCATAGGTATATAATAAGTAATATATATGATATGATATACATACACACATGAAACAAAGCCCTAGAGCTCTAAAAAAAAAAAAAAACTTTCCCTGTGCCTTCCTTCTCTTTTACCTTTCTTTCTAGCTATCAACCATAATTATATGGTGAAATCCTTTTTGTTCTATAACTATTTTAATGCTATCTTTCAATATCTTATCAACAGAAAATTCTTTTGAAAATGTTCATTAATTCTTGATCTGGATACCACTTATAAAATCTAGTGGAGGAAGGGCCAGGCAGTAGTCCACCCAGTAAGAACACATGTTACAATGCTCAAGGACCTGGGTTCAAGGCCCCAGATCCCATATTCAGAGGGGGAAGCTTCACTGGTAGTGAAGCAGTGCTGATATGTCACTTCTACTATTTCCTCTGTCTCTACCTCTCAATTTCTCAATTTCTCTGTCTCTGACATAAATAAATAAAGTATATTTTTAAATCTATTCTAGGGAACTAAACAAAATCTTTGTGTAGAAAGATGTTCATTACAGTTTTATTTATGTAAGTGGAAAATATGGGTGGAAAGCCACTCAGCTGGCTACAGTTAGGGAAATGATTTAGTTAAACATGGTGCAGTCTGTGAAATGGAGATAAAGCTATGACAGAAGATATATCTAGATATGATTTCAAATGATATGGAAAAATATTAGCACTGAGTTATAATGCTGAATACAAAATAAATATGGAGTGTGAAATGGCATAGAATTGGCCTATAAATTAAAATACGTAGAGTTAAATCACCAAGAGTTGGGGAATCTCAACTATGTCTGTATTTCTATAGAAATGTAATATCAGGAGTCGGATGGTGGTGCAGCGGGTTAAGTACACATGGTGCAAAGCCCAAGGACCGGCATAAGGATCCCGGTTCGAGCCCCCGACTCCCCACCTGCAGGGGAGTCGCTTCACAATCAGTGAAGCAGGTCTGCAGGTGTCTTATCTTTCTCTCCCCACTCTGTCTTCCCCTCTTCTCTTGATTCCTCTCTGTCCTATCCAACAACAACGACAACAACAATAATAACTACAACAATAAAACAACAAGGACAATAAAAGGGAATAAATAAATATATTAAAATAAAAAATATATAATTTTTTTAAAAAGAAATGTAATATCAATCCAAGTTTAAAATGCTTGGAAGTGCTTTCACCATCTGCCCAGTTGTCAGTGTCCACACACACACACACACACACACACACACACACACACACACACACACCAGAATAGAAAGGATGTTCTGAGACTGGCCCCACCTGGGCAGATATTTCTCTCTAGTCCTGGGCCTCTGTACACACTGCTGACCTCAAGCCAGTAAACAAATAGCATGTTATTTCACTAGAAAAGTGGGTTTATTCATAAACAGCCACAAAGAATGGTTATGAATTGTGGCCTCATGGTGTGTCATACCCAAGAATCTTCCAAAACAGAAAAGAATGGTCCTCCCCTAAAGTTTAGAGAGGCTGCAGGGAAGGAGGAGCCCACTGAAGGAAACTGGAAGTGGAGGTGTAGGGTTATGTTTCCTCACCCCGACAAACCCCCATGGGCAGTCCCCCATGGGAGGCCCCTTCCCTGGGAGATGCAGGCCTGGTTCCTCTGAGGGGTCTGTCATGTGTACGAATGTCTGTGTGCACATGAGAACTACCTTCTGCCCCACTGCCCTCCATCCTCACCTCTCGCATCTCATGTCTGATATCACACCTCTCACCATGAGGCTTCACCACACACTGGGCTTGTAAATAGCAAAGCAGAAACAGAAAGCACAAGTCAAATACTTCTCTTAGGGGATGGGAGGCAAAGACAGACCTGAGTGATTGTCACTGTAGGAGAAGGATAATGAGGAAGCCTCCATGGCCAAGTGCAATTCCCATCTGGAGAGTGAATTCATGGATGACAGTCAAGGTTGCTATTTTGTTTGTTTGTTTGTTTGTTTTTACCAGAGCACTACTCAGTTCTGCTTTATGGTGGTGCAGGGCACTGAACCTGGGACATCAGAGCCTCGGGCATGACAGTCTTTTTGCATAAGTATTATTGTGCTATCTACCCCCATCCACCAGGGTTGCTGTTTTCAGTATATTTTGTTTTCTGTTTTTCTTTCCTTCTTCCTTCCTTCCCCCTTTATTTCTTTATTTCTTATTTCTTTCTCTCTTTATACTTTTCTTTTTTTCTCTCTTTATACTTTTCTTTCTTCTTTAATTCTTTTTCTCTATTTAATACAGAGAGGAAGAAAGACAATGAAAGAGACCACAGCACCAAAATTTCCTTCCGTGCAGCGGGACCCAACTTGAACCTGGGTCCACGCACATGACAAAGCAGCATGCTGTCCAAGTGAGCTATTTCATTCTCATTGTTTGGAGGATCCTTGTTGCCTCTAACTGGGTGAGATGCTTAGTGTGGGTGTTGGGTTTCTTCCTTCCTTTCTTCCTTTTAAGATTTATTTATTTATTGTGCTTATTGAAAGAGAGAGAGAAAGAGAGAACCAGGACACCACTCAGTTCTAACTTAAAGTGGTACTTGAAAGAAAATCCAGGGCCTCAGTCACACAAGCTAGTGGAGCTCTCTCCTCAGCCCTGTTGGGCATATTTCCCAGAAGAAGAGAATGGATCACAGGAGGAGGGAGGAGTTTCCCGGATGTCAGGAAGACAGCAAGTGACTGAGACCTGGATCTCTCCCACGCTGTCTGCCAGGCCCCTGGGTGCTCACAGTACAGGGCTGGGCCTGGCACTTGGTGAGGGTCACCTATCAGTGCAGGTCAGCTCTCCCTGGCCAGGCTGTGAATCTGGGTCCTGTTCTCACTGCTGTACAGACTGAACCTTGTCCTCCTGCAAACAGCAGTATTTGCTCCATCGCCAGAGCAGCACTGAGAAATCTGCAGGTGGAGGACTCCAGGCTGGTTGCCACCAAATCTGACTCCCCAAGGCCCTCAGTATCCAGAAAGCCAGCATGAGGGCACCCTCGTCCCTGAGCCCTTTTCCAATCCCTTCCTCCTATCCGAGACTGGACTGTCACGTCTACTCACAGTGCCCGGGGCTGAGGAGGGGTCAGGGTTGTGAATACTTGGTCCTGACTTAATTTCATCTGTGTATCATGCCTGTCATTCCTGCTTCCCAAGAATAAGCCTCTCTCCACAGACCAGCTGTGGTCATGGCTATCTGGGGATGGAGGAGTGAGGGGAATGCTCAAGAATCTGGTAGCCCCGGGCCTGACACTGCTAAAGACATACATGCATGTGGCCTCTGCCCCTGGAGAAGATTTTCTGTGTGATACTACCTCTCCACCTCAGGCCTGGCCCTCCTCTGACAAGGATAACTTGTTGCAGAACCTTCCGGCTCTCACTGAGTCACAAAGGCACCCCTTGAGGGAGCATGCAGTGCCCCGGCTTCACACATCTACTTGGTCAGCTGGCACTTTGGATTTTCCTTAAAAACAAACAGTCTTGGATCCAGGTAGTGGTGCCCCTGGTTAGGCACTCACATTACACAGTACAAGAACCCAGGTTCAAGTCCCTGGTCTCCAACTGCAGGGGAGAAAGCTTCACAAGTAGTGAGGCAGGGTTGCAGGTGTCTCTCTGTCGCTCTATTTTCTCTTCCCCTCTCAGTTCCTCTCTGTCTCTATCCAATAACAGATAAACATAATTAAAAAAAAAAAAGTCTGTTACCCAGCAAGGAAACTCTCCTGTTTCCAGGGTTTTGTACCAGCCCCCACCCGTCCTGCCTTTGCGGGAGGAAATGGTACAGATAGTCTATGTTTGAATCAGTCCTCCCCACCCTCCAACCCCAGCAGACAGGCATCCCTGAGAAGGTTCCCTTCCTACTGGGCATGTCCCCACCAGTGACAGAAAGCTCCTTGTTCCACTGACACACACTCCCCTTGGGTATTCCCTGGGAGAGGAGATGCACCTCCACGTGAGCAAGGAGGCTCATCTTGGGTTTGCTTTGCTCCTGGGGCTCAGTGCCCTGTAGCGTGGTTCTTCCTGTGCCTGCTACCCCTGAGTGCCTTTCTTGTGCCCCTGGTGGCACTACCTGTTCTCCAGAGAAAGGGATGTCTTTCCGCCACAGTGGGGCAAGCGAACATATGCTTGCTTGGCCCTGAGGAGGCTAGGGTGCCCTCTGCCCAAAGGTGAGAGGGGCTGTTCCCCAATGTTTGAGGCACATGGGGTTAAGTGACCTCACCCAGGGCAAGCTTGTCACCAGGGCCCTGCCCTGTCTCTTGGGAGTGTCTGGTTGGCTACGGGTTAGGGAGAGAACAAAAAGGCCCAGAAGATTTGGGGGACACCAGGGTGACCCACTGACCCATACTTCCCAAGGAGCTTGGACAAGAGCTCCCCACCACTACCACCACCCAATTCCCTGCTCCTAGTTCTTGGGGTGATGATGTTAGTCACCGATACAATGCACAGAGGATGGCACAGGAGAGCTGACTCTGTCAGGTGGGACCCCAGCCACTCCACCCACCACCCATTTCCCAGAAGTCTCTTGTGGATTCATTCTGCCCCCAAGCGGCCAGTCTGTTTGTGATTCATTTCTATCTAAGCTAATAATATTTAACTACTTGGAAACATTAAGCATGATAAATATGTAATAATAAGCCAAGCCTATAGTATATTCATTTCGTATCAATGTAGTCAGAAAATATAATTTTAGATAAGGAAGTGATCCTTGAAGATAAAAGGGCTTAATGTGGTCCTGGGTCCAGGGAGAGAGAGTCTGTCCCAAAGAAAGGTGATCCTCCCTATAAGAAGGACCTGTCTGATCCCCCCTCCTGCCTCCCCTGTGAGAAGCCTAGCTAGGAGGCACTAACTCAGTCTTGTTTCCCTCACCCCGCGAAAAGGACCACATAGTCCCCCAATAATGTGCAATGTGGAGAAAGAATGAACAGACAGGAAGCAAAACACTTGGCTGCTTTTCTTCAGCCTTTAAAGCCAGCACAGTGGGGAGTCGGGCGGTAGCACAATGGGTTAAGTGCAGGTGGCGCAAAGCACAAGGACCAGGACCGGTATAACGAGTCCCCCAGCTCCCCATCTGTAGGGGAGTCGCTTCACAAGCGGTGAAGCAGGTCTGAAGGTGTCTTTCTCTCCCCCTCTCTGTCTTCCCCTCTTCTCCCCATTTCTTTCTGTCCTATCCAACACAACCGACGACAACAATAGTAACTACAACAATAAAAAAAAGGGCAACAAAAGGGAATAAGTAAATAAATAAATATTTTTAAATAATAATTTTTAAAAAACAGCACAGTGGGACCAGGCAGTGGTGCGTCCAGGTGAGTGCACATGTCACAATATGCAAGGATCTGGGTTCAAGGCCCTGGTCCCCATCTGCAGGGGGGGAAAGCTTCACAAGTGGTGAAGCAGTGCTATAGATGTCTATCTATCTATATATCTATCTATCTCTCCCTTCCCTCTCAAATTCTTTCTGTCCTATCAAATAAAATCAAAACCCCATTGACCCTCCCACCAATGGCAAAGACTTGTGTAGACAGCCATCTTTCTCATGGGTGTTTACCACAATCAGGCAGCAGCTGCTCTGACTTTCAGATGAAACAGTTTGAATGCTGGTGTCCTGACTTCAAACCCCTCACACCTTTCCTTGCATGTGGAGTGGGAGTTGGGGGGGGCAAATTGGAGTTGATGTCCCATCCTCTGAAAGAGTAAAGACCACATATGAGAGAAAGGAAAACGCTGCACCCTGCCCTCCAGCACCTGGGGGATCAGGACATACCCCCTAGCACCCTCCAGTCCCCAGGAAGTCCTGGAAATACAGGCCCTCCCTGCCCTCTCCTCTGTTCGAAGCTCTCGACTCCTGACAGGCCCCTCCCAGGTCTCTAAGGCCCTTCCTGGCACTGTGACCAGGAAGAAACACTGCTGGTTTCCGGAAAGCTTCTGTCTGTGCCCGTCTACCGGACACTGTTTGCCCTCCCCAGCCGTCTACTCAGTGTCAAGAGTCACCTTGACTTTAGACCAAAGGGCAAAGTTCTGAGGAATGTGTGAGGTCTGACATGGTGAGTCACACAGAAGTAGGGCACACACATCCCCCAGGCCAGGAAGGCAACTGTTAGTTTCCCACCAGAGCAGCTGCTTCCAGGCCCTGAATCCTGAAAAGGACTGTGACACCCAGAACTCTTTGGGGTGACACGAGCCCTCTCCATCAGCAGGAACCAGGAGGCTGGTGCCCTGCCTCTAGGTGCTGCTCTGACATCACACCCAGGTCCAGCACCAATGAGGGAGGCATCGCTATCATTACCACCATGTGGCAGGCTGACCTGCCTGCAGTCACCCTACCCAACCACTGGAAAAAGCCTAGGCTGCAAGGGCTCCCCACCCTGTTAGTCAGTGGGGGGTTCAGAGAAGCCAAGAGGAGAAACTGATCCAGGGCCCGCTTACAGTCCAGAACCTGCTGTAACCCGAAACTACACTCAGCTGAGGTAGAGACATTAATCACATCACCAGGTGCTCCCTGCTCTCTGGCTGCTCTCCCTGAAGGCACTCTTAGCCCCTCTACAGAGGGATCTACCCAGAATGAGATTGACCAGAATGAGATCTACCCAGAATAATCAGGTGACTCACTCAGGACAAGTCCCTTTGCTCCTGCTTCCTATGCCCTCTCCGCCATGTGGCCTCTGGCTGGTCTGACCCGGATCAGGATGGAGAAGGCCCAGGTTGTGGGGCCAGGCAGACTTGGGCTGTAATTCCAACCATGGCCACATTTTCAGGAAATGTGACCCTGATTCCAGCATGGGGTTGGGTTAGGCCCAAATGAGAAGTCTGGGGGTCCAACCTGGTTCTGTTGGGGCCACCCACTCAAAGACCACAGGCCCCCCCCACCCCCCATCCCCTGCTGCAGACACAATGGCTGAGGTCCAAACAGGACTCAGTGGTTTCTTGTTCCCCTCGCTCGTTAGGCTCTGATTGTGAGCCAAATGTGGCACTGTGGGGCCAGGTAGACAGTCTGATCATTATGCAAAAGAATCTCATGCTCAAGGCTCCAAGGTTCCAGATTCAAACTGAGGAACCACCTTAAGTCAGAGGAGAGAAGTGCTCTTGCTTAAAAAAAAAATAAAAATAAAAGGCCATTAGAGTGCACACATTACCACACGCAAGGACCCAGGTCTAAGACCCTATTTCCCACCTGTAGGGGGCGCTTTAGGAGACGTGAAGCAGTGCTGCAAGTATCTCTCTCTCTCTCTTCTGCTCTCCTTCCCTCTCAATTTCTCCCTGACATATCCAAGTTTTTTAAAAGGGGGGGATGACCATCAGGAGCAATGAATTCATCATGCAGGCAACTGAGCCCCAGAGATATAACACCAGGGGGGGGCTGGGCGGTAGCGCAGCGGATTAAGCACACATGGTGTGAAGCCCAAGGACTAGCCTAAGGATCCCAATTCAAGGCCCTGGCTCCCCACCTGCAGGCGGTTGCTTCACAAGGGGTGAAGCAGGTCTGCAGGTATCTTTCTCTCCCCCTCTCTATCTCCCCCTCCTCTCCCCATTTCTCTCTGTCCTATCCAACAACAACAACAATAATAACAACAAGGATAAACAACAAGGACAACAAAAGGGAGAAAATGGCCTCCAGGAGCAGTGGATTCTTAGTGCTAGATAGATAGGATGAATTATATGGAGGGAGGGGCAAGGGGGGATAGCATAATGGTTATGCAAAGAAGCTCTCATTTCTGAGACTCCCAAGTCTTAGGTTCAATCCCCTGCACCACTATAAACCAGAGCTGAGCAGTGCTCTAGTAAAAAAACTATATTTGGGCTAGGGGTGCTCATGATGCTGTGGCAGCATGGAAATAGGGAGACCTTTGGCCATGGAACCCACTAGAATCCAGGAGCTGGCCGAGCAATACCTTCCCTCTCACAGAGAGCAGTGAATATATCAGACAAGCCTGTGGAGCTGCTCTAGCCACGCTGTTAGCTCACTGAACACTCTTGTCCCCAGAGTGGTGGACAAGCAGGTCAGCCCACCTGCCTAGGGTCCCAGATGGGCCCCAGGTAGACTCTGACCCCCAGCCTGGGCCGACAGGCTGAATTCAGGAGTCTGAAACAAGAGCCACAAAGCAAGACTCCACCAGTCTCCTTGGCTGCATAGATATGGGGGCACAGCCTCCAAAGCTGTGCCCACCTGATAGGTGTCTGGTGGGGGCTGGGGTGTGAGGAGAGTGGCAGAGAGAGTGCCGGGGGGGGGGGGGAGGTGTGTGGGGGAGAGAGGGTAAAACTGTGCACTCTGATTTTGGGGTCCTGCCCTTGGGTCCCAGCCATCAATGCCATGGGTCCCTTGTTCCCCAGGAGGCAGGGTGGGACTGAGAGGCCTGGGAAGCCAGAGGGCGGGAGAGGGCACTGAAAGAGCTGAGAGGTCATTGTGTGGGGATGAGTGGGGTGGGGCTGGGAGGAAAGACACAGGGTGTCAGCTCTCTCTGGCCTGAGTCCACCTTGGGCAAGTGGAGACGGTTCTGGGAGCCCAACAAGACTGTAGGGCCAATGGAGCTGCCCTGGGTGGCAGGTGTCCAAGCCATGGGGTAGTTTATGGCCTGGTCGTCACAGTGCCTGCATTTCTGTTTACCAGGAGCACTGGGCCAAAGCAAGCAGACCTTGACCGGGCAGTCTCCCAGGGCTCTGGTTTCCCCATGTTCTCTCTGCATGTCCCTCCTGTGACACATCAAAACCCGCATGGCTGGGCCACCAGGAAGCACCCCTCCCACCCTGACCTCAGCCGTGTTTATGGGCACAGCCTTGTCAGCAGGGCTGAGTCACACCCTGTAACTGCCCCCCAACACCCCCCCACACACACACACTGTGGAGTTCCTGCACCTCAGCTGCTGGGTTACTTGGGGGAGTGCTTACTTAGAAACCCTGCCTGCTGCTCAGGTTTGCTTCTTGGTCTGGGAGTTGGAGAGGGGCGTGGGTGTGTACCCCCATCTCTGTTCTCTTTTGTTCTACATCACTGGCAGAACTGGAGCCTACCTGGTCCAGATTCACAAAGGAAAATTGGGTTCTGCCTCAACCCCTGGAAAGTGTTGGAAGGTCTGGGAGTAGCTGGGCAGTTTTGAACTAGAGAGAATTTCTTGGTTCTGGGGTGGGGGAGGGGTGCCTTAGTCAGTAGAAAGCCTTTTATCTCTTTGTGGGGGTGAAGGGGGAGTGACGACTGCAAGGCAAAGAGCAGGTGTTTTGCTAAGATACAGCATTTCAGTTATCACCTGTGTTTCCAGACAGAAGTGGTTTTCGGAATCCACTCATGTGGTTGATTTCTTTATCAGAGTCGGTCAGACCTGGGTTAAACTCAGGGTTGTGGCCACATGCAGATTCAACACATGGTTTCGTTTCTATTTCTCCCGGCCTCCTCTCATGCACTCCTCCCAAGACCAGATCATGCAGCCACTGAACTCGGGGTGAGTCACAGGGATGTCACCAACTGAGTCCCTGCCAGCCACCTCTTGTCTCCTGGCCCCGCCCCTCTGGGAGGAAAGCATGATGATCTCCTTGGGGAATGTGACAGCTGAGCTAGGAATGGCCCCGGCCTCCCAGGAACCCTTTCTATCATGTGCATCCAGGATGCTCTAGCTCTGGGCTGTGGGGATTTGGCTTTTGTCTCCTGTTTTAGCTCAGGTGAACCAGGTGCTTCCAGATCTCAGAGCACAGACAGCTTTAGGCTTCTTCTTCTTCTTCTTCTTCTTCTTCTTCTTCTTCTTTTTCTTCTTCTTCTTCACTATTATTATTATTATTATCACCATTTATTTATTTATTTATTTGCCTCCAGGGTCATTGCTGAGGCTCAGTACTGCACTATGAGTCCACTGCTCCTGGAGGCCATTTTTTCCATTGTATTATATAAGATGGAGAGAAACTTACTATACAACTATCAAGAACAATGAACCCACCTTCTCTGACCCATCTTGGACAGAGCTAGAAGGAATTATGTTAAGTGAGCTAAGTCAGAAAGATAAAGATGAGTATGGGATGATCCACTCATCAACAGAAGTTGAGGAAGAAGATCTGAAAGGGAAACTAAAAGCAGGACCTGACCAAATTGAAAGTAGGACACCAAAGTAAAAACCCTGTGGTGAGGGGTAGACATGCAGCTTCCTGGGCCAGTGGGGGGTGGGGGTGGGTGGATGGGATATTTGGTGGTGGGAATAGTGTTTATGTACACTCCTAGTAAAGTGTAGTCATATAAATCAATAGTTAATTAAATGAGAGGGGAAAAATTAATTGTATGTCTCAAAGTTTTTAAAACACAGACTGAGTCTTCTTAATATATAGGTTGTGTATTTGATATGAGGACTCTCTCAAAAGCCTAGACCAAGTAGATCAGAGGCAACCAGTGGCACAGCTATTTACAAGATACTGGGTACTATACAGCAAATCCCAACAAAAGGACTTTTCAAAGTTAACCCAATTACCAAATAATGTGATGATAACATTAACTATCCATTGTCTTTTTGAACCCTAAGACAGGAACCTCACATCTCCACTATAGAGCCTATATTTCTCCCAATCCTGGAGCCTTAGGATAGGGCCCACTTTCCCACATGCCTCTCCCAATCCTTATCAAATAATATTGCATCAGCCTATCGCAACCTAATTAATGCAACGATTGCCACCTGAACATGCTTCAGCTCAGACTGTGTCCAGAGACTTCAGGTGTGGAATGACAATTCTTCAGCTTCATTACTCGGGTGAGACCTTTCCTTTCATAGCATTCTCTAATTCCATCCCAGGTGGATTACTTTCTAACAAAGTCCCAAACCCTAGATATACACCAGGTTCTGTGAGAGAGAGCATATATTCACACATATCCATAAACAAGTGCAAAATATATACCTGAAAGCAGAAGTACACTAGAGTTTGCAGTGAATACCCCCCCCCCCAACACTTCCTCTCCACTATTCCAACCTTTGGGTCCATGACTGCTCAACAATTTGTTTGGCTTTGTATGTTAACTCTCTTTTCAGCCACCAGGTTCCAGATGCCATCAGGATGCCAGCCAGGCTTCCCTGGACTAAAGACCCCACCAATGTGTCCTGGAGCTCAGCTTCCCCAGAGACCCACCCTACTAGGGAAAGAGAGAGGCAGACTGGGAGTATGGACCGACCAGTCAACGTCCATGTTCAGCGGGGAAGCAATTACAGAAGCCAGACCTTCCACCTCTGCAACCCACAACAACCCTGGGTCCATGCTCCCAGTGGGATAGAGAATGGGAAAGCTATCAGCGGAGGGGGTGGGATATGGAGATTGGGTGGTGGGAATTGTGTGGCGCTGTACCCCTTCTACCTTATGGTTTTGTTAATTTATCCTTTCTTAAATAAAAAATAAATTAAAAAATAAAAGATAGAGAGAAACTGAGAGGAGGGGGAGGGAGAGAGAGGGGTCCAGGAAGTAGCTCACATAGTATAAACTGCAAGGGTCCTGGTGCAAGCCTTTAACTCCCTACCTGCAGGGAAGTCACTGCACAACCAGGTGTCTATCTTTCTCTCCCCCTCTCTGTCTTCCCCTCCCCTTTCAATTGATGTCTGTCCTATCCAACTACAACAACAAAAATAGAAAGAAAAAATGGGGTCACCAGGAACAGTGGGTTCATGGTGTAGGCACGTAGCCCCAGTGATAACCCTGGAAGAAAAAAAGAGAAGGAAAGAAAGAAAGAGAGAGAGAGAGAGGGAGAGAGAGAGAGGGAGTTGGGAGGTAGCGCAGTGGGTTAAGTGCACGTGGCGCAAAGCGCCAGGAACAGTGTAAGAATTCCGGTTCGAACCCCGGCTCCCCACCTGCAGGGGAGTCGCTTCACAGGTGGTGAGGCAGGTCTGCAGGTGTCTGTCTTTCTCTCCCCCTCTAGTCTTCCCCTCCTCTCTCCATTTCTCTCTGTTCTATCCAACAACGACAACATCAATAATAAGTACAACAATAAAACAACAAGGGCCACAAAAGAGAATAAAATAAAATAAAAAAATTTAAAGAAAGAAAGAAAGAAAGAAAGAAAGAAAGAAAGAAAGAAAGAAAGAAAGAAAGAAAGGCAAGGAGAGAGAAACACCTGCAGATCTGCTTCATCATTTGTGAAGCAATCCCCTGCAGGTCGGGAGCCAGGGGCTCGAACCAGGATCCTTGCACTTCATACTATGTGCCGTGAATCTGATAAACCGGCACCCAGCCCCAGCTTCAGGCCTTTGAAGAAACCTCTCAAAGCCTGGTCCACCCAGTAAAATGTCATAAACACTATGACTGGACTGCAGTGGTCACTCGGGGAGCATTGTCTGTTGGGGACCCTGAGTAAGACCAGGGGTACAGAGACATACCAGGCCCCCTCCCAGCTCTTCCTGGAGTCTGGGTGAGAATTAGGGTGGCAGAGACGACACCTGTCAGCAGAGTGAAGACTCTTCACAGCTCAAGAACAAGCTGGGAGGTGCAAGGAACCCAGGACGCGGCCACAAGGTCTGCTTCTGCTTCTGTGACTGGGGAGAACTGACTGAGCCTTTAAGGCTGGGCAGTGGCATACCTGGTTGAACACACATGTTGCCACACACAATGGCCCAGGTTCAAGCCCCCTGACCCACCTTCAGGGAGAGAGGGGGAACACGGAACGGGTTAAAGGGCTGCATGAATGGTGAAGCAGCATCGTGGGTATCTCTCTCTCTTTTTCACTTTTCCTCTCAGTTCCTTTCAGTCCTATCAAATATAATTTTTAAAATATTTATTTATTCATTTATTTGATAGAGACAGAGAAAAGCTGAGAAGGGAGGAGATAGAGAGGGGAAGAGACAGAGACATACCTGCAGCCCTACTTCACTTGTGAAGATTTCCCTCTGCAGGTGGGGACCGAGGACTTAAACCCAGGTCCTTGCATCTGTAATATGTGTACTTAACCAGGTGTGCTACCACCTGGCCCCACAAATTTAATTTGTTTGTTTGTTTTTTGCCTCCAGAGGTATTACTGGGGCTCGGTGCCTGCACTACAAATCCACTGCTCCTGGAGACCATTTTTTTCCATTACAAATCTACCACAGGACTTGTGAGAGGTGTTCATGTGAAGGTGAGGATGATCTTTGCCATGCTCAAGGCCCTGTTACCACATGGCAAGGCCTGCACGGGGGAAACTTTACAAGGTGGAACTGTGTGTGATGTTTCTTCCCTTTCTCCCTCTCTTTCAACCTCTACCAAAGCAAATAGTAATAATAATAATAAATACATAAATCCACAGGGAGTGTTGGTATAGACTCTGAGCCCCAGGGAAAATTTTGGTAAGAAAAAAGAATGTTCACGGGTGGGGCTGGTGTGATGGTACACCTGGTTGAACACACTAGGTATTGTGTGCAAAGACCCAGGTTCAAGCCCCCTGCCCCATCTCCACCTACAGAGGGAGAGCTTTGCAAAAGATAAAGCAGTGTTGCAGGTACCTGTCTCCCTCTCTATCTCCCTTACCCTCTCAATTTATTGTTCTTTTCTATATATTTTATTATCTTTACTTATTGGATAGAGACAGCCAGAAATTGAGAGGAAGGGGAGATATAGAGGGAGAGAGACAGACACCTGCAGCCCTGCTTCACCACTGTGAAGCTTTCCCCCTACAGGTAGGGACTGGGGGCTTGATTGAACCTGGGTCCTTGAGCATTGTAACGTGTGCTTAACCAGGTGTGCCAGCACCCAGGGCCCCCAGTCAATTTATGACTGTCTCTATCCAATAAATAAATAAAGATAATAAAAAAAAAATTAAATCTTCATGGATTCCTGGATGTGAAACAGGCATCCAGAACACAGAGCTTCTCTGCGTGGGAATGCTGTCGCCTTTATTTTTCCACATGCAGAACTGCGCACATGAATTTAGAGTTGTAATAAAAGTGGGAGTCTGGGTGAGGGCCTAGGGGTATATGTGGACAGAGGGTTCCTCTGGAAACACACATTTTCATTGTGTTCAGACCAAGATCACCTTCAGCTGATGAGATGGCGCTCTACCCTCACAAGTAGTCGAACAGTGACCTCTAGTGGCAGAAATATTTATTACTACCTCTTCTACCAACTATTGTAAAAGGCTCTTTATAAGAACAAGTTGCTCCAGAACAGAACAGAGCATTCAAGAAGCTGTCCTAGCAGACGACCTCACTATGCCCAGAACCTCACCTCTTGAGATCCTTAACCCCCTAGGGAAAGACAGAAACAGGCTGGGGATATGGATCGACCTGCCAACGCCCATGTCCAGTGGAGAAGCAATTTTACAGAAGCCAGACCTCCCGCCTTCTGCACCCCATAAAGTTTTGGTCCATACTCCCAGAAAGATCAAGAATAGGGAAGCTTCCAGGCACACTTGGTTAAGCGCATATGTTACAGTGTGCAAGGACCTGGATTCAGGCCTCTTCCTGTAGAGGGAAAACTTGAGTGGTGGAGCAGTGCTGCAAGTCTCTCTCTCTCTCTCTCTCTCTCTGCCTCCAGGGTTATTGCTGGGGCTCAGTGCCTGCAGTACAAATCCACTCTTCCTGAAGGCTATTTCTTTTTCCTTTTGTTGCCCTTGTCATTTTATCATTGTTATTATTGTTGTTATTGCTGTTGTTGTTGGATAAGACAGAGAGCAATCGAGAGAGGAGTGGAAGACAGAGAGGTGGAAAGAAAGATAGACACCTGCAGACCCGCTTCATCAATTGTGGGGAGCCAGGGGTTCAAGCCAGGATCCTTAGGCCAGTCCCCGAGCTTCGCTCCATGTGCACTTAATTAATCCACTGTGCTACCGCCCGGGCCCCCTCTCCTTCTCTCTCTATCTCCTTCTTCTCTCTCAATTTCTGGCTGTCTCTATCCAATAAATAAAGATAATAATTTTTAATTAAAAAAATAATAGGGAAGCTTCCAATGGAAGGAAAGGGAAACAGAACTCTGGTGGTGGGAATTGTATGGAATTGTACCCCTGTTATTTTACAAGCTTGTTAATCATTACTAAATCATTAATTTTTTTTTTAAAAAAAGGTGAAACTGTCCTAGACCAAAAGAAATGAATTAGAGGGCATAAAACTTCTTTTAGATGTGTGCATCCATAGATCTAGTTAAATATAAAAGAGATGGAAAAAGGGGAGTCAGGCAGTAGCACAGTGGGTTAAGTACAGGTGGAGCAAAGCGCAAGAATGGGCATGAGGATCCCAGTTTGAGCCCCAGGCTCCCCACCTGAAGGGATGTTGCTTCACAAGAGGTGAAGCAGGTCTGAGGTGTCTTTCTCCCTCCTCTGTCTTCCCCTCCTCTCTGTCCTATCCAACAACAACAACAATAACAACAACAATAACAGCCACAGCAACAAGGGCAACAAAAGGGGGGGAGAGGCCTCCAGGAACAGTGGATTCCTGGTGCAGGTACCGAGCCCCAGTGATAACCCTGGAGGGAAAAAGAAAAGAAAAGAAAAGAGAAAAGGAAAGAAAAGAAAAAGAAATGACTTTGAATGGAGCCAGGGGGTGGTGCACCTGGTTAAGTGTGCACATTACAGTGTGCAAGGACCAGGGTTCAAGCCCCTAGTCCACACCTTCGGGGAGAAAGCTTCATGAGTGGTGAAGTAGAGCTGTCTCTCTCCATCTCTATCTCCCCCAGCCCTCTCAATTTCTCTGTCTCTATCCAATAATAAATAAATAAAATTACTTGTTTGTTTTTTTAATGTTTTTTAATTTTTAATTTTATTTTATATTTATTTATTTATTCCCACTTGTTTGTTTTACCAGAGCACTACTCATGTCTGGTTTATGGTGGTGATAAGGATTGAACCCAGGCCCTTTGGTGCCTCAGGCACTAAAGTCTTTTTGCATAGCTGTTATGCTGTCTCCTCAGCCCTATAAGTAAAATTTTTAAATCATGAAAAAAAAAATAGGAAAAAAAAAATGACCATGAATGAATGCTTAAACCACTGGTAAGAATGGTCAAGAAAGAGTCAAGTGTCACCAGGGAGGCAGGATGAGGATTTGAATCATATATGGAAGAGAACAGTGGTCTGCTCTCTTGCTCAATAAACTAATTTCATTTTACATGTACACATACTATATATATATATTTTTTTCTTTCTCCACAAATTTGCTTTGGTAATGCCTGCGACTGAACCTGGACTTGGGACTTTTGGTGCAGAAATCACCTTATCAAATCATCAAAGTTGTCTGTTTTGGATTTGTGATTGATGGTGGGTTACAGGATTGTAAGATCACAGCGTACAGCTCCACACCACACCCTCCACCTAAGTTCTGTGTCCTCACCCTTCTACCTCCAAGAATAACCACCACAGTTCTCACAAATTCTTAGAAACAGTTTGTTTCCTTCTGGGTTTTTTTTTTTTTCCCTTTCTGCTGCCCTTTTTTTTTATTCCCTTTTGTTACCCTTGTTTTATTGCTGTAGTTATTATTATTGTTGTTATTGATGTCGCTGTTGGATAGGACAGAGAAATGGAGAGAGGAGGGGAAGACAGAGGGGGAGAGAAAGATAGACACCTGCAGACCTGCTTCACCGCTTGCAAAGTGACCCCCCCCCCATAGGTGGGGAGCCAAGGGCTCCAACCGGGTTCCTTACGCTGGTCCTTGCGCTTTGCGCCACATGCGCTTACCCTGCTGTGCTACTGCCCAACTCCCTGTTGCCCTTGTTTTATTGTTGTTGTTATTGTTGATGTCATCATTGTTGGATAGGACAGAGAGAAATGGAGAGAGGAGAAGAAGGCAGAGAGGAGAAAAGGAAAAGAGACACCTGCAGACTTGCTTCACTGCCTGTGAAGTGACTCCCCTTCAGATGCGGAGCCAGGGCTGGAACCGGGATCCTTATGCCAGTCCTTGCACTTCGCGCCAAGTGCGCTTTACCCGCTGCGCTACCGCCCAACCCCCGTTTTTTTTTATTTAATTTTATTATCTTTATTTATTTACTAGATAGTGACAGCCAGAAATCGAGAGGGATGGCAGAGACAGAGGGAGAGACAGAGAGACACCTGAAACCCTGCTTCACCACTTGCAAAGTTCTCCCCCTGCAGGCAGGACGGGAGGCTCGAACCCAGTTCCTGGAGTTCAACCTGGTGTGCCACCACCTGGCCCATTTTTTTTTTCAAGTTCATATATGTCAATTCTCTAAGATTAGATTTCACATATGAGTGAACCCATCCAGTAGTTATTTTTCATCTCTTATTTTGATAAACATAATCACTTCTAGTTCCATCCATTTTGTCCCAAAGGACATATCATCTTTTTTATTGCAGAGTACTATTCAGTGGAGTATATATCATATAACATCTTTTATCTAGCCATCTGTATCAAATAATCCAGCTTAACATCACTGGTAATGGGATCAATTGGCGTGTGCCCTCTTAGGGACATGCCAGGAGGCTGGCGCGCACCATCTGTGCAGGGCACCTTCCAACAGTGAGCATGAATCTGATTATTTGCTAAACTGACGGTCAATTACATTCATTATATTTCATTTATATGCATTGTATTTCAACTAAATATAATGTAGGTTTTATTTTATTGCACGCGAGTTTCACATGAGGCAGAGATGAGAGAGAGAGAGAGAGAAGGAATGGTCCAGGAGGTGGCACAGTGGATAAAGTGTTGGACTCTCATGCATGAGGTCCTGAGTTCAATCCCCAGCATGTACTGGAGTGACTTCTGGTTCTTTTTCTCTCTCCTCCTATCCCTCTCATTAATAAATATAGGAAGAAAGAAAGAAGGAAAGAAAGAAAGAGAGAGAGAAAAAGAGAAAGAGAAATAAAGGAAGGAAGAAAGAGAGGGTTCAAACTAGGAACCTCAGGTATGAGTCTAATGCTCTGACTGGTAAACAAAATTCTCCAGATGCAAAGTGGCAATTTTTATTTAATGTGGATTCTTTTTTAAAAAATAAACTTATGGGAGGCAGGCGGTAGCACAGCGGGTTAAGCACAGGTGGTACAAAGTGCAAGGACCAGCCTAAGGATCTCAGTTTGAGCCCCCAGCTCCCCACCTCCAGGGGGTCGCTTCACAGGCGGTGAAGCAGGTCTGCAGGTATCTGTCTTTCTCTCCCCCTGTCTTCCCCTCCTCTCTCCATTTCTCTCTGTCCTATCTAACAATGATGACATCAATAACAACAATAATAATACCAACAATAAAAAAACAAGGGTAACACAAGGGAATAAATAAAATAATATCAAAATAAATAAATACATTTATTTATTTATTGGAGAGAAACAGAGAGAAATCAAGAGAGAAGGGGGAAGACAGAGAGACACCAGCAACATCACTTCACCACTCGTGAAGCTTTTCCCCTGCATGTGGGGACCAAGGTTTGAACCCAAGTCCTTGCATTTGACCAAGTGGATCTCCACCCTATAATGTGGAATCCTAACCAGACAAGCAGCCCAGTTACAAAGGACGTAATTACAACAATCCAGGAAGTTTGAATTTGCACTGTGTATCAATGTCACATTTCCAGTTGCATTGTGACTAAGGAAGGCTAATGGCCTAGATCTTTGGTGATACATGCTAAGGCATTTAGGAGTGAAATAACTGAGCTGGCTTGAAAGGGAGCAAAAAGAAAATCTATCTGCATATAACATAGAAAGCAAGCCAATACTTACCTGGCAGGGGAGATACCATGATCACGAAGGTGGTTTTCCCAGGGCGAGGCTTATCCATTGCACTCCGGATGTGCTGACCCCTGCAATTTCCCCAAATGTGGGAAACTCGACTGCATAATTTGTGGTAGTGGGGGACTGTGTTCGCGCTCTCCCCTCTAAAAAAAAAAAAAGAAAGAAAAAAAGAAAAAGAAAGAAAGCCAAGTGTAGCAAAATAGTACTTCATCAACAGCTGGGAGACACCAAAAGTTAGAAGCCAGAGAGAATGCTTCCACAACGCCCTCCAAGTGAGCACCACCCTGCTAACCGCTCAGGCCTAGGCTCAAGGCTCCAGAACTGTGAGAGAACACATTTGTTCTCTCAAACCTGCAAGTCTGTGGCGATCTGACAGCAGTCCGAGGGAAACGGAGTCACCCAGCAGCTGAAAACTAACTCACAGGCCTGCTAGTTAAGAACCTCTGATAACACCATTCATGGAATGACAGTGCCCTGGGCGATCACAATGCCTTTTTCTTCTTGTCCTTTCAAATCTTTCTACATCTAAGACTCAATCCATTCGCTCTCCTCTGAAAACTTTCCACACCCATCTAGCTAAGCCAGGGAGATCCTTCTTCCTTCCTTAAACATGGCACTTATATGGTCCAGGAGGAGCCATAGTGAACTCTTAAGAATGAGGTCCTGAATTGGATCCCTGGCATCATATGTCAAAGTGATGCTCTGGTTCTTCCTCTCATTAATATATATTAATCTCCTCCTCCTCTGCCCCATCTTATTTCTTTCTTTTATTTGATAGCACAGAGAGAATTGAGAGGGGAGGAGAAGATAGAGAGGGAGAGACACACCTGCAATACTGTTTCATTGCTCGTGAAGCTTCTCCCTTGAAGGTGAGGGCTGGGGGCTTCAGCCCAGGTTGAGGCACATAGTAATGTGTGCACTTAACCAAGTGAGTCTCAGATTATTTTTTAAAATAAAATTAACAGTACTTGCATGTTAGGACTAGTTCTCAAATACATTCAGGATCACTGAGTTATTTGGCTTTTTGGAAAAAAAATTGCTTGCCTCTAACTGGTTAACAAATGTCCTGCAAGCAGATATTCATTATACATAGGCATCACCATATAACTAGACAAACTACCTTTATTTCTCAGAATAGAAACTTATCACACGTGGTCCAGGAGGTGGTGCAGTGGATAAAGTGTTGGACTTTCAAGCATGAGGTCCCAAGTTCAATCTCCGGCAGCACATGTGCCAGAGTGATGTCTGGTTCTTTCTCTCCTCCTATCCCTCTTATTAATAAATAGATAAAATATTTTAAAAAGAAACTTATCACAGTTATATACAATTACAGAAGGCACTTGAAATCTGTAATTCAACTATTTTTCAAATTAGTTCAACATTCAATTGTGGCTTCTTGACTTCACCATATATGGAAAATGTAGCCAACTGACTTCAACTTGGAGTTGCGATTCATGGCTGATCTACGTTCAATGAATAAAAATGGTTTGTCTGGAAAAGTCTAAGAAAAATGGATTTTGAGAAGAAAAATTCCTTTTGAAATTTAAGGTAGAATGCTGAAGCTCACAGTACTACCTTGTACTCTGTACAAATCAGATGTGTCATGGGCTTTGCCCAAAACAGGAAGGAAACGTGGATTTTTCTCTACGAGAGTCACAGCAGCAGAAAAGTGAAATTTTTGAAAGGTTCAGCCATACTATACTATGGTTGACAAGTCAGTGGGGAGATAAAGATGCTCAGATCTGCAATTATCCTTGGGAGATGTCAGGGATCCACTGAAGGGGGGCAAGGCAGGGAAAAGTCAAGAAAAGTGTCACTGTCTACACATTGAGACGCAAATCGACACCCAAGGCCCTGTGCCCACCCACAGGAATAGTGGTATCAAGTCACTAGTCACTTCTAAAGGGAAGCAGGAAATCTAAGGTTTTATGTGAATGCTTCTATTAAAAACCATTGGGTGCCGGCCGGGCAGTAGCGCAGCAGGGTAAGTGTACATGGTGCAAAGTTCAAGGACCAATGTAAGAATCTCGGATCAAGCCCCCCAGCTCCCCACCTGCAGGGGGTTGCTTCGCAAGTAATGAAGCAGATCTCCTTTCTGTCTTCCCCTCCTCTCTCAATTTCTCTCTATCTTGTCCAACAACAACAGCAACCAGGGCAACAAAATGGGAAAAAATAGCCTCCAGGACCAGTGGATTCATAGTGCTGGCACCGAGCCCCAGCGATAACCCTAGAGGCAAAAAAATTAAATAATAAACTATTGGGCTGTGGTCCGGGAGATGGCACAGTGATAAAGCTTTGGACTCTCACGCATGAGGTCCTGAGTTCGATCCACATATGCAGCCCATGTGCCAGAGTAATGCCTGGTCCGTTCTCTCTCCTTCTGTCTTTCTCATAAATAAATAAAATCTCAAAAAAAAAAAAAACTATTGGGCCAGGGATATGCACAACCAAAGGTCCCAAATTTAGTCCCTGGCACCAACATAACCAGAACAGAATTGTGCTCTGGTTGGCAAAAAGCCAATAGCAGCTAATTCATTTCAAACAAATGTTACACACAGTGAAGCACTAATCCAAAAAAGATACAAGGACCCATATGTTTGTAGCTGTACTATTTACCGTAGCTAAAGTATGGAAACAACCTAACATCCAAACAACAGATGACTGCATAGAGAAGTAAGTCAATGGAACACTACTCTGCAATCAAAAAGGATGAGATCCTATCATCTAGAACAAAAGGACTAGAACTGGAGTGAGTATGCTAAGTGAAATAGAGGTAAAGAACTACCAGATGGTTTCGCTATGTGGAATAGGTGACTAATAAAATTTTGGGGAAGGGCATGGTGATTAAATGCTCTATGGGGGGGGGGTATGAAAATCATCCTGAAATGTTATATAATCTTGTAGAACTCTTAAGTCACTAGTAATAAAATAAAATGTCACACCCTAACTTGTTTGTACACCTATTAACTCCATTAGGTTTAACCACCAGTTCCCAGGGTCTGGTAGAAAATAGCTTCACAGAAGAACAGTTGGATAAAAGATAAACTTGGGGCGGGGGGTGTGGGAATGAGGGTTTCACTTAGGTAGCGAGTAGCATGCAAAGTCTGCTTACTTGTCAGTACTTACTGCGTCTTCGTTCATGGACCAGACACTGCTGTGGGGTGAGCTGAGGAGCCGCACCCCTGAAGCTGACAGTCTGAGTCCATGATGCTTTCAGGTAGTGTTTGCATTACAGAACACAACTGCTGAGGAGAGAAACTTGATAGGTAGGGAGAGTCGTGTAGCTTTTTACAGACAGGATGTGAAAGGTGACTTTAAAGTCACCACTACCTGAATCAAGTCTGTCATGTTAGGACAGTGGAACCTGTCAAGCAGGTGTAAAGTCTCAGGGAGAGACTGCATGTCTGAGAAAGAGAATGGCCAAAGAGGAGACTGACAAGGAAGTGCAGGTCCCATATAAAGTAAGGGACTTAGGGGGTCGGGCAGTAGCACAGTGGGTTAAGCACACGTGGTGCTAAGCTCAAGGACCAGCGTAAGGATCCTGGTGCAAGCCCCCAGCTCCCCACCTGCAGGGGAGTCGCTTCACAAGAGGTGAAGCAGGTCTACAGGTGTCTTTCTCTCCCCCTCTGTCTTCCCCTCCTCTCTCAGTTTCTCTCTGTCCTATCAAACAACGACAGCAATAACAACAATGATAAACAAAGGCAACAAAAGGGAAAAAGTAGCTGCCTCCAGGAGCGGTGGATTTGTAGTGCAGGCACAGAGCCCCAGCAATAACCCTGGAGGCAAAGAAAAAGAAAGAGAAAAAAACCCTAAAAAACTAAGGGACTTATGTCAAGTGAAACCGAATACCACTGGGATCTTTATGAACATGTTAAGGGGTTTTGAGAACATATTTTAGGTTCAGCATGCATATTACAAGGTGCAAGGACCCAGGTTCAAGCCCCCAGTTCCCACCTGTAGGAGGAAGCTTCATGAGAGAGATGAAGCAAGTGCTACGGGTGTCTCTATCTTCCCTTCCCATCTCAATTTCTCTGTCCAAACAAATTTTAAACCACTAATCTTTAAAGGTTAAGCTAACAGTAATTGTTATATAACATCAACATGTAGCACTCTATGCGAAAGGGTTTGTATTAAGAATTAGGACAAATAATGGCAGCTTCTTTGCATTACACTGTTGTCAACAGTGAGAAACAAAAGACTTGACAGAACACTTGGTCACAACCCAGACTATTGGGGCATGAGCACTAATAAAACTGGGCTACAAACAACCCATCCACAGTGAACCCGAACTGATTCTGTAAAAAGTGAGCACCTGGCTAAGCACACATAGTACTAAGTGCAAGGACCCAGGTTCAAGCCCCCGCTCCCCACCTGAAGGAGGAATCTCCACAAGCAGTGAAGCAGCTCTGCAGGTCTGTTTCTCTCCCTCTCTATCTCCCCCTTCCCCTCTCAATTTCTCTGTCTTACCCAGGAAAAAAAAAAAAGGCTGCCAGGAACAGTTATTTTTCAAGATTCTTGGAGAACAGCGAAAGGCTGCCAACTTCTTGAATGAAAATCTAGAGAATTCAGTAACAGTCTAAGACAAAAACCAGCACACATGGAAACAGATATCCTTGCAAAGTTAGGGGATCTAGGAGCTCGAACCGGGATCCTTATACCAGTCCTTGGGCTTTGCGCCATGTGCAGTTAAACTGATGTGCTACCTACTGCCCAACCCCCGCTTCCCTATTCTTTACCCCCCTGGGAGTATGGACCCAGGATCATTATGGGGTGCAGAAGGTCGAAGGTCTGGCTTCTGTACTCCTAGCCTGTCTCTCTCTTTCCCTAGTGGGGCAGGAATGTGGGTAGGCAGGCAGGGCTCCAGGACACATAGTGAGATCATCTGCCCAGGGAAGTCAGGTTGGCATCATGGTAGCATCTAGAGCCTGGTAGCTGAAAGAGTTAAGATATAAAGCAAGAACAAACTGTTGACTAGTCATGAACCTAAAGGCAAGAATATTGCGGATGAAGATTTGGGATCTCCATTTTGGAAAAAGCTAGTAGGTCTATTTTAGGTATAACAACATTTTTAATAGCAGAGTAGTAGTCCATTGTGTATATGTACAACTCAGCCACTCATCTGATACCTGGGTTGCTTCCAAATTTTGACTATTACAAATTGTGCTATGAACGTAGGTATACACAATTTTTTAAAAAAGATTTTATTAATTGATGAGAAAGATAGGAGAAAGAACCAGACATGTGCTGGTACATGTGCTGCCGGGGATTGAACTCAATACCTCATGCTTGAGAGTCCAATGCTTTATCCACTGTGCCGCCTCCCGGACCACATACACAAATCTTTTTGGATGGTTGTATTTGTGTTCATTGAATATCCCTAGGAGAGAAATCGTAGGGTCATAGGGTATGTCCTCTTTTAGCCTGAGAGTTCTCCAGACAGCTCTCCACAGGGGTTGGACTAATTTACATTCCCAGCAATGCAGGAAGATTCCTTTGTTCAAACAACCATTTGTTGCTGCTACCTTCTCTGATGTATGATATTCTCACAGGGGTGAAGTGGTATCTTGTCTTCATTGCCTTTCTCTGACAATGACTAGGGGCATTTTTTTCATGTTTGTTGGCCTTTTGGATCTCTTCTATGGTGAATATTCTGTTCATATCTTCTGCTATCTTTGGATGGGTTCAATTGTTTTTTGTTGCTGAGCTCTTAATATATTTTGTTTTTTGTTTTTTTAAAAAGAATTTACTTATTTATTGAGAAAGATAGAACCAGACATCACTCTGGTACATGTGCTGCCAGGGATTGAACTCGGGACCTCATGTTTGAGAATCCAATGCTTTTATCCACTGCGCCACCTCCCGGACCACTATATATTTTGGTTATTAGCCTCTTGTCTGATGTATGCATAGAAAGATCTTATTCTGTAAGGGGAGGGGTCTGTTTGGGTGGGTTTTTAAAAAATTATTTTCCCTTTTGTTGCCCTTGTTTTATTGTTGGTTATTATTGCTGTTGTTAGATAGGACAGAGAGAATGGAGAGAGGAGGGGAAAGACAGACACCTGCAGACCTGCTTCACCGCTTGTGAAGTGACCCCTTGCAGGTGGGGAGCTGGGGGCTCAAACCGGGATCCTTACACCGGTGCTTGCGCTTGGCGCCACGTGCACTTAACCTGCTGTGCTACCACCAAGACTCCTTGGGTGGTGGTTTCTTTTGCTGTACAGAAGCTTTTTTATGTAGTCCCATGTTTTTTAGTCTTCTTTGTAATTGTATTTATATCATTGAAGATGCCTTTAAAATATAGATGGAAAAGAGTTCTGCCAAAATTTTCCACTAAGTATCTGGTTTCTGGCCTAACAGTCCTTGATCCACTTGGAATTTACTTTTGTGTTCAGTGAGACACAGTAGTTATTTCATTCTCCTGCATGTTTCAACCCTTTTCCAACACCATTTGTTGGAGAGACCTCCCCTTCTCATTTAATAGTCTGGACACTTTTATCAAAGATTAGACATCCATAGGTGTGGGGGCTTACTTCTGGATTCAGTTCTATTCCACTGGTTCAGTTTTGATTACAATGGCCCTATAATACAATTTGAGATGTAGGAATGTGATGCCTCCAGTTTTTTATTCTCAAGATTGTTTCGGCAATTCTAGGTACTTTCTGGTTCCATATAAACATTTGTAGCTTTTGTTCTATACTAAAAAAAATTAGGTAGGATCTTAGGTAGCATTAAATTTGTATATTGCTGTGGGTAGTATATTCATTTTGATTCTTCCAGCCCATGAACATATCTTTACCCTTCTGTGTCTTGTTTTTATTTCTTTCAATTGTGACTCAATTTTCAGTATAGCAATCTTTCTCACTTCTGGATATATATTTTTTTGGCCTCCAGGGTTATTGCTTGGTGCCTGTACTGTGAATACACTGCTCCTGGAGGCTATTTTCTCCATTTTGTTGCCCTTGGTGTTATTGTTGATGATAGGACAAAGAGAAATCGAGAGAAGAGGAGAAGAGAAACTTAAGACACCTACAAACCTGCCTCACCACTTGTGAAGCAACCCCCTGAAAGTGAGGAGCCAGGAGCCTGAACCAGGATCTTTACACTGGTCCTTGCACTTTGCACCATGTGCACTTAACCCATTTTGGTCCTATAGTACAAAGAATTATCTGGATTTCTTCTTCTAATTTAGAGGAATACCACTGATTTGTATGTTAATTTTGTAGCCTGACATTGCTTAACCTGCGCATTATCCCACCGCCCCCACTTTGTTTTGACTTGCTTAGCTCAAGTGCTATGATAAACCATATCATATTAATACCTATTTGCTTTCTGTCATCACGTAATGAAGGTTTAGAACAGTTCACAATGAAGATGAACTTTAATCTCAAGAAAAACCAGGCTTGTGAGAAAAAAAAAAATCAAATACAGCCACTTTACTATTAAAATTTTACTTTAATAATTTATTTAAATAAGATATTTGAAGCAGTTTAGAAAAACAAGATTTGAATTTTATTTCCTTGTAAAAATCTTTACACATGCAGACAAACCAGTGTTAAGAAAGTATTCACCATCATTTAAACAAAGTCACTTAAATAGAACAATGTCTGCAATTTATCTGTATAAAAATAAGATACATTTTTACAGAATTCACGCTCCAGTTCTTGTATCAATTAACATACACAACTATAGTAAGTACAATTGAACCTGACCATGGTTTTCAGTTAAGATACTGCTAGGGTATTTTAATGTGCAAAAAAAAAAAAAAAAAAAAAAGGAAGAAAAGAAAAAAAAATTGACATACTTCTTTAAAAAAAAAAAGTCCTCAGTATTTCTAGAAACCTAGAGGGTTCGAGAAATCAAATCCTAATCAGTTTGCTTTAATGTTTTTGATTTTGTGTCCATATTATCACACTGCAGAGGCAACCAGGAAGTGCCACGGGCTCACGGAAGAGTCAGCGCCTGTGCCTGCCATGACCTGAGCGACTTCCACCATGGTGCTTGCCTTTATGGGATCTTTCAAAGGAGCGTGATCGCTCCCTCCTGTCCCTATGATGTCCCCTATCATGCCTGTGCTTCTTGGCAGCATCTGAGTGGTCCCGAGACTTGCTCTGAGATCGAGAGCGAGACTTTTTCCTTTTATGACCATGTCTATTTGAACTTTTTAAATCCTCCCTGGCATGCTTGGCCTTAAGGTGAGGAGAACCATGATTGTGATGTCTTCGTGGACTTTCGCTGTGACTGCGGGACCTGCTTCTGGATCTCGAGCTGTATGTTCCAGATCGACTCCGCCTATTATTGTAACTTAGATAACAAAAATCAGAGGATTAGATTAGTTTCTCCTGAAGTGAATTACTTCAGTGGTGCTTCTAACAGCCTCAGAACAAAACTAGGGGCATACAACCAACAGGCCTTATGAAGTCACCCACCACTCCTACTTACCCCAACCTACAACAGATAAATCTTAAAAGATTCCATACTATTTACAGTCCAAAATGGAGACTAGTTCTAGTTTGTTATGTACTCCCTATCTGCCCAAAAGAATAGGGAGATTAACAGCTAGCTGGCAATCTAATCAGAGGTAACTAAGGAAGTGCCTGACTGATTGCTTGAAGAGATGTTAGTGACACTCATGCTTTCTACTGAATCCAGAGACTGTCTTCAAACAATACAAACATAAGATATTATACACTTCCACAGCACTTCATGGCCAGCCCTACACTTCTCAAAAAAAACAAAAAAAGTCAAATAGGGGAGCTAGGCAGTAGCACAGCAGGTTAAGTGCAAGGACTAGCGTCAGTATCCCAGTTCGAGTCCCCAGCTCCCCACTTGCAGAGGAGTTGCTTCACAGGTAGTGAAGCAGGTCTGCAGGTGTCTATTTTTCTCTCCCCCGTCTTCCCCTCCTCTCCCCATTTCTCTCTGTCTTATCCAACAATGTCATCAATGACTACTATAGCAATAAAAAAACAAGTGCAACAAAAGGGAATATTAAAAGAGCTCTTTATATATCTAAAAAAAAAAGGCAAATAGAATTGTACCCATTATCTTACAAACTTGTTAATCATTATTAAATCACTAATAGAAAATCATATAAAAAGGTGGGCAAAAATCAGAGATCATGAAGATACACCATGAAGTAGCTGTGCACATGAAAAGCTGATTTCCAAACTTGATTCCTGTAATTTACCAACTAAAGCCTAGTTCTAGCCAAACTCTGAAAACAGTCTATATGGAATTAAAGAAAAGCAGGAGTCGGGCAGTAGTGCAGCGGGTTAAGCGCACGTGGTGCAAAGCACAAGGATCCTGGTTCGAGCTCCCGGCTTCCCACCTGCAGGGAAGTTGCTTCACAATTGGTGAAGCAGGTCTATAGGTGTCTATCTTCTTCTCCTCCTCTCTCCATTTCTCTCTGTCCTATCCAACGATGACAATAACTACAACAATAAAAAAACAAGGGCAACAAAAGGCAATACATAAAAAAAAAGAAAAGAAAGCACTCTAAAAACCCCAAGGTAAGCCGCTCTTCCAAGAACAAGGTTTACTCACTGTCTCCTTGGAGTGTGTGATCGAGAGCGTGAGCGCGTTCTTGACCGTGATCTGCTTGCACTTCTGCTATTTCTACTTCTCTTACTGTCTTTTCTTACACTTCAGAAAGAAAACAGTATTTGTTACACACTGTTAGAAACTACACATCCCTCAAACTAATTTTCAAACTCAGGGAACACATACCCATTATAAGGGCTTTTGGAAGTCTGTTGTCTGTCCTCAGGCTCTTTTTTAACTGTCTTCACACTGATGGAGACTGGGGACTTCTCTTCAGCTTTCACTTCTCTTGGAGATGCTTCAGAAGAACATAGTAAAGACATGCTAATTGGGTAGGGGTCCAAAGTTGTTTGCTTTTTTTTTTTCCTTCAAGTTTTTAATATTTATTTATTCCCCTTTGTTGCCCCCCCCCAACTGATGTCATTGTTGGATAGGACAGAAAGAAATGGAGACAAGAGGGGAAGACAGAGGGGGAGAGAAAGAAAGACACCTGCAGAACTGCTTCACCGCCTGTGAAGCAACTCCCCTGCAGGTGGGGAGCCAGGGGCTTGAACTGGGATCCTTGCGCCGGTCCTTGCACTTTGTGCCACGTGTGCTTAACCTGCTTCGCTACTGCCCGACTCCCCAAAAGTTGTTTCTAAATGTAATTCCAAGTACTGTGTTTTACAGTAACCATCTTTGGCTATACTGGAAAGGGAAAAAAACACTAACAGTTTATTTAGCATTTATATTTCTAGGTCACAGCTAGAATGCTTAGTCTTCTAGTAGTCAGTCACATGCCTCAGTGCCCATGTCACTTCAATTAAGAATCAATCTTACATGGTTTAGAGGCTGGAGAGAATCCACCAAGGGTTGAGAGGGCTGGAGTTCCATCAGGATTCAATCCCTTTGCTTTCAATTTGGCTTCCTGTAAGGCTACCTTTCTTTTCTCTACTTCTTTTTCCAACAATTCATAGTTTGGCTGTTAGAGGAAAATTAAATTAATACTTCTCCTTCATGGAAATTTAGATTATTAATACACAAGCAAATTAAAATCACCTTTTTCCTAGTATAAAGTCGAAGTGTCTCTATGCAGATGTCCTGTATATCCTCCTCCGTTGAACCAAACAGAAGAAACCAATGGGGACGGGTGGGTAAGGGAATCTAAATCATGAAGACAGAATGTTCTACATCAAACTGATGTTTTTTAAGTGGTCGGATAATCTCTAACTTATAACTTACCCTACACAACAGCACCAAACAGGTGATCTAAACGTACCTGGAGAGCTCGGGCTGCAAGGTAGATGCAAGCACACGCTATGGTCTCTGGTTGAAACCGAACAAATACATTGGTTCGAAGACTGTCATTCATATAATTCCTGAAAAATATTTCAACCATAAGCTTTCTATGTGAACAAGCCAACCCCTCTGAAGTTTACATAAGTTTGGAGACTCAATCTACTTTATTCTTTTTTCTTCTCATTTATATTCATGTCTTCATATTCTAGCATGTAATTCATATCAGCAAAAGAATTGAAAATAACCATTCTTTTCTGTACGACCAGAATTCTTTATATAAAAAAACCCATTAGCATTCCAAATAGAATATAATTTCAATGTTATTCTATGTGTCTCAATGAAAAGCAATGCTTTGAAAGTCAATTCTGACAAGACTAGTTTTAGAAATAACCCATTCCAACAATACTTCAAGCCATTAATTATTGACCATCTCTCCTTTATCCGCAATGAAAAGCAGTGTCAACCAAGTTCTTTCAAAACCTCAAAATATTTTGACAGGAGTAAAAAGGCAGATTCAGTAATCACTCAAGTTTTACCTGCATTTAGAAAACCAAGCTAATTCAGAAAGCCTGAAGAGCAATTAAGTATATACAACATACCTGTTTTGTAACCAAACATAGCAAAAGAAACTATTTTAATCAATTGCTAAACGTTTAAAATCAGTGACATTTCTAAGCACATTCCTAAAGTACTGAAATCTTAGCAATTGTTTAGAAAATTAAGCTAAAATGAAAAATTAAGCAGTTCTTACTCATGGGAAGTCCTAAAACCTGTTTATATAGAACATATATTGAAAACATCAGGCAATTTATAAAAGCAATGAGACTAACATTACTAACATTTACTGAGCATAAACATTACAAGTCATGTTAAGTGCTGCATATTACTGACAGTCTTAAAAGACAATAGTTGTAGCTGGACCACAAACAACTTGCTTTTACCTAGCACTCCAAAATCATATACCCACATCACTAAAGTCCAAGTTCTAACATGTGTATTATTAACAACATTAACATCTCTGTGAAAATAAAATACATGCTTGCCTGAGAGCCAGCAACTCTAATTTCTTCAGTTAGGGTGGGACTGATGCCCACTTTAAGTTGCTGGTTTTATAGTTCCCTTTGGTAGAATTTATGCTATACACACTAAAAATGGAAATATTTTCATTTATAATGGCTGGACAACAAATCTATCAAAAATGAACTCATCATTTTGATAGTTACATGTATACATTAAATACATAGGCATGTTGAATAGTGATTTCTAGAAGCAAATATACAAATCCTTTTGACACCCAACAGAACTAGAAGACGCTGCCAGATGGATATGGACCACTTCAGTGAATCTCGGATGAGAGCTTGCACTGGATTGGCTGGAGAGCAGGGCAGCCAATCAGGCCATCCTGAGGTCATGGGCTGAAGTGCAGAGGGCAGAGTTCTATGACTTACCATCATGGACTACCCTTTAATCAAAGAGTAGAAAAAAGAACAAAGTTAAATTGAGTTCTCCATTAAAAGTAATTACTCAAGCCAAGAAAACAGGAAGCAGAAATAAGCATTATTTACCTTTTGGTTTAAAAACAAAAAAAAAGCACCAAAACAAGCCCATCTCATTTTGGAAAGGGAAAATGAAACTTACTTTATTTCTGCTTCTGTTTTCCTGGCTAGGAATGATATAAAAAAACAACTTACCAGGCAGTTTGAACCAGGGTTTGATTACGTTCACATTCTAAGACTTGTAAATACATAACAATGATCTGAAGGACAAGGGAAAGAAGAATCAGTTTAGCTTACTAGTTGTTCTTTCAGAGCATTAAAAAGTACAATAAGAAAATAACTGAAAAAAATTAAGTCTGAACTTTAATTCTTCTATAAACCACATACACTATATGAAACTAAAAAGTGCCTGCAAGTACCTGTGGGTTATGTCACTCATTACATTACATAAAGGTTTATTTAGAACTATGGTCCACAATTGCACAGGAAAAAAAAGGGGGGAAGCAATTAATTCATTAAAGCCTGGAGCCAAGAACACAGCATATAACAGTGGTGGTGAAGAAGGCTTAAGCCTTAGGCTCCAAGGTCCCAAGAGTAATCCCTGGTACCACAACCACAATAAGCCAGAGCTGAACAGTGCTCTGAATGGGGGCGGAGAGGCATGCAAAATGGTTGTGCAAATGACTTAAGCCTGAATCTGAGCTTTCAGGTTCAATTCCCAGTCACCACCATAAGCTGAATAATGCTGATAAATCATATTCCTAAGAATAAGAAAACACCTATTTTTATGAACATTATTTATACCAAATACCCCAAGGTACAATTGTACATATCCAAATCAGCACCCTAGAGATTCATTTTAAATGTTGCAGTGTGCATGGTACTAGGCAATATACAAGGCAGCATTAAGTCATCAAACACTAATATTTCTATCATTAATTTTATCACATGAAAAGTGTGATAGATAAAAATAATCTAATAAAAGCGTTTAGCTGCTCAACACAGATCTTTCTGGGCCTGTACTGTTGTTCTCATTCTGAAATTTCAAAAATGTGAAATCTGAAGAACAGAGATAATCGGCTAAAGACAAAGACAGGTTTCTTTAAACATCTCTCTTTTGAAATACTTATTGGACAGAGACAAGAGAAAAACTGAGAGGGGGAGATAGAAAGGAAGATGGGGTGGGGGTAGATAGCATAATGGTTATGCAGAGACTCTCAAGCACGAGGGTCCGAAGTCCAGATTCAACCCTCCACACCACCATAAACAAGAACTGAACAGTGCTCTGGTGGAAATGGGGGAGAGGGGGGAGAAGAGCTGCCGAGTTACTTTCACCACTTCTAAAGTTCTTTTTTTTTTTTTTTTTTTTGGGGGGGCCTTGGATCCAGGTCCTTGAGCATTGCAGTATGTGGGCTCAACTGGGAGCACCACCCCCCGCCCCTCACAAGTGACCACAATACTGTTTTTATCATACATATGTGGTGCTGGAGACTGATGGCAAGGGTGTCTCATATGCAAATCCTGTGCACCACTCAGTCACTTGCACAGCCTCATCAAGGCTCCCACAAGATGCTCATGCCGATATACACATGCCCAAGAGAAACCGGACTGATGGCAAGGGTGTCTCATATGCAAATCCTGTGCACCACTCAGTCACTTGCACAGCCTCATCAAGGCTCCCACAAGATGCTCATGCCGATATACACATGCCCAAGAGAAACCGGAGACACCCATTAACAAGGAGCAGCTGCCAACTAAACCAACATTTCACCATGCAACTGGCAGCATCCTGTAGACTGCTGTAGAAATTTACTCCTTGGAACAAAGCATTTCATGGTCTCCATTTTCCAAGTAGGAAAAATTGGGTTAAAAAAGATCTAACCTTCCCATGTTCAAATAATGAAAATTTAGGTTCATTTTGTTTAATTCTGTAATTTACTGCTAGATTCCAACATCCAAAAGCATGGCTTTTAAAAATCACTGTTCACTTGCAAACATACACACTAACATAGTTCCTATCAAATAGCACTTAAAGAACAAGCCTAATACTTACGAATGTGATTTCAGTACTCTACAACTCACCTTATGGGGATGCTTGACATGAACACAAAATCCCAACTCCTTTAGCACCCTCCTCTCTGCCTTGATAACTTGATTTTTGGTGTTAATGTAGTTCTGATCAAGGATCAGGGGGCTTGGAGTCCTATAGTTTGTAAGAAATAAAATCAAAACTGTTTTGCACATCCCAAAAAAAAAAAATTTGTGGCATCTCCATTTTCCCTTCCAACCAACTATTGGCAACAGAAACCAGCTTTTTAAACTCCTGCAAACAAGTTAAAGCATTAATCTTGTGCTGTCCAAGTTATGCTAAGAAACTAAATTCCTATAGAAACTAACTCAACCCTGAAATACTTGTGGTATTCATGTTTATTAACTTCTTCATACAGATTACACTTAAAATCTTTATATAGACTGGTAGCTTAATTTATTATAACAGCCCCCCACACACACCATTAGTCCCCATGGATCTAATGATGAGACTAATGTTTTTTTTTTAAATATTTACTATAAAGACCTCAAAAGATAATAGTGTTTTTTTTTTTAAATTCTACAAATACCAACCCTTGGCTAGTTTGTAGGCAAGGGGGACATGCGGCAGGATCCATATTGCCCCACGTGGACAATATATTTCCAAGTTACTTTAGGAAACTACCTCTGGGGCTAGGGAGGAGAAAGCATAATGGTTAGGCAAAAGAACTACCACGACTGAGGCTCCCATGTCAAATTAGCCAGAGCTTAGCAGTGCTCTGGTTAAAATTAAAAAGACAGGGGGAGATATGTGTATCTGTTAAGGAAAATAACCTGAAAGATGGAAAATTAAATTCCATAAAAAAAGGTTTTAAAAATCAGATTCAAAGGTAAAAAATGATCAGTAAAAACAGGTCTAAAGGGTGTAGGTACTAAGTTACGCAGAAAAATTTTCATGTCTGAGACCTACAAAGTCCCAGGTTCACATTTACAACTGGCCAGTCATTAGCAATACTCTTTAATATATAAGGGCTAGCATAATGGTTATGCAAGACTTTCATGGCTGAGACTTGAGTTTATAGGCGTAATCCCTAGCACCACCGTAAGCCAAAGCTGACCGCTAAGATCAAATGCGTAAGGCAGAGCTGAACAGTGTTCTGGTGTTAAAAAAACGGGGGGGGGGGGGGGGCGCTCCTTATTGAGGCATATGTTACAGTGCACAAGGACCCAGGTTCGAGTCCCCGGTCCCCTCCTGCAGGGGGAAAGTTTCATGAGTGGTGAAGCAATGTTGCAAATGTCTCCCTCTCTATTTCTAGCTGCCTCTATCAAATAAAGATAATTAAAAAAAAAATTTTTTAAAGACAAAAGGCATGTAGAAGACACTGAGAACCACTATACTCAAGGTCTGTGCCAGACTTAATTTTTAAAATGACTTTTGTTATTAAGTTTGTTACAAGATTACAGTGTATAGTTCCACACCACTAACCAGTGCAATTCAGCATCCCCACCCTTCAACCTCCCAGAAACAGTTTGCTTGCTTCTGTTTTCTGTAGATTTTTGGTGTAGTTCTATTTTGTGTAGTTCCCTAGATTCCACATGAGTGAAACCACCTGGTAGCTGCCTTTCATCTCTTTACTTACTTCATTAAGCATCATCACCTCCAGTTCCATCCATTTTCAGTTTAAATATTATCTTGATAGCTTCCGAAATTACAATACACAATAAAAAAGCTATACATATCAGCTATGCAGTGGTTTAAAATTAAACAGGGGCTCGGGAGTCGGAAGGTAGCGCAGCAGGTTAAGCGCACGTGGCGCGAAGCGCAAGGACCGGTATAAGGATCCCGGTTCAAGCCCCTGGCTCCTCACCTGCAGGGAAGTCGCTTTACAGCTGGTGAAGCAGGTCTGCAGGTATCTATCTTTCTCTCCCCCTCTCCATCTTCCCCTCCTCTCTCCATTTCTCTCTGTCCTATCTAACAATGACATCAGTAACAACAATACAACAAAAGGGAATAAATAAAACAGGGGCTCTAGAGGTGGCACAGTGGCTAAAGCACTGAACTCTCAAGAAGAGTGCCAGAGGGATGTTTTGTTTCTCCCGTCTTATTATTATGGCACCAGGATCACTGCTGGGGCTCAGTGCCATTCCCAGTGGGCTTTTCTGTTGCCACTGACCAGAGCGAGAAGATAGGAGGAACACCTGCAGCACAGCTTCCTGACCTGTAATGGAGCAGGATGGCTTTAACCCAAAGCCAAGAGTACGAAACTGCATGCTGCTCTACCGGGTGGCAGCAGCCTCACGCATCCCTACTAGGTAAGAACTAAGATGGTACATTCTAAATCTTAAAACTAAAAGAGCTTGCTTCTAAGTCAGAATTGCATTAAAAACATCACCGTCTCCTTCACTTCCATTTTTAGATCCAACCAACACGTATTTTTATAAGGTGTTGATTATGTGGCATGTATACAGGAACAGTAAGCATTTTCCCATACTCATTTCATTCTCAACCAAAAGAGATGCAAGTTTTTGCTCTGAATAGAACACATTATAAAAACCATTAACCACCTGGCCCCCAGCTCACATCTTACATTAACCATGCACCCAAGTCCAGGAAAACAGTGAACTCATAATTTAAAATACATAATCTAACTATACCCATTTGAAATTTAGAAAATAAACTGCAGGGAGTCGGGCTGTAGCACTGCAGGTTAAGCACAGGTGGCGCAAAGCACAAGGACTGGCATATGGATCCCGGTTCAAGCCCTGGCTCCCCACCTGCAGGGAAGTCGCTTCACAAGTGGTGAAGCAGGTCTGCAGGTGTCTTTCTCTCCCCGTCTTTCCCCTCCTCTCTCCATTTCTCTATGCTATGCAAAAACAATGACAACAATAATAACTACAACAATAAAACAAGGGCAACAAAAGGGAATAAATAAAATAAATTAAAAAAAAAGAAAATAAACTGCAAAGTATATTAGCTATCACGGCAGGTGCAGGCCATCAGCGTGAAAATCTAGTCCCTTTTCCTTACTTACCCCCACATAAAATAATAAGATCTGGGAGATAATGCAGCAGCAGGAGACAGGACTTCCTGGTGAAAGGTCCAGGCTCGAGACTCAACACCCACCAAGAGCCAGAGCTCTAAACAATGGTGGAGAGACTGCACAAGTTTGCAGCTTGGGGGGTGGCACAGGGGCTAAACTACAGCAGCTGTCTCTCAAGGATGAGGTCCTGAGTCTGTTCTCTGGCACTGTCTGTGCTTTCGAGTCATGTTCTGGTTCTTCCCCTCTTTCTCTCTTCAATAAATACTAATCTTTTAAACTGGAATGCTTACTAAGCTTCCCAACTATCCTGTACAAGATCTTTGTCAAATTATTTCCACAGTTAGTTAATTAGATAGAAATATCAATAGTTGGTACTTCAATTAACTAAAGATGGCAATGGCTTTCCCTCATTTTAATTAAAAGCTGTGACCATCAGGTGAATGAAGCCACCAAAGGAGATACTGACTTCCAACAAAATAACAGATTAATTTTATCAGGACAATTAACTACTCTTTTGAGACAAAAAGTCACCTTAAATTGATCATGTATGTGTCAAAATGTATTCCAAAGTTTATTTTTCAGATTCTGACATCCTAGCAGAATATCTTAAAATCCACTTTGGAGGCTAGGTGGTGGCATACCTGGTTGAGTGCATTGTGCAAGGACCCAGTTCAAAGCCCCAGTCACCACCAGCAGGGGGAAAGCTTTGCAAGTGGTGAAGCAGTGCTGCATGTGTCTCTCTCCCTATCACCCCCTTCCCTTTCAATTTCTGGTTGTCTCTATCCAATAAAAAGAAACTACTTTAGACTAATTATAGTTATGCTTCATCTCTCATTTTTTAATGAGTACTGCTCAGCTCTGGTTTATGGTAGTGTGGGAGACTGAAACTGGGACTTCAGAGCTTCAGGCTTGAGTCTCTCTCTGCAAAACCATTATGCTATCTACCCCAGCCAGTTATGCTTCATCTCTGTATGCCAAACATTCAACTGCATCAATGGAATTCTTGTTTAAACACTTAGATTATGGCTATCTGGTCCCATATCAGGCTTAATCATTAATTCTGCTGCATAAGTAGAGTTCAAATCCCAACAACATCAAAAACAAGGAAATTAATGATATATATTATGATTCAACTGTATTCTCAACTTTTAAGATCTGTTACTTCAAAGCCTGCAATTCTACCCACAAAACTAACTTCACAGGGCTTAAAATAATCATTTCATGCTAATCACTTTTCCATCACAATTAAGACTAAAGGAGTATGAAATTTACAAATGGCTTGTTTTTTTTTTTTTAGGAGTAGAACAGTGTATCCCCACAACTAGCAGTCAAAGTGTCTTTTAAAGTGTCAACTAGTACTTTCTAAATCAACAGTAACACTAAACTGCAACAGTTTCTTTCAACTGCAAATAAACTTTCTAGGTAGCACTGTAAAATTCAATCTTAAAAAAAAAAATTTTTTTCATTAGCCAAAAAAAAAAAAAAAAAAAAAATCAAACCTAGTTTCACCTCCTGTTTTCAAATTGCGGTTTTAAGAGATAATTTTAGATTTTTTTGCCCATTCTCTTGGGAAAGCTATTTTCCTTCTAAGATGACTGAGTTGAAAATCAATTTATGGGAGTCAGGCAGTAGTGCAGTGGGTTAAGTGCACGTGGCACAAAGCTCAAGGACCAGCGTTAAGGATCCTGGTTCGAGCTTCTGGCTCCCCACCTGCAGGGGAGTCGCTTCACAGGTGGTGAAGCAGGTCTGCAAGTGTCTATCTTTCTCTCTCCGTTTTCTCCTCTCTCCATTACTCTCTGTCCTAACGATGACGACATCAATTACAACAAGAATAATATCTACAACAATAAAGCAAGGGCAGCAAAAGGGAATAAATAAAATATTTACAATAAAAAGATACTTCTAAAAAAAAAGAAAATCAATTTATGAGAAAAATAACAGGAGATTTAATCATGCTGAGGTCTCGTGGATGGAGGTTAACAGTCTAATTATTTAAATTTGAGTTTGTTTACAAAGAGGTAGACTGCCAATATACAGAAATTTGTGAAGTCTACTTCAAAATAAATGTTTAAGCAAACTCAATGACACTGAAATAAACTGCAGAGGGACACTGAGCTAACATGAACATTCAAGATTCTTCCAACTCTATAAAGTTGAGAATACATGAGATTTACTAGTAATGGTTAGTGTCCATTATTAATAAGTTACACATCTTGCAGCTCTTAACACTGGATGCAGACTCTATTAAACAGTCTTTAGTTGCTCTATGGTGTTACTTCTTAAAATCAAATTGTAATTAAGTAATTCAGGTAGGGCGGAGGGAAGCTCATTGATGGGGCTATGAACAAAACAAAAAAAAGTAACTCAGGGCGGAGGGTAGATAACATAATGGCTATGCAAACAGACTCTCATGCCTGAGGCTCCAAAGTCCCAGGTTCAATCCCCCCACACCACCATAAGCCAGAGTTGAACAGTGCTCTGGTAAAGAAAAATAAATAAATAACTCAAAAATTTTAAGGCAAAAACTCATTTAGTCTGAGGTTAAAGGACAATTTCTCAATCTGGAAAAATTGAGAGGGGAAGAGTATGATAATTCATGATGGGGCTTGGACACTGGTACTTCCTGAAAGGTCCCCTACAGTGAGTCTCACATGTATACTATCAGGATTGTGAAGCCTGTGGCACAGGGCAGCAAAAGATGACAGCAGCTTTGTAGTTATCAAGATGATGTTACCATTTAAGACTAACTGCATAAACAAGGTTAAAATAAACAGCAGTCACTAAGTCAGACTAATACATCTTACCTAACTGAAAAGTAGTATTGATAAGTGCTTTCCAAAGACATTAATGTACATAAAATCCCTAAATTACAGTTCTGATAACTTGGACAGCAAAGACAAAAGCTTTTAACAAGATACAGGAGTTTTTTGTTTGTTTTTCTAAATGGTTCACCAGTGGCCAACCTGTTAGTCCCCGATTCCAGTGACCTATTCTCAGAGCACTGGCTTCTCCTTGGGGATTTTCGATACTTCACTCACTGTTGCCATGACGACAGCTTCATCTCTATGTACCACTCCACATCACCCAGGCTTTGGTAAATGTAGCTGGTCGCTGTATAGTCGGTTGCAAGGGAAAAAAGAGTTGAAGTTAATAACATATACAAGTTACCTGTCTGAGTAAATCTGCAATATGCATAGAAACACTTTTACATCCTGCTTTAAAAAATCTTTCATGCAACTAACTTTTTAAATTTCATGCTATTTTCACTGCTTAAGATTGAGATAATCATTTTCTCTGTCATAATGAACAAGAAACACACTGTTACATCAGACACAAGTGAGGTGAGATTTTTTTTTTAATTCCCATGATTTTTATTTAAGAAACACTACTTCACTAAATAAGAGTATTGTAGGTCTCAAAGGAAAAAAAGGTTAAGTAATCATAAATGATTACAGGAGTTTGCTCAATAGTATTAAATTATGTACTACCACAAAATTATTTCCTTTATGCAAACAATCCTCTCAGCGGAGCCTTCATTAGTGTTATTTTTGTTTTAAATGCCCTGAAAAAAATCAGCTAAATAGCTAAGTAGAAATTGTAGCATAGCCTGTAATGCCAGTTTGAAATCTTCCCATTTCCAGGGTTTCTTACCAAAAAGCTCAAAGAATTACTTTTAAATAAGTTTCTCTATCTCTAGATATGGTGTGGTGAATGAGAAGATTTAGGTGGAAGGAAATAAGAAAAATTTAAAATGCTGTGAAAAATCATCTAGGTCACGTTGTTTCAGTCTTAACTAGATTTATCAGCTGAAAGTTTGAACAATTTGTCCTTCTGTTACCTTTAAATTCAGTCAACAGGGCTCTCTAGTCCACTAACTTGGTAATAACCCAACATGACTAATCCTTCTACAGCTATCTTCCCTTTCAACTCCTAACACTGACCCAACATCACCAGTGAACTCAAAAACAAATCTGCACCAGGAATATTCTCTGCAGCAGCGGAACAGCTTATAGGTAAGTATGCCCTAAGACAAACTTTTTGGTACTGCTTCACCATAACTGGCCACAACACCTGTAGACACTTGTTTTTATTTTCTTACAAGATCAAATGCAACCCAACCGGTTATTTTTCTAACCCACTCATTGAGACTTTATCTGACCAAACAAAAGAGCTTTTTGACTTCAAAGTGCCTTGCCTTCAAACTTTATCACCCTGAAGTTTTACTTTCTGATCCAGCAAAAGATAAAATGTAGTTCAATGCTAAGAAGTATTTTAACAAACAGCCAACTTTAATTGGCAAAAATTTTAACTTTGGGACAGGGGAGATAGATAGCATAATGGTTATGCAAAGACTCATGTCTGAGGCTATGAGCTCCCAAATTCAATCCCCTGCATCACCATTAGCCAGAATTGAGCAATGCTCTGGTGTAGTTAAAAAAAGGAGAGAGAGAGAGAGAGAGAGAGAGAGAGAGACAGACAGAACTTCAGAACTTGGACTACCAGTACGAAACAATCTACACACAACTTTGCCACAATATAACTTGAACTACCAACATTTAAACTTCCAGCCTTCAGTCTTCTAGAGAGGAGGGGGGAGAAATAACTTACAGAATACACTCACACTTGAGCCAAACGTATTCCCTTTCTTGTTTAATCTTAAACACAGGACTGGCTTCACAGCACTCTTAGGATTGTCCACAAATGCAACTGCCTCTACAAACTTTAGATAGCTGGTTAATTATGGTTTTTCCAAATTAGGTACCAACGTGCTCCTATGTGGATTTTAACACCTAAGCCAAAGTCAGTTTTCCTTTGGGAAGGTTTAAACTTGAAAGGAAAGAATGCTTGGATGGTTGGTGCACGGTACATTAGTAGCAAACGCAGTCAGAGCTCAATAATGCCACTCTTACCTTTTTCCTCTCAACTGGCGAAGGTGGTGAAATACATTAATCACGTCTCTTATTCTTCTGGGCGCTTCCTCGATTTTGGATGCAAGATTAATACAAGCCATGGCCACAATCTGGAAAAGAACCCAGGACCCGGTAAAACGAAATAGACGTAGGCATCCCCGAACAAAGCTGGGGTGGGATGAGTAAAGCCATCAGTCCCCTCTCCGGTGGTCTCACAGACGGGTCTTATTTTGGCTTCCTGGGGTCAGGGGCCGAGTGCAAGGCCGGGCCACGCGCGGGGGCCGTGCTGGGTCCCCGGCCACAAGCTGGCCCTTCCTTCCTTCCTTTGCCTTTCTCAGCACCCTGCTCGGCTCTGGTTGAGGGTGCTGCTGGGGGACTAAACCTGGGACACTCAGAGCTCAAAAAGCCGTTTGCGCGACCGCTAAGCTGTCTCCCGGGCCACTCGCTCGTTCTGATGAAAACTCGCGAAAAACTTTCGGGGGGCAAGTCCAGCCAGACACAACGTCTCCGGGCCACGGAGCCGGGGCCGCGGGCCGGCTACTGCGCGCTCTTTCTTGGTTACTAAAATCCTCTTAACTAACTCCAGGGCCGGAGTCCAGCTCCATCTGCGTGGGGCTGCAAAGGGTTTTTGAATAAGGAGGGGGAAGAAGAAAAAAAAAAAAAAAGGCCGCCTGCGCTCGGGAGCCATTTTCTAGCGTCTCCAAGTCTCTACTTCCTGGTGGCTGCGAACCGGGTACAATGGCCTGGACTCCGCGCCCGGCCCGGCCCGCACCCCCCGCCCGCCGCCGCCGCCGCCGCCGCCGCCCCCGCGCCGCTCACCTCGAAACTGTGCTTGACGAAGGACTTGGAGTAGAAGAAGCGGTGGAACAGCACCTGCCCCGTCGCCATCGCCACCTGCGGACGGAGGACGGACGCGGGTCAGGCGGGCCGCCGGCGCCATCTTGGGCACGCTCCCCCCGCCCTGCGCCGCCCCTCCCGCCAACAGCCCGCCCAGCCCTCCCCCGCGTCTCGCCGGGGCTGCGCACCGACCTGCGGCAGCCGGAGAAGGATGCCCGCCGCCTGGATGAGCTCGCAGCCCAGGATGCGCAGGTCCGTCTCGCTGGGCAGGTCGAGCCCGTCCTGCATGGACGGGGTGGGCGACAGGCGCTCCTCCGGGATCAGCGAGTGGTCGATGGTGAGCGACACTTCCGAGTACAGGCGGTCGCCAATCAGGATGCCCCCCGCAGTGGTCGTCGTCGTCGTCGTGGTGCCAGAACTGGAGCCGCCCGCGCTCGGGGCGGCAGACGAGGCGGCGGCAGCGGTCGGATGAGGCCCGGACGCCATGCTCTCCCGCAAGCAGCACGCACAGCCGACGCAGCGCCCCGCCGGACTGACCCTCCGCGCTGCGCGCAGCCTATTTCCGGGCCGATGCACCGTGTGCGCTTCCGCCCGACGTCAGCGCGCCGCGCCAATTAGTCCCTCGGGCCCCGCCCCCTGCACCTCAGGCCACGCCCCGCGCCCTCCGGTCCTGCTTCTGGCTGGGGATGACCTTCTGCTTGAAAGTGGTGACCAGCTAGGTAGGCACCTTTCGCCTGGAGAAGGCGGTGAAGGGGGACACTTGTGACTCACAGCACTAGTGGTTCTCCTGCATCCAGGTCATCAAGGAAAATGGAATCAATCAAGGAAACTCCCTACTTTGCAAAAATAGTTTTAGGGTGTGAGCCCTGGGAAGTGATTTGTTCGCTGGGGAATCTGCTCATACGCCCAACTGAACAGAGTGAGAAGGATCTACCTTTTTAAATTTTTCTCTGCTATGATAACAGTTATGAGTCTCCTCAAGTTTTCCCAAACTTGAAAACAGTGATAAAGACCTAAAATCATGTGGTCCGGGAGGCGGCGCAGTGATAAAGCTTTGGACTCTCAAGCATGAGGTCCCGGGTTCCATCCCCGGCAGCACAGGTGCCAGAGTGATGTCTGGTTCTTTCTCTCTCCTGTCTTTCTCATAAATAAATAAAATCTTTTAAAAAAAAAAAAAAAAAAAAACTAAAACCATTAGACTCGAAAATTGGAGGAAAGGGAACAGATTGGGTTTTATTCTTCCTCCAGGGATGAGAGGTCTCTAGCCTCTATTAAGCTGTGAAAAATACATTAAAACTTGACTCTCAACACATTTCAGTGTCCTATAATGGTGTAACTAAAAAGAACCATACAAAAATCTAATTTAAAAAAAGTAAGAGTGGAGGGTAGATAGCTTAATGGTTCTGCAGACTCTCATGCCTGAGGCTCCACAGTCCCAGGTTTAATCCCCCACACCACCATATGCCAGAGCTGAACAGTGCTCTAGTTAAAAAATAAAACAAACAAAAAAAAGTAAGCCTGTTAAACTTTCTGCCAATATTCTGAAACATTAGGGTGGAGCCTTCCGGACCTGTAGATTCTTACCTGCAGAGATGTTGTGTGGAGACAGATCCTGTCCAGATTGGATCTTGTCCATCCTTGAAGACGATTTTTTTTCATCCAGGGTTATTGCTGGGGCTCAGTGCCAGCGCTACAAATCCACTTCTCCTACAGGTCACTTTTCTTTTTCTTTCTTTCTTTCTTTCTTCCTTCCTTCCTTCCTCCCTTCCTTCCTTCCTTCCTTCCTTTTTATTTTTCCTTTTGTTGCCCTTTTTTTAATTGCTGTAGTTATTGTTGTTGATGATGTTGTTGTTAGGACAGAGAGAAATGGAGAGAGGAGGGGAAGACAGGGAGGGGGAGAGAAAGATAGACACCTGCAGACCTGCTTCACCGCCTGTGAAGCGACTCCCCTGCAGGTGGGGAGCCTGGGGCTGGAACCTGGATCCTCACGCGGGTCCTTGCACTTTGCGCCTCGTGCACTTAGCCCACTGCGCTACCTCCCGACTCCCTCTTTCTTTCTTTTTAATTGGATAAGACAGAGAAATTGAGAGAGATGGAGAAGACAAAGAGGAGGAGAGAAAGACACCTGCATACCTTACTTCCCACTCCCTTCTGACTGTTCCCCATATTATGTACAGTAACTGTGACTTTTCACCCCAATTAAGAAAAAAAAAAAAACACCTCTATCCGACCCTTTTCAGGGTCAAATTGTAGAAAACTCATGAATTGGAAATGGGTGTAATTTAGCCTTTGAACGTCACTGCCTGGAAGGAGCTGGTGTGTAAACAAAGGGAATGGTAGGGGAGCCAGCATGGTTCTGCAAAATGTCTCTCAGGCCTGAAAGCTCTGAGGTTCCAGGTTCAATCTCCAACACAACCCTAAACCAGAGCTGAGCAGTGCTCTGGTAAAAATTAAAATTTAAAACAATCACAACAAAGGGAATAACTCCCAGGAGGATAAAAGGCCAGATGAGCAATGAGTGCCAAAAGCAGCAGGGAAAGACTGAGTCATCCTGTCATTGGGAGAGCTTATGACCTCATGTTGTCAATCAAATTTCTGTTCACTGCAGAAGTCAAAGTCCTTGGCTTTACGGGTATGAACTATGCCTGCAGCTGGATGACTTTGTCACTCAGTCTTGGGCCATGCAACCAAAGGCTTTCTGCTCTGATTATTCTCACTGCTACAAAGAGTCGTTCCAAAAGTGACTTATATGTAACGAACCCTTGGACTTGACTGCTTGGTAAATGTCCCAGTAGCACTGGCTGGCATCCCACTGCTGCTGGCTCAGGAGAGACAGTTCTGGGAGCTGAAGCAACCACTGTTTTCTCTGTTCTTAGAGTGAGGAACTCAGCTAGGTCTCAGGTCCTTTGTGAGCATCTAGACATCTTGAACCTTTGTCCTGTTTTCAGCTCCAATTCAGTCACCTAGCCCTAGTGTACCCTCCTTCAAGGAAGGAAATAGTTCTTGAATCTGAGAGTCCCAAATATGTACCCAGCTGCCTTCTATGATCTTATTTCATATCTACCCCATCATTGTAGCTTTTTCTCTTCATTATTTTTTTTTTTCTCTTCTCCCTCTCCCTCTCCCTCCACCAGGATTATCACCGGGGCTTGGTGTCTGTAGGGTGACTCCATCACTTCCAGCAGCCCCTTTTTTTTAAATTCATTTTTAAAATTTTTTTTTATTAATTTATTCATTAATGAGAAAGATAGGAGAAGAGAGAAAGAACCAGACATCACTCTGGTACATGTGCTGCCAGGGATTGAACTTGGGACCTCATGCTTGAGAATCCAATGCTTTATCCACTGCGCCACCATCCGGACCACTTTAAATTCACTCTTATGGAGATAGAAATAGAGAGGGATAGGGGCCGGTTGATGGTGCACCTGGTTGAGTACACATGTTACAGTGCACAAGGACCCGGGTTCAAGCCCCCTGTCCCCACCTGCAAGGGGAATGTTTGCAAGCGGTGAAGCAGGGCTGCAGGTGTCTGTCTTCCTCCCTTTCTGTCCCTCCCTTCCCTCTCGATTTCTAGCTGTCTCTAGCCAATAAATAAATAACCTGATTAAGATAATACAAACGTTTAAAAGCAAAAGAGATAGAGAGGGGTAATGAAAGGGGGAGGAGGGAGACAGAAGGTACCTGCAGCACTGCTCCAATGCTTGTGAAGCTTCCCCCCTGCAGGTGGGGACTGAGGTACTGAACTTAGGTCCTTGAGTGTAGTAACATACACTTTTTTAAAAATTTATTTATTGGGGAATTAATGGTTTACATTCAACCATTCAGTAAATACAACAGTTTGTACATGCATAACATTTCCCAGTTTTCCATATAACAATACAACCCGCACTAGGTCCTCTATCATCCTTCTTGGATCTATATTCTCCCCACCCACCCACCCACCCACCCCAGAGTCTTCTTTTTTTTAAGATTTTATTTATTTATTAATGAGAAAGATAGGAGGAGAGAGAAAGAACCAGACATCACTCTGGCACATGTGCTGCCGGGGATCGAACTCAGGACCTCATGCTTGAAAGCCCAAAGCCCTATCACTGTGCCACCTCCTGGAACACAAAATTTTACCTCTTTCTTCTTTTTTTTTCGAGAGCACTGCTCCACTCTGGCTTATGCTAGTGTAGGGGATTGAACCTGGGACTATGGAGCCTCAGGCATGAGAGTCTTTTTACATAACCATTATGCTATCTAGCCCCTCAAAAAATTTTTTTTATATTATCTTTAGTTATTGATTGGATACAGGCAGTCAGAAGTCAAGAGGGAAGGGAGGGATAGAAAGGGTGAGAGACAGAGAGACACCTGCAGCCGTGCTTCACCACTTGTGAAGCTTTCCCCCTGCAGGTGGGGACTGGGGTCTTGAACCCAGGTCCTTGCGCACTGTAACATGTGCGTTCAGTCAGGTGCGCAACCACCTGGTCCCCCCAGAGTTTTTCACTTTGGTCCAATACTCCATTTCCAGTTCAGGTTCTACTTGTGTTTGCTTTTCTGATCTTGTGAACGTCACCATTTTTTACAGCTGAGTAGTATTCCATTGTGTATATATACCACAACTTGCTCAGCAACTCATCTGTTGTTGGACACCTGGGTTGCTTCCAGGTTTTGGCTATTACAAATTGTGCTGCCAAGAACATATGGGTACACAGATCTTTTTGGATGGATGTGTTGGGTTCCTTAGGCTATATCCCCAGGAGAGGAATTGCAGGATCATAGGGTAGATCCATTTCTAGCCTTCTGAGAGTTCTCCAGACTGTTCTCCACAGAGGTTGGGCCAATTCACTTTCCCACCAGCAGTGTAGGAGGGTTCCTTTGAGCCCACACCCTCTCCAGCATTTGCTGCTGTTGTCTTTTCTGATGTATGACATTCTCACAGGAGTGAAGTGGTATCTCATTGTTGTCTTTATTTGCATTTCCCTGACAATCAGAGACTTGGAGCATTTTTTCATGTGTTTCTGAGCCTTTTGGATCTCTTCTGTGGTGAATATTCTGTCCATGTCCTCCCCCCATTTTTGGATGGGGGTTATTTGTTGTCTTATAACATACACTTTATTGAGTGTACCACTCCGTGGACTTTCCTTTTCTTCTTTCTTTTTATTTATTATTGCATAGAGACAGAGTGAAATTGAGAAGAAAGGAAGAGGTAGACAGGGAAAGACACAGAGACACACCTGCAGCCCCACTCGTGAAGCTTTCCCCCCTGCAGGTAGGGTCCAGGGGTTTGAACCTAGGACCTTGTCCACTGTAATGTGTGCACTTAACCAGGTGCGCCACTGCCTGGCCCCCTTCTTTTCTCCTCTCTTTTCTTCCCCCTTCCCCACAGTACTGCTTAGTTCTGGTTTATGGTGGTGCAAGGGATTGCCTGGAACACTGGAGCCTCAGGCATCAGAGTCTCTTTGCATCTCCACTACCTTACTTTTCCCATCCCCACTCATCTTCCTTATGAGACAGAGAGCAACACAGGGAGAGACAGAGACTGAGACAGAGAGTATGCAGCAGAGCATCAGGGGCTTTTAAAAAAAATTTATTCCCTTTTGTTGTCCTTTTTTTTATTGTTGTAGTTATTATTGTTGTCATCGTCATTGGATAGGACAGAGAGAAATGGAGAGAGGAGGGGAGAGACAAAGAGGGGGAAAGAAAGATAGACACCTGCAGACCTGCTTCACCACCTGTGAAGCGACTCCCCTGCAGGTGGGGAGCCAGGGCTCGAACAGGGATCCTTACGCCGGTCCTTGTGCTTTGGCACCACCTGCGCTTAACCCGCTGCGCTACAGCACAACTCCCTCAGAGCATCAGTTTTAAAAACGTGGTATCAGGGATTGCCCTTGGGACTTCATGCTTGCTTTGGGCGTTGCACCAACTCCTCCGAGTGCCACTGTAGCTTTATTTTACTTTATGTGTGGGGAAGGGGAAAGGAGAGGGGGAGGGGGAGAGAGAGAGAGAGAGAGAGGAAGAAATTGAAAAACTACAGCACTGAATATTCCTTCAGTGAGGTGGAGGCCAGGTTGGACCTGAGTCATATACATGGCAAAGCAACACACTAAGGGAGCTATTTCACTGGCCTGGCCACTGAAAGGTTCTGACGGTCTTGCTGTCTCTGCTCTCTCTGCCCTCATTCCCTGAGAAATCCCTGATCCTTGGGAATGAATCTCCTTGAAATATCTGTTTCCTTGCCCTACTTTCTCAGATAAAAACTCAAGAGGCGTTCTACAGTCTCTGTTATCACTCTCTTCCTTATTTGCTTTCCTCCTCACCTTAATCTGTCTCTCTACCTCACTTAAGACTGGCCGAGTATCTCCCTCTCTCTCATGAACACATTCATCTTCCTGATCCCACACTTCCCTTCATTCTGTTTCACAAGCCTGCAGCTGACTTCTCTCTGATAATCAAAATCCTGACTATGTTTCTGAAGTTCATTAATGTCTCTGTTCTTTGGATTTTGTCCCAGTGGCTACAACTTCTGGTATACATTTCCAGACATGATTCCATACTATTAAGCACTGTTGCATGGGTACTTTGGGGTGTGTGTCTTGAGTCCTTAAAAATAAGATCATTAGGTGGGGGTATAGCATAATGGTTATGCAAAGAGACTTTCATGCCTGAGGCTCTCAAGTCCCAGGTTCAGTCCCCCACACTGCCATAAGCCAGAGCTGAGCAGTGCTCTGGTAAAAAAAAGTAATAATAATAATAATATCATTGGGCTGGGGAGACAGCATAATGGCTAGACAAGCGACTTTCATGCCTGAAACTCTGAGCTCCAAGCTCAGTCCCCAGCACTTCTTCTTCTAGCGTTTGCCCTTCTTCCGTAACCAGTCAACAGGTCAGGTTGAAAGCTGTCAGGAGCTGCTTGTTGCTGGCTTTGAAAGTGACTGGGTAGTAGTAGTAGTATTCCATTGTGTATATATACCACAACTTGCTCAGCCACTCATCTGTTGTTGGACACCTGGGTTGCTTCCAGGTTTTGGCTATTACAAATTGTGCTGCCAAGAACATACGGGTACACAGATCTTTTTGGATGGATGTGTTGGGTTCCTTAGGCTATATCCCCAGGAGGGTAATTGCAGGGTCATAGGGTAGGTCCATTTCTAGCCTTCTGAGAGTTCTCCAGCCTGTTCTCCACAGAGGTTGGACCAATTTACATTCCCACCAGCAGTGTAGGAGGGTTCTTTTGACCCCACAGCCTCTCCAACATTTGCTGCTGTTACCTTTTCTGATGTATGACATTCTCACAGGAGTGAAGTGGTATCTCATTGTCTTTATTTGCATTTCTCTGACAATCAGAGTCTTGGAGCATTTTTTCATGTGTTTCTCAGATGAAGTCCTCATTTTGAACCCCCATACTGAGTTCTCTTATTTCCCCCATCTCTTATGAATAAGTAAATGTATGAATCTTTTTTTAGAAAAAATAATGCCTTTGGCATTTATATAGTTTTTAAATTTTTTTAAATTTTTACCAAAGCACTGCTCAGCTCTGACTGGTGGTGGTGCGGGGGATTCAACCTCAGACTTTGGAGCCTCAGGCATGGGAATCTCTTTGCATAACCATTATGCTATCTACCCCTCCACCCACCCCCCAGCATTCTTTTTTTAAGAATACTGTTTCTATATGTTATTTTGTTTAATGAGAGAGATATACAGATAGAGAGAGACACCAGAGCACTGCTCAGGTCTGGTTTTATGGTGGTACTGGGAATTGAACCTGTGACTTAAGAGCCTCAGGCATGAAGGTCACTTGCATAACCATTAAGGTGTCTCCCCAGCCCTTTATATTGCATTCTTCACAGAATCTCCCAGGTGCTGTGATAAGCAATCTACTTCGCCAGGTGTTGGCTGGCTTGCACATTTCACTGGTGCATCTTCCTGCCTACGGGCCAGCTCCCATCTCAACTGTCAGCCCTGTCCCCAGAGCACTCCCTCCAGAGCTGCAGGTGTCCACGTGTCCTGTCCCTTTGGGGCCCCTTGGTGGTGTCTGCCAAGTATCCACCTCTGCTCTAGTCTGTGGCTTGGCAGTGGGGTAGCAAAATGGTCTAGATCCTCCTTTCTGTGCAAGTGTGGGCTGGGATCCTGCAGACCTGGTGGAATTGTTTGAACCAGAGTTCGAGCTCAGAGAAAGCCAGACAGTGACACTGGGGCAGTCTGAGGACATGGGCCCGGGAGTTGGCATGTGGGATTAAGCCTAAAGTAAGGCCTGGGGCAGGGTCATAACAACATGGTGAAAAAGATTTTCATTCTTGAGGCTCAGAGGTCCTGGGTTCAATCCATAGCACCACCAAACTATTAAAATAGTAATGTTGGACTGGAGTTGGTGTATTGCACCAAAGTAAAAGACTCTGGGTTGGGGGCGGGTATTAGGCTATTATGTGGTAACTGACAAATGTTACACATGTACAAACTACTGTATTTTATTGTTGACTATAAACCATTAATCCAATAAAGAAAAAAGGAATAAAAATAGTAATAGTCTGGAACCAGAAAAGACCTAGAATTGCCAAAACAATCTTGAGAAAAAAGAACAGAACCGGAGGCATCACACTGCCAGATCTCAAACGATATTATAGGGCCATTGTCATCAAAACTGCTTGGTACTGGAACATGAACAGACACACTGACCAGTGGAATAGAATTGAGAGTCCAGAAATGAGGCCCCACATGTATGGACATCTAATCTTTGACAAAGGGGCCCAGACTATTATATGGGGGAAGCAGAGTCTCTTCAACAAATGGTGTTGGAAACAATGGGTTGAAACATGCAGAAGAATGAAACTGAATCACTGTATTTCACCAAATACAAAAGTAAATTCCAAGTGGATCAAGGACTTGGATGTTAGACCAGAAACTATCAGATACTTAGAGGAAAATATTGGAAGAAATTTTTTCCGCATAAATTTTAAAGACATTTTCAATGAAACGAATCCAATTACAAGGAAGACTAAGGCAAGTATAAACCTATGGGACTACATCAAATTAAAAAGCTTCTTCACGGCAAAAGAAACCACTAGCCAAATCAAGAGACCCCTCACAGAATGGGAGAAGATCTTTACATGCCATACATCAGATAAGAGTTTAATAACCAACATATATAAAGAGCTTGCCAGACTCAACAACAAGACAACAAATAACCCCATCCAAAAATGGGGGGAGGACTTGGACAGAATATTCACCACAGAAGAGATCCAAAAGGCCGAGAAACACATGAAAAAATGCTCCAAGTCTCTAATTGTCAGAGAAATGAAATCAAGACAACAATGAGATATCACTTCACTCCTGTGAGAATGTCACACATCAGAAAAGGTAACAGCAGCAAATGCTGGAGAGGGTGTGGGGTCAAAGGAACCCTCCTGCACTGCTGGTGGGAATGTCAATTGGTCCAACCTCTGTGGAGAACAGTCTGGAGAACTCTCAGAAGGCTAGAAATGGACCTACCCTATGACCCTGCAATTCCCCTCCTGGGGATATATCCTAAGGAACCCAGCACATCGATCCAAAAAGATCTGTGTACACATATGTTCTTGGCAGCACAATTTGTAATAGCCAAAACCTGGAAGCAACCCAGGTGTCCAACAACAGATGAGTTGCTGAGCGAGTTGTGGTATATATACACAATGGAATACTACTCAGCTGTAAAAAATGGTGACTTAACCGTTTTCAGCCGATCTTGGATGGACCTTGAAAAAATCATGTTGAGTGAAATAAGTCAGAAACAGAAGGATGAATATGGGATGATCTCACTCTCAGGCTGAAGTTGAAAAACAAGACCAGAAAAGAAAACACAAGTCAAACCTGAAATGGAATTGGAGTATTACACCAAAGTAAAAGACTCTGGGGTGGGTGGGTGGGTGGGGAGAATACAGGTCCATGAAAAATGATGAATGAAATAGTGGGGGTTGTATTGTTAAATGGGAATCTGGGGAATGTTATGCATGTAAAAAAAAAAAAAGAAGTAGAAACGCAAAGCAGAAATTGACTGAGTTTGGAGTATGGCACCAAAGAAAGCAGAAGTACACTAGAGTTTGCAGTGAGTACCTCCCTAATACTTCCTCTCCACTTTTCCAAGCTTTGGGTCCAGGATTGCTCAACAATTTGTTTGGCTTTGTAGGTTAACTCTCTTTTCAGTCACCAGGTTCCAGGTGTCATCAGGATGCCGGCCAGACTTCCCTGGATTGAAGACCCCACCAATATGTCCTGGAGCTCAGCTTCCCCAGATACCCACCCTACTAGGGAAAGAGAGAGGCAGACTGGGAGTATGGACCGACCAGTCAACGCCCATGTTCGGCGGGGAAGCAATTACAGAAGCCAGACCTTCTACCTTCTGCAACCCACAATCACCCTGGGCCCATGCTCCCAGAGGGATAGAGAATGGGAAAGCTATCGGGGGAGGGGGTGGGATATGGAGATTGGGAGGTGGGAATTGTGTGGAGTTGTACCCCTCCTACCCTATGGTTTTGTTAATTAATCCTTTCTTAAATAAAAAAAAAAGAGAGAAAAAAATAGTAATAGTATGGGTTGGGGAGGACAGCATGTTTATGCAAGATTTTTCATGCCTAAGGCAAAGGTCCCAGGTTCAATCCCTACCACCACCATAACCAAGAGCTGAGCAGTGCTCTGTCTCCGTATCTCTCTCTCTCTCTCTGAATCTCTCCTTCATTAAAAACAAATAAAAAAAGGAGTAATAGGGTTGACAACATAGCGCCCTTGGATAGTGAGGGGCTTTGCTATCTATGTATGCCACCCAAGTTTGAGCCCAGCCCTTGCTGCACTGAAGAAAGCTTCACTGTGCTGTGCTGACTGTCTCTCTCTGTGTGTATGTCTCAGTCTAAAACATAAAATCTTTAAAAAACATAAAATAGCAGTAACAGTGGTCTGGGAGGTGGCACTACTCTCAAGCATGAGGTCCCGAGTTCGATCCCCAGCAGCACATGTACCAGAGTGATGGCTGGTTCTTTCTCTCCTATCTTTCTCATTAACAAATAAATGTTATGCCCAGAAGTTTGAGTGCTGATTTCACACAAGGAAGACCAGAATCACATGCAATAGCAAGACCCTTTATTAGCAAGCTTAAGCTTGGGCCAGCGACACCCTTCCATGCAAGGGGAAAGTCTGCGACCCAGATCATTTATCATCCCACCTTTTTATAGTTATCACAGGGGTGGGTACAGGTGGCAATATTTACGCAGAACAAGAACAGTTGGTTTTGGGTTAACGGCTGTTCTCAATATTCAGGGCTTTTCTTTAACCTCCACATAAATTCTTAAAAGAGGATTAACACCAGTGCCCATTTGATCAAGTGAGTGTAAAGCCCACAGGTGTTTTTTGTTTTTTTCTTCTTCCTTTTTCTTCTTTCAGGGCCAAAGTTCCTATCCAGTCAAATAGGAACTTTCTCAAGAGGAAATAAAGTTGAAAGAGGAGGTTACTCAGTGTGGATGAAGCAGTACCCAGGATTGAGAGTACTGGCGGCGCTAGAGTTAACTTGTGGAGGGAGTCCAGGATGGAAGAGCTGTGTGACTTCAGGACAGGACTGAACTTCTCTGTTCCAGACTCTTGGAAACAGAGTTGGCAGTCAGCTGAGGTAAAGAACAAACACCTCATCACAGACCCCTGCAAGCGTCAACCCGGCTTTGACCTAGCACGTTATGATTGGGCCCTCCTCAATCGCTATCGAACAGGCCATGGCCGGTGGGCCGCTATGTTCCATCGCTGGGGAGCCAGAGACGACCCGAACTGCCCCTGCGGCTACAGACAGACTATGACCCACATAGTCAACGACTGCCACCTCTCCAGATTCAAAGGAGGTCTCGAAACTTTACATCAGGCTCAACCTGACGCTGTTGACTGGCTACGGAAGAAGGGCAAACGCTAGAAGAAGAAGGGCAGGACAAGACAAAGTCAGGGGCGCAAGCTCGGGGTTTGGGGCACTCGGTGGATTCGCAGAGATTTTCAGTCAAGGCAGTGAGCTCAAGCGGGTGCCCGGGCCCTGCCCTCGTTTCTGGCCGAGCCTGTGCTCGCCGGGTCTGGGGAAGGCCGGTGTCAGCTGTCCAGCTCGACAGAAGCATCTGCTCCTGTTCTTTGCACCTAGAGCAGCGGCTGCCCGACACAAGGGCTCAGATGTGCAGAATTACCCTGGGTTCGGTCCCCAGCCCCCACCTGCAGGGGGGAAGCTTTGCAAGCGGTGATGCAGGGCTGCGGGTGTCCCCCTGCATCTCCCCCTCCCTTCTAAACGTCTGTCTTTGACAAATAAACATTTTTTTTTTTTTCTTAACCACAGCACTGCTCAGCTCTGGCTTATGGTGGTGCGGGGGATTGAACCTGGGACTTGACGGCGCCTCAGGCATGAGAGTCTGTTTGCATAACCATTATGCTGTCCACCCCCGCCCTAAACATTTTTATTTTTTATTACCAGGACATTGGTTAACCGGCTCTGACTTATGCCAGGGACTGAGTCTGGGGTTTTGGAGCGTCGGCCACGAAGGTCTTTCGGCATCAGCACTCTGCCACCCGCCTTGTGCTCCCGCAAGCCGACCTCAGGGCCGGTCGCCCCCGCCCCGGGGGTAGGGGGTGAGGGTGGGCTGTGGTTTCAGCGAAAACGTCGTTTCCGGCCTGAGCGGCTGGAGGCCTCACGTCTGGAGCTGAGCTTTCGGTCGGGGACCCTCCTGGGTCTGGGCTCCGGGCCTGGCCTCTCCGCAGCCCCAGTTTCTTTCCTTTCTCCCCTTCCCACCTCGGGGCGGCCAAGCCGGTGACCTAAGCGCCCGCCCGTTCACACCCGCGACGGGAAACGGCAGCCGCTCAGTCCCGCGGCGGATCTCGCGAGGTCAGCTGGCGGCCTCTGGGGGCAAGACCGTTATTACGGTCGGAGGGAGGGGACGCATGTCACTTCGGGGAACCCCGCGCGATCCGCCGCGGGTGCCGACGGGAGAGCCGCTAACCCACCGGAAGCACTGCGAAATACGACCGTCCGCCCTTGCGCAAGCCTCTTACATCGAGGACGGACGGACGACTCCTTCCGCGGCTGCCGGATCTAATTTGGTAGCTCTTCCGATTGTCGACCTCCGCCCTGCGCGATGACGTATATCCCCGCCCTTCGCTCGCAGGCGGTGGCCTGTGATGTCACAGCGGGCGCCTCTTGTGGTCGCCGGGTTGAGACTTGGTAGCTGGGCAGGGGCGGGGCAACGCTGTTCTCGCCGCCACACCCTCCCTTGTTGTAGAGGGGTCGCCGCTGTCATTTATTGACATTTAAATCTGAACCGGGCGGATTTCCTTTTTTTTTTTTTTCCCTCCTCCTCGGGCAGCGCGTTTATCGGTGGCCGGCGGGGCTCAGTCCTCCTTGGGAATTTCCTGATCAGGGTGGAAAGCGGACATCTGAGCGGGGTGTGTCCTGCCAGGCGGCGAAAAGTAGCGGCGAAATGTGCGCTTGCAGCTTTGGGGGAGTTTGTGTCGCTCAGTTTGCTGTTACTCGCCGCCGTCCTGGAGGCTGGAGGAGCGGCGCCTGGTCCGCGGGGGAGAAACTGATGTGATTTCGGAGTACTTGACATTTAATTTTCTTTGGACCGGCCCCGGGGAGAGAGCTTGAGAAACTGGAGAGGAAAAGCTAGTTGAGGGGACCGGGTGGTGGCGCACCTGGTTGAGCAAAAACCTGGGTTCGAGCCCCCCCCCCCCCCCCCCCCGTCCCCACCTGCAGGGGGAAAGCTTTGCAGGTGGTGAAGCAGTGTTGCAGGCGTCTCTCCCTCTCTATCACGCCTTTCCTCTCGATTTCTGGCTGTCTCTATCCAATAAGTTAAGTTAAAAAAATTAAAAAAGAAAAAGCCAGTTGACCCCTCCCCCAGGGATCATGATTGTGTGATTTAGTTCTAAAAACAAGGCCACGGGGCCGCGGACATCACGTGGAGTCATTTCTGCGAAGACCAAGTTCCCCAAACAGACCAAATGAGTTTGACTTCTCCCAAAAAGGAAATCTGACCAGCACCGGTGAGGTCATGCGCCTGGGGGCCTCTGTTCTGTGCTGTTCCTCCTCTGCCTAGAAAAGGAGCTTCTGTCACTGAACAGAAATCAGTAAAATCTTGTGTACTGCTCAGCTGAATTTTGTTTCTTAACACTTTATATCAAAAATTGTTGATGATCATAATGATCTGGACTTTTTAAAACAGGGCAGACGTGTTTTTTTTTTTTTTTTCTCTACGTTCTACAGATAATGAAAGACCCTGAGCAGAAGTGGAATCCAGGTCACGAGAAGGTCACACCAGTAACTGATCTGCTTAATAAATCTGCCTTCAGGCTTGGGCATCTTTTCTTGTCTCCTCCCTACCTATCTTTCCCCCGACTTTTTTTTTTTTTAACTTTTTAAAAACCTTTATTTATTTATTCCCTTTTGTTGCCCTTGTTTTATTGTTGTAGTTTCTATTGTTGTTACTGATGTCGTCGTTGGATAGGACAGAGAGAAATGGAGAGAGGAGGGGAAGACAGAGAGGGGGCGAGAAAGATAGACACCTGCAGACCTGCTTCACCGCCTGTGAAGCGACTCCCCTGCAGGTGGGGAGCCGGAGGCTCGAACGAGGATTCTGTCCTTGCGCCACGTGCGCTTAACCCGCTGTGCCTCTGCCCGACTCCCCACCCCCGACTTTGTATGACTCTGGTTCCTTTCCTGAGTTCTCTCCCTCTCCCCCACTTTGCTTTCTCTCTTTTTATTCCCTTCATACTTCAACTATCGTTTCTTTCACCTTTGTGCCTCTCCCCTAACTAATCATAAAAGGAGGCAGGAGAAAAATTCAAAAGTTTATTTTTATAAGGAAGATTTTCTTTCTTTGCCGGCCTTGGATCCCCGTGCACGCACGGTTTCACTGTTCCCCTGCCTTTTCAGACAGATAAGCAGAGGGAAAGACAAGCGCACACCTCCCGTGTGGCGCCAGGTCTGTAGGCTGGCTGTGCACATGGCAAGGCATGCACCCTATGCTGTAAACTATCGATCTAGATGCCCTCTTTTTTAAGGGTGATTCTCTTGTTTCAAAGTTTTTTTTTTTTGGGGGGGGAGGACTTCATAGAAAAATAGGTATAGCATTTCCTCTTGTAGGGTGAGAATATAGCTCACCTGTTAAAGCACATGCCTTGCCATGTGCACAGCCTGGATTTAAATCCCAGCACCACATGGGAGTACTACAGCACCTGGGGAAGCTTCTGTACTATGATGTCTCTCTTGCTCTGAAGTAAAAAGTGAACTCACAGTTATGGGACCCTGGTATGGTAAAGAAGAGAAAAATGGGGACCTGGAAGGGGTGAACCTGGTTGAGTGTATATGTTACCTGCACAAGGGTGTAAACCCCTGCAGGGGGAAACTTCACAAGCATTGAAGAAATGCTTCAGGTCTCTCTCTACCCGACCCTTCTCAATTACTCTCCTCTCAAGAGAAATTTAAAAAAAAATTTAAAAGCCACTGGAAGCAGTTGATTTATCATGTAGGTACCAAACCCCAGAGATAATTATGGTGGCAAAATACATAAATCATAAATAAAATTCCTGTGGTAAAAGTTGTGCTCTTCTTTCACAACTGTTTAGTGGAAGTGGGACTGTGTGATAGAGAATGATGGGGGAGGGCATGACAAAGAGAAAGGGAGAGACAACAGCTGTTTAGAATTAGAAATGGGTCAGGCGGTAGCGCAGCGGGTTAAGCACACAAGGGCCGACAGAAGGATCCCCGTTAGAGCCCCTGGCTCCCCACCTGCAGGGGGGTCACTTCACAAGTGGTGAAGCAGGTCTGCAAGTGTCTTGTCTTTCCTTCCCCCTCTCTGTCTTCCCCTCCTCTCTGGATTTCTCTCTGTCCTATCCAACAACAACAACATCAGTAGCAACAATAATAACCACAACAACTATAAAACAACCAGGGCAACAAAAAGAAAAAAAGTAGCCTCCAGGAGCAGTGGATTCATGGTGCACGCACGAAGCCCCAGCAATAACCCTGGAGGCAAAAAAGAAATAAGGGCCAGGTGGTGGCGCACCTGATTGATTGTGCATGTTACAGTGTGCAAGGACCCAAGTTCAAGCCCCTGGTCTCCACCTGCAAGGGGAAAGCTTCACAAGTGGTGAAATAGTGCGCAGGTGTCTCTGTCTCTCTCCCTATCACCCCTTTCCGTCTCAATTTCAAGCTGTTAAGTAAATAAAGATAATTAAAAACTTTAAAAAAATAGAGAAAAAATAACCTACATAAACAGTTGCCCTAAATTATATAAAAACTCAGTTTACGATAGCGGCATAGCCGTAGGGCCCTATATAACTCAAACCCACAGTATTTCCACCAGTCGCTTCACATACCCCGTGATTATCCTCAGATAATTGTATTACCTATGGAATAAACCTAGGGTGCAATAGAATAAAAAAGACTAGACTGATGGTCCCAGACCCCACAGCCAACCTGTAGGCTTTTTTTTTTTATTTAAAATATTTATTCATAAGAAAGATAGGAAGAAAGAGAAAGAACCAGACATCACTCTGGTACATGTGACACCAGGGGATTGAACTCAGGACTTCATGGTTGAGAATCCAGTGCTTTATCCACTGTGCCGCCTCCCAGATCACCTTGTAGGATTCTCAGCACGGTGCACCTGGTCTCTCTTCTGCTTCGGGGGACGCGAAACACAGTCACTTGCTTAGCATCATATACTTCCAAGTAGCAGAGTTCTGATGCTACTTCCAATTCCTTAGTCTAATAAAGATTAAATGTCTGATTTAAGGAGAGACAGCATAATGGTTATGCAAAAGACATTAGTGGGGGCCAGACGGTAACACAGCGGGTTAAGCACACATGGCATAAAGTGCAAGGACCGGTGTAGGATATCGGTTTGAACCCCTGACTCCCCACCTGCAGGGGCGGGGTCGCTTTACAAGTGGTGAAGCAGATCTGCAGGTCTCTCTCCCCCTCTGTCGTTCCCTCCACTCTTGATTTCTCTCTGTCCTATTCAAAAAAAAAAATCATAACCTATTTTTGAATAGAAAAGCATAAAAAAAAAGTCATGACAAAAAAAAAAAGACATTTGTGGAGGTCGGGCAGTAGCACAGTGGGTTAAGTGCACATGGCACAAAGCAAGGACCGGCATAAGGATACCGGTTCGAGCCCCCGGGCTCCCCACATGCAGGGGAGTCGCTTCACAGGTCTGCAGGTGTCTATCTTTATCTCCCCCTGTCTTCCCCTCCTCTCTCCATTTCTCTCTGTCCTATCCAACAACAAAAGACATCGACAACAACAATAATAACCACAACAAGGCTACAAGGGCAACAAAAGGGAAAAAAAAAAAAAAAAAAAAGGCCTCCAGGAGCAGTGGATTCATGGTGCAGGCACCAAGCCCCAGCAATAACCCTGGAGGCAAAAAAAAAAAAAAAAGAAAAAGACATTCATGCCTGAGGCTCAAAGGTCCCAGGTTTAGACCTCTGCACCACAGGCCATAGCTGAGCAGTGCTGTGGTAAAATAAATATTACAAATGAATATGAGTGAATATCATATTCACTGATATACTCTAACATGAACGGATTTGAAGTATGTTCTCTTTTTAGAAGTTTGCCTTTTTTGGTGACTGTCATATTCTGCTTACTCAACAGTAAATTGTACAAACTGATTGTAAGCATTGTGTGTTTTGCTAAAGCTTTCTAAGGTACACCTAAGGGTGTATTATTATTTTTTTCCCCTCTATATGAGGAAAACACACTGCCCTGCTATCCATAATTTAAAAATCACTGGAACTTTGAGAGTGTTATGCTGTTAGACTGAGACGACTGCTGTCACTTAGATGTGGAATCTAAAAAAAGCCAAACTCAGAGAGTGGTGATTATAAAGGAGTGAGGGTGGGGTGTGTGTGAGCAATCGCTAGCCAAAGGGTTCTAATTTAGCAGTGGTCAGAGGACCAAGTTTTGCTTTATTCCCTTCTCTTTATTCTCAGTTGTTCTCTCTGGCAAGAAATATTGTCTTCCTGGATGTTGATTCATTATACTTACAGCTTATACTGAGCTATACATTTGAAACTTGGGTTCCATACAAACATAACACTTGTTTTTTCTTTTATTGGTATAATATTTAGCAGAGCACTGCTCAGCTGTGACTTATGGTGGTGCTAGGGATTTTGAACCTGGGACTTTTGGTGCCTCAGGTATGAATGTTTATCTGTTTATCTGAGATAAACATTAGGTTATCTCCCCAGCCCAGGCTTGCTTCTTCTTCTTCTTCTTCTCCTTCTTCTCCTTCTTCTCCTCCTTCTTCTTCTTCTCCTTCTCCTTCTTCCTCTTCCTCTTCCTCTTCCTCTTCCTCTTCCTCTTCTTCTTCTTCTTCTTCTTCTTCTTCTTCTTCTAGCGTTTGCCCTTCTTCCGTAGCCAGTCAACACCGTCAGGTTGAGCCCGATGTAAAGTTTCGAGACCTCCTTTGAATCTGGAGAGGTGGCAGTCATTGACTATGTGGGTCATAGTCTGTCTGGAGCCGCAGGGGCAGTTCGGGTCGTCTCTGGCTCCCCAGCGATGGAACATAGCTGCGCACCGGCCATGGCCTGTTCGATAGCGATTGAGGAGCTTGCTTATTCTTTTTATTTTACTTGTTTATTTGCTTTTGGATAGAGACAGGCAGAGATTGAAAGGGAAGATGAAAATAGAGAAGGGAGAGGGACAGAGAGACACCTGCAGCACTGCTTCACCTCTTGGGGAGCCTCTTGGCTACAGGTGGGGACCCCGGGCTTGAATTGGGGTCCTTGTGCACTATAGTGTCTTCAGCCAGTTGTGTGTGTTCAACCAGTTGTGCCACTGGCCGCACCCCTCCCCCTAGCTTGTTTATTCTAAATAATTTTTTTACAGGACTTTATTATCACTACTAATTACTGCCAGATAGGACACTTTAAAAAATATTTATTTATTCCCTTTTGTTGCAGCTTTATCACTGCGCCACCTCCTGGACAATCAGATAGGACACTTTTAAGGACAAAAAGAAAGAAAGCAGGATTACTCTTGGGGGAGGGGTTGGCTAGCTTTGGTTGTATTGCTTTAAAATGGAAGCTAAAGGCTGGGGTGATAGCATAATGGCTCTGCAAAAGACTTCCATGCCTGAAGTTCCAAAGTCTCAGGTTTAGTCCCCAGCACCACTATAAGCCAGAGCTGAGCAGTGATCCAGTCTTTCTCTTTGCATCTCTATCTCTATTTAAAAATAAATAGGGAGTCAGGCAGTAGTGCAGTGGGTTAAGCGCACATGACACCAAGCTCAAGGACCAGTGTAAGTGCCGGGCTAGCTTCACCGGAGAGAAAGATGAGGAACTCATGGTGGCATGGTAATACAATTCTTTATTGATGCTCCAGAGCCGGGTGTGAGCACAGCAGGTGTAGGCCACGTGGAGCTAGCAAAATGGCTGCCTCCCACTATGCAGGTCAGCCCTTCTCTAGGTCTGGATGCGGAAGAGAAAAAAAGAGCGAAACCAAACAGCAGTGGGCTTTATAGGGTAAAAACGCAAGTGGCAAGTTGGGAATGGGATTGGCTAGGAAAAGGGGTGGAGAAAACAAGGCACTCTGGGAAGGTAGAAGGCTGGCAGGATTTATGTACCCTACAGGCATGGGTGAGGATCTTTCAGGCAAAACAATGATTTTGTAAATAGGCCATAGTATCAAGCAATGCAGGGGAGCTGGCGTAATGCCCAACACGTAAGGATCCCAGTTCGAGCCCCCAGCTCCCCACCTGCAGGGATGGCAGTCACTTCACAAACGGTGAAGCAGGTCTGCAGGTGTCTGTCTTTCTCTCCCCCTCTCTGTCTTCTCCTCCTCTCTCAATTTCTCTCTGTCCTATTCAACAATGACACCAATGACAGCAATAATAATAATCACAACAGTAAAAAGTATTAGAAACTAAAATGATGTATTAATCTTTAAAATGTCAACAGTAGTGTTGACTTTATTTTATTATTTTTCTGCCTGACTATAAAGCAAATAGATATGCTATTTGTATAAAGACATGATATTAAACCTATAGATATGTCTCTTCCTGGGGAACTTGAGGATATATTTTACCAGCATCTGCATTCAGGGCTTACAACTGGAGACAGAGACACAAAGTTTGCTGACTTTGTCATTCTTACAACTAAGAAGTTCTCACCATTAGCGAGCAATCTGAACAGAAAGCTTTAGCAAGGCTAGTCAGAGGACTTTACAGGATTCATTGCTCTATAGCTAAAACAGAAAACCACCAAGTGGGAAAATTGATAACGCCATTATCTAGAACATGCTGAAGTACAGTGAATGCCATTACTCTGCAGATGGTTGAGGAATTTCCCATCATGAGTCTACCCCCCCCCCCCCACTGACTTGCCTTTGATCTTCATGCTTAGTTCCAGTTACCACTGCTGCAGGGCAAATGGATCCTGATTTAGCATCCTGAAACAACCATGCTTTTATGTGCATAGCTTTTGTGGGTGAATAATTCACAATAGACACAGCAGAGATTGGTTTCACCTCCTTGAGGTCTCAGGACATGTCCCTTGGACTAGGCTGGCTCAAAGACCAAGAATAAAGGAACTTCACTTGCCTCTAAAGTGACCAGGCTCCCTTCCAGGGTGCCCGTGGCACCTTGCCCATTGTGTTCTAGTGCTGGATACACACCTGCCTTGCCTTTGATGACCTTGCCTCACTTTTGTGTCCACTACACTCCATTGTTTGGAGCAGTCCTAGCCCACCAGACTCATCAGTGTATGTCTGCAGACCCCCCCCACCCCCCTCCAGGGAAGCAGAGGGAGTGTCCAAAGGTTTGGTCCAAACCTTGCTCAGTCTATACCCAACTTTCCTAGTTGGTCTCAGTTCTAACAGAATAGTCCTTTGAGGGGCTGGGTGGTGGCATACTCAGTAGAGAGGCATATTGCAATGCTCAAGGATCTGTGTTCAAGCCACTTATTGCCACCTGCGGGGCTGTGTAATTTTAAGGGGACACCAGAAAAACTGCCACCAAGATAAATATTTCAGTGCAATACTAAATAAAAAAATCCAAATGAACACCACACAAGCCATAATAAAATGCCACAAACTGCAATAGAGACAATGACTCAGTTCTCCAGGACTATTCTAACAAAGTACCAAGCACTGGGTGTTTAAAGGAGAGAAAGGTTTCATCTCTCAGTTCTGGGGACCACAGGCTCTAGGGAGAAACATTATGTTTCCCACTGCCCCTGCACCCCCTTTCCTATGTCTCCTGGCTTATAGGTGCCTCACTCCAGTCTCTGGCTCCATCTTCTCATAGCCTTTTCTCTCTGTGTCTCACTTCTGGTTTTTACATTTTGTCATGGTTGGGGCTTCACTGTTTCAAGTCAACCTTTCTCAGACAGAGGGAGAGAGGGAAAGACAGCACAGCATTGAAGTTCCCTCCACGAAGGTGGGGCCCAGGCTAGAATCTGGATCACGTACCTGGACAGCTGGTGCTCTATCCAGATGAGTTATCTTGCTGGACTGTTCTTCTTATAAGGACACCTGCTATTGGATTAAGGTACCACCCTAAGCCTGGATGACGTCTTCTCCTTCTCCACTCCCCCCACCCCCACCTTCTTATTACCACAGAGTTATCATTGGCACTTGATGCCTGAATGTGACTCTGGGACTCCTGGCAGCCATTTTTTCCTTTTATTGATATATATATATTCTAGTGACCTTTACATTTTAGTCAAGACTTTAGGAAGAATTACTCCACACTTGCTTGGTAAAATTTAAATGACTCATAGGTATATGCAAATAATGTCAAAGGACAAATTATGGTGATGTTGTGTATGATACAGCAAATCCTAACAAAGAGATATTTCAAAGTTAACTCAATCGCCAAATAATGTGATTATAGTAATAACTATCTATTGTCTTCTTAAACCCTAAGACAGCAGGATCCTCCCGCTTCCTCTATAGAGTCTATGTTTCTCCCAGTCCTGGAACCTCTAGGGTGGGGCTCACTTTCCTGCATGCTTCTCTCAATTCATACCAAATGACATTCCATCCGCCGATCCCAACCTAATCAATGCAAGGAGTACCACCTCAGCATGCTTCACTTCAGACTGTCCAGAGACAGTCTCTGTGTCTAGAGACGTCAGGCATGGAATGTCAACCCTTCACCCTCATTACTCAGGTGAGACTTTTCCTTTCGTAGTATTCTCAAATTCCATCCCAGGAGGTTCACTTCCTAACAAAATCCCAAAGCCTAGATATAGACCAGGTCCAGTAAGATAGAGCATATGTTCACATGTATCCATAAATTAGGGCAAAATATATACCTGAAAGCAAAAATACACAATAGTCTATAGTGAGTCAGTATCAAGTTCATAATGAAATAGTGTCTACTTAGACTTAGATACCCTCCTCACCTACTTCCTATTACAGTTCTCTCACTCACTCCAAAGCTAACCTCATCAAAGCAAGGACTGCAAAGGAGACCCTGTATTGAGGCTCTAGGTGCATGTGGATTGGGGGAGGCAGGGGGACCTCTTCTTTTATTGTAGCCTCCTGTTGGCCCCGCATGGCATCCTCCCCTCCTGCCCTGCCTTGCCCTGTCCTGCCGTCCAGCACTTCCCTAATTACACCAATTATAGGTCTTTATGTTAAGTCTGTCTGTCTCAAGAAGGATGATGAGTTACTGGAGCACCACCCTGGGCTGCCTGGGGAGCCATGAGGACAACAGCTCTGGCCCCAGCTGAGAGGGAAGTGTCTCCTGATCACCTGCTTTAGCTTTTCTGTACTTTCATGATAACCACTAACCCATCTCTCTAATTGCCCTTTCCCAGTAACTCTTGGACAGTGCAGCTTGTGTACCTGTAGACATCTCATAGTTATTGCCTATCATACTGAAGCTTCTCAGGCATGCGGAATAACATGTCGCCTCTGTAGTTCTACCTCACCAGCGTCAACAGCCTGAAGTAGTTCTTGACCTCTTTTTTTTCTCTCTCCCAGAACACTGCTCAGCTTTGGTTTATGGTGGTGCAGAGGACTGAACCTCAAGCATGAGAGTTTTTTGCATAAAACCATTATACCCACCCCCCCTTTCGGGAAGGGGGAGAGAACCAGAGCATCACTATGGTGCATGTTATGCTGGGAATTGAACTCAGACCTTATGCTTCTAAGTCCAGCTTTCTAACCACTGCACCACCTCTCAGGCTGGTCTTTGTCTTTTTATTTGTTCTCCACTCTAGTCTCTCACTCTCCTTTTGCATCTCCCCTGGATCCACATCAGAGATGATTCAGAATACCATCCTTTGCCAGCGTTCACAACTCCTTATCAGCAGGGACCAGCGGGGGCATGAAGAAACTCCTGCAGAATATTCTGTTTATCAGGATCTGCTTGGACAAGAGTTGGACCTGTATCATAGGCTCAGATATTATGCACAGTTGGACTCAGAAAGAGCAATGAGTTACAGATAATTCTGTAGGTGTCAGATAACTGTGCTTGGTATTTTTAAACATGGTTTTCCATCTCTCTCTCTCTCTAAATGCTCCCTACCCCTCCAGACTCCAGCTGACTCCCAGCTCTTCCCAGCACACAGATCCCCAGCCCACCCAGTTCACAGTCCCCAGACACCCCTCAGCCTGGAGGTGGGGCAGATGTATGTCTTCCTTTCTTTTCCTGGTGGCTTCTAGACCATTTCTTTTTTTTTTTTTTCTTTCTTTCTTTTTTAAAACCAGAGCACTGCTCAGCTTTGGCTTAAGATGGGGCAGGGATTGAACCTGGGACTTTGGAGACTCAGGCATGAGAGTCTTATTTGCATAACCATTGTACTATCTAGCCCTACCCTCTTCTAGACCATTTTTCTCTCTCTTTCTCTCACTGCCCCAAGTCCCTCCTTTATCCTTCCCCATCCTCCTCTTCTTCCACCTCTCCTTCCTCCTCTCCTTCCCCTTCTTCTCTTCCAGAGACTCCTGGACCCTTCCTTCCTTCCCTCTCCTCTGTGGAGGAGCTTTCTCTTGGCTCACAGCCACTTTCTAACACAACTCCTTATCTTGCTGACCCAGCGATGATCTAACAGCCAGGCCCCTCCTGAATCCTTGTCTTGTCCTCCTCCCAGGAACTCTCCACACTCAGGGCCTGCCCTGAACTTTGTCACTGCACACCTGGTCACAGTCTCACCCTGCCACCTCCACCCTCCACAGCCATGCCTCCTTCCCTTCTTCCTTCCAAGTCACTGACTCACTGCTCTCCAGTCATTAGAATTACATGCAGCACTGCCAGCTATCTACCTGAACGCCCCCCTTCCCCGCCTTCTTCCTGTCTGCTGCCTGCCTGCCTGCTGGAATTCACACAATCTTGTATTAGCTGAAAGAAACTTCAGTGCTGTGTTCTGTTTTATTTTATTTATTAATTAAAAATTGTATTATTTTTATTTATTTATTGGATAGAGATAGCCAGAATTGAGAGGGATGGGGGTGATAGAGAGGGAGAGAGATAGACACCTGCAGCACTGTTTTACCACTCGTGAAGCTTCTCCCCTGCAGGTGGGGACCGGGGACTTGGACCAGGTCCTTGTACACTGTAACGTGTGCTTAACCAGGTGCACCACCACCCAGCCCCTTACTTATTAATTTTTTAAAAACATTTTTTTTTTATTGGGAGTCGGGCGGTAGTGCAATGGGCTAAGCGCAGGTGACGCAAAGTGCAAGGACCAGCACAAGGATCCCAGTTTGAGCCCCCGGCTCCCCACCTGCAGGGGGATCTTTTCACAGGTGGTGAAGCAGGTCTGCAGGTGTCTCTCTTTCCCTCTCTGTCTTTCCCTCCTCTCTCCATTTCTCTCTGTCCTATCAAACAATGATGACAACAATAATAACTACAACAATAAAACGACAAGGGCAACAAAAGTGAATGAATGAATAAATAAATAAATATTTAAAAAAATGTTTTTTATTATCTTTATTGGATATTGAGAAGGAAAAGGAGATAGAGAGGGAGAGAGACAGAGAACCACCTGCATCCCTGATCCACCACTTGTGAAGCTTTCCCCCTGCAGGTGGGGACTGGGACCTTGAACCCAGGTTCTTGTGCACTGTAATGTGTGTGCTTAACCAGGAGCACCACCACCTGGCCCACTGTGGTCTCTTTTAAATTATCTTTCTCCCCCTCTGCCTTTCTGTCTCTATCTAAAAATAATAAAAATAAATAAATAAATAGTATAAAGGAGACAGCAAAATGGTTATGCAAAGAGACTCTCATGCCTGAGGCTCCAAAGTCCCAGGTTCAGTCCTCTACACCACCATAAACCAAAGCTGAGAAGTGCTCTAATAATAATAAATTAATTAAATTAATAGAAAGAGAGAGAGAGAAAGGGAGGGAGGAAGGCAGGCAGGCAGAGAAAGGAGCTTCATCACAGTGGTCTCTCAATCTGAATAAATGAATAAATCATAGACTTAATCACAGATCAACATATTCTTTTGGTTTAACATGTCTTAGTTTTTAATGTATCTACACTAATCCTTACCTGTATTTACCACGACAAGAGTGAAAGCCCCTCTAAGCAGATCCAATCAGTGATAAAGTCTACCAGTTCCAATTTTTCCCTTGAAGATGGCCCTCCCGGAGGTCTCCGTCCACATGTAGATCTGTGTCCTGTTCAGACCCAGTTCCTTCTATTGTCCACATGGAGCTCCGTGTACTGTCTGAACAGCTTCAGTCTGGCACTCTGCTTCCTTCTGACTCTTCCCTTGACCTCGACCTGAGGTTGGAGCCACATATCCTGAGCCCCCAGCACCCTGTCTGTGTTGATTTTTGGTCAAACACATCCCCTAGTAATAAGTATCTTGGGGAACACTGCACTGAAAGTATATGTTACAAATACACATATATTTTTTTCCCCAAAAGACTTCCATGCCGATAAAGAGACCTCTATTTTACCCTTACACTCCACACTGAGAGTTTGACTAGGCAAGGAATTTGAGAGGTAGAAATAATTTGCTTTGGGGGCTGGGTGGTGGTGCAGCTGGTTAAGTGCACATAGTACTATGCTCAAAGACCAATGCAAGGATCTGGGTTTGAGCCCCTGCTCCCCACCTGCAGGAAGGGACACTTCACTGCCGGGCTAGCTTCGCTGGAGAGAGACGAGGAACTCATGGCGGCATGGTAATACAATTCTTTTTTGATGCGGACACTCCAGAGTCAGATATGAGCACAGCAGGTTTAGGCCACGTGGAGCTAGCAAAATGGCTGCCTCCCACTATGCTCGCCAGCCCTTCTCCAGGTCTGGATGTGGAAGAGAAAAAAGAGCGAAACCAGGAACAGCAGCGGGCTCTATAGGGTAAAAATGGAAGTGGCAAGTTGTGAACGGGATTGGCTAGGAAAGGGGTTGGAGAGAGGCAAAAGGCATGCTGGGAAGGTGGAAGCTTCCTTAGCAGCTGTTGCAATGGTTTTAACTGAATTAGCAATACCCTGAGGGGATAACGTGGTGGGAGGCAAAATAATGATTATGTAAATAGACCATAGTGTCAACAATGGAGCATAGAGCAGAGCAGGGGGGGCTGGTTTTAAGGCCTGACACTTCACCAGTAGTGAAGCAGGTCTACAGGTGTTGCTCTTTCTTTCTCCCTCTCTCTTTCTTTCTTCCCCTCCTCTCTCAATTTCTCTTTGACCTATTGAGTAAAATGGAAGGAAAAAAAAAAAAAGGAAAAAGATGGCCACCAGGAGAGGTGGATTTGCAGTGCTGGTACTGATCCCAGCAATAACCCTGGAGGCAAAAATAAAAAAATAATAATATAAATAAATAAATTGTTTTTACCGTATTTTCTGCTGTGTGTGTTGTCTCTTTTTCTGTCAGAAACCAAACTGTACACTGAATCAAATGAAGCAGAGGGATGGGTTCATTTCAGAATGTTTCACCTGAATGCTGGGAAAGTCCAGGCTTGGGGAGCAATGAGTTCTGAGCTGCTTGCAGATAGGTGAAGGGGACTGGAGGGGGTGAGAAAGGAAGTTATCTGGCCTTTTCAGCTCATTGGTCCCTCACCTGTCTCTTTGTTTGGATCAAGGCAGTTGAGCCAGAAGGAAAAGGAGTCCAGATTGGCTTGCGGGAGTGGGGGTAGGGTGGGGGTAGGGTGGGGGGGGTGGGGTGACAGTTGGGTCTTGATTGTGGATTTCTGGGAAAAACTGTGAGTTCCTAGAAATTTAATGTGTCCTTTATGCACCTGTTTTGGTCATTTCATCTGTGACATAAATGGCTCCATTTTAGTTTAGTTCTACATGTTCTTCTTCTTATCCTCCCCTGCCCCCTCTTTTTCCCCTTTGTGCTTTGGTCTTTGCTTCTTGTAGTTAGGCTGGGGATCCTTGGCTGTTTGAGCTTGGAGTAGGGAAGGGAAAAGCTGACTGTGTTGGGAGGGGGAGTGGATGGGTCCAGTCACTAACAGCTTCCAGTAGACTGTCCATCAAAGAGCATCCCTCACAGGCTCCAGCTTTGGGGACAACAGATCCACCTGGTGAACAGCATTCTGGGAGATGAGTGGAGGGGCTGGGAGCTCTTGCTGACCAGGATGTAGATTCCTCTTCCAGGCCTTAAATTTATTCTGTTTTCAGGTCACCAGCTATCCCTGCCTTTCCAGACCTGGGGGGTACTTTTGATCTCTGACCCCCTAGGGTTCAAACGGGGATATTTACTCTTCATGGTACTCCATCCCCTTTGGTGCTTGGGCTTCAGCTTTATCCCAAGTTAGTCACATTCAGTCTGAAAATATAATTTGGACTAATGTTTCTGATCTTGCCTGGTAGGATACTGATAGGTATTGACGGGTAAGGCAGCACAAGGGAGATAAGGAGGTGAATAGTAGGTAGAGAGAAGGTTTATACTCTTCAAGGGAGGAGAGGGTCAGAGGAAAGAGATGAAGCTTCAGCCTGAGGAAAGGATACACTGGGCTTTTATGAGTAAACAGGGGTTGGGGTGGGGGAGAAAGGCTGGCAGTAGATACAGGTGTCTTGGTTTTTTCTCTCAACACATCCTTGAATGGTTGCCACATTCCTGAGGTCGGTTCCAGCAGGACCTAGGGGTGCATCATGTGGACAAGTCTTGAAACGTTTGCTAAGTGTGACAGTCAATTGCTTATCTTTTCCATTCCTCTAACAGAGTGAGTGACAGAACATGCACAAGTGGACAGATCCCATCTTGGAGTGACAACCTTCTCATCTCCAATCCTCTATTTCCATGTGGATCTGTAACTTTGACATTCCTTTTTTGTCTTTTGAGGTGGGACTTGGGCAAAAGAAGAGATAGAAAGCATGTACTCACTTTTCCATCTTTCTAGGTAACAAATACTTTGTTGTAACTTTATGGTTTTTCCTTTAGACAAGGGCTTCTTCAATCACATAGGAAATTAAATATACTCCTTTGTTTGATTATGAATATTAATATTCCACAGCTTGAAGGAAGTTAGTGTGCACTATGGCCATCTAGTGGACAGCTTGAATTTAGCACCATATGCTTTAAATTAGAGGATCTTTTTGGATTCAGCAATTTGGATAGTGCTACTTAATCACATACTTGGGTCCCTCTCTCTCCTTCTCTCTCCCTCCCCCCCCTCCAAGAGCACTGCTCATCTCTGTTGGTGTGGGCGACTGACTTTGGAGCCTCAGACATGAGAGTCTCTTTGCATAATCATTATGATATCCTTAATTTTTTGCCTCCTCTATTTTTTAAAATTTATTTTTGTCTCATTGGAGCTTTGTGCTTTTACAATTCCACTGCCAGAGGTAGATTTTTTTCTTTTCTAGGTAGAGGGTGAGAGACAGGGAGTGAGAAGAGGAAGACACCACCATTCACAATGCTTCCCCTCTGTGCGGGGTTCTCTCTCTCTGTCTTTTTAAAAATATTATTTATTTATTTATTATTGGATAGAGACAGAGAGAAACTGAGAGGGAAGGAGGTGACAGAGAGGGAGAGAGACAGAGAGACACCTGCATCCCTGCTTCACCACTCGTGAAGCTTTCCCCCTACAGATGGGGACCAGGGACTTGAACCTGAACTGTAATGTGAGTGCTTAGCTAGCTCCCTGGGCTTGTCTCCCTATTACGTGAAAAGAAAACATTTATTTTTTAGTTGATTTTCAGGCCTATTTGTTTTCTTTATTGCTATTATAAAAATCTTAGTATTGAGGTGGCCAGGCAGTGGTGCACCCAGTTAAGTACACGTATTACCAAGTGTGCAAAGATGCAGGTTCAAGCCCCTACTGCCCCCAAGTGGTGAAGCAGGTCTGCAGGTATCTGTCTTTCTCTCCCTTTCTTTATCTTCCTGTCCTCTCTCAATTTTTCTGTCCTGTCTAATAAAAAAAAATTAGGAAAAAATGAAAAGAGAAAATGGCCACCAGGAGTGGTGTTGTTGTAGTGCCGGCACTGAGCCCCAGTGATAGATCTGGTGGCAATAAAAATAAAAAATAAAAATAAATAAAATCTTAGTACTGAAATTTACATTTTTCTTACCTAAAAAGTAAAATAAAATCTTAGTACTGAAATTTACATTTTTCTTACCTAAAAAGTAAAATAAAATCTTAGTACTGAAATTTACATTTTTCTTACCTAAAATCTTTATAAGTAACAAAAATGTAATTGACCTATCTGTTCTTCTTTTTTTTAAATAACAGCTTGTATTATTCAACAAAGATTAGACGCAATTTCTTTCTCCATCAGGAGGTCTGACTAGTCCATGGCTGGCCTTTCCTAGGGATTAATTGAAAAGTAGATGACAGATCTGATTAGGCTGCCGGCTTGGGTGGAAAGGCAGAGGCCAGGCATGGGGGTACCTAGGGCCGGGGAGACAAGCTGCCTTGAATTATGCTGCTCAGTGACTATTAAGACTTCATGTTACACTGGCGAATTGAAGAGACGTACGTTATCCATTCTTTCAACCCCACCCTCAGTAATTTACTTTAAAAAAAGTGATATGAAGACTTCAGGCAGAAATTTAAAATTACTTCTCTTTTTTCCTAAATCCACAAGGATTTTGTGTCTGAAGCAGAAAAAGCTGCTGGTAGGATTCCTAAGCCTCCATTCAGTTGACTCTTCAGAGTTCCCACAGCATCTAAATGTAGGAGTCACCAGTGCTGGGGCCAAGTGCAAACCAATTAAGGTTTTAAATAGATCAAGTGTAAGCTGGAACCTGCCACATAATTCAAATGTCGTCTACTGGCCCAGTGCCATTTCTAGTCCACAATCTGAACATTGGTGCCGTCTCACATGTTTTTTTTTTTTTGCATGATTTACCGAATTGTTTGGAGTCAAGGATATTACAGCTGCTTCTGCATGCTTTTGCTCTGGAAATGAAATTGGAACATTTCCTCATCATAAAAAGTGTTCAGCATCTTGAGGAGTGCATAAGCCCCAGCTTAGTATTCCAGGAGCATCTGTTGACATGGCTGCAAAGCAAAGGAGTGTTGCTTATTTGGGCTACTGGGTATGGATCGACCTGTCAATGCCCATGTCCAGCGGAGAAGCAATTACAGAAGCCAGACCTCCCACCTTTTTTTTTTTAATTTATTTCTTTATTGGGGAATTAATGTTTTACATTCAACAGTAAATACAATAGTTTGTACATGCACAACATTCCCCAGTTTCCCATTTAACAATACAACCCCCACTAGGTCCTCTGAATCCTTCTTGGACCTGTATTCTCCCCACCCACCCCAGAGTCTTTTACTTTGGTGTGATACACCAATTCCAGTTCAGGTTCTACTTGTGTTTTCTTTTCTGATCTTGTTTTTCAACTTCTGCTTGAGAGTGAGATCATCCCATATTCATCCTTCTGTTTCTGACTTATTTCACTTAACATGAATTTTTCAAGGTCCATCCAAGATCGGCTGAAAACGGTGAAGTCACAATTTTTCACAGCTAAGTAGTATTCCATTGTGTATATATACCACAACTTGCTCAGTCACTTATCTGTTGTTGGACACCTGGGTTGCTTCCAGGTTTTGGCTATTACAAATTGTGCTGCCAAGAACATATGTGTACACAGATCTTTTTGGATGGATGTGTTGAGTTCCTTAAGACATATCCCCAGGAGAGGAATTGCAGGGTCATAGGGTAGGTCCATTTCTAGCCTTCTGAGAGTTCTCCAGACTGTTCTCCACAGAGGTTGGACCAATTGACATTCCCACCAGCAGTGCAGGAGGGTTCCTTTGACCCCACACCCTCTCCAGCATTTGCTGCTGTTACCTTTTCTGATGTATGACATTCTCACAGGAGTGAAGTGGTATCTCATTGTTGTCTTGATTTGCATTTCTCTGACAATCAGAGACTTGGAGCATTTTTTCATGTGTTTCTCGGCCTTTTGGATCTCTTCTGTGGTGAATATTCTGTCCAAGTCCTTCACCCATTTTTGGATGGGGTTATTTGTTGTCTTGTTGTTGAGTTTGGCAAGCTCTTTATATATGTTGGTTATTAAACTCTTATCTGATGTATAACATGTAAAGATCTTTTCCCATTCTGTGAGGGGTCTCTTGGTTTGGGTAGTGGTTTCTTTTGCTGTGAAGAAGCTTTTTAATTTGATGTAGTCCCATAGGTTTATACTTGCCTTAGGCTTCTTTGTAATTGGATTCTTTTCATTGAAAATGTCTTTAAAATTTATGTAGAAAAGAGTTCTGCCAATATTTTCCTCTAAGTATTTGATAGTTTGTGGTCTAACATCCAAGTCCTTGATCCACTTGGAATTTACTCTTGTATTCGGTGAAATACAGTGATTCAGTTTCATTCTTCTGCATGTTTCAACCCATTGTTTCCAACACCATTTGTTGAAGAGACTCTGTTTTCCCCATGTAATAGTCTGGGCCCCTTTGTCAAAGATTAAATGTCCATATGTGTGGGGCCTCATTTCTGGGCTCTCAATTCTATTCCACTGGTCAGTGTGTCTATTCATGTTCCAGTACCAAGCAGTTTTGATGACAATGGCCCTATAATACAGTTTGAGATCTGGGAGTGTGATGCCTCCGGTTCTGTTCTTTTTTCTCAAGATTGTTTTGGCAGTTCTAGGTCTTTTCTGGTTCCAGATAAACATTTGTAGCATTTGTTCTATTCTCCTAAAAAATGTGCTTGGGATCTTGATGGGGATAGCATTAAATTTGTAGATGGCTCTGGGTAATATATTCATTTTGATGATGTTAATTCTTCCAACCCATGAACATGGAATATCTTTCCACTTCTTTGTGTCTTTTTCAGTTTCTTTGAGTAGTGACTCATAATTTTCAGTATACAAGTCTTTCACTTCTTTGGTTAGGTTTACTCCCAGATATTTTATTGTTTTTGTTGCTATAGTAAAAGAACTGATTTCTGGATTTCAATTTCTTCTAACTTAGTGTTTGCATAGAGGAATGCCACTGACTTTTGCATGTTAATTTTGTAGCCTGACACCTTACTGTATTGCCTGATGATTTCTAAAAGCTTCTTGCTGGATTCCTTAGGTTTTTCCATGTATACTATCATGTCATCTGCAAATAAGGAGAGTTTGACTTCTTCTCTTCCAATCTGTATGCCTTTAATTCCTTGCTCCTGCCTGATTGCTATGGCAAGAACTTCCAACACTTTGTTGAATAGTAATGGTGATAGTGGGCAGCCCTGTCTAGTACCTGATCTGAGGGGAAATGCTTTCAGTTTTTCACCATTGAGTATGATGTTGGCTGTAGGTTTGCTGTATATAGACTCCACTATCTTCAGGAATTTTCCATCTATTCCCATTTTTTGTAGTGTTTTGATCATAAAGGGATGTTGTATTTTGTCAAAGGCTTTCTCTGCATCTATTGATATGACCATGTGGTTTTTGGTCTTGCTTTTGTTGATGTGGTGGATCACATTGATTGATTTACGTATATTAAACCAACCTTGCATGCCTGGGATAAACCCCACTTGGTCATGATGAACAATCTTTTTGATATACTGCTGTATCCTGTTGGCTAGAATTTTGTTCAATATTTTCGCATCTATGTTCATCAGAGATATTGGTCTGTAGTTTTCTTTTTTGGTTGTGTCCCTGTCTGCTTTTGGTATCAGAGTGATGTTGGCTTCATAGAAGCTGGCAGGGAGTATTCCAGTGTCTTCAATCTTCTGGAAGACTTTTAAAAGTAGAGGTATTAGTTCTTCTTTGAAGGTTTTGTAGAATTCATTTGTAAAACCATCTGGCCCAGGACTTTTATTTTTGGGAAGATTTTTGATAACTGTTTCAATTTCATTAGCTGTGATGGGCCTGTTCATGTTATCCACTTCCTCTTGACTTAGTTTTGGAAGTTGGTAGGTATCTAGGAAATCATTCATTTCTTCCAGGTTCTCTAGCTTGGTGGCATATAGTTGTTCATAGAAGCCTCGCATGATATGTTGAATTTCTGCAGTGTCTGTTGTGATTTCTCCTCTTTCATTTACTATCCGATTTATTTGGGTCTTCTCCCTTTTTTGTTTTGTGAGTCTGGCTAAAGGTTTGTCGATTTTGTTTACTCTTTCGAAGAACCAACATTTACTTTCGTTCATCTTTTGTATGGTTTTCCTATTCTCAATGTTATTTATTTCTGCCCTAACTTTAGTGATTTCTGTCCTTCTGGTTGCTTTAGGGTTCCTTTGTTGTTCTTCTTCTAGGTATTTGAGATGTGCAATCAGGCTGTTTATTTGTGCCTTTTCTTGTTTCCTAATGTGTGCTTGTATAGCTATGAACTTCCCTCTTAGGACTGCTTTAGCTGTGTCCCAAATATTTTAATAGCTTGTGTCTTCATTTTCATTGAACTCTCGAAACATTTTGATTTCTTCCTTGATTTCCTCTTTGACCCAGAAGTTGTTAAGAAGTGTACTGTTGAGCTTCCACATTTTGGAACTGTTACTAATTTTTTGTTGATTGTTCAAGTGTTAGTTTAATTCCACTGTGGTCTGAGAAGATGCTTGGGATGATTTCAATGCTCTTGAATTGGCTGATGCTGTCTTTGTGGCCTAATATATGGTCTATCCTTGAGAATGACCCATGTGGATTTGAGTAAAATGTGTATTCCAGTTTCTTGGGATGAATGACTCTGAAAATGTCCAATAGTTCTAGTTTATCTGTCTCTTCATTTAGCTCCCTTATGTCTTTATTGATTTTCTTCCTGGATTATCTGTCAAGTTGAGATAGTGGGGTGTTGAAGTCCCCTACTATGACTGTGTTACTGTTAATATATTGCTGTAGCTCTTTCAGTAGAAGTTTGATGTATTTAGATGGCTTCTCATTGGGTGCATAGATGTTAATAATTGTTAAGTCCTCTTGATTGACTGATCCTCTGAGCATTAAGTAGTGTCCATTCCTATCTTTTTTAATCTTATCTATTTTAAAGTCTATCATGTCAGATATGAGAATAGCTGCTCCTGCCCTTTTTTGTGGACCATTGGCTTGTATGATAGTTTTCCATCCTTTCACTTTAAGTCTGTGTTTGTCTTGTTGAGTTAGGTGGGTTTCCTGTAGACAGCATATTGTTGGGTTGTGTTTTCTGATCCATCTTCCTACTCTGTGTCTTTTAATAGGTGAATTCAGGCCATTCACATTTATTGATATCAAAGATTGAAGATATTTTAACGCCATTCTTGTAGAGTTTTAGGGTGTTTTGATATATGTCCTATTTGTGGTGGTCTGGTTGTTTATAGGAGACCTTTCAGAACTTCTTTCAGGGCAGGCTTGGTGATGGTTGCTTCCTTCAACTGTTGCTTGTCTGAGAAGGTTTTGATGCTTCCATCTAGTCTGAATGACAGTCTAGCAGGATATAGTATTCTTGGCTGAAAGCCTTTCTCATTGAGCACTCGATAGATATCTTGCCATTCTCTTCTGGCCTGTAGTGTTTGTATGGAGAAGTCTGCTGCTAATCTTATGGGTTTTCCTTTGTAGGTAATTCTTTGTTTTTCTCTTGCAGCCTTGAGGATCCTTTCTTTATCCTTATTCCTTTCCATTCTAAGTATGACATGTCTTGGTGTCTTTAGGTCTGGGTTAATTCTGTTTGGGACCCTCTGGGCTTCTTGAATCTTTATGTCTTTGATGTTGTCTAGACTAGTGAAGTTTTCAGCTACTATGGCCTGGAAAATGCTTTCTTCTTCTCCTTCTCTTTCTTCCTCTGGTATGCCAATAATGCTTATATTGTTTCTTTTGAAGTCATCCCATAGGACTCTCTTGTTGTTTTCAACATCTCTTAATCTCTTTTTGAGATCTCTTACTTCTTTTTTAGTTGTCTCTAATTCATCCTCAATCTTGCTAATTCTGTCTTCAGCCTCATAGATTCTATTCTCTCTGCCCTCTACTGTTTTCTGGAGTTCATCTATTTTGTTGCCCTTCTCTGATACTGTTTTAGCTTGTTCAGCTAGTTGCATTCTTAGCTCAGCGATTTCAGCTTTCAGCTCTCTAATAACCATGAGATAATTAGTATTTTCTTCCATATTCTCATTTGTTGTTCCTGCATTTCTGATTACAAGTTTTTCAAATTCTTTACTCACTCCTGTTATTATTTCCTTAGCTAATGTTTGGATGTTGAACTCATTATTTTGTGCTTCACCCTCTGGAGGACTTTTAGCTGGACTCTTGTCCTGGTTCGATTCTCCAATATTTTTTCTTGTTGTTTTAACCATTTTATATATTATGTTATGAGTTCCCTTTATCAATACTTTCCAAATTATTGATCACTATCGCCTGGATTGACTTGTGTCTAGGTAAGTAAATTAAAGGGTTCACAGTGGTGGAAGTTAACAGTTATTTCAATCCCTGAGTTGGAGCTCAGTGGTTTAAAAGCCTCTTTCTTTGTTTTTTTCCTTCCCTGTAGGCTATGGGAGCCTGAGGGCTTTTAAACAATCAATAGGCTTCTTAGCTTAATCACTGACTCCTGACCAAGAGATAAAGCAGGGTGTGGCAGAGATAATCCAGTGGTTATGCAAAGAGACTTTCACAGCACCTCAGCTATGCCACCTAGGTATAGGTCTTCTGAGTTTCCTGGTTAGATCTCTGTCCCCTGGTGTCCCTTCCTGTCGCTGCTCCAGATTCGGTGTTTTACTGGGTTCCTGTGGTCATTCTAGTCCTGTCTTGTTGGTCTGGGTGGTCCTTTGTCAGTCCTTGTCTGGGTGGTCTCCTTTGGTATTCCTAGTTGATCCAGGAGAGGAGAGAAAGCAATCTGCTGCTCGTAGCTCTGCCTCCGGAAGTCCTTTCCCCCTCCCACCTTCTGCACCCCATAATGATCTTGGGTTAATGCTCCAAGAGGGATAAAGAACAGGAAAGCCTCCAATGGAGGGGATCTGGCATGGAACTCTGGTGGCGGGAATTGTATGGGATTATACTCCTCTTATCCCACAATCTTATTATTTTGTTGATCATTATTAAATCACTAATAAAAAAAAGATGTGCCAGTCATTATAACTTGTTACATTGTCATAGAAAAGATTAAAGGGGAGTTGGGCAGTAGCACAGCGGGTTAAGCACATGTGGCGCAAAGTGCAAGGACCTGTGTGAGGATCCTGGTTTGAGCCCCCGTCTCCCCATCTGCAGGGGAGTCCCTTCACAGGTGGTGAAGCAGGTCTGCAGGTGTCTATCTTTCTCTCCCCATCTCTGTTTTCCCCCTCCTCTCTCCATTTCTCTATGTTCTATCTAACAATGACGACATCAACAACAATAAAAACAAGGGCAACAAAAGGGAAATAAATAAATAAATAAATATTAAAAAGATTAAAGAAGAAATATATATAGTCAGGTAGCTAGTATAGGAATAATCCTACTTACTATGTGTGTTTAACTCAGTGCCCCACCACCCAGCCCCCAGAATAATCCTAAATATTGTTCTAGATTAGTATCCTGAGATGCTAAGTGTTGATGGCTTTAATAACCAAGTGGATTTAAAGGACTAGCCTCTGACAATTGAAGAGGTGTGAAGGAGAAGGATCATTATTCCCTCAGTGAATGCCATGGACAAACAAATCAAGTGTGACAGTGCAAGCAATAAGAGTAGTGACAGAGACACTTGAGCTCTTCACATGTGTTCATTTCTTTGCTCTTCACAACACGAATGCAGAGGGACCATTATTACACCCACTGTGTTGCACCACTGAGGGGGCAGAGTTGTTACTCTGCATACCCACTCATGACTGGGATGTTCTTGGTTTTTGAGCTGGTCTGGAATCCCTTTGATGTAGCTAAGGTTGTGGTTGTCATGGAGGTGTGGCTCTGGGAAGAATTTGGGAATGTTGGCCTAAGGATAAGTTTCTGATCTGGCTTCCTGGCCAGATCAGCTTTGGTTGGACCTGCCTTGCTCTTTTGACTCTGGGAAAACTGCACAACTGGTGAATGGAGACTGGATTTCAGCTTTGTGTCACTGTGCTCTGAGTTATTTTCAAGCTCCTTCCCTAACTCTGGGCGCTCAGCAGTAAAGAGTTGCTTGAATTGAGTGTAAGAAGATTAGCTGTGGCTGTGGAATAAATACCAATAGAACATCACTGTTTTTCTTCCTGTTGGTCACAAATCTGGTTCTGTTGGGTAGTTGCCATCTCCCCCTGGCTTCTGCTTAACCATATGCCTATATAGGGATTTTACTGATCCAAAGCTTTGGTCTATTTACATAAATCACTTTTACATAAAGCACTCCAGGGCATTGGTGGTTCTATGATAGGATTCTCTCCTGCTCCACCCCCTCCTTGTCACACACTGATCCCTTCTTTGTCACACTCTGATTTTCACCAGTCACTTTTCTCTCCACCCTCTCTATATCACATCCTGTTTCCACCCTACTTGGAGAGTATAAAAACAGCTGCTCTTCTGATTAAAGACACTTGGAAATTGCTTTCCTGCTCCGAGAGTTCCAGAGTGTATCTCCTGCGGAAGTTGGTGCAGCAGGAGTTCCTGATCCCTCTCCCACACAGCAGCCTAGATCAGCTCCAGTTGAGTTCTCTCCAACCCAGAGAGCACTAGCTCGGGAAGAAGTACCCTCAAGCTATCCCGGCATGGTTCTACTCTTTCACTTCTGGCAAGGGACCATTTAAAGCTTTAAGCATAACACATGGGGTTAATACTTCACATGCTGCTTGCTGGTATCAGAGAACCTCACAAAATGATTTTTGAGGTCCATAACAATGGCTTTATTTTGTCCTCGATTTACAGATAAGCAAACTGGGATTTAGAGATTAAGTGGCTTGTCAGAATTCACATGACTTTTAGCCAAAGAAGGCTAGTACACCTAGCTATTTCATTGCGTTTGTCAACAACACTTTTCTAGTTATGTCATATGAGTGTGTGTGTGTGTGTGTGTGTGTGTGTGTGTGTGTGTGTGTACATGGCTAAGAGACAGAAACAGCTGACTCTCCAACAAGGGACCCTGATGTAAAAGTGAAAGTTGTGCCAAGTGCTGGGTGGTGGCACACCTGGCTGAGCACATATATTACACTTAGCAAGGACCTGGGCTCGAGCCTCCCAATCCCCACCTGCAGGGGGAAAGCTTTGCAGGTGGTAAAGCAGCACTACAGGTATCTCTCTCTCTCTCTCCTTTCCTTCTCAATTTCTGGCTATATCTATCCAATAAATGAATAAAGATAAAAAAAATCTAAAGTTGTGCTGATAATGATTTTATCATATATGTCGGGCCTTAAAGCCAGCCCCCCCCCCTGCTCCATGCTCCATTGCTGACACCGTAATCATTCTTTTGCCTGCCTCAAGAACCGCCCTGCCTATTAATTAATTAATCCCACCGGTTTAAAACCTCCGCAACAGTTGCTAAGGGAGTTTCTACCATTAGCTGAATCTTTCCTTTTCTCCACCCCCTTTCCTAGCCATTTCCTTTTCCTACTTGCCACTTCTGGTTTCTAAGATACAAAAGGGTTGTCTCTGATCAATAAAGACGCACTGTGGTCCTGCTCCGCCATGAGTTCCTGGTTCCTCTCCCGTGTGACTGAGTAAGCAGCAGCCCAGGTTGGCTCTGGTCGAGTTCTCTCCAACCCAGAGAGCACGTGCTCAGGAAGAGACACCCTCACGCTAGCCTGACACATATATTTTCAACTCTTTCACTTATGGGCAAGACATCTTTCAAGGAAGACCAGCTATTAAATTATCTGTACAGGATAGTTTAGCTATTTTACTGGCCCAACGGTAGCATCTAGGCAATCTTTCAAGCTTACTCCAGTCCTCTTCTATTTTTTTATTAGTTATTTTTCTTTTTTTTAAACCTTCATTTAAAAAATATTTATTTATTTATTTATTCCCTTTTGTTGTCCTTGTTTTATTGTTGTAGTTATTATTGTTGTTGTTATTGATGTTGTCATTGTTGGATAGGACAGAGGGAAATGGAAGGAGGAGGGGAAGACAGAGAGGAGGAGAGAAAGATAGATATCTGCTCACTTGTGAAGCAACTCCCCTGCAGGTGGGGAGCCGGGGGCTCGAACTGGGATCCTTATGCCGGTGCTCGTGCTTTGCGACACCTGTGCTTAACCTGCTGCGCTACCGCCCAACTCCCTATTAATGTTATTTTTCAAGGATTTATTTATTTTAGAAGAGTATGGCCAGCAAAATAGCTCACTTGAATAGTGTATGGCTTTGCCATGTTTGAGACCCAGGCTAGAGTATGGTCCCTACTGCTTTGAAGGAAGTTTTGGGGCTATGGTTTCTTTTTTTTTTTTTTTTATTAAGTTTTTATTTATTTATTTATTTATTTATTTATTTTCCTTTTTGTTGCCCTTGTTGTTTAACATTGTTGTGGTTATTAATGTTGTTGTTGTTGGATAGGACAGAGAGAAATGGAGAGAAGAGGGGAAGACAGAGAGGAGGAGAGACAGACACCTGCAGACCTGCTTCACCGCTTGTGAAGCGACTCCCCTGCAAGTGGGGAGCCGGGGGCTCGAACTAGGATCCTTACGCAGGTCCTGGCGATTTGCGCCACGTGCACTTAACCCGCTGCGCCACCGCCGGACTCCCTGGGGCTATGGTTTCTTTCTTTCTTTCTTTCTTTCTTTCTTTCTTTCTTTCTTTCTTTCTTTCTTTCTTTCTTTCTTTCTTCCTTCCTTCCTTCCTTCCTTCCTTCCTTCCTTCCTTCCTTCCTTCATTCTTTCTTCCTTCCTTTCTTTCTTTCTCTTTCTTCCTTCCTTCCTTCCTTCCTTCCTTCCTTCCTTCCTTCCTTCCTTTCTTTCTTTCTTTCTTTCTTTCTTTCTTTCTTTCTTTCTTTCTTTCTTTCTTCCTTTCTCTCTTTCTCTGCTTCTCTGATTTTTTGTTTGTTTGTTTGTTTTGTTTTGTTTTGTAAACCAGTGCACTGCTCAACTCTGGCTTAAGGTGGGATGGGGAGAGAACCTGGGACTTCAAAGCCTCAGGCTTTTTTCTTTTTTTGCATAACCATTATGCTATGTCTCTCACCATTCTACTTCTCTGTTCTTAGTTAAAAACAAACAAACAAACAAATATCCGGTGCTATTAATGGAACCCTGAGGGAATACAGGGAATGTGTTCTCTCCACAAAGTTACCTCCTTGTTGGCTAGTTTTATTTTTAATTTAGAAAATGGAACCGTAATTATTTAAATGGAAAAATAACATCCCTTCACTAATGTTTCCTAACTCATCATGTCTACTACAATTTATCCAGAAGGAGGCAGCATTTTACTATTAAATCGAGCTTCTGCAAACATATTAGTATGTATGTATGTATGTATGTATCTATCTATCTATCTTCTTTCCTCTAAAAATGTAGGCTGCTAATTTCACACACACCAAAATATTATTGGATATCACTAGTGCTTCACAGTTATATAATATAACTCCAACTCAGATTAAATGTATCTAAAATCACAAATAGCATATGTAGTGACCAATTCCACTGGCAGGATCTATTTTTGAAACAATGACATAGATAAAATACAGAGTTAAAAAATAGAGTAGAGGGGGTCAGGCGGTGGCGCAGTGGGTTAAGCACACGTGGTGCAAAGCACAAGGACCGGCGTAAGGATCCCGGTTCGAGCCCCCGGCTCCCCACCTGCAGGGGAGTCGCTTCACAGGCGGTGAAGCGGATCTGCAGTTGTCTGTCTTTCTCTCCCCCTCTCCGTCTTCCCCTTCTCTCTCCATTTCTCTCTGTCCTATCCAACAGTGAACAACATCAACAATGGTAATAATGATAGCCACAAGGAGGCTACAACAACAAGGGCAACAAAAGAGGGGAAAAATGGCCTCCAGGAGCGATGGATTCATGGTGCAGGCACCGAGCCCAGCAATAACCCTGGAGGAAAAAAAAAAATAGAAGAAAGGTAAAATTAACTATTCAAATATTTCTAACTCCTAGAAATAGATATTAGGTCAATAAGAAGTCAGTTTGGGAGCAGGGGGTGCAGGGGTTCTGTCTCTAGCTTCTCTCCCTTGCCTCTAGGATAAGGTGTTGGGGACTGGAAGTTTCAACCCTCTCTTTGCATGGATGCATTTTCCCTGGAAACTAGCCCCCATCCTGAGGCTATTGGCATAACAAAAGACAACTCTAGATCTCATCACCTGGGGGCATTCCAAGAGTTTTAAGAGTTTACCTTAGGGTGGAGGGTAGGTAGCATAATGGTTATGCAAACAGACTCTCATGTCTGAGGCCCCAAAGTCCCAGGTTCAATCTCCTGCACTACCATAAGCCAGAGCTGAACAGTACTCTGGTTAAAAGGGGAAAAAAAGGGGGGGGGGATTTAATTTAGACACTATTTCTTACAAATTACAAAATCAGAGCAGGAATAAGGAAAAAGTTAGATTGCTTTATATTTATGCCCTGTTGACTAGAGAGAACTTAACTGTGGAAGTATGTAACATTAATGCTATTTAAAGTGCATAGAATTTTTATTTTCCCTAATTTCTGTTGTTTCATGAAGGCTTATTCCTCAGGGAGGGAAAAGAATAGTTTCAAAGATGTTCAGAAGAAACAATGAAAGCAATTCCCACTGAATAGCACAAAAAGTATCAGTAGGTTTTGTTTTGCTTTGTTTTGTTTTTGGTCAGAGTACTGCTCACTTCTGGTTTATAGTGATGCTGGGGGTTAAACCTGGGACGTCAGAAAGTCTTTTTTGCATAGCCACTATACTGTCTATTTTTTGAAGTCAAATGTGAACCACAGCCTGGCACCACAGAAAGCCAAACACCAATATCACACCATCTCTGAGACAATTTGACCTCTACACTGCTGCACTGGAGACAGGAGCCCTGCTCACATTTACTTTCTGTGCTTTCGGGAATACACTTGTGTAGTTAGAAAGAGGACCTGGAAAGCCAGTAAACTGGGCTGGGGAGACACCATAATGTTTATACAAAAGACTTTCATGCCTGAGGCTCTGAGGCCTCAAGTTCAATCCCCAACACCACTATAAACCAGAGTTTAGCAGTGCTCTGACCTCTCTTTCTCACTGCATCCCTTTTATTAAAAATACATAATACTACAATACTCAAGGACCCAGGTTGGAGCCCCTGTTCCCCACCTTCAGGGGGAAAGTTTTGAGAGTAGTGAGGTAGGGCTGCAGGTGACTCTCTGTTTCTCTGTTATAACTTGTTACATTGTCATAGAAAAGATTAAGGAGGAGTCAGGCGTAGGGTAGCAGGTTAAGCTTTTCCTTCCTTCCTTCCCTCCCTCCTTTTCTTTTTTCTTTCTTTCTTCCTTTCTTTCTTCCTTCCTTCCTTCCTTCCTTCCTTCCTTCCTTCCTTCCTTCCTTCTTTTTCTCTCTCTTTTTTGCAACCAAGCTGACCCTACCCTCTCATTTCTTGGAGAAGGCAGAACTTGTTTCACTTTAACTGACCTGCCTTTCTTCTTCCCTAAATATTCTCTGTCTTTTTTTTTTTCCCCCCCCAGAGTTGGGAGCCTCATGGACGTCCTATTTCATTTCTCTGTAGGTGACTTTTTATTTAGATAAAGGCATAGAGAGGAAGAAACACCTAGAACTTGAGCTGGTTCTGGGACGAGACCATGTGCTATGTGCTTGGCAAAGCAGGCACCCTATATGGTGAGCTATCTCCGTTAATCCCACCCCACCCTACCCCCAGATCTCTTTAAGAGGATATTTAAAGCCATATGGGTGAGTTTCTCAGATTTTCTGAGTCTTCTGAGTACAGAAGATGTATATGTTATTAGGACTATTTATTTATTTATTTACCAATCAATCAACTTTATGCTTATTTATTTGTTCAGCCTTGAAGAACCCGCAGGGATACAGGGAAATTCCTTTCACCCCTACAGCTTGACAAGCTGGCTGGGAAGACTGGGGTTTGGGGAAAAGAGGCGTTAGTGAGGTTTCTCAGGTTGTCTTCTCTGTGAAGGGTGATATCAACACCCCATCTTGTCAAGTGACCCCAGGAAATCCAGGACTGTCTCCCTCTTCTCTCTCTGTCTCTTTTTCTGATAGAGACAGAAAAGGTTGAGAGGGAAAGGAGAGAGAGAGAGCTACAACATCGTTTCATTGCTTGTGAAGCTTCCACTTGCAGGTGGGGACTGGGAACTTGAACCCATGTCCTTGAGCACTGCAATGTGTGCACTCAAGTTATGCCACAACCTGGCACTTTGCAGTTTCTTTGTTGTTTCCTCTTGAAACATGCCTTGGGACTTCTAGGTTCACTTTTCTCATACAGTGGTAACCCAGGCAAGTCTGTGGAGACTGTGACCCTTGACAATGTCTGTCTTGTGTCTGTCTTTCTTTCTCTCTCTCTTTTCTTTTTTCTTTCTCTTTATTATTGCTTTATTTTTCCATGTTTAGAAATTTACAAATTGTGCTGCTATGAACATAGGTGTGTACGTAGATCTCTTTGGAGAGATGTACTTGCTTCCTTTAGATATATCACCAGAAGAGGAATTGCTGGGTTATAGAGTGGATCAATTTCTAGAGTTCTTTCTTTCTTTCTTTCTTTCTTTCTTTCTTTCTTTCTTTCTTTCTTTCTTTCTTTCTTTCTTTTTTTTTTTTCTTTTGCCAATTTCTAGAGTTCTGAGAAGTCTCCAGACTGTTTTCCACAGGGGTTGTGTTGGGCAGCCCCCCTGCTCCATCCTCCATTGCTGACACTATGGTCTATTTACATAATCACTGTTTTGCTTGATCTATCTTCTTTCTACCTTGAGAACCGCCTTGCCTGCAGGGTACATTAATCCCACCAGTTAAAACCCTAGCAACCGTTGCTACGGAAGCTGTCTACCTTCCTGCTCTTTCCTTTTCTCCACTCCCTTTCCTAGCCATTTCCTTTTCCAACTTGCCACTTTCATTTCTAAATATATAAAAGTGTTGACGCTGATCAATAAAGACACACTGCGTTCCTGCTCTGCCACGAGTTCCTGGTCTCTCTCCCGCATCGCTGAGTAAGCAGCAACCCAGGTTGGCTCCAGGTTGGCTCCAGTTGAGTTCTCTCCAACCCAGAGAGCACGTCCCCAGGAAGAGACACCCTCAGGCTAGCCCAGTAGGGTTGGACCAATTTATATTCTTACAGTGTAGAAGGATTACTCCCCCCCCTTTTTATCTTGGTGTTTCTGTTTTTTCTAATGTATGACAATTTTTAAAAAATATTTTTTTTATTTATTAGACATACAGGAGGAGAGAGAAAGAACCAGATATCACTCTGGTACGTGTGCTGCAGGGAATTGAGTTTAGGACCTCATGCTTGAGAGTCCAATGCTTTATCCACTGCAGCACCTCCCGGACCACAATATATAGCATTCTTTTAAAAAAAATTTTTTTTACCACTATTTATTTATTGGATAGAGACCTCCAGAAATTGAGAGAGAAGGAGGTGATAGAGAGGGAGTGAGACAGAGAGACACCTGCAGCACTACTTCACCACTTGCAAAGCTTTCCCCCTGCAGGTGGGGACTGAACACTCAAACTTGGGTCCTTGCACATTGTAACATGTGCACTCAACCAGGTGTGCCACCACCTGGCCCTCCCTTTTTAAAAAACTTTTATTTATAAAAATGAAACACTGACAAAAGCCATAAGATAAGAGGAGTACAACGCCACACAATTAATGTATCCCATTCTTAAATGTGTGAAGTGGTATCTTGTTCTTGTCTTTATTTTCATTTCTCTGATAATCAGTAACTTTGAGCATTTTTTTAATATGCCTTTTGGCATTTTGGACCTCTTGTTTTGTGAAGATTTCATTCTCATACCCATTTTTAAATGTTTTTCTTGGTTGTTGTTTCTGAGTTTGGTGGTTTCTTTATATAGTTTGGTTATTAGCCCTTTGTCTGATGTATGGCATGCAAAGTTTCCTCCCATGCTGTTGGGAGTTGCTGGTTCCTTTTGCTGTGCTATTTGTTTATTTTTTGTTGTTGCTGGGTTGGCTTCACTGCTCCAGGTTGACTTTTTCAGATAAATAGAGACACCAAGGGAGAGAGGAAAAGACGCCACAGCATGCAAGCAGCCCCCAGCGTGGTGGGGGCTGGGTTCGCTCCTGGGTAGTGTGAATGACAAAGCAGGCACACTATCCAGGTGAGCTACCTTGTACATTCTGTCTTGTATTTAATCCCTATGTTAGCATCTGTGATAGCCTTTATGACACTTATCCCGGTGGAGAGCACACTCGCCCTAACCACTGAGCTATCATTGAGAACTGAATTTGAGCAGGATATGGGCCTCCAGGTCTTTTACTCCTAGCTGGAATGAATTTTTTTTTTTTTTTTTTTTTCTGCCAGAACTCTGTTCAACTTTGTCTTATGGTAGGTGCAGAAGATTGAACCTGGGACCCAAGAGTCTCAGATATGAGAGTCTGTTTACATAACCATTAGACTATCTCCTCCACCCTGTAAGCTTTCCTTCCGGTCCATACATCACCTTCACTCTTCCTTGGGTTATCTGTGTAGGTCTTCAGTTGACCAGCCAGCACCAAACAGTGACTGCATTTCTCTGTCTCTTTCAGTGACTTTATATCGATTTCTTCAGGCTATTTGCTTAGTTGAACAAAAGGTCAAATTTGAACTGTAGTGACCCCAGTGATTTCAACTCTCTGCAGTTATTCCACTGTCTTCAGACTTAGATCTTTAAGCTTTTTGTGACAGTTAGCTAGAAGACATTGGTATCATATGATTTTTTTTCCCCTTCCGGTAGTCTATTTTTCAAATGTAAAATTCTTAGTGATTTAGGAGCTTGGTTCCCTAAAAAAGTCTAGAGTATGTGTTTACTTAAAACAAGGGAACCTTAAGTCTGTCAGAAATGCCTCTTTTGGCTGATTACTTGCCTCCTGAGGCGTAATACACAAAAATGCTGAACATTCCATTTAGCCATGGGGTCAAACTGAGGATTCTGAAGGATTGTATTTCAGCAGAAGAAAATGGGGGAAATTCCATACAATTAAGAGGAGATGGGAAGAAGGAAATGGTAAGTTTGTAATTTTCTGAGCAAAAATTGAAGATGGTATTTTTTTTTTTTACATAGAAAATAGGGGAAAGAGCTCTAGAATTTATATTATATGCTCTTCTTTATGGCTTGGGGTAGATTTTGTGGCCCACTTTAGGGTCTGAAAATAGTGTTTGCTGAAGTTGATTGATTAGTTACACTGAGGGCATCTTTCCCAGGCAAAGACTATCTAGAGATAAACTCTGTGATGTTTATAAATACATCAAATATCTTAGGACAAACAACAGATACAGCTTTAAAGACCTTGAGGCTGTGTCGAAAATTTTTGGATAAGGTCAAAGGTATTTTGAAATGCCAAATATATTATTTTGTTTTTTTCCAAAAGAACAGAAAAAGTAAACAAATGTTTTAGAGGTGGAAAGTGAAAAATTGAGCTGATTATCTAAATAATTAAAATATAAAAGTCTGGACTTACTTAGACTGAATCCACTCAAACTGAATTTTCTGTTCAATTAATCTGTGTCTTCTTTGTGGAGAATCAGCCTCGTAACTCATGAATAAATAAAAAAAATATTTAGAAACAAAGAAGTCAGTCTCGATTCACTAAATGGAAATGCATCAATTCACTTTGAGATGCCCATACTATTAAACGAACTTTCTAGTCATATTCTGACATGAGCCAAGAGGTCTGTGCTCTCTATTTTCTGGTAATACAGCAACAGCAGATGTTACTGAATCACTGACATAGTTCCTTCCCACTCCTCTACTGCACACTCCAAAATTATTGAGAGAGACTTGATTCTGAGAAGGTAGACAGCATAATGGCTATATAAACAAAACTCTCATGCCTGAGGCTCCAAAGTTCCAGGTTCAGTCCCCTGCACCACCATAAGCCAGAGCTGAGCAGTGCTCTGTTAAAGAAAAAAAGAAATTAAAAAAAAAAAAAGAAAAGAAAAAGAAAGAAACTGGTCTGGGAGGTGTCACAGTGGATAAAGCATTAGACTCTCAAGGATGAGGTTTTGAATTCAATCCCCAGCAGCACATGTACCAGAGTGATGTCTGGTTCTTTCTCTCGCTCCTCCTACTTTCTCATTAAATAAAATCTTAAAAAAAAAAAAAAGAAAGAGAGACTTTAACTTAAAAAGTAAATTTAGAAAATAAAGTATGTTAGACACATAGATTATTTAAGAACTTTGTTTTAAAGGAATGCTCTATTAAATTATCTTTGGCATAACAAAAAGAAGTAGTTGGTTGAAACAACAGTCAAGTTCATGATTGCATATCGTAAAATCAACATAAATGAATTAAGCCCCCCTCAAGGATTTGTCAGTTTGCATATGATTTATTCTTATTCACAAGGGTAAATATATTGAATTAAGATTTTGTATCAAACCTATGTCTTAAAGGATTTAAAATAAACCAATCTGGATGACATGAACTTATGATACAGAAACATCACTAATGAACACAAGGCAGAATTCCAAGTGTATCAGATGTCAATGCCTGTGTGTCATCTATATGAAAAAAATGGATTTGTGACTTTATAAATGACTTGATTCTAGGATTTTGATATCTTGACCCACAAAGACCCTTTCTTCATCATCCCTAGATGATTCCAAAGCTTCTATTTCTTCATGCTCATTCCCTTGTTAGCACCTGGAAATAGGATTTTCCCTATTATAGCATTGGCCATAACCTTTTCTCCTCTGAACTGACTTTTCTTTCCAATCCTTTTCCTGAAGCTCCACCATGTAGCTTTTGCCAAATCAACATCAGGTTTTTGGTTCTAGAGAATGTATCTACGTGTTTTATATCTCTGTGTGTGTGTGTGTGTTTTTTTTTTTTTCCAAAAAGATGTATTGGGTTGTGAGAAAAGTCATGGTGTGTTTTTGCATAGAAAAACATAGAACCTCACCTACAAAAGGGAAGCTTCACAAGTGGTGAAGCAGGTCTGCAGATGTCTTTCTTTCTGTCTCCCTATCACCCTCTTCTTCCTTGATTTATCTCTGTCATTATCTAATAAATAAATAAATAAATAAGACATTAAAAAAAGAAAAATACATCATGACTTTTCTGGCAGCCCAATATTTACTTTATTATACAATGAAACTGGGGAGGAGAGAGAGAGAGAGAGCGAGAGAGCGAGAGCGAGAGAGAGAGAGAGAGAGAGAGAGAGAACCACTTTGGCATGCACCACTTTTGTGCAGCACCAAGGATAGATCAGACAGGAAACTGAACCAAGAGCCAGTCCAGTGCTCTAGCAGTTGAACTATTTCTCTAGCTGATGGAGAATGCAGTTTTTTTTTTTTTTTGTTTGCCTCCAGGGTTATCCTGGGGCTCAGTGCCTGCACTGTGAATCCACTGCTCCTGGAGGCTATTTTTTTCCCCTTTTGTTGCCTTTGTTGTTTATTGTTGTTGTTGCTATTATTATTGATGTTACTGCTGTCGTTGTTTCTGGATAAGACAGAAAGGAATTGAGAGAGGAGGAGAAGACAGGGGGAGAGAAAGATAGACACACCTGCAGACCTGCTTCACCACTTGTAAAGTGACTCCCTGCAGGTAGGGAGCAGCGGAGGCTCGAACTGGGATCCTTATACCCATCCTTGCAGATTATGCCATGTGTGCTTAACCCACTGCACTACTGCCTGACCCCCGAATGGTCTTTAGAAACAGGAGTCATGTTAATCTAATTGTGATGTTCTATTCCTTTCTGTTTATGGATCATTTATTTATTTTTATTGCTACCAGGGTTGTCCCTGGGGCTTGATGCCGGCACTGTGAATCTACCACTCCCGGTGTTCATCTTCTCTCCTTTTTCCCCCCTCTTCCTTTTCTTCCTCCCTCTCTCCCTCCCTCTCTTCCTTCCTCCCTCCCTCCCTCCCTCCCTCCCTTCCTTCCTTCCTTCCTTCCTTCCTTCCTTCCTTCCTTCCTTCCTTCCTTCCTTCCTTCCTTATTTTATTTGATAAGACAGAGAGAAATTGATAGGGGCAGGGGTTTAGGGAGAGATAAAGAGAAACACCTACAGACCTGCTTCACTGAGCTCATGAAGCGCGCCCCCTGGACCCTGCTCCCCACAGGAGGGGAGTGAGGGCTTAAACCTGAGTCTTCATGTATGGTAATGTGTGTGGTCCAACCTAGTGTGCCACCCGCCCAGCCTCCCTGCCTTCCTCTTCTTTCAATGTAGTGACTCATTTCATTTGCTCCCAGCTGCATGCATGGTTGTGAAGGACAGAGGCCAGGGCATGAGTCTCATACACTGATCTGCTTAGAAGTGATCCACCTACTCCTGCCCCACTGTCTACCAGACCCACAGGGAAGGCAGGAGAAGCTAAGGAAACATAGTCATCAATGAGCAGGCACAGTTTGCTTGACGTTTACCTTGTAAGCTTGTTCTCAGAGTCAAATATGACAACATTTGAAAAGTGGTTAGTTTGGTGCTTGGGAGATTGTTTTCTCACTAATTATTTGGCATTCCAGTTTGAAGAAAGGTGTGTGCCTCATTGTAAATTGATGAGTCAGCCTTCTGTGCTGTGGATTTCTGTGAGTTTGTTTAATGTGAGCTAACATCTGAGTGGTGGGGTCACACTGAGTATTACTCAATCCTTGTTTGTAGGTCTGCATGTATAAAGAACACCAGAAGTTGCTTAGAAACCCCATCAGTGGGGTCAGACATTGGGGACAGTTAGCTTTGAGCTGAAATTACTCTTTCGCCATTGCTCACTTTCTTAGACTTGCCCCAGGCTCTAGAATAAATATATATTAGCACTCACACATACATATCTATTCTCCTTCTCATACAAGCTGGGCTTTCACTGGTAAGAGCAAGCAAGCATGCTAGCTATCTAACTGTAGACTGGGGTCATCCTGAGTTATCTTTAGAGGGCTTCTGTGTACTAGTTCTCAGAGTCCCTGAACTTTTTGTAGAGTTCCTGTAGTGGAGTTTATTCTAGGTGTAGCTGGAATGGCCTTTGTCTGGAGGTCCCTTTGTGACTCCAAAGCATGCTGACTTCAGTACTTTCCAGGTTGACACCTTCCTTCCTCCCTTCTTTCCGTCCATCCATCCATCCATCCATCTTTCCTTCCTTCCTTCCTTCCTTCCTTCCTTCCTTCCTTCCTTCCTTCCTTCCTTCTTTCCTTCCTCCCTCCTTCTCTTCCTCCCTTCTCCCCTCCCTCCCTCCCTCCCTCCCTCCCTCCCTCCCTCCCTCCCTCCCTCCCTCCCATCTTCTTTCTTCCTTTTTACTTCCCTTAGATGTAGATCTAGAGAGAGACATTCAGAAAAAGAACATTGGTGCTTCCCCTGGACATCATGATGCTTCTCTGTGGTGTTGGGACTTGAATCTTGCCATGTGCATGGGAAGCACAAGCACAGGTGAACTGTCCTCCTACTCCCAGCAGTGACTTTTTCTAGTAATCCCACACCTTCATGCCTCATCTCCCTTGTCACCCCAGGACAGGCTCTGCACCTCTGCCTTCATGTCAATTATATTCATCGACAAAAATGGAAAGTCATTTTTTTCCATTTGGACCAAACACAGACATGCCCGTTTTGTATCTAGAACCACAAGGAAATGTCTTCTGTATATTAGGTGGTGCTCTTGCCTCTATTCTGGTTTGGCTCCCTTGGCCACATTGGATGTTCTGGGGAGAGTGGGAGCTATACTGCTCTGTCATTTAACCATTGTGTGGCTTTAACCACCTGGCCTTCCTGGGCCTGAGAGCTTGCTCCAGAAGCAGCAACTGAGAACCATTCCGGATGTCACATTCCTGCTTGGGGAAGATGCCTGTTTTCTATTCTGAGTCAGCATAGCTCTCTTATGGGCTTTTTAAAAAATTATTTATTTATATTAAGATTTTATTTATTTATTAATGAGAAAGAGAGGAGGAGAGAGAAAGAACCAGACATCATCACTCTGGCACATGTGCTGCCAGGGTTCAAATTCAGGACCTCATGCTTGAGAGTTCAAAGCTTTATCACTGTGCTACCTCCCAGACCACTGGGCTTTTTTTTTTTTTAATTTAACTCTTTATTTTCCATTTTTTAAATTTGTGATTAAGATTGTACGGTTACAGTATATAGTTCCACATCACAGCCACCACCTAAGTTCTGTGTCCCCACCCTCCCACCTGTGGGACTATGTGAAAGCTTGGTAGAGCTTAGGGGAGCTCTCCCATCCTTGGATGGAGGTCTGGAAAGACACCCCACTTGTTAGCCTCTCTCCTTATTGAGATAAGCCAAGAGGGAAAAGTCTCCCAGACTCCTTGTTAGTCTCTCAAGCTCACAGAAAGCCTACAAGCCTCTCACACTTAGTTTCCTCTGCTAGCAGCAGGCCAAATGGCTGCCTGCTTTAGGGTTCACTCAAAGTTCACACATCCATTATAACTTCACCTTTTGATCATAAAGGAGAACACACTCTATCATACACCTCCCCAACACCAGGCAGTGAAAACCCCAACTTCTATTTCCTTGTGCCCTTTGATATCTGTGATTTCCACCAAGTTTTGTTTTTCTTCTTCTCTACCTCACCTTACTGGTTTAACCCCTAAGCTTCTCTCAAATGCCTTTGGGTAATTAACTTGCCAGCATCATGGAGACTAATCATTTTGACCTTTATGTATCTGCATCAGTTCTTGTCATACCAGCCCCCTACCATAGGGACAAGCTGACCTTTAAGAAACCTGTAATTTCTGATGTATGTGAAAAATATTCTTTCACTCTCTATAAAAACCTGTACTCTTCTCCCAATAAATGACTGTTTATACCAGAATATTCCCCAATGCCTCCTTTCTGAGTCGCAAGGACCCTAGAACTGGTGAGGGAGGGTCGGAGGCTCACCCCCTGGTTGAAGCCACTCCACGTGAGCACCAGCACCCACCCACCTTCCAAAGATAACCACCAGAGTTCTCACTAGTCTTAGGAATAGTTTGCTTGCTTGTGTGTGTGTGTGTGTGTGTGTGTGCGCGCGCGCGTGCGCGTGCGTTTTCCTCAAGTTCATGTGTATCAGATCTCTAGATTCCACATACAAGTGAAACCATCTGATAGTTGTCTTTCATCTGCAGTTCCATCCATTTTGTCCCAAAAGACACAATATCATCTTTTTTGATTGCAGAAAAGTATCTCATCTTGAGAGTTGGACGGCAGTGCAGCGGGTTAAGTACAGGTGGCACAAAGCACAAGAATGGGTGTAAGGATCTTGGTTTGAGCCCCTGGCTCCCTACCTGCAGGGGGTCACTTCACAGTTTGTGAAGCAGGTCTGCAGGTGTCTGTCTTTCTCTCCCCCTCTCTGTTTTCCCCTCCTCTCTCCATTTCTCTGTCCTATCTAACAACAACAACAACATCAACAACAACAACAGTAATAACTACAACAATAAAACAACAAGGACAACAAAAGGGAATAAGTAAATATTTAAAAAAAGAGAAGTATTTCATGGACTATATATCCCATAACTTCTTTAGCCAGTCATCTGCTGACAGGCATGTAGGCTGCTTCCACTCTTTGTCTACTGTAAATAATGCAACTATGAACACAGGGGTGTATGTGGCACTTTGAATTTGTTTTTGAATGTCCTTTGGATAAATGCCCAAGAGTGGTATTTTATTTGGATAAATGCTAGATAATAAGGTAATTCCATTTTTTTTTTCTTTTTATCAGAGCACTGTTCAGTTCTAGCCTGTGGTGCAGGGGACTGAACCTGGGACTTTGGAGCCTCAGGCATGAGAGTCTAAACTTTGCATAACCATTATGCTATCTACCCCTGCCCCCTATTTTTATTTGTTTAAGGATTCTCTATATAGCCTTCCAATGGGATGCATTAGTTTGTATTCCCACCAGCAGTGAAACAGAGTTCCTTTTCTCCACAACCTCTCCAACACCTATCCTTTCCTGGTTTGTTGATGTAAGGAGTTCTCTCAGCTGTGAGATGGTATCTCAGTGTTGTTTTAACTTGCATTTCTCTAATGATAAGAGAAGTGGAGCATTTCTTCATGTGCCTGTGGGCCATGCATATCTCTTCTTTAGAAAACTGTCTGTTTAATTATTTCCAGCTTTATTTTATTGTATCTATTAGGTCATTTTTTTCTTCTCTGATCAAACTGGGGGGGGGGTCTTTCTTCTTTTGTTTATAATCAAAAGAAGGGATTTGCATTCTAGCAAAATCCTCATTGTCTTGTGGGCTTTGCTTCCCTTGACCAGCCTTACTTTATCACACACTTTTAATCTTTTGTTTCTTTTTCTCTACTACTATGAGAAAATGTGGTCTCCCTATGGATTTCTGTGCCAACATTCGCACCTCACTAAAATGCTACGCAAGTTGTGGGACTTTAACCAGTACCTGCTTTGCATCAGCATCCCCCCCACCCCCCAAAAACGTGGAAATTGTTGCATATCTATGATCAGTAATTAGAATTTTGTCATAATTATCCCCCCCCCCCACACTTTCCTCACATTAATGCTCTTGTTCCCTCCCTTCCCCCACCTCCAGCTTTGGACAGGAGCTATCAAGGCTTCCCTTGTATCAAGGCTTTCCAGAGGAACCTCCGGGGAGGAAATAGTTGCAGTTCCTCCAAGGGCAAGCTAGCAAATTCTGCCCACCCACGCAGGAAGAGGTGTGAACCAGCCCAGCAGGGCCAAAGGGATCTCCTGGTTGATTACAGATTTTGAAGCAGTCATATTGGATAGAAATGACTTTGCCACTAATTGTTGACAACATTAGGGTAGAGACTTTGAATTATGCTCTGATTATTACCTGTGACAGGTAGACATAATCTGAAAAATATGACTGATAGAGCCAAAGGCCAATGCTTAACTTCCTCACAATTAGAATGTGCATGCACAAATGATGTATAGCCCTTCTTTTAAATCGTTCTTTCTTTTCCTTTCATTCTATTTTTTTTCCCTACCAGAACACTGCTCAAGTCTGGCTTATAGTGGTTTGGGGGACTGAACTGGAACTTGGAAGTCCCAGACATGAAAGCATTTTTGCATAACCATTATGCTATCTCTCCTGTTTGGTATGGTTCCAAGAAGGATTTAAGATTAATTACCAAAATATACATAGTACAGAGAGACAAATAAAATGGAAAATGGATGAAGGTGCCAGGTCGTAACAGAGGAGGGAGAGATGCAAATGACACAGTCCTACTAAGTACCTGCAGTGTGTGCTGTGAGGAGCGGGCTCTGTGCCTGTGTCATATGTATGGATATTGCAACTATCTTGGCAGATCACATCATTACAGTACCAACAGCTGGAATAACCCCAGCTGGCCAAAGGTGGGCATTATTTAGATAGAGTGGCACTCCACTGATGCTGAGATGTAGACAGTAAGAGAGAGGGTGACTTTTACCAATGAAAAGCACAGACTTGCTAAAAAAAAAAAAAAAAGACAGATGATACATGGCCATGAGAGAGGTTCTGCCTAAGCTGAATCCCCAGGGGGTTGTGGTAACACACTTCCGATTTACGGTCTATTATTGGTTATATGATGAGGCTGAAACTGGGGAATCTTTTGGATCCACCAGGGACCCAGAAACCATCTTCAGCAAGAACTTCTGAGGTTGCTGGGTCAACAGAAGTGCTTCTCAAATGGAAGCCCAGAAGGGACCCTTTGTCCTTCAGACACAAGCCAGTCTCTACAAGCCAGTGCCATAATGGCTTGCCCCCATTCCTCCTTCCCAACTTGCTCATGACTGTCCCCTGCAGGAACGCTGCTGTCCTGAGTGGCAGACAGCTGTGATGATCCAGAGGATGTGGGCCATGCTACCGTTGGCTCCAGAGCACCACCGAAAAGGGTCAAATAGCACCCGACTTCTCTCAACAGTAACTGAGGGAAAAAGTATTTAAAAAGAACACGAAATGGAGACCAGAGCTAGAGGCCATGAGCTCTAAATCCGTGCTCCTCCTGCTAATCTTCTTTTCTTTTGCTCTTGCTAGCATGTTTTTTTCTCTCCCTGCCACTCCCTTTCTTCTTCTGTTGCCCTTTTACTTCTCTTTTCCCCTTCTCTTTCTCTCATTCTTTGTCTTCTCCTCCCACTACCCTATCTTTCCCTCTCTCCTTACTTGGCCCTTGCTCTAGATATTTTTAATTTTTTAAAAAATATATTTATTTATTTTCCCTTTTGTTGCCCTTGTTGTTTAACATTGTTGTGGTTATTGATGTCATTGCTGTTGGATAGGACAGAGAGAAATGGAGAGAGGAGGGGAAGGCAGAGGGGGGAGAGAAAGACAGACACCTGCAGACCTGCTTCACCGCCTGTGAAGCGACTCCCCTGCAAGTGGGGAGTTGGGGGCTCGAACCGGGATCCTCACACCAGTCCTTGTGCTTTGTGCCACCTGCGCTTAATCCGCTGTGCTACTGCCCGACTCCCGATATTTTAAATTTTTAATTAATTAATTGGATAGAGATAGAGAGAAATTGAGAAGGGAGGGAGAGAGAGAAGGGAAGAGACAGCTGCAACCCTACTTCACTACTTGTGAAGCTTTCTCCCTGTAGTTGGGGACCAGGGGCTTGAACCTGGGTTCTTGCACAGTGTAATGTGTGCACTTAACCAGGTGTGATATCACCTGGTTCTCAGCCCTCTGCTCTCTTGATATTTTTTATTAAAATTAAAAAGGTAGGACAGAACCCTTGGGATTGAGCTTAAATCTTGAATTCTGTTGAAAGATGTGTGTAGACCTTGCCAATTTTGACTTTAACCAAGGTTACAACAAAACCAAACCCTGATCCTTTCTCTGGGACAAATATAGGTGAGATTTCTGGGTAGGTATGGGAGCTGTAATTATAGGTCACAGCTGAGGATGAGTGTGATTGACAGAACCACCTAACTGATTGCTCTCAGTCTTGGCTTTAACCAAGGCCACAACAACAAAACCTTGATCCTTTCTCTGGGCCAAGCACAGATAAGATTTCTGAATAGGTAGAAGAGCTATAATTATAGGTCACGACTGAGGGTGAGGGTGGTCGTCTGCACCATCCACTGATTTTCTTCTTTGTCTCAGTCTATATTTTCCCACTAAAACACACCATTCCAGTTTTCTCTGCCTTTTATGAAATACCAATGACAACATACAATGAAAGACTCAACTGCTTTCCAAAGTTGTTCCCACAATGAAGATGCTGTGTAAGCTGAAGAGAGCTGATCACATGTGACTCCCACATCCTGGCTCAGAATGCTTGGTCAGAAAGCCAGGAAAAGTGGTGGGAGTGAGGGCGTAGGGGGTGGGGTTGGTACAGTGGTTAGAGTGTTGGACTTCAGAGCATAAGGTTCTGACGGTTTGATCCTCAGTATCACATGTGTCGGAGTGGAACTCTTGTCCTTTCTCCATTTCTCTCTTATGTTAATAAAATAAATATTTAAAAAAAGAGCCTAGAAAAAAATCCTGTGACTAGCAACAGTTAAAGGACCTTAATGTGCCCTTTATTAAAGTTTAGACATATATATATATATATATATATATATATATATATATATATATATATTTTTTTTTTTTTTTTTTTTTTTTCCCCTCCAGGGTTATCGATGGTGGTCAGTGCCTTCACTATGAATTCACTGCTCCTGGAGGCTATTTTTTCCCTTTTGTTGCCCTTGTTCTTGTTGTTATTGCTATCATTGTAGTTGGATAGGACAGAGAGAAATTGAGAGAGGAGGGGAAGACAGAGAGGAAGAGAAAAAGACAAACCAGCAAACCTGCTTCACTGCCTATGAAGCAACCCCCGCTGCAGGTAGGGAGCTGGGGGCTTGAACCAGGATCCTTCTGTGGGTCCTTGTGCTTTGTGCCATGTGTGCTTCACCACTGTGTTACTGCCTGGCCCCCATATTATATTTTAACGTATTTAATCAGAGCACTACCCAGTTCTGGCTTATAGTGGTACGGAAGGTTGAGCCCAGGACTTTGGAGCCTCAGACATGAGATCTCTTTGCATAACCATTATGCTATGGCTGTCACCATTATTATTTTTAGATAGAGAGTCATAAAGTGACCATGGTACCAAAGCTTCCTTCAGTGTTTTGGAGACTGTGGTCAAACCTGGGTCACGCACATGGCAAAACAGCACACTATCCAAGTGAGCTATTTTACTGGCCCAACTTACTTTTCTATTTATTTATTTATTTATTTATTTATTTATTTATTCCCTTTTGTTGCCCTTGCTGTTTTATTGTTGTAGTTATTATTGTTGTTGCTATTGATGTCATTGTTGTTGGATAGGACAGAGAGAAATGAAGAGAGGAAGGGGAGAGAAAGATAAACACCTGCAGACCTGCTTCACCCATTGTGAAGCGACTCCCCCGCTGGTGGGGAGTCGGGGGCTCGAACTGGAATCCGGTCATTGCGCTTTGTGCCATCTGCGCTTAACCCACTGTGCTACCGCCCGACTTCCCTTTTCTTTTCTACTTCTTTTTTTAATCAATAAACACAGTGTACAGGGCTAGCAAAATGGCTCACTTGGACAGTGTACCGCTTTGCTATGTGTGTGGCCCAGGTTTGAGCCCAGGCCCCACTGCACTGAAGGAAGCTTTGGTGCTGTGGTTTCTCTCATTCTCTCTGCCTCTTTGTCTCTATAAAAATGTGGGTTATAGGGAGATTAAATTTAGGAAATATAAGAAAATGAATAGGGTGGGGGAACAAATGGCCTGGAGGTACGATTTTAGACAACATCAACTAAGTGACTAAACTATAAGCATAATAAAGAATTTTACTGTTTAGAATAATTGCCTGCTGTTACTTAGCTTTTTTTTACTCAGTGGTGGGAATGGGTTGAATGAGATGTGTACTGAAGACGTATAGAGGAAAGTGAGAAATATTTCCCAACGACAATGCCATCTTAGCATATTTTCCCTGAAGCTCTATTCATTTACACAGGAAGACATCGTGACAGTTAGAAGTATGAACAGAGAGACCTGGTAGAGCCACTTCTCAGTCCCCAGCACCATCCACCTACTGTGTGCGGTTGTGTGGTGGGGGTGTAAACTTTCCCCTGGGGGAGCTCCCAGTGCGTTTTGCATATTATTGAGGCCACAACAGTGAAAAGTGGGAGTGATCTACCTGGAATAATGAAATCTAGTCTATTTAAAAAGTTGGAATAGTAATGTGTAGGGTGATTTGAAATCTCCAAGACAAGAACGATGAATACACTCAAGTCTCAAATCTGGTCTTAAGAAGCTGGGCATGGGGGTGGCGTGACTGACAATGACCCACAGCCTGAAGGAGGACTATATGTGGTGTAGCCCCAATCTCCGGGTTTCTTGTCTTTTTATTAGTTCATTTCAAAGATAAAGCAAAATAATTTTTTTGTTTTGTTTTGTTTTTGTTTTTTACTGGAGAACTGCTCAGCTCTAGCTTATGGTGGTGTAGGAGACTGAATGTGGGACTTTGGAGCCTCAGGCATGAAAGTCTCTGCATAACCAATATGCTATCTACACCCTACCCCCCCAATCAAAGGAATTTTAAGACAGATAATATCAGTAAAAAAGGAGAACAGTTGGGAGTCGGGCTGTAGCGCAGCGGGTTAAGCGCAGGTGGCACAAAGCACAAGGACCGGCATAAGGATCCCGGTTCGAACCCCGGCTCCCCACCTGCAGGGGAGTCGCTTCACAGGTGGTGAAGCAGGTCTGCAGGTGTCTATCTTTCTCTCCTTCTCTCTGTCTTCCCCTCCTCTCTCCATTTCTCTCTGTCCTATCCAACAATGACAACAACAATAATAACTACAACAATAAAACGACAAGGGCAACAAAAGGGAATAAATAAATAAAATAAATATAAAAAAAAAGGAGAACAGTTTCATAAGGGGAATACATGGAGCTGGGAAAATCTGCATAGGACAGTGCCACTGATAAAGGAAGGTAAAGCCGGAAGTCTCCTCTTACTAACATTTAAAGTCTCTCCTAAGTAGCACTCTTAAAGGGAGCTCAGAAGACTTATGGCTGTAATGATTAGCTAACAATGTACCCCCTCATTCACATCAGGTATCAAATAGGCTATCACCTGGTGCTATGGAATCCCAACCTAGGCTCCGCTGACACCTGTCAGTATTGGAGGAGTTCAAGATCTCTGCTGACCACGCAGAATAATTGAGCCAGTGGTTGCACACACCTGTAGCCGGTACAGATCTGGCATGCTGAGATGTTTATTCTGGACGTTCCCCCACAGTAATGAGTGTCCAGAAAAATCCCAAGATCAGTTCAAGAAAGACAACTGTTGTTGGGGTTTTGCTGCTCAGATAGAGAGAGGCAGAGAAATACCACAGCACTGAAACTTCCAGTGTGGTGGGGGGCTGGAGCTGAGCCTGTACATGGAGCATTATCCAGCTGAGCTATTTTGCTGTCTCTCGTTTGCTTTTATGAAAAATGATGGGGGGGCAGGCAGTGGCGTAAAGCACACACATTACAGTGTGCAAGGACCCGGATTGGATTCAAACCCTGGTCCCCACCTGCAGGAAGGGAAGTTTCATGCACAGTGAAATAGTGCTGTAGATGACACTCTTCTGCTGGTCTCAGTTCGGGGCACCAGTTGCTGGTCTAGCTTCGTGGGTGGGAGACAGATGGCCAGGGACTCATGACTGAGCTGGGAAGCAGTATCTCGTTTATTAATCAGATACATCGCCTTTTATGCATCTCTTCACCGGAAGGGGCAAGGGAAAGGAAATGACTAGGAGAGGGGGCAGAGCAAAAAAAACTGTGTGAACAGAACATAGCAAGCTTCCATCTAACCAGTGGGGATTAAACCAATACCCTGCAGGCAGGGCAGGACCCAGGTAAAACAGTGATTATGTAAATAGATCACATCGTAAGTAATACAAGCGAACCTAATGTGATGATCAAAACAGAAGGTCTTATAAGCAGAATTTAGAAGCATACCAACACTCTTCCTCCCCTCTCACTCTCTGTTTCTATCTAAAATAAATAAATACATGTACCAAAATTAGAATATTTCTAAGGGTAGGGGAGGTAGCATAGTGGTTATGCAAAAAGATTTTTTTCTGTCTGAGACTCTGAACTCTCTGGTTTAGTCCCCTACCATCACCATAAGCCAGAGGTGAGCAGTGCTCTGTTCTTTCTTTCTGTAAATAAAACATTAAAATAAAAGAAATCATATATATATATATATATATATATATATATATATATATATATATATATATATGGGAGAGAGAGAGAGAGAAAGAATGACACTGTTGGTATCTCATCATCTCTAAATAATTTTGTGTACACACCCCACTAACCCCTTCACCACCACCACAAAGTAATCATGATAACCAGAGTATAGCAGAGATACCACTGTTAACTTGTAATTCTCAGATGTCATTTCTGGCTTGCCCAGCAGCAGTAAGGTTGATTCTTAGTTTTCTCCCTTTTCAGATTTGTACTGTCCTTCTCTCACATGAGGATCCTGACTCCCCCCTCTTCCCACTCTTTCTGTCCTTCTCTGACATGAAGAATCTGACTCTTCTCCTTTCTCTTCCTACTCTTTCTACTCTTCTTTGTCTCCTCTTTCCCTCCCTCCCTCTTTCTTTCTACCTCCCTCTTCTTCTCAGGGGGCTCAGTCCTTGCTCAATGAATCCACCACTCCTGGAGGCCATTCTCTACACCCTCCCCCCAACCCCGCACCAGAGGACAGAGAGAAACTGAGAGGGGAAGAGGAGACAGAGAGGAAGAGAGAGAGTGATCCAGGTGGTGGTGCAGTGTATAAAGCATTACACTCTCAAGCATGAGGTCCTGAGTTCAATTCCTGACAGCACATGTACCAGAGTGATGTCTGGTTCTTTTTCTTTCTTCCTTCCTTCCTTCCTTCCTTCCTTCCTTCCTTCCTTCCTTCCTTCCTTCCTTCCTTCCTCCCTCCCTCCCTCCCTCCCTCCCTCCCTCCCTCCCTCCTTTCTTTCTTTCTTTCTTTCTTTCTTTCTTTCTTTCTTTCTTTCTTTCTTTTGAATTTATTTGGGAGTTGGGCAGTAGCGCAGCAGGTTAAGTGCAGGTGTCACAAATTGCAAGGACAGGCATAAGGATCCCAGTTCAAGCCCCCAGCTCCCCACCTGCAGGGGAGTCGCTTCACAAGCGGTGAAGTAGGTCTGCAGGTGTCTATCTTTCTCTCCCCCTCTCTGTCTTCCCCTCTTCTCTCCATTTCTCTCTGTCCTATCCAACAATGATGACATCAATATCAATAATAATTACAACAATAAAACAAGGGCAACAAAAGGAATGAATAAATATTAAAAAAGAACTTTTTAATTTATTCATGAGAAAGATAGGAGGAGAGAAAGAACCAGACATCACTCTGGTACATGTGCTGCCAGAGATTGAACTCGGGACTTCATGGTTGAGAATCTAATGCTTTATCCACTGTGCCATCTCCTGGACCACTTTTTTTTCTTTTAAAGTACAGCAGATAGTTAATATTTTGTATTGATTTAATAATGATCAAAAAGTCCGTTGGATAAGAGCGGTACAATTCCCACCACCAGAGTTCCGTATGCCATCCCCTCCATTGGAAGCTTCCCTATTCTTTATCCCTCTGGGAGTATGGACCCAGGATCATTAAGTGGTGCAGAAGGTGGAACGTTTGGCTTCTGTAGTTGCTACTATGCTGGACATAGGCATTGGCATTTTGAACACCTGGTAACACTGTGATTATGCCAATGTATGACATTGTTTACTGTGTGTGGAATATTATTTATAATTGAGAAAATATGTCAGTAGATCTACACATTATGTTACCTTTGGTAGAATGTGTCTATCTAATGAATAATTCTTTTTTTATTTAATTTTTTATTTATAAAAAGGAAACATTGACTAAACCATAGGATAAGAGGGGTACAACTTCACACAATTCCCACCACCAGAACTCTGTAATCCATCTGCTCCCCTGATAGCTTTTCTATTCTTTAACCCTCTGGGAGTATGGACCCAAGGTCATTGTGGGATGCAGAAGGTGGAAGGTCTGGCTTCTGTAATTGCTTCCCCGCTGAACATGGGCATTGGCAGGTTGATCCATACTCCCAGCCTGTCTTTCTCTTTCCCTAGTGGGAAAGGGCTCTGGGGAAGTAGAGCTCCAGGATACATTGGTGGGGTTGTCTATCCAGGGAAGTCTGGTAGGCATCATGCTAGCATCTGGAACTTGGTGGTTGACAAGAGAGTTAACATACAAAGCCAAACAAACTGTTGACCAATCATGGACCTAAAGGCTACAATAGTGCAGATGAAGAGTTGGGGTGTCCTCCATTTTGTAGATAGCTAGTAGGCATATTTTAGTTATATTCCAAAGGGCCTGTGGCTATACTAGTTTTTTTTTTTTTTTGCCTGAGCCTGAAATCTGATATGCAGGTGGATCTAAATTATTGTCTGGGGAGGTGATGTCATGGCTGGCAGAAGGACCAGAAAGCTGGATCAGGGAAGAGAGTAGCTCCCAAATATGGGAAAGGTGTATAAATATTGTTGACTGTAAACCCCATCAATTTGATCTGATCTGGGGCCCACAATCAGCTTAAGAGCCTATGTGACCTCTACATCCCTGTAGATCTGAGCTCACATTCTGTGGTCATGAGTAGGAACATTCCAAGTTGCCCCAATATCAGGACCCATCTTCCTCAGGTGTATCACAGAGTATATTGTCCAGCCTCCCTTCGGAGGACGGAACATTCTCTACCATTGTTTTTTTTTTTTAATTTTTTTAAATTTGTTATTGGATAGAGACAGAGAGAAATTGAGAGAGAAGGGGTAGACAGAGAGGAAGAGAGACAGAGAGACACCTGCAGACCTGCTTCACCACCTGTGAAGCGACTCCCCTGCAGGTGGGGAGCCAGGGCTCGAACCAGGATCCTTACGCTGGTCCTTGCGCTTTGCGCCACGTGCGCTTAACCCACTGCGCTACAGCCCGACTCCCCTCTACCATTGTTGATCCAAGTTGAGGGCAAGGTCCTATGGGGACCCACAAAGAGGTTTATTGTGTTGTTCCTGATAAGAGATGTCTGGTAACAATGGAGAGAGGGATTTATTTGAGGTCTAGGCCCATCATGTCTGTTTGGGAATCTCAGGACTCCTTGAAGAGGGTCCTAGCTGATGGGGTGACCTGATAGTGACTAAAGAGTCATTGCTAAAGTATGTCAGTCTCTTACTCTTATTTAGCTTTTGCAGTCCTTGCTTTGATAAGGTTAGCTTTGGAGTGAGTGAGAGAACTGTAATAGGAAGTAGGTGAGGAGGGTATCTAAGTTTAAGTAGACACTATTTCATTATGAACTTGATACTGACTCACTACAGACTGTTAGGTATTTTTGCTTTCAGGTATATGTTTTGCCCTAATTTATGGATACATGTGAACATACGTTCTATCTTATGGGACCTGGTCTATATCTAGGTTTTGGGATTTTGTTAGGAAGTGAACCTCCTGGAATGGATTTTGAGAATACATAAACCAGAACACTGATCTGCTCTGGTTTATGGTGGTGCAGGGAATTGAACCTGGGACTTTGGAGCCTCAGGCTTTACTGTCTGTTTGCATAACCATTATGCTATCTACCCCTGCCCTCCTCCTATATTTCTCATTAATAAATAAATAAAATCTTAGAGAAAGAGAGAGACATCTGCAGTACTTGTTTCACTGCTCTTGAAGCTTTTCCCCTGCAGATGGGGAACGGGAACTTGAACCTAGGTCCTTGTGCCTGATACTGTGTGTACTTAATCAGATGCAGCACCAACCAGACCCTGAGGAACATGATTTATTATTAAGATTTTATTTATTTTTTAATTAAAGGAGTAGGAGGAGATAGGGGGGTGGGAGGGAGGGAGAGAGAGAGGAACCAGAATATCACTCTGGTACATGTGCTGCCAGGGTTCCAACTCAGAACCTCATGTTTGAGAGCCTAGTAGTTTATCTACCTCCCAGACCATGGAACCTCTCTTAATAGCCTTAATTTATTTTCTCCTTCTATCAATGCCTGGCATGAAACCCATCTCTGTTGCTGCCCGTGCCCCACATGGACACACACACACACATACAAACACACACCAACAGAGGGGCTGGGAAGCTAGGCTGTTGCTCTGTGGCTACTTCTCCCCCTAGCTGGGCCCCGTGTAGATGTTTTCCAACCCTATTTGCATGCTGACAGCCTCACCAGCTGCCCCTTTTGTGACACTTTACTGAATTCCTGCTCTGATACCACGTGTGGCAGCCCTCCTGGGGGCTACCCCCTGCTCCATTTGTGATTTGCACTCTGACACCTGCTTTGGGTCACAGTGACTCTCCTTTGGGGCACAGATGCTATTTCTGTCAATTCATGATGTCAAGCCTGCCTCACTGAGAAGAGACAAGAAGGGGAGGAATGAAAGAAAACAAGGTGCACTATGTATTTGTTTCCTTACCAAGGAGGAGTGAAGCTTTCTGTGGGTCAGCTAAAAAAGATGAAAAGATAAAACATGTTTTAAAACTTTATCTATTTATTAAATTGTATTTTATTTATTTATTTGATAGAGACAGAGAGAAATTGAGAGGGGAGGAAGAGGTAGGCAGGGAGAGAAACAGAGAGACATCTGCAAGCCTGCTTCACCATTCGTGAAGCCTCCCCCCTGCTGGTGGGGGTAAGGGGCTTGAACCTGGATCCTTGCACACTGTAATGAGAGGACTTAGCCAGGTGCCCCAGTGCCTGGCACCTTGTTTTTAAACTTTCTATTTATTTCCTCCTAGGGAGGAGCCCAGTGTGGAATAATTAGAATCAGGTTCCTTATTTAGATTCTTACTTGGGGGTAGAAGGGAAGTCTTTTTAAATATGCAATCCTGCCCTTTTTTAATATGCCCAGAAGGGTTGGAAAATATTGGGAATTAATAATCCTTGGTGAAGAGACTAGACTGTGAAGTTATTGTAGTTTAAATGCGGGTCAGCATTTCTCCCTTTAATCACTTCATGCAGTCTTGGCCCCAAGGCATTTATCCTTGTCTTTATCCACTGAAATGCATTATAAACTTTATTAATTTAAGCCAGATGAAGTCAAACAGTTATTTCTGACTTTATTTTGTTGTTCTACTGAGGTAATTACTACCAAGTGATCAGAGAATGAGTCTGAAAAATACATTTATTATCATTATTAATTGAATAACCACCAAGTTAATAAAAGTGTCCTATGGTATTATACTGGATATTAATTGATTACAATATACCTATCTATCTTCAAGAAATTATATCCTGAGGGACACATTAGAGAGAGAACAGCTCTTCCCACTTAGATAAGAAGACACTTAATAAATACTCATTAAATGAATTATTTTTCTAGCATTTGAGAGTGGGGTAGCTTCAGGGAGTTAAATAATCTTATTTATGTAAATTCTTATTATGGAAAACATCTTAAATTAATCAGAAAAATTGGAAAATCCACTGCCTTGCCTGAGAATTTTAACATCTAGGTAATCATTTAGATTAAAAAAATGTGTCTCTATAGTTGGTTGGTCATATTTTATGTACAAAGTTGTAATAAGCTCAGGTTAAGTAAAAGTAAATAAGCTATGTCAAAAGGCTTAAAGTGGACACAAGTTCACTTTTCTTTCTCTCTTTCTTTCTTTCTTTCTTTCTTTCTTTCTTTCTTTTTTTCTTTTACTGGTGAAATAGCTCACTGTGCTATGTGCACAACCCAGGTTTGGACCTGGCCCCCACTTTGTTGGAAAAGCTTTGGTTGGAGCCAGGTGATGGCGCATCTGGCTGAGTGCACATACTACATACAGTGCACAAGGACCCGGGGTTCAAATGCCTGGTCCCCACCTGCAGGGGGAAAGTTTCACAGGAGTAGTAAAGCAAGGCTTTAGGTATCTCTCTGTCTCTTTCCCTCTCTCTGTCTCCCCCTTCCTCTCGATTTCTGGCTATCTCTATCCAATAAATAAATAAATAAATAAAGATAGTAAAAAAATTTTAAAACAGCTTTGCTGCTATGGTCCCTTTTACTTGCTCTCTGTTTCTATTAATAAAAAAAAATAATCTAAAAAAAAGTTTGTGAATGAGGAAAACAGAGAAAAAAACTAGAGCATTACTCTGGCATACTTGACATTGGGGGATTCGACTTGCAAACTCATTCCTGTCAATCAGGTGTTCTACCTACTGCACAACCTCTGAGGCCTCCCTTTCCCCCATTAAAATTTGAGAAGCTAAGAAATGTTCTTAAGTAATAATAGAACCACACATACTGGCTTCTGTTTCTGAGTAGTAGCCCATTTCCCTGTTCCATGATTTTGGCATACATAGAAGTTTTACTGAACAGTGTGGAAAGACTTGCATGGCCTTAATGCAAGCCAGGATTCTGGAACTGTTGTTTCATTAAGTCCAAAACCAAAATGGAAACGAGATGCTTTGCACGTGGTGATGTAATGAGAGAATTCAACAGTGATTGCAAATAAATTTAGCACCCTTGTAGCATATACAAGATCCAGGGAGCTGAAATTTCTAAAGAGGACAGATGAAAAAAATACTCAACAATATGTAGAGTATATATATATTTTGCTTTTTAAAAAATGAGGGTGTGCATTTAGATCCTTTAAACAATCCTGTAGCTTCAAGGACTCAGCAACAAAAGTTGAATAGCAAAAGCAGAAGGAATCAAACAGGAAACAGCACAGGGAAGGGGGATAAAACCATTGAGGGGGGTAGTTGGGGGATGTGTATCTCTGGAAACCTGTAAGACAAAAGTTCCTGATAAGGGAGTGAGACCCCTCAACTGGCACCTGGGAAGACACTAAAGCAGTAAAGTGATGAATCAATAGGAAAAGGACTTTGCCAGCATAACACTTTTGCTTGCAGAAGTAAACAGCTCAGAAACTTAAAAGTCTCCCCCCCCCCCCTTTACTGGAGCACTGTTAGCTCTGGCTTATGGTGGTGCAGGGGACTGAACCTGGGACTTTGGAGTCTCAGACATGAGAGCCTCTTTGTATAACCATTATGCTATCTAACCCTGTCCCTCTCTCCTCTCTTGTATAGATCTTTATGGGCTCTGATAGGCTCTGATAGTGGCTTCCTGGACACTGCTTCATGCCCAGTATTTTAAGTAAATCATTTTCTTTTTCTTCCTTTTTTTTCTTCACCAGAGCACTGATTAGTTTTGGCTTACTATGGTGCAGGTGGGGTTGGGTGGGTGGGAGGATTGAATCTGGGGCTTCAGAGCATCAGGCATGAGAGCCTCTTTGCATAACCATTATACTATCTATCCCCCTGCCCTAAATTAATTATTTTCAACATCCCTTCCAAGTTCCTATCCTACTCACAGTCCTCTCTGAATTCCAGATATACCCCTCTCTGAAATGGTATCCGAGTTAAGAATACATTTGCCTGAGGAGAGTCCTTTCACATTTGTGGCTCTTAAGGATCTGAGACAGGGAACTTTTCCAAGCACAAGGCCAGGTTAGGAAGGCAGGAAGGACAGCCTATCCATGCATTAGCTTGTGTTGCAATCATGAAGTATATATACAACCACAGGGGTCCACTGTGTTAGTTTTTTTATTTTTTGGGAGGGGCGAAGGTATTAGGAAAGGAATGAGGAGGGGCTCAGACCACTGACTAATAATTCTGAACTAGGAATTATAGAGTGTTTCTGAGTTTTTCCTCTGGTTTCCTTTGGGGTTCTGCCAATGAGTGGAGCTGGCAGGAGAGCAGAAAATGGGAGCCGAGAAAGGTCAGGGAGACTTCCCACCTCCACTGATGTAGGACCTACAGTGTCCTCCCCCACCCCCGCCCCAGCTGGCACTGGGACCTCTCAACTACTTCATTTCTTTGCCCTTTCACCCCTTGGCATAGAAAGGCTTTCCCTTTTCCTTTTTTTCTTTCTTTTTTTTTTTTTGTTTCCAGGGTTATCACTGGGGTTCAGGTACCAGCACTACGAATCCACTGCTCCTGGTGGGCATTTTTTTTGCTTTACTGGAGAGGACAGAAACTGAAAGAGGCTGGGAAGATAGAGAGGGAGAGAGAAAGACAGACACCTGCAGACCGGCCTCACCGCTTGTGAGGCGACCCCCCTGCAGGTAGGGAGCCAGGGTCTGGAACTAGGATTCTTGTTCTTGTCCTTGCACTTCATACCATACATGCTAAACCCAGTGCACCATGGCTCGGCTCCCCTCCCCCCGGCCCTTTTCCTGCCTTCATCAACGCCCATCTGAGTTTCTTCATTGAAATCAGTGAAGGTCAAGCTCTTTCCCTCTCACTTGCTGATTATGACACAGTCCCCTTCTCCACTGCCATTCCTCCCCACTTGTTATTTCTGTAACTTTTTTCTCCTAGTGCGTACTCTTAACCAAGATCTATCACTTATATTGTCCTTTTCATTTTCTGGACACCCCCACCTCCTTTTCTAAAATGTAAGATATTCAATAATTAATTTATTTTATGAGAAGCAGACTGAAGTGCGATCCCATCATATACTGTGCTGGGAGTCGAGCCTGGGCCCCCACCCCACTTTGTGCCCTATTTGCAGAGCTGCCTCCCAGTCACTATCCCCTCTCTCCCTAGCAGAGAAGATCCATCCTTCACTCTCCTTTGGGTGCAGCTGTCTGCCCCCACAGTTCACTCCCCATGTTTGCAGCTTTCTCAGCAGCTTTTCTCAGCTGTGTGCATCTGCTGTTTAGATTTACCCTTAGCTCTCCTGTCCCTTTTGAACTGAGGTGTCACTTGCTCCATTATTGCCTCTGTATCCTCTGCAGCCTCTGAACTTTCACACTTTCCTCCCATCTCCAGCCCTTCTTTCAGGGGGAGGTTTGTCGTGTAAAACAAACTGGTGGCGACAGTGGGGGCGGGGGGGGGGAGGCTTCACAGTGGGGGCAGAGACCAAAATAAACATCATTTTCATAATGGCTGTCTCACTTAGGAGGCACAGCTTTCTGCCTTTCTCAAGGGGCTTTTCGATAAAACAAATAACACCAGCAAAACCTTCGCAGGTCTTTGTTGATTTGAAGCAGGTATGTTATTTATATTTTATGTCTATTTATTTGTATTGCCTGGGCCTTGCACACACGTGATTTCACTTCACTGGGCCAACTTTCTGATTTCAGATGCACTAAGACAGAGACAGTTAGAGAGAGACACCGCAGCATTAGAGCTCTCTCTCTCCCCCCACACTAACACCCCCTCACCCCCATGGACAGGCACCTTACCAGGGGAGCTACCTCTCAGGTCCCCTAAAAGTAGGTATTTGAAATATGGAAATAATATACTAATAAGTAACAGAAACTACTGATTTCACTTGGATGATCTCTGGACAGTTTGCTTGAAACTTTGACAATCTCTCTAACCCTCCACCCTGCATTCCTCCAGTCCTCCTGCCTGCTTTATGTCTGATCAAATGTTGACTATCTGGGCTACCTAGTTTTGAGCCCTCATCCAAATAACTTTATTTGTTTAATACAGTGTTGTGCTTTGGTTTTCACTTTTTTTTGCTTTCAGGGCTGGGGCTTGGTGCCTGAACCACAAATCCACTGCTCCTGGAGACCTTTTTTTTTTCTTCCCATTTTTGTTGCCCTTGTTGTTGCTTTTATTGTTATTGTTGCTATTGCTGTTGTTGTTGGATAGGAAAGAGCAAAGTCGAGAGAGGAGGGGAAGACAAAGAAGGAAAGAGAAAGATAGACACCTGTAGACCTGTTTCACTGCCTGTGAAGCGACCCCCCTGCAAGTGGGGAGTTGAGGGCTTGAACTTGGATCTTTACACCAGTCCTTGAGCTTAGTGTCATGTGTGCTTAACCCACTGCACCACGGCCCTCTCCCTTCACTATATATTTTTAAAATTTATTTTATTATTAATTTTTTTTAAGACCAGAGCACTGCTTAGCTCTGGCTTATGGTGGTGCTGGGGACTGAATTGAGACCTTGGAGACTCAAGCATGAAAATCTATTGCACTAGCCTCCCTAGCACCTCTCCCTTGGTCAGAAGCCATAGGTGGGATCTGTCACCAGAGGAAAGGTTAGATGGCACAGTGAATCGTCACACCTAAATTCAAAATAGGCTCCTTAACCAACACTTTGAAGAAATGAGTTTAAGTTTCTGAAGGCAAAGTTTTGAGGTTAAAAGATCCATTACCTTGAAGAACCAGCATATGAACCTTGATGAATGACTCACTGAGGGGTTGGGAGATAGCTCACGCAGTAGAGTGTACACTATACCAAGAGTGAGAGCCCGAGTTCAAGCCCCTGGCACCACGTGGGGAGTACCATGCCAGGCAGCTTCGTGAATAGTGAAATAGTGGCTTCTCTCCTCCCTGTTTCTCTCTCTATCTGAAGTTAAAAAATCTGAAATTACATTACTCAGGCATGACGCTCCAGCACTATATACATAAATATATGTGTATGTGTGTGTTTGATTTAGTCAAATCTGTGGAGAAGTGGGGAGACCAGGAAAATTTGAATAAACAGAGAATACTCTAAGTTGCCCAATTTCCTCTCAATTGAATAAGACTGCATATATATATGTATATTAAAATATATATTTTCACACCGGTGAAATGGGCTCATGACTCAAGTATAGTTCAATTATTTAGAAATAAAGAAAATCACATTATTTATACATTGGAATCTTGGGCTGCTGTTTACACCTTTACACAGCCTTAGCAGGAGCCACTGGGATTATCACTGAGCTATTAAAATGCTTTCTCTGCAAAGCTTATAGAAAAAAACTTCTGGGTGGCTTATTTTCACCCATGCCCATAAACTAGGGGAAAAATATATACCTGAAAGCATTCCCTGCCCCCCCCCCCCCGCCCCGCTGTGCCGGGAAGCCACAGGGTTTTTACATTGGTGCCCTGCTCTCGATTTAATCAGATCCTGCTTTTAGTTCCCCTTTCTGTTCTTCTTTCTCAAATTCTGTTGATGAGTGGGGACATCCCATACTCATCTTTATCTTTCTGACTTAGCTGACTTAACATAATTCCTTCTAGCTCTGTCCAAGATGGGTCAGATAAGGTGGGCTCATTGTTCTTAATAGCTGCATAGTATTCCATTGTGTATATATACCACAGCTTTCTCAGCCACTCATCTGCTGTTGGGCACCTGAAAGCAGAAGCACACAAGAGCATGCAGGGAATACCCCCCAACACTTCATCTGCACTATTCCAGTCTTTAGGTCCATGATTGTTCAACAATTTGTTTGGTTTTGTAGGTTAACTCTCTTTTTTTAAAAAATTTTTTATTTAAGAAAGGATTAATGAACAAAACCATAAGGTAGGAGGGGTACACCTCCACACAATTCCCACCACCCAATCTCCATAACCCACCCCCTCCCATGATAGCTTTCCCATTCTCTAGCCCTCTGGGAGCATGGACCCAGGGTCATTGAGGGTTGCAGAAGGTAGAAGGTCTGGCTTCTGTAATTGCTTCCCCGCTGAACATGGGCATTGGTCCATACTCCCAGTCTGCCTCTCTCTTTCCCTAGTAAGGTGTTTCTCTGGGGAAGCTGAGCTCCAGGACACATTGGTGGGGTCTTCAATCCAGGGAAGCCTGGCCAGCATCCTAGTGGCATCTGGAACCTGGTGACTGAAAAGAGAGTTAACATACGAAGCCAAACAAATTGTTGAGCAATCATGGATCCCAAGCTTGGAATAGTGGAGAGGAAGTGTTAGGGAGGTACTCACTGCAAACTCTAGTGTACTTCTGCTTTCAGGTATATATTTTGCAGTAGTTTATGGATATGTGTGAACATAAGCTCTCTCTCACAGAAACTGGTGTATATCTAGGTTTTGGGACTTTGTTAGAAAGTGAACCACCTGAGATGAAATTAGAGTGTACTATAAAAGGAAAGGTCTCACCCGAGTAATGAAGCTGAAGGGTTGTCATTCCACATGTGAAGTCTCTGGACCCAGTCTGAGGTGAAGCATGTTGAGGTGGCAATCGTTGCGTTGGTTAGGTTGTGATTGGTGGATGCAATATTATTTGGTATGGATTGGGAGATGCATACAGGAAAGTGGGCCCTATCCAAGGGTTCCAGGACTGGGGGAAGTAGGGGTACTATAGTGGAGATGTGGGGTTCCTGCTGTCTTAGGGTTCAAAAAGACAATCGATAGTTAATGTTATCATCACATTATTTGGTAATTGTGTTAACTTTGAAAAGTCCTTTTGTTATGGTTTGCTGTACAGTATCCAGTATCTTGTATATAGCTGTGCTATTGGATGCTTCTAATCTACTTGGTCTAGGCTTTTGAGAGAGTCCGCATATCAAATACACAGCCTATATATTAAAAAGATTCAGTTTGTGTTTTGAGAAACTTTGAGACATACAACTGATTTTCCCCCTCTCATATTAATTAACTACTGATTTATATGTCTACATTTTGCTAGCAGTGTACTTAAACACCATTCCCACCACCAAAAGACTGTGACCCATCCCTCCCACCCACTCCCACCCCCCACTGGCCCAGGAAGCTGCATGTCTACCCCTCACCACAGGGTTTTTATTTTGGTGCCCTACTTACAATTTGATCAGGTCCTGCTTTTAGTTTCCCTTTCAGATCTTCTTACTCAACTTCTGTTGATGAGTGGGATCATCCCATACTCATCTTTATCTTTCTGACTTAGTTCACTTAACATAATTCCTTCTAGCTCTGTCCAAGATGGGTCAGAGAAGGTGGGTTCATTGTTCTTGATAGCTGCATAGTATTCCACTGTGTATATATACCACAGCTTTCTCAGCCACTCATCTGTTGTTGGGCACCTGGGTTGCTTCCAGGTTTTAGCTATTATGAATTGTGATGCTATGAACATAGGAGTACACACCTCTTTTTGGTTGGGTGTTATGGAGTCCTTGGGGTATAACCCCAGGAGAGGAATTACTGGATCATATGGAAGGTACATGTCTAGCCTTGTGAGTTTTCCACACTGCTCTCCACAGAGGCTGGACCAATTTACATTCCTACCAGCAATGCAAAAGGGTTCCTCTGTCCCCACATCCTCTCCAACATTTGTTGCTGCTGTCCTTTTTGATGTATGCCATTCTCACAGGAGTGAGGTGGTATCTTAGTGTTGTCTTAATTTGCATTTCAATGACAATCAGTGACCTAGTGCAGTTTTTCATATGTTTGTTAGCCTTTTGGATCTCCTCTGTAGTGAATGTTTTGTTCATATCCTCTGCCCATTTTTGGATGGGGTCATTTGCTTTTTTGGTGCTAAGTTTGCTGAGCTCTTTATATATTTTGGTGATTAGTTTCTTGTCTGATGTATGGCATGGGAAGATCTTCTCCCATTCTGTGAGGGGTCTCTCTGTTTGTTTAATAGTTTCTTTGGATGTGCAGAAGCTTTTCAATTTGATGTTTAACTCTCTTTTCAGCCACCAGGTTCCGGATGCCAGCAAGATGCTGACCCGACTTCCCTGAACAGACCACCCCACCAATGTGTCCTGGAACTCCGCTTTCCCAGAGCCCCACTCTACTAGGGAAAGAGAGAGGCAGACTGAGAGTATGGATCGACCAGTCAATGCCCATGTTCAGCGGGGAAGCAATTACAGAAGCCAGACCTTCCACCCTCTACAACCCACAACGACCCTGGATTCATACTCTCAGAGAGATAGAGAATGGGAAGGCTATCAGGGGAGGGGAGGGGATATGGAGATTGGGTTATGGGAATTGTGCGGAAATGTACCCTCTTATTCTATGGTTTTGTTAATGTCTCCTTTCTTAAATTAAAAAAAAAAACTTCTTGGGTTTCAGTATTAGGAGTATCTTCCTCTAGGCACCTGGCTTATTCTCAGTTTGGAAAACTGACTCATGAATCTGAAAGAGTGTCTTTCTGAACTTCAGCTGCAAGAAAGCACAAAGCTGCTCTGACCCTGCCACCTTTTGCTGGTGGGTAGAAGCACAGGGTGTGCATTTTACTGACTCACCTCTTTTTTTTTTTTTGGAAAGGTGGGCACTCAATCAAGTACTCCACTGCCTAGCCCCTCCTTTTTATTTTTATATTTTTAATAAAATGAAATATATTAGAAAAACTATCAGACTTTAATATAAGATAATGTCCAGCAGAGTCTTGCTTAAAGTCAGAATTATATAAGTTTATTGCATGAAAAATTCAGTAGAAATTGATGTACTCTTTGAAGTAGTAGAATTTAGCTACTGATTATGACAATAGTAGCCCAAGACAAGAAAGGAGAGAAAACACGGACTTTAAGCATTACTGCAACCTAAAGTTTTCTTTTATTTTTAAAAATACATATAATCTGATTTTCATAATTTTGGTTTCACCAAAATGGTAACTATTATAATTGATTTTTGAACACTTACAAAATCAGCAGCTTTTCTCTATTCACTAACAGATATCTTTTTAAAAAATTTCTTTATTGGGGAATTAATGTTTTATATTCGACTGTAAATACAACAGTTCGTACATGCATAACATGTCTCAGTTTTCCATATAACAATACAGCCCTCACTAGGTCCTCAGTCATCCTTCTTGGACCTGTATTCACAGACACACACACACACACACACACACACCTGCCACCCCAGTTTGGTGCAATATGCCAATTCCAGTTCAGGTTCTACTTATGTTTTCTCTTCTGATCCTGTTTTTCAACTTCTGCCTGAAAGTGAGATCATCCCATATTCATCCTTCTGTTTCTGACTTATTTCACTCAACATGATTTTTTCAAGGTCCATCCAAGATCGGCTGAAAACGGTGAAGTCACCATTTTTTATAGCGGAGTAGTATTCCATTGTGTATATATACCACAACTTGCTCAACCATTCATCTGTTGTTGGACACCTGGGTTGCTTCCAGGTTTTAGCTACTACAAGTTGTGCTGCTAAGAACATATGTGTACACAGATCTTTTTGGATAGGTGTGTTGGGTTCCTTAGGCTATATCCCCAGGAGAGGAATTGCAGGGTCATAGGGTAGATCCATTTCCCGCCAGCAGTGTGGGAGGGTTCCTTTGACCCCACAACCTCTCCAGCATTTGCTGCTGTTACCTTTTTTTACGTATGACATTCTCACAGGAGTGAAGTGGTATCTCATTGTTGTCTTTATTTGCATTTCTCTGACAATCAAAGACTTGAAGCATTTTTTCATGTGTTTCTCGGCGTTTTGGATCTCTTCTGTGGTGAATATTCTGTCCATGTCCTCCCTCCATTTTTGAATGGGGTTATTTGTTTTTTTTTGTTGTTGTTGAGATTTGCAAGTTATTTATATATTCTGGTTATTAGCCTCTTGTCTGATGTATGACATGTAAATATCTTCTCCCATTTTGTGAGTGGTCTCTGTTTGGGTAGTGGCTTCTTTTGCTGTGCAGAAGCTTTTTAATTTGATGTAGTCCCACAGGTTTATGCTTGCCTTAGTCTTCTTTGTAATTGGATTCTCTTCATTGAAGATGTCTTTTAAAATTTATGTGGAAAGTGTTCTGCCAATATTTTTCTCTAAGTATCTGATAATTTCTGGTCTAACATCCAAGTCTTTGATCCACTTGGAATTTACTTTTGTATTTGGTGAAATATAGTGGTTCAGTTTCATTCTTCTGCATGTTTCAACTCATTTTTTCCAACACTATTTATTGAAGAGACTCTGCTTTCCCCATTTAATACTCTGGGCACCTTTGTCAAGGATTAGATGTCCATAGGTGTGGGGGCTTATTTCTGGGCTCTCAATTCTATTCCACTGGTCAGTGGGTCTATCTATTCTTGTTCCAGTACCAAGCAGTTTTGATAACAATGGCCCTATAAAACAATTTGAGATCTGGGAGTGTGATGTCTCCAGTTCTGTTCTTTCTTCTGAAGATTGTTTTGGCAATTCTAGGTCTTTTCTGGTTCCAAATAAACAGTTGTAGCATTTGTTCTATTCTCCTAAAAAATATGGTTGGGATCTTGATGGGGATAGCATTAAATTTGTATATGGCTCTGAATAGTATATTCATATTTATTCATGATGTTAATTCTTCTAACCCATGAACATGGAATATCTTTCCACTTTTTTGTGTCTTTTTCAATTTTTTTTTTTTTTTGCCTCCAGGATTATTGCTGGGACTTGGTGCCTGCACCATGAATCCACTGCTCCTGGAGGCCATTTTCCCCCCTTTTGTTGCCCTTGTTGTTGTAGCCTTGTTGTGGTTATTATTGTTGTTGTTGATGTCACTCATTGTTGGATAGGACTGAGAAAAATGGAGAGAGGAGGGGAAGACAGGTGGAGAGAAAGATAGACACCTGCAGACCTGCTTCACCACCTGTGAAGCGACTACCCTGCAGGAAGGGAACCGGGGGCTTGAACCTGGATCCTTACGCCAGTCCTTGTGCTTTTCGCCACTGTGCTTAACCCGCTGTGCTACCACCCGACACCCATCTTTTTCAATTTCTTTGAGTAGTGACTCATACTTTTCAGTATACAAGTCTTTCACTTCTTTGGTTAGGTTTATTCCCAGATATTTTGTTGTTTTTGTTGCTACAGTAAAAGGAATTGATTTCTGGTTTTCATCTTCTTCTAACTTAGTGTTTGCATAGAGGAATGCCACTGAATTTTGAATGTTAATTTTGTAGCCTGACACCTTACTGTGTTGCCTGATGATTTCCAGAAGCTTCTTGCTGGATTCCTTAGGTTTTTCTATGTATACTATCATGTCATCTGCAAATAGGGAGAGTTTGACTTCTTCTCTTCCAATCTGTATGCCTTTAATTCCTTGCTCCTGCCTGATTGCTATGGCAAGAACTTCCAATTGACTCACCTTTTTATGGCGCCATTTTTCTGCCTCATTTACCTTCTCCCCTGAGCCTTGATTTACCCTCAATCTATTTGAACAATCTAGTAAATTGACTCTGGGGTGGAATTTAACAGCAGGAGGTTCATTCAGGACTAGCCTAGGGCTCAACACCTGTGGAAGGAGTGGAAAGGAATGGAGCTTGAAAGGGGAGACTTACCCCCACAACAGCTTCAGCTGCCACCCCTTCCCTCACCTCCAGGAAGCACTGGAGTCTGATTGGCCGTCAGAGTTGTCCTGAGTGAGACCTGAAGGACCGTCTTTATTCCCCACACACCACACTTTATGAAACATCCCCAGGACAAGTTGACATTGGCTGGGTGGTGCCCTGAAGTGAAGGCAAACCTTGATGGGAAGATCATAGAGGGCTCTCAACCCATAGCCCTTGGTGTCTGGTGCTCCAGGCTCATCACTGGAGGGGGCTTTTAGTGATGCATTGGCACTATGGAGTGAAGGTTTGTGTCCTCCAAATTCATGTGCTGAAACTTAGTCCCAAAGTGATGGTGTTTGGAGGGCAATTAGGTGAGGAGGGTGGGGTGCTCAGGATCTGTGCACCTGATAAAGGAACCAGGAAGCCGTTCTTCACCAACCTCTTAACACCGTAACCTTGAACTTTCCAGCCTCCAGAACTGTAAGAAACCTATGTATATAGTTTATATGTCCATCCCCCCTACTTTCAGGCAGTGTTTTAGGCAGCCAAAACAAATTAAGACTCAACTAGAGTGATTACATAGAGAATAAATAAGACCAAGATTGAGGCATATAGCATACCTAAAAGACTTTCATGCCAGAGGCACCAGAAGTCCCTGGTTCAATCCCCAGCAGCACCATAAGTCAGAGCCAAGTAGTGCTCTGTCAAAAAAAAAAAAAAAAAAAAAAAAAGGAAAAAGAAAAAAGGACCAAGTTAGAGTATCAATGAACAATGAATGACGGCTAGTCTTAGTGGTTCCTATCAAAGAATACTCACTATGAGACACCATCTAGTTTCAGAACTGTTCAAATGCAGGAGACAACAGGTCAATACAGAGGAGTGGGGTGGAATGGTATATCTGTGAACCGGAGCTCTCACTGCAGGAGCATATGCACAGGCCCATATGGGCTAGGAAAGCAATCATGAAATGTTTTCCCCATGAAAGGAAGAGTAAATATGCAGACAAAGTCAGGGTTCATCTGCTGCTAAAATAGATATAAAAGAATTACCCCTCACACACCATGCCAAGTATCTAACATCAGAGGAGACTGCTAAGTTCCTGAGTATAGAAAGAAGACATTTTGAAATGAAAGTCAATTAATTGGACTGTTATTAAGGCTTTGCACAATAGTTTCATTGATAGAGGTTTTTGTTTTTTTGAGTGGCCCATGAGAAATGGAGAGTCTTTACAAATCCCTGTTGGGTTCCAGGCTCTCTGCTGGATGTTGTGACATAATATCTGAAGCCTCAGGGTTGATCTACTCCTTAGATGTCATCCTCCCCACCCTGCAGGTGAGAGTTGAGTGATTTGCTACCGTTGTTGACTTAGTTTTGGTAGAGCAAGGACCTGAAACCTCATGAGTCCCCTTGGATTCATCGTGGGAGAAGAGTGACACCCCAAAGATCTACATGCTGGTCCTCTTCTGGAACAAGATGGCTAATCTCGGGCCTTATTTCTGAAAACACAGATCTTTTCAGTCTGAAAAGCTTAACTAGAACATTTTGAATATTTGCTTTTCTGTCATGCACCTTGAATCTGGCTCCCACAAATCTAAAATCCTATCTCACAACTGTTTTGTAAGGTGGGAGATGCTTTTCTCCCCCTTCCACTCCCTCCTTTTTTTTTAATTGACAAAAAAGAGAGACAGAAAGGGAGAGAGAGCACCCAAGAATCACGTTGCTGCGTGAAATGCCAGGGATCAGACTCAGGGCCTCACACGCCAGTGTTCAGTGCTTTATCTACTGTGCCCAGAAAGTAGGGAAATAAGACGATCCAGTATATGTGCCTGAAAGTCCCCATCCAAGAATTTTCCTGAAAACCCAAGACTAGCAAAATACTGAACATTTATTATTCATTTAACCAAATTCTAGGACCTCCAAAAAATAACCAGATGAGATTCTCTCATGTAAACATTGAGTTATCTGGAAGAGAAAAGGAATCAAAAGTGAAAGCCACTTAAATTTCTGTCCACAGTGATAACTGTGTCCATACCAGCACTTTTGAGGGTTTCACAATGCTTGGGAAAGTGGTTTTTCCTTTGATTAGGACCAGGAGTGGAAGCTTTCTGGGGAAAGGACAGTCTGGCGAGGCAGCAGCCACAGGAATGCCAGTGAGAAGCTGGAGAGTTCTTAGATTTCATGGGGGAGGCTGAGCCAAGGAGAATTTGCTTACCCTTAGAATTATGTATCATGGAACAAGACCAGAAAGGCCATTCTTTACACTCCATACATTGACTTTTTTTTTTTTTTTTTATATAGCTAGTTCAAAGACTTTGAGAATTGTCTTATACACTGGGGTTGGGGGGCATACCACAGCACTGAAGTGTCCCACCTCATCCCGTCCCAATGTGGTGGGGACCCAGATTTAAACCTGGGTTTTGTAGATTTGTAGATGGCAAAACTGGAACCCTCACAGGTGAACTGTCAAGCTGGCCTTGATTTTGCATTTTGTTTTTGATTAGCACATTGCCTAGCTCTGGCTGTCATCTCCATGTTGACACATGCAAGTCCTTGAAATTCTTCTGCATGACAACACCGATTGCTTCCTTACTGCAAACTTATTATTAATTTTAAATCTTAAATGACCGCCACTTGGAATTTCACATTATTAATCTCTTTGTGAAGACCATTTTTTCACTTGGCTTTTATGACATCATTTTCCTCAGTCTATATCACCTATGAATACTAATCAAGTCCATTTAGCCTATTTGACTTAGTTGCTGCTGTGCCAAAGAAGGATCTTATTAATTCTTTTGTCTTATTCAACCAGAATGATTTCATCTAATTCTGTAGTTTCTTTTAAAAATATTTATTTTATTTATTTATTCCCTTTTGTTGCCCTTGGTTTTTTTTTATTGTTGTAGTTATTATTGTTTCGTTGTTGTTGGATAGGACAGAGAAATGGAGAGAGGAGGGGGAAGACAGAGAAGGGGAGAGAAAGATAGACACCTGCAGACCTGCTTCACCACTTGTGAAGCGACTCCCCTGCAGGTGGGGAGCCGGGGGCTTGAACTGGGATCCTTACGCCGGTCCTTGTGCTTTGCGTCACCTGCCCTTAACCCATTGCGCCACAGCCCGACTCCCTAATTCTGTATTTTCAACAGTCATCCATATAGTCAGTGAACTAAAATGGCCTCTGGAACTCTCTTTGCAGCTTGTAATAGTTTCTTTGACTCACAGTACCCTCACACGCCATGTTAAATTAACTAATTCCCTTCGCCCACCCCCTCAAATTTGACCTCTACTATCTTTCCCGTCATAGTGAGTTAGCTGTAGAGTTGGGGGTAGAATTCAGGAGATTAGTAATTTACAATCTTTCCCAGATTTCTACACTAGATTACACCCTGAACACATTCAGGAAAAAAAGAAAACACTTTAAATTCTATATTTCAAATTAGGTTCTGTATTAGTAATCTATTGATAGTTCCCAAAATCATCACAAACTTAGCAGCTTGTGCCAGAATGTATTTATTATTGTATAGTTCCTGTGGGTCAGGAGTCCACGCATGGCCCCACTGGGCCAGAGAGTTCAGGGTGTCAGAAAGCAGCAGTCAAGGTGTTGAGCGGGGCTGGCTCTTATCTGAAGCTTGGGGACCTCTTCTAAAGTTACTGGTTGTTGGCTGGATTTTATCTTATTTCCTTACAGCTGTAGAGCTCATGGCCTCTTGCTTACTTAGTCCAAGTCAGAGTCTCAGACTTCTCCAGCCTCTCTCAAAGGGGATCCTCTATTATGTCAGGCTCCTCCAGGATTATGTCTCTTCAATTAGCTCTGTTAGTGGGTTAGGCAACTTAATCACACCTGTGACTTGTCTTGGCTTTTGCCATATAGTATAGCATAGCCACTGGAAAGACAGTCATCTTCCTTTTGCTGTATTCTTGCCATTAGAAGCACCACCACACACAAGGGGTAGAGATTGTACCAAGTGTGTGTTATTGGGACTCATCCCAACATTTCATCTCCCACAACTAATTAAAAATGGGGGGGGGGCTTGTGATAAAACCCAGTAATTATTTGTCCTTTGAAGGCAGTAGAAAGTAGAATGCAAAGAAGACAATTATAGAACTTTAAAATCTCTAATTTGAATGGAGCTAGCACATGCTCTGAAGATCTAAGAATCATTTCCTATACATAGTCTATTTTTTTTTTTACCAGAGCAGTGATCAGCTGTGGCTTATGGTGGTGTGGGGAATCAAACCTGGGACTTTGGAGGCTCAGGCTTGAGAGTCTCTTTGCATAGCCATTATGTTATCTACCCCATCCTGCTTAGTGTATTTTATACTCACTGCTCTGGGTAGGTGTCTAAACATTGAAGTATATTACACAAGTCCAGAAGAAATAGTCATTTAAAAAGTTTGGAAAAACAGACAATTACATAATTGGCTTAATTTAATAACCAACCATTTACCATGTGTGAATCTTATTTGTAGTAGGAGAGGATAGGTGTAATTAACTATATGTGTAGAAGTAAGTTTCATAATTTTCCTCAAATGTTGATTCATTTGACTTTTTCTAATAGCTTTTTTCCCTCCCTCCTTTTTAATATCTTGGTAGACTGTGGCTCTCACTGGATGTGCTTAAAATCTTCCCTGGGATAGATCATTCAGTCCATTACAGTGATAATTTATCGACTGCCTGCCTTCTGGCCCCACACTATCTATAGCACCTTTTCCTTAAGTGAACACACAGATGGTGTGAGTAAATTCACATGTCACCAGCATACACAATTTACAGAGTGTTGTCCCTGTTAGGTCCTGCTTCTCAGGGGGTGACTGTTGCACTGGCGTTTCATCAAAACAACATGTCTTGGTGAACTTATCGCCTTATTGTACTTTGTCAAGGATGATGCCGAGCCCATCATAAAGATCCCTACAGATAAGTGGTGACTTCCCTACTTTCTCGTTCTCTGGCCTGGGCAACTGCCACATTGATGCACTGGAGCCACTCTTCTGTGTTCTTCTCATCTTTGGCCTTGAAAACATAAGTCTTACTGTCAGTGAAGATTTCAAAAGCCCGTGGGAGAGAGCGGTCCCTGCGTTTCTTGGCCACGACTTTCACACTCTGTACTTTGCTGAGTTCGATCGGGGAGTCGTCGGGGTCGTCTTTCTGAAATGCATGGGAAGGAGAGACTGTGAACTGGTTCCCAGAGAGGGGACAGGTCTCTGTCTACTACAGAGTTTCCCAAGAGGATCAGAATATTCACTTATAAGGTCCAAAATCTCTGTTATTTCACATACTTAGGTCTCTCATTAGAACAAGGGATGGACTGAACACCTAAGCCTTCATTATAGTCTAAGTTGGTACAATATTGCTAACGTATAGAAAATTATTGGATGAAAAAAAAGAAAATTATTGGACTGGGGAAGTAGCATGATGGTTATGCAAAGAGACTGTCATGCTTGAGGCTCTAAAGTCCCAGGTTCAGTCCTCCGTGTCATCATAAGCCATACCTTTGAGCAGTGCTTTGGTTTTAAACACACACACACACACACACACACACACACACACACACACACACACACACACACACTGGGATTGGGGGAAAATGCTTCTTTCATCTATGCCACTTTCTCTTGATATAAACACTGTCTGATTAGAGCAAAATGCAGTATGTACTGTTAATGTAGGAGTGATTTGGTGGGCATGAACTGGAATTTTCCTTTGTGCTATTTCTGAGAAAGAGGTAAAAGCTGAACAAACAGGATTCTGATGTTTAAGCAGATCAAACCACTTTTGAAATCCTTTGGAGTTTTGGAAGCAGGGTTTACTTATGAACACTAACGGAGGGCTATTTAATGGTGTTTCATCTCCTTTACCTCAAAATAGGCACTAAAGCACCTCTACACATCAGAGTCATCACCATGGGATGCACAAAGCGTCTCAAGGTGTCAGACGTTTTCAATTGTTTTTTAGGACTCAAGCATCCCCTGAGTATATTTGTTGCCTGGAAGAGGTACCAGTGACTGAGAATCTATCCTTCTTTCCCACCTCTTCTTTCCAATGATTGCATCTCTCACTTTGCACAGTTAATTGTGAAAAGACACATCATCCCAAAGTTGCTATGTGAGTCGTTCAACTTAGGAGGATCTCAGGAGCATCAAACAAAGACAACTCCAAACACAGGTGTCAGGGAAACCATCAGCCAAAGCAGCACAGTCACTGTTTCAGTAAGAGATGCATACCCAGTAATATTTTATTTTTAATATTTAATACCTGTTTATTATATTTATTACTTTTCCTAAATGATATAATTTTCTAAAAAGACAATAAAAACCCTAACACTTAGAAAATACTGGTCACAAGGAATTAAGGTAATTCTATTTTATTTTAGTTTATATCTGTAGTTTTACTGCAGTGACTGTGACAAGATGATCAGGATAAAATGCTGATGGGGAGAGAACCAAATATTATTTCAAAGAGAGTTGTGCTGGATATATAGGATAGCAATTATGCAAAAGACTTTCATGTCTGAGACTCCAAGGCCCCAGCTTAAATCCCCAACACTACCATAAGCCAGAGCTGAGTAGTGTTCTGATAAATAAACAAATTGTGAGGGAGATTGCACAATGACTTTGCGAAAGACTTTCATGCCTGAGCTCTGAGGTCCCAGGTTCAATCTTCCACATCACTATATGTCAGTCAGAGCTGACTAGTGTTCTGGTAAAAACAAACGAACATTGTCTAGGAGAGAAGAAACAATGTGAATGTTTAAGAAAAATGGATAGTTTTAGGTGTCAGATTGCTATATTTTATTCAAATGGTTAAATTTATTTATGATTTATTATTATCATTTTAATGTATTTTATTTTATTTTATTGGATAGAGACAGAGAGAAACCCAGAGGGAAGGGGAGAGAGGGACAGAGGAAAAAAGTGACACCTGCAGCTCTGCCTCACCACTTGTGAAGCTTTCCCCCAGGTGATCTTTTCATTTTAAAGTGATAGGACTTACAGAAGTTACAATCTGTGCAACTATTTAAATATACGATAAAGTTGTTGATAGAATGCTCTAAGATCCTAGATTTTTTCAAAATTCTTTCAGAAGTTATAAAGGATACAGTTTGAAGATAGCTGCACTAGACAATAGTTTGTTAGCTTAATTTGGTTTACAGTTTAGTTCTTGTCAGTAATGAGTTAGTATTTATTCCCATTAGACTATAGTACAGAAATGGATACACAGAGGAAGTGATTACAGAAAAAGTTACCAGAAAATGGCTCACTTGGTAGAGCACATACTTTGTCATGTGGTGTTTCTTCTCTCCATTTATTTATTTATTTATTCATTTATTTTCCTGGCCTCCAGGATTATTGCTGGGGCTTGGTGCCAGCACTACAAATCTACCGTCTGGTGGTCATTTTTTTTCCCTCCTTTTCATTCCATAGATTGAGAGAGAAGAGAGAAATAGGGAGGGAGAGAGAAAGACATCTGCAGACCTGCTTCTCCGTTTGTGAGGTGGACCTCTATAGGTGGGGAGCAGGGGCTCCAACCTGGGTACTTGTGTGTATCCTACACATAGTACCATGTGAATTTAACCGGGTGTGCCACAGCCTGCCACCCCTACCCCTGTCACTCCCTTTCATCTTCTATTTAGAAAAAAATGTCTACTGGGTGTGGTAGACTTTGTAGGTGTGAAGCAAGCCCCAGTGGAGCTCTGGCAGGAAAAAGAAAGGAAAGGAAAGAGGGTGAGAAGGAGGGAGGGAATCACCACTGTTATCTACAGTGAATTAACCAAACAGAAATATGTAGGAGGGACCAGGTGGTGGTACACATGGTAGAGCACACATGTTATAATGTGCAAGGACCTGGATTCAAACCCCTTGTCCCTACCTGTAGGGGGTAGCTTTTATAAGCAGTGAAGCCCTGTTGCAGGTGTCTCTCATTCTTTCTCACTCTCTTTTCCCACCCAAACCCTCTTGATTTATGTCTCTACTCACTAAAAAACAAACAAACATATGAATAAACAAGATAAGTCTCTAAAAAACTGAAGTATGCCCATGACCTTAAGAATGCTGTAGTGGAAAATAACACTGTAATCTTTTGTTGGGCATGAAGCCAGCACCCCCTGCATTGCTGACACTATGGCCTATTTACATAATCTTTGTTTTGCCTGAAAGATCCCCACCCATTGATCTACCTTCTTTCTACCTCAAGACCCGCCCTGCCTGTAGGGTAACATTAATCCCACCGGTTAAAACCCTCACAACAGTTGCTAAGGAAGCTTCTACCTTCCCAGCCTGCTTTTGCCTTTCTCCACCCCCTTTCCTAGCCATTTCCATTTCCGACTTGCCACTTCCCGGTTTTATCCTATAAAAGAATTGGCTCTCTGATCATTGGCTCTCTGATCAATAGATCCTTTTGCATTACCACGCTGCCACGAGTTCTTGAGTCATCTATCTCCCGCATCGCTGAGTGAGTAGCAGCCCAGGCTGAGTCTGGTTTAGTTCTCTCCAACCCAGAGAGCACTTGCCCGGGGAAGAGGCACCCCCCACGTTAGCCAGGCAATCTTTCAGTTCTGATTTGAAAATGCACATTTCTCTCATTTACAAGAAAAGGCTTTTATGAAGTGGCTGACACTTCCACTGACCACTGCTAAGTTATGGTGCCCTTGGGTTAAGAGCAAATGTGCTTCATCCTCAGACTATATTATACTATTTCCCAGTATTTGACTCACAGTTTCTGCCAGAGTTCTCAAATGGCAGACCATTATTTTCCTTTAAGAAATGTCAAACAGGGAGTCGGGCGGTAGCGCAGCAGGCTAAGCGCAGGTGGCACAAAGCACAAGGACCTGCATAAGGATCCCTGTTCGAACCCGGCTCCCCACCTGCGAGGAGTCGCTTCACAGGCGGTGAAGCAGATCTGCAGGTGTCTGTCTTTCTCTCCTCCTCTCTGTCTTCCCCTCCCTCTCTCCATTTCTCTCTGTCCTATCCAACAACGACAATAACAATAATAACTACAACAATAAAACAACAAGGGCAACAAAAGAGAATAAATAAATAAAATAAATATTTAAAAAAATGAAAAAAAAAGAATTGTCAAACAAATCAACCAATTACAGAATAGCTCACTTTTTAAGCTTTATCAAATAACACCAAATTACTAATTATAAGGGTCATGATTTGAATTTAGGATAAATATATACAACATCTGCCTTGTCTTGAGAAGTGAGAGATCACGACATCTGAACTGCCATTCCTGATTTCTTTAATAACAATATGAAATTCAGATGTTCATTTTAGAGACTTGAGCACATTTAATTGTAATTTTATACTAAAAAAAAGTTCCTTTGAGTCTACTGTGTAAAGTGAGCAAACACATCATTATTCTTTCTTTTCAAAAAGGTTTTCAGGCACAGAAACAGTGATTCTTACAATGTGTGTAAAAACTATATACACGTGCATATCCTATAATACAGGCAAAGAAAGAGACCCAGTTTCAGAGTAATCAGACTTGTAATTTCATGCATACAAGTTTGGTGCTCTGTCTGCTGTGCTGGGTCATTTAATTATTATTATTTTTTTTTACTTTAAAACATTAAGATCATTTTTTAAAGTAAAAGAGCACAGATCAGGAGTAATTCAGCCATATCACGCTTGAATCCTATGGAGTAAAGTTCAAGTAAACCTTATAACAAGCATTCTAAAGATACAGTGCACATGTTCATCAGGAATATTAATGTTTAGGTAATTTAAAGCCTTTCATTCTTTAACACAGCACAGTGTGGTTTGCTCCTGACTGTGTGGAACAGGACAAACTCATTTAGGAACGTACTTTGTAGTCACATGACATGAACCTGATTCAATTTTATCCTTCTCAGACATTTACATAGGTGATCCACGAGGAAACAAAAAGCACAGTGCTCAGGCCAGGATCACCGGTTAGTTCATCGGCAGTTGATCATCAATAAAAACTCATAAGGACCAGGTAGTGGTGCACCTGGTTAAGTGCACATATCACAGTGTGCAAAGATGCAAGTTCCAGCCCCTGGCCCTCTCCAACAAGGGGAAAGCTTCTTGAGTGGTGAAGCAATGCTGCAGGTATTTGTTTCTTGCTCTCTCTTCCCCCCTCAATTTCTCTCTGTCTCTATCCAATAATAAATAAATGGATAAAAATAAAATAATAAACTCCCATAATAAACTGAAAAGGGATAGTGAACCAACTTACACAGGCATGAACAGAATAGTCAGATGTTTGTAAGAAAAAACAAACAAACAAAAAAATACAACAAAGCCAAATCCTCCAGACACTAACATTATAAAATGGAGAAGAAGAAAAAAAAATCCTGGCATTTGAACTCAAGACAAAGTGCTGCCCTTGCAAATATTAAAGGCCTAAAAATTAAATGTAAAAATGACATCGAACTTACAGATTTTCCTTTCTGAAACAGGAGTTGATTCCCCGCCAATGTGAAATAACGAGTTTTCCATCTTTTGATGAACTTCCATCTGACTTGCTTCTCTTTCAATTTTCCCTCTATGAGGGGCTGGCCTTCTTGATTTACAACTGTGGAAGGTAACAGAGTGATTAAGCCACTTATTTCCCCTTCTTTTATTTTGGCAAGCGATCAAAAGTCTGAATTATATAGTGAACCAGAATCCAGTGAGCAGCTTTGGGAAGCAGGCTAATACATTATGAATTTGGTTAAACTTCCCCCCTTTGTCCCTGAAAGAATGCACCATTTAGACATGATAATGGAAATGTGTTGAAAGCCCTCATTGCGATTTTCAAAGAGAGTATCCTTCACTAAAGGAACATCTGGTTAGCAGTTTTTAAGTTTCTTCCAGATACTCAGCTTTCCATGACTCTTAACTCTCTTGTTCACATGAATTGCTCAGAAACATTGCTTTATACATAATCACAAAGCAAGTATGTTTGGTTATTTGGCAGCAAAAGTCAATACAGGCTCCAGCGATGTGTTTTCTTGAAGTTATAGCAGCTGCCATGGCAGACTCACCCAACTCTTTTCAACATGATTGTTTCCACTCTCTGGAACATACTTTCTCTCCACCTTACACATTCCCATCTTCATCTAATCAGCAACTAATCACTCCACATTTAAGTCAAATGTTGTTTCCTTTGGGATGCCTTCCCTAAACCCAGACCAGAGTAGTTCCCCTGCTAGAAATGCTCTCGTGGCACCAGCAAGTTTGTTTTACACAGTCTGTAGACAGTTACTGGTGTTTACCTGAGTCATATCTTTATTACTCAGTTATCTGCTCTGTGGGGGCAGGGCTTCAGCTTTGCTCACTATTGTATATTTGCATCTAGCACAGTGCCTGGTACACAGTGAGGAGGCTACAAACATCTGACTGAATGGATCTATTTTACATTGAACTAGAGTTTACATGATTACACTTAATCACAGAGTCTGGAGATCCATTGTAATGCCAGAAGTTTAGACACCGACTTGAAGAAATTCATTTTCTTTTTAAAACCAACAAGAAAAGATTCACTTTTCAAATTTCAAATTCATTTGAAAACATCTGATTTCTCAGGCATACTTCCAACAATTGAATTTTCACTGCATCTTGAAAGTAGAGAAGTTTGTAACATCACTTCAGAATTCAGGTAATGCCTATTTGATAGTATATGAATGAATGTAACCTATCCTTTTCACATTATTGCTTTTCTTTTTCAATATAAGTCAAATACCTAACTTAGAGAGTAGGATTTTTCTTCACTGCATTTTTTTCAGGATGGAAACAAATAATGAAATGGTGGTTGGGAGGTGGCTCTGCAGGTAGAGTCAATCTTTACATACCCGAGGCTCTTTTTTCAATCCTCAGTGTTGGGAACACTGTTTTACTTATTGTGAGCAAAAGGAATTATGGGATATGAACATAAGAGACATAAAGGTGATGTCAAGAGCATATGACAGACATATTTAAACTCTTAAGGGATTATGGGCATGAGAAGTTACTTTTTTTTTCTTTATTGGGGGGATTAATGGTTTACTGTCAACAGTAACTAAAATACTGTAGTTGTACATGTGTAACATCTCTCAGTTTTCCACATAACAATCTATCCCCCACTAGGTCCTCCTCTGTCATCATGTTCCTTGACTTGTACACATTACCACCCCTCCACCCCTAGTCTTTTACTTTGGTGCAATACACCAAACCCAGTCTAAGTTCTGTTTTGTGTTTTCCCTTCTGTTGTTTTTCGTCTTCCCTCTATGACTGCAATCATCCCATACTCATCCTTCTCTTTCTGGCTTATCTCACTTAACATGATTCTTTCAAGCTCCCTCCAAGATGAGGTGAAGAAGAATTCATAATTTTAATAGCTGAGTAGTACTCATATATATACCACAACTAACTCAGCCACTTACCTCTTGTTGGACACCTGGATTGCATCTATGTTTTGACTGTTACAAATTGTGCTGCTATGAACATAGGTATACACAAATCTTTTTGGATGAGTGTGTTTGGTTCTTTAGGCTACATCCCCAGGAGAGGAATTGCAGGGTCATAAGATAGGCCCACTTCTAGCCTTGTGAGGGTTCTCCAGATTTCTCTCCACAGGGGTTGGACCAATTTACATTCCCACCAACAGTGCAGGAGGATTCCTTTGTCCTATGGTAGATTACTTAAGTGTTTGACTGTTCTCTTCTCACCTCCCTTCCACTGTCTGCTCTTCCCCAAGACAGTGATCCTATTCTTCCAGGCATATGTTGTAGCTGAATGCTGGTGAATAAGTTTAAGGACTGATGATTAATGACTCCTGCCACATGTCTAACTGGCCTTTATTTCTTGACTATTTTCCTGTTGTGGGTTTTATGTACCTAATAAACCCCTGCTATGATAAACCCCACATAAGTTTTTACTTTAAAAAAATGTAATTAATTAATTAATTAATTAATTAATTTACTATTGGAGAAAGTCAGAGAGAAATTGAGAGGGTGGGGGTAGATAGCATAATGGTTATGCAAAGCAACTCTCATGCCTGAAGGCTCCATCGTCCCAGGTTCAATCCCCTGTCCCATCATACGACAGAGTTGAGCAGTACTCTGGTAAAAGGAAAAAAAAACAAGTGGGAGCTAATTTTTTCTAAAGGTGATCAATTTCCACTTGGAAAATACCCAAAAGGATGACACTCTGAGGGGGTTGATTGTCTGAAACTATCTTGTTTGTAAGGAACACATACATAGCACACACAGGCTATGTAAATTTTTCTCATTTGCCAAGTAACACACTACTTGAAATAAAGACCACAATTTGGCCAAGACTTTTTCTGCAAAGATCTTTTCCTTTTCTTTACCAATTTACTGAAAATGCAGAGTAAACTGAATTCTTCAGTACAATCTTGTCTTGAAACTTCATTGTGCTTGAAACAAGTTTTATTTGTGATACTATTTGAACTCTTAGATATTTTTGCTGCTTGTTAAAGATAAACACCTTCAAGAAAGGCAGATTATAGCACACACACACAAAAAGTATAAACACTGGGTGCCAGGTAGTGGCACAGTAGGTTAAGCACACATGGTGTGAAGCAAAAGGACCAGCCTAAGGATTCCGGTTCGAGCCCCCGGCTCCCCACCTGCAGTGGGGGGTCACTTTAGAGGCGGTCGGCAGATGTCTATCTTTCTCTCTCCCTCTCTGTCTTCCCCTCCTCTTTCCATTTCTCTCTATCCTATCCAACAACAATAACAATACTATTAACAATAATGTTAACAGCAATGATAAACAACAAGGGTAACAAAAGGGGAAAAAGTGGCCTCCAGGAGCAATGGATGTGTAGTGCGGGCACTGAGCCCCAGCAATAACCCTGGAGGCAAAAAAAAAAGGTATAAACATTGGTGAACTCTGTTATTAAATAAGTACTGAGATTGCTCTTGAAATCACTGCTGCTGGGAATCCTGATGCTTACTCAGCCCATGGAGAACTTCTCTGTATGGACTGAGAGTTTCAAATTTACTTCAGTTCCCCTCTGTGGTTTTGTTGATTCGTGTGTGTGCCAGTTCTAAATAGTAGTCAACCATGAATACAGAACTCTACTTAAAGAGGGACAGAGGCACTGAGCGAGGAGGTCAGAGGAGCCACGCTTAGTAGACTGAGCGTCTGTGGTTTCTGAAATCACCAAGGGTAATAATGAGTGGGATGTTTCTAATGAATGTGCAGGCAGTGTTTAGAAAGCCATGTTTATTAACTGGTACTGAGTAAACGAGAAGGCTTAATCCAGAACCAGGTCAGTGACGAACTACTAGATGTTGTAGGGCTCAAAATAGGACAAACTCCATTTGACAGTGGTGAGAGCAATTCCACATGTGGCCAAATAGCCCCTTTTTTTTCTTGATGATTTCATACCCATTAAAATGCCAGGGTGTTTTTCTAGGCTTTTCTCCTCAATGGAGGAGGTATTGATCTAAAAACATCACCTGCTATCTTTGAAGCTGCAGACCTGAACTGTGTTCAGTGAGTCACTTCCATGGTATTACCTGCTGTTTTGTTAGGATGCACATTCGAGCGGCCTGTGAGGTGGCACAATGCTAGAGCTTTGAACTTGTAAGTATGAGGTCCTTAGTTTGATTTGGCATCACATATGCCAGGGTGATGTGATGCTCTCTCTGTTCTCTCCATCTTATTCTGCAGTCTCTCTCTCTCTCTCTCTACACACACACACACACACACACACACACACACACACACACTCACACACACACTCAAGTGAGTGAGAATTGCAGGGCTGGGGCAAAGGACTCTTCTTTTTCTGTTCTTCTTCCCCCCTTTCTTCTCTCTCTCTCATCTTCTTTATTCCTTCCTCCCTTCACCCACAGGGTTTTCCTTGGGGTTTGGTGTCTGCACAACTCCACTGCTGAGAGGCCATTTTTCTTTTTGATCATGGCTCCAAGACAGAGGTAGAGAGGGAGAAACAGAGAAAGAAGCACCCAACATCACCGCACTGCTCCTGGACTCCCCACCCTCCACTCGCCATGCAGGTGTTTTTATGTGGTGGCCAGGGGCTCCAAGTTGGGTCCTCAAGCATCGTCACGTGTGCACTCTACCAGGTGAGCCACTACTCAGCACAAGTATGAGATCTACTGTAACCAGGGTTTAAAATGTCCTTACTGACTGTACTATTTATTTATTTATTTATTTATTTATTGTCAGAGAAGGCAGAGAGGCAGAAAGAGAATGAAAGAGATGATAGCACTGAAACTTCCTTCAATGCAGTGGGGGGCCAAATGCAAACCTGGGTTAAGCACATGACAAGGCAGTGCCCTATCCAGGTGAGCTATTTCATTGTCCTCAACTTGACTGATGCATACAAACTGAGCAACTGCCTGTACCTTGTTGGTATTCTAGGATATACCTAGAGTGTCACCTACAATGCTTTATTATTTAACACAAGTGCCATCTGTTATGGTTCAACACTTGGCCCAAAACATTCGGTAATAAAAACTTAATGCAAGGAACTGAGCCAGAGCCCCTATTCCCTAGCTGCAGAGCGATGCTGCAGGAGCAGTGAAGCAGATCTCTCTCTCTCCCTCTCTCCCTCCCTCTTTCTCTCTTGCTCCCTCTTCTCAGTTTCTCTCTATCCTATCCAATAAACACACACACACACACACACATACACACACACACACCAAAGAACCAAAGATAAAAGGTGGCTGCCAGGACCAGTGGATTCATCCTGTATGCACCAAGCCCCAGCGATAAGACCTGGTGGCAATAAAAACTAAAAATAAAAAAAGGATTAGTGTGGAGGCAGAGAGGAGACAGAGTTAAGAACAGATGAAATCGTAAAATCCACAGTGTGGGGCACTGGGTCAGATGGGGTGATGGAAAGAGGACAGTGGGTGCCTGGCTGGTGTTTTTTTTTTTTTTTTAAAGTAATGCTTTTCAATTTTTTAATTAACTTTATTTATTGGGTTGAGACAGACAGAAATCAAGAGGAAAGGGGGTGATAGAGAGGGAGGGAGGGAGAGAGAGAGAGAGAGAGAGAGAGAGAGAGACATGCAGTACTGCTTCTCCACTTGAAAAGCTTTCCCCATGTAGGTGGGGACCAGGGGCTTGAACCCAGGTCCTTGCACATTGTAACACATGTGTGCTCAATCAGGTGCACCACCATCTGGCCCCTGGCTGGTGTAATTGATCGGGTGGTGTAATGCTTACTGAGATAGGAAAGGCCAAAAGAGGTCTGTGTCCTTGTTGGGAGCCAAGGTAGTGAGCAGCAGATTCAATAAAAAAAAAAAAATCAGTCTCAAAGCCAGATTAGAGAAGAGGCAAAGAAATGCAGAGTGTGTGCACTATTCTGGCTCTGGAGACAAGTGTGTGTGTGTGCGTGTGTGCATGTGTGCGTGTTTGTGTGCGTGTGTGTGTGCGTGTGCATGTGTGTGTGCGTGTGTGTGTGCATGTGTGTGTGCATGTGTGTGTGCGTGTGTGCATGTGTGTGTGTGTGTGTGTGTGTGTGTGTGTGTGTTGGGGGGGTTAATAGGTAGAGGGAGAGGACCAGTTCTGTCATGTGAGTGTGAAGGAGTGACTGCAGGGTGAGGGACTGAATAGAGATGAGAGATCTTTTATTCAGGTAAATAAAAAATTAGAATAACTCTGAAAGGTGATCAGTAGAGTTATTTTTAAAATTTATTTTCAAAATATTTTGATTGATTTTATTTGAATAAGAAAGAGAGACACAGAGAGGAAGACTAGAGCACTGCTCAGTTCTGGTTTATGGTGGTGCTGGGGACTGAACCTGAGAGTTTGGCTCTTAAGGCATGAGAGTCTTTTCATAACCATTATGCTGTCTTCCCAGTTCTCATAGAGCTCATTTAAAATATATAAGCTATGCACCAAAGCAAAGAACTCTGGGGAAGGAAGGTGGGACGAGGTGTCTTGGGGTCCTGGTACATGATGGTGAGGAAAACTTACTCAAGTTGGAGGTGAGAATGTTTGTAGGCAGCTACTGCAGGGTGAGGAGAAGCTATACTCATGTGCCAGCAACTGTACTGTAAACCATTAGCCCTCCAGTTCAGTGATAAAGGGAAAAGAATGCATAAACTGCTTTATTTTAAAAATGACACCAAGGCCAGAGAAACAGCTCACTGGGTAGGGTGTGTGCCATGAGCACTGCCCAGGTTCAAGTCCCAGTACCACATGGTAGGTGCTATGGCATGAGGGGAAGCTCTGGTGCTGTGGTATCTCTCCCTTTCTCTCTGAATTTCTCTCTGTCTCCATCTGAATTAAAAAGTGACGCTGGGAGCAATGAAATCATATATGTGTGAGGCTCTAGCTCTGCTAAAAAAAAAAAAAAAGACAGTAAAAGCCCTTTAAATCATCATTATCATTACTGTTCTGAGTCTGTGTGTGATAAGAAGCTGACTTAGTCACTCTAAGATCTGTTCCCTCCTCCACATACTGGCTTGCCTCAGTGTGTCAAGTATGAAAGGACACATTTCCATGCAGAATGACTTGTTTGTGGCTGACCTTTGGGGAACTGATGCTTTACTGTAAGTCTCAGGCCTAGAAGATACTTCTACTCTCTGTAAAGTTAAGACTATTGGCTCAGTGTGGGACTTCCCTGAGCAGATGAGCCCACCAAGATGTCCTGGAACCCCAGTTCCCCAGATCCATACTCCACTAGGGAAAGAGAGAGTCAGACTGGGAGTATGGACCGACCTGTCAATGCCCATGTTCAGCAGGGCAGCAATTATAGAAGCCAGACCTCCCACCTTCTGCACCCCATTATGATCCTGGGTCCATATTCCCAGAGGGACAAATAATAGGAAAACTTTCAAGGGAGGGGATTGGATACAGAGTTCTGGTGGTGGTCACTATACGGAGTTGTATCCCTCTTATCCCATGGTCTTGTCAATACTCCCATTTTATCAATCAATCAATCAATCAGTCAATCAATACCCAAAGCAAAGGACTCTGGAGAGGAGGGGAGTGGCTTTGGGGTCTTGGTGCAGGATGGTGAAAGTGACCCAAGTTGGAGGTGACAGTGTTTTGCACACACCCATCATCGGGAGAAGAGAAACTGTGCCCATGTATCAACAATTGCCCACTAAATCAGTAATCCCCCCCCAATAAAATGATAAAATGACAAAATGAATAATGATAATAATAATGATAATAAAGAAACTAAGACTGGATGAAAAACAGAAATTAACCTAAGCTAAAAATTAACTTCTACTAAAAATGGGTATGGATTTTAGTTTATTTCTCATCAAGATTCACAGCTTACAAGCAAGGATAGTTTAGGTGTGCTGTACATTTGCGTTGTAAAATATTTTGTGATTATTTAGTAAAATACTAAATTGGGTGTGTAAAATACATTGAATTCTTGCAAAGAGCAACATTTTATTTCTATAAGATGTTATTTTACAGAAGAAGATATATCAGGGTTGCAGTTAAGATTTTTATTTTTAATTTTGAGGAAGATTTAGGTTTTAGAGTTGCATTTCAAAACAAATTTTAATTCTTCCATAGTCATTCCATCACTTACAGGATTCATGAGTTCCTCAGTCATCTATCTATATGCCAAATACTTGTTAAATAACACTACATACCAGGTACTGGTAGAGAACATAAAGATAAATAATTTGAAGATGTCTATCATTTACATATGTATGTATGTATGCATGTATATATATATACATGTATTATCTCTCTTTCTATCGGTCTCTTTTCCATGCATGGTCATGGTCAGGGTCATCACAGCATTACTCATAATTGCCAAGAACTGGAGACAACCTAAGTGCCTACTGAAAATAAAAGAAGATATAAAATCATTTTATGTAAGCACTGCTTTTGATATTCTGAGGACATTTAGCACATAAGACAATGTTGTAACATTGGTAGGAAGAAAACATCATAAAGTCAACCCATAAGACACATCCTATCCAAATGGGAGTTTGTGCTTTTAAAGTTCACCAAGGGCCCAGGAGTTAGCATAATGATTACACAAACCTTAAAGCCTGAGGCTCCCAGGTCCCAGTTCAAACCACCCCCCCCCACACACACCCACAGACACTACCATAAACCAGAGCTGAGTATTGCTCTGGTAAAAATAAATAAAATAAAATAAAAGTTCACCACAATATAAATGGAAAAGTTTCATGTTAATGGTCTCACAGACCATTAACATAGAAGCCATGCCCTGAGAGGTCACTTAATTCCATTATTATGCTGACAGTGCTCAGCAGAGGGGAGAGCACATGTCATGTAGTGGACAATATGCTTTTACTGCACAGATATGGGAAATCAAGCTTTAGTGAGGCATCAGGATAGAGAGCCGGCTGAAAATTTATCAGCTAAAGAGACCTCCTACTGGTGATTACACAGTCACAATATCCAGAGATTAAGAGCATATTCACTTGGAGGAGGCCCATTGTTGTAGGGGAGGATCCATGACAAACCTTCAGTGGTGTGCTTAAGTGGTGTTGTCAGAACAAAAGTATCCACGTGTCTTGAGAACCAAGAGAGAAAAGTCATGGCTGAGTTCTCCTTTTGAAGAGAACTTTGAAAAATGTGACTGATTCAAAAGCCAGATGTTTTCCTGGATGGTATCGCTGACTAACCCTTACTAGCAGCATGTGACAGCAGCTCCGAGATGGGAGGATGGCTGAGGAAGGGGTTTGCTTGCATTTCCAGAAAGAAGTGCTGTTTTGTTCAATCTGCTTGCTTAATCTCTCTTCTCTCATTCCCGTGGAGTATCGAGAACAGCAATAAACACCACTGGGCAGGTCTCTGAGGAGTTTTGAGAAATCCCAGCAATTTTAAAATCTTCTAGTCTTACTTTTAAAAAAGTAATTATCAGAAACGGAATCAGCAATCAAGTGGATTGGAAATACTTTCTACTGTAATCATTTCCTGCATGCAGTCACTTCCCACACATTATTGTTCTGACTCTTAAGAAGAAAAAGCCACCAGGCAGGTAGATTGTTTCTTGTTCTTTCCAAAGTTTTATAATACCATGGGACAATTATTCTTGGAATTTCATTTATTTATTATTTATAATTTTTATTTATAAAATGGAAATACTGACAAGACCATAGGATAAGGGAGTACAAGTTCACACAATTCCCACCACCAGAACTCCATGTCCCATCCCCTCCTTTGCTAGTTTTCCTATTCTTTCTCCCTCTGGGAGTATGGACACAAGGCCATTGTGGGTTGCAGAAGGTGGAAGGTCTGGCTTCTGTAATTGCTTCCCCGCTGAACATGGGTGTTGACAGGTTGATCCATACTCCCATGATATAATATCATGGGACAATTATTGTTGGAAATTTATTTATTTATTTATTTATGTAATGTTTATTAGTAATTTAGTACTGATTTACAAGATTAGAAGAGAGTAGGAGTATAATTCTACACTTCTCCCACCACCCGAGTTCTGTGCCCCACTCCTTTTAGCAGTAGCCATTCTACTTCTCTCAAGGTCACAGATAGAGTTGTCAGCAATGCTGTGACAATATATATATATATATATATATTTTGTAAAAATGTACCTTGACTTTTTGGACAACACAATACATATGTTTTCATTTCAGGCTCACGTGTATCAATTCTCTTTATTCCACATTTGAGTGAAATCCTCCATCACTCCCTTCCTTACTGCACTAAGCAGCATCACTGCCAGTTGCATTCATTCTGTGACTTCATTCCATCTTCATTCTGGTTCTCTCATGTTGGCCTGGCCATTGGCCCACGGCTGAGGCTTAGAGAGTTGGCCAAAGTCGAAGTTAAAGACATGGAGGCATTGGCTCTGACACTATACCTGCGCTCTTCAATGGAAGGTATAGGTCTGGAAATCACAAACAGGGACCAGGTGGTGGCATACCCTTAATTTGGATTTACCCTAAAAGTTGAAATTTCAGATTTAGGAGTTAATCTGGATTAAAATCCTGGTTCACCTGATAGTTAGCTGTGTGACCTTGGGAAACTTGCTGGACATCCCTGTTTTGGTGTCCTTTCTTGCAAAGTGGGGTCATAATGACGAGAAAGATGCACATAAAGCTTAGCACCTGGTTAGCATGATAAACTCCAGCAATTATAATCATTTCGGGATCACTAGTCTGTTTTTAATACTCAATTTCCTTTGACTTCACCTGCATCTAATTGTATAAAAATATATTTTGTTGATATCAGTTTTATTTTTTTCTTATGTTTTTTTCTTTTTTTATATTTATTTATCTATTCCCTTTTGTTGTCCTTGTTGTTTTATTGTTGTTGTAGTTATTATTGTTATTGATGTCATCGTTGTTGGATAGAACAGAGAGAAATGGAGAGAAGAGGGGAAGACAGAGAGGGGGAGAGAAAGACACCTGCAGACCTGCTTCACCGCCTGTGAAGCGACTCCCCTGCAGGTGGGGAGCCGGGGGCTCAAACCGGGATCCTTACACTGGTGCTTGCGCTTTGCGACACGTGCACTTAACCCGCTGCGCTACCGCCCGACTCCCTTTCTTATTTTATTGAAAGGGGTAGTGGTGTACAGCAAATACGGTTGTTGACACGTGTAAAATTTCTTAATTTTCTATAAAACGTCACCACCACCTGCCTAGGTCCTTCTCCACCATCATGCACCAGGGCCTGAAAGCTTCCACTACCATTCCAGCCCTGACCCACTCGAGTCCTTTACTTTGGTGCACTATATCAAACCCATTCCAAGTTCTACTTTGTGTTTTCCCTTTCTGCTTTTATTTCTCAACTTCTGTCTGTGAGTGAGATCATCCCATATTCATCTTTATGTTGCTGATTTATCTCACTTAACATGATTCCTTCAAGCTTCATCTAATATGGGCTGAAAACTGTGAAATCACCCTTTTTAATAGCTGAGTAGTATTCCATTGTGTATATATAACACAACTTGCTCAGTCACTCATCTGTTGTTGGACACCTGGGTTGCTTCCAGGTTTTGGCTATTACAAGTTGTGCTGCTATGAACATAGGTACACACAAATCTTTTTGGATGGGTGTGTTGGGTTCCTCAGGATAGATTCCCAGGAGAGGAATTGCAGGATCATAGGGCAGGTCCATTTCCAGCCTTCTGAGAGTTCTCCAGACTGTTCTCCACAGAGGTTGGACCAACTGACATTCCCACCAGCAGTGCAGGAGGGTTCTTTTGTTGCCCACCACCTCTCTAGCAGCATTTGCTGCTGTTACCATTTTTGACATATGACATTCTCATAGGAGTGAAGTGGTATCTCATTGTTGTCGTTATTTGCATTTCTCTGACAAAGACTTGGAGCATTTTTCCATGTTTCTAGGCCTTTTGGATCTCTTCTGTGGTGAATATTCTGTCCATGTCCTCCCCCTATTTTTGGATGGGGTTATTTGTTTTTTTGTTGTTGAGTTTGGCAAGCTCTTTATATATTTTTTATTAGCCTCTTGTCTGATGTATGGCATGTAAAGATCTTCTCCCATTCGGTTAGGGGGACTCTTGGTTTGGTAGTGGTTTCTTTTGCTGTGCAGAAGCTTTTTAATTTGATGTAGTCCCATAGGTTTATGCTTGCCTTAGTCTTCTTTGTAATTGGATTCATTTCATTGAAGATATATTTAAAATTTATGTGGAAAGAGTTCTGCCAATATTTTCCTCTAGGTATCTGATAATTTCTGGTCTAACATCCAGGTGGTATCAGTTATTAAGCTCCTACAAATTTCCATGTGTCAGTGGAGGAATTGGTGGAAGACAAATTTGAGTTAGTAGATCATGAACATTTCATCAAAGAGAAGAATGTACTGAAGTTGTGAACCTTGTGAACCAGATGATGGCTTCAGATTCAAAATGTGTCTCATTGCTTGGACTATATACCAGTAAGAAGGACTTATATTTCAGCCCTTTTTTTAAAAGAAAGAATTTGTTTATTTATTCATGAGAAAGATATGCAGAGAGAGAAAGAACCAGACACCACTCTGGCACATGTGCTGCCAGGGATTGAACTCAGGACCTCATGAGGTTGAGAATACAATGCTTTATCTACTGCACCACCTCCTGGACCACTATTTCAGTTCTTCTTTTTTGATGTATAATTGAAATTTCCTTTTCTTTTTAGATGGAGAAGAGGGGCTTGGAGGGGGTGAAAGAGACCACAGCGCCAAAGCTTCCCCCCAGTGCAGTGGGGGCCAGGCTCAAACCTGGGTCATGCACATGCCAACACAACACATTATCCAAGTGAGCTGTTTCACCAGCTCTTAATCAGAATTGTCTAATTGCTTCATGTTTTGTTTTTCATTCGGAGAGATGTTGACCAGCGATTAAAAAAATATATATATTTATTTATGGGAGTCGGGCGGTAGTGCATTGGGTTAAGTGCATGTGGCGTGAAGTGCAAGGACCGGTGTAAAGATCTGGGTTTGAGCTCCCGGCTCTCTACCTACAGAGGAGTTGCTTCACAAGCAGTGGAGCAGGTCTACAGGTGTCTATCTTTCTCTCCCCCTCTCTGTCTTCCCCTCTTCTCTCCATTTCTCTCTGTCCTATCCAACAACAATGACATCAACAACAACAACAATAACTACAACAACAATAAAAAAACAATAAGGGCTACAAAAGGGAAAATAAATAAATAAAAAATAAAAATATATTTATTTATTAGCTAGAGATAGAGAGAAATTGAGAGGGGGAGATAGAGAGGAAAGAGACAGAGAGACACCTGCGGCCCTCCTTCACCACTTGTGAAGTTTTCCCCCTGCAGGTGTGAACCAGGGGCTTGAACCTGGGTCCTTGCACACTGTAATGTAAGCATTTAACCAAGTGTGCCACCACCTGGCTCAGCAATTATATATACATATATATACATACATGTATATATTATATAAAATATGATAACAATGAAAACTTGAAAACAATGATCTCATTGTCAATCCCACTGTCAATCAGCTCTTACCCTGGGGATATCCCCCTCGGATGTAGGAGACACCAACTTCCACCTGGCACAGTCAGCCCACACTGGGTCCACTATGGTGACATACTGGAGATGGTTGTCACACAGTCACCATCTTGGAGTACTGTATTGTAATATTCAAGGCATATTCAACTTTACTATTACTAGATATTATTCATTCATTTCCTCAACAAGTATTTACTGTCTGCTAGCCAACATACAACTGTGTCAATTTTTTTTCATAAGTGCCTTTTGGTCCTAATTGCATCATGAATCCTTTTAGAGCAGAGATACTGAACCTTATTTATATTTTATCCCAAGATCAACAAGGAGAAGACATTCAGTCAACACAACAAGCAGGCATCAGATAAATGAAAAATGGGATGCAGGTACTAAGCTGGTTATATAAAATAAATAGTAAAGTATTCATTCCTACATCTTAGCTATCTTTGAATTTAAAATTTAAACAACATGTAATTGCAAATATTATCTCTGTGGATAATATATTTGCTACCAGCATTATTATGTAGACCCTTCACTTAGACTAAGTACACAATTTATATGTTAATATAAAAATAAGATGGAATCAACAGCCTAAATAATCTTTTCAGGCAGTCAAACAGTTTTGGAGGGAAAATAATAGTTTAAAATAGATTTCTCTTGGGATCAAATCCTTTTTTCATGTACCAAGAGGAAATGAAGAAAGAAATGTAAGCACGTCAAAGTTCTCAGGAACAAACATTTGATTCAACACATCCTGCTATAAATGTTTGGCCTTGCTCAAATATTTTTTTTTTTTTGCTGTATGCTCTGTCTATATTTAACTGCAAAAAATACAAATAAGAAAAAGCGAATGCGCAAAATGTCCTTTCCAAGTGCATGGCAATGAATCTGAGAAAACATATTCAAGGAACACTTTATGCTTTTAACTTTGAGCTCCCTTCCTGAGGCCTTCTGTCGCCAGATATGCTTAAACATTTATTCAACTAAGGATTCCATTTACTCAGGATACAAATCCTAAGTACTTCTCAGAGCCCCTAAGAAAAGCACCTCGCTATGCTGAGCTTTCTCAAAGTTCTTTCATGCTCTTTTTCATAGGTGAAATAAGGTCTAATTAGAAAAAGCTTATAATGGAGACATGCAATGCCCTGATTCCTGAGTTGCTTGAGTTAACTTTTAAAAATCAGGGTGTTGGGAGTCAGGTGGTAGCACAGCAGGTTAGGCGCAGGTGGCGCAAAGTGCAAGGACCGGCATAAAGATCTCGGTTCGAGCCCCCAACTCCCCACCTGCAGGGGAGTCGCTTCACAGGTGGTGAAGCAAGTCCGCAGGTGTCTATCTTTCTCTCCCCCTCTCTGTCTTCCCCTCCTCTCTCCATTTCTCTCTGTCCTATACAACAACAACGACAGCAATAAAAATAATAACTACAATACGATAAAACAACCAGGGCAACAAAAGAGGGAAAAAAAAATCAGGACATTGATTCTGGTGCCTTTTCCACTCAGACCCTGGAATCAGCCACCGTCTGTACTCACAAGGCTGCCATCCAGAACCACCAGCTGCTTTCAGCCACACCTGGTCCACCGGGTAATGCATTTTAATTGACACTTCTCTGTAAGCCTTAAACAGCTCCATCTGCCAAATTAATACTCCCCTCACCACCTCCCCACAACCTAGCCTCAATTCTTTGCAGTTATCAGAGGTTTAGACTGACTGCAGTGGGTAATCTTAAGATGCCCAGATTCTAAAATGAAGGAACAGCACAGCTGGTGTAAGGAGCGGCCTTCTAGGAGATACTCCTCTATAAGTGGCTTTGTGCTCATCGGGGTTTTCTTAATGTACCCTTGGTCTAAATTGCAGTTTATAAGCCGGGTCAGTGCTGGACTCTGTGTCCTCCCTGAGGGCATGTCACTGAAGACTTACTTCATTTTCAAGGACAACCTGACTTTCTGCACATTGATTTGCTATCAATCACTTCTCCCTCCCTTCCTTTTTTCCTCTCCCTTCCTCCCTTCCTTTCTTCCTCCTTCTCCCTGCCCCCCCCCCCCCTTTTAATCTCTCGGACTTCACTACTGCAGGCTGACTTTTTGAGATAGAGAGAGTGATATAGGGACCAAGTGGTGGTGCGCCTGGTTAAGCACACACACTGCAGTGTGCAAGGACACAGGTTCAAACCCCTAATTCCACCTGCAGGGGGAAAGCTTCACAAGTGGTGAAGCAGGGCTGCAGGTGTCTCTGTCTCTCCCCCTCTCTCTATCCCCTCCAGCTCAATTTTTGTCTCTATCCAATATAATAATAAGCAAATAATTTTTTAAAGTAATATAGAGAGGTAGAGAGAAGGAAAGAAACCACAGCACTGGAGCTCCTTTCAGTGCTGTGGGGGTCAAGCTCAAACCTGGGTCAGGCACCTGGTAAAGCAGGTGTTCTGTCTAAGTTCTGCCATTGCCATATTGCCCCCTCCCACTGAAAAATTTTATTTATGAACATGAGAGAGAACCAGAGCATCATTTGGGCACAGGTGATACCAGGGATCTAATTCTGAACCATGCCCAATCAACCTATTTCCACAGGAGGCAGAATGGTAGTTGGCTAAGGGCCTGGACCCTGGAGTCAGACTGGATTCCAGTCCTGACTCACTACCATAAGCTCATTACCAGTGTGGCCTCAGTGATGATGAAGTCATCTGTGCCTATGTTTTCCCATCAATGAAATGAAATGTTAGTTCTCACCTCTGAAGATTCTTGTGAAAGCTGAGTATCTGACAGGGATGAGGAGACAAGGTCAGCAGACAGATTCCTTGGGCAGCTTAAGGGAGGAGGAGGGTGACTCACTAGCCCTGGGGCCTTTCCTCCAATAATTATAGTAACTAAGGCTTTACTCACTACTTGTCTCACTCTTGCTCAGTGCACCCACGGAAAGACAGTAACCAGGAGTGGGTGTAGCCATGTGCCAACCTCTCCCCCGCCCCATTTAGTTAGTGTGTTCTCATTTCTTTGGGGTTCTTGACAAGCACTCACTTGTTAAATTCAGGGAGACCAGAGATGAAGTAGAGAAAGCTTTCAGAGCCTGACATCCAGAGCTACTTTCTCCAGAGCCACATATACACAGATGCCATTTTTTCTCCTGCTCTTTCCTACCTTTCAAGATCTCCCCATCTCTCTCTCTCTACTCTAGTGAGATGTCTTTCTCAGCACGAAGCGGAAGTGACTGGACACACGCCTGTGAATTATCACAACTTGGGATGTGTGCTCAAGGCAGCCAACCAGGGGATGTGTGCTCAAGGCAGCCAACCACAAATGACTCTTAGGATGGGGTGGGGGGGGGTCTCTCACCAGATGCTTTCTCCGGGTTGTTGCACATGAAGCACTGCCACGCCCCCGCTGCCTCGCTGAAGCCAAACACGTCAAAGAAGCGCACTTCTTCCAGATGGAGCTGTACCTGGTCCAGATCCTGTTTCAGGAACACAGAGTACAAAGCATGTTAAGTCAAACTGCCTACTACATAGCATTCTGAGCTCAGAAAAGGGGATGTGGAGTAGGGACATCAACACTCAGACTCCGGGGAGGATGGGAAGGAGGTGCTGGTCAATTCTGGAAGGCAAACTCTTCCATGGAACTAATTTTCTTTTACTTCCTTTCTCTCTCTCTCTCTCCCTTTCTTTTTCATTGGATTTTCTTAGATGCAGAAGGAAGTGAGCATGGGCCCAGGGCTGGGTGTCACAAACTGAGTGACCCAGAATTTTCTTACATCCAGATTCCAAAATTTCCGAAAATCAGGAGCATCCAGGTGACAGTGTGACTGAAAGGAATGCTACTGGGGAATTTGTCTTTTATTTACATTTTATGTACAACAGAGGATGAGTTGTCCCTGTCAAGACAATCTTTTCCCTTAGGTTGGCTTTACAAGGCTCTGGTGGAGAGTAGGGGGACATGGCTTACTCATTCAACCTTTGGCTCTAGCACTTTCAGCTTTATGTTTTATTCTATTCCATAATATGGATACAGTGGTCTTAATGGAACAGTATGTCTTAGATGACTTATTAGTACATCAGCTGACTTCCCCTTCCAGATGGTTGAGTAGAACTGACATACCAAGAAGACAGCCATGTTTTCTGTGCCCTGTGGCATCCTGCCAATGCGTCTCTGTTTAAGAGATGGAGGAGAGAGTGGCACTGCACAGAAATGGATGGAGGACTATTAGCCTAACCAAATTAAACAGCAATACTGTCCTCTGGGGGCTTCGCAATTATGTAAATGGATGTATCCTTTGCTATAAGGTGGTCAGAACTGCTTCTTCAAAGGTTGCTTTTCTAGGAGGGATTTAATGTTCTAGCTGGCTTTGCATGAGCTCAGTTGGCTTATATTAGCTCTTGGCTGAGCTGTGGTTTTTGTTTCTTTCTTCTGACCCCCACCCCTAGAACAAGATGTGCAGGAGCCCAGTAGTGGAAGCACAGTTTGCACTGTTTAGGGTGGGTCTACTCAGTCCGCCATTTCCTGAGCTTGTTTATGGTGGGTCTAAACCAGAGAGCCTAACCCAAGGTTCCTGTTTTTCAAGACTGTATCCCCCCCTTTCTTCTAACCTTTGCAGATGCACAGTTTTACTGCTTCCAGGTTGACTGCTTCATTCTTTTCATTTCAGGTAGAGTAAGACCAAGCAGGAGGGAAAGGGACACCATAGAGAGGAGGGAGAGACACCACAGAACCATTCCACCATCTGTGGAGTTTCCCTTGGTGCTATTATACTTGCATATGGTGCTGGGCTTCATGTATGATTTGGCATGACTCTACTGGGTGAGCTATCTCCCAGCACAGGGCTGTGTTTCTTGAAAGAGATGGGAAGTACACTAGACTGTAAACTCCCTGACAGCAGAGTTATATCTACCTCACGCACAGTTGCACCCCAGAGTCTAGGTCAACATGAAGAGCAGTTTAGCATCATTGTTCCATAGGTCCAGTCCAAAGGCTTCTAAAAAACTATATGAACAGTGTTACAAAAAGTGAAAGACAACTCCTCTAAAAGAAGTTTACATTCACTGGAACATGGACAAAGTAAGGACAAGGGTTTTGTCTGCTGTACTGATTGTAACCTCAGTTATCTAAAAGCATTCTTCATGGAAGCGAGCATTAAATGAATGTTTGTGAAACAACAAAAGGCATAAACTTTCAGACTAGAAATAAATACCTTTAAAGCAAGATTGGGCAAGACTAATCTGGCTGTGTTCTGGGGTTAGACATTTGGAAGTTCAACATGCTGAATACAGCATTTGGAACTGCCAACATCTAAGACTACATTATACGCATTGCAATAAGTACCATATATATAGAATGTTTCAACAAAAGTGATTTCAAGTGTGGTCAATAGGGCGGGGAAGGGAGACTTCTTTTTTGGAAATGTGTTCCCAAGACAAAACCTGAAGAAGCACCTGGGAATTTTGTAGGTTTCAAAGGATGAAATCCATATTAAAATTTATAGGGGAAAAGCAGATGTTCATAAATATCAGTTTTAGAACTGCGTAGTCTCTGAAGTCTACACTTGGCCATTGGCATTCAGATCATCATGCTATTTCCCACACAACTAAGGATCAATTTTTCATTCACCACAAACACTGCTAGTAAACAAAGCAACTTAAACAAACACTTAAGGGCTCTTTAATTTCACCTGTTCAGAGACCAGAAATGTCCCAGGTTGGTGCCTACAATCCACATTTGTCTTGGCACAAAGTTACTTGAAAAGTTTCAGACAGATGGCAAACTACAATCCTGTGCTCAATTTCTGAAGTCAGAGCAGCTTAGTCTTCAGAGAGTTTTGGTACGATGTACAAGGAACTGAGGAAAGGAGATGACTGGTTGTTCTGGCATTTTTCAATAATTGTTTTATGAGCTGTTGACACTGACACAATAATCATCTTTGAGTAGAGAAGTAAATGAAATGTACTGGTGGAAAATCAAAGCACAGTAAATCACAGAAAAAGTAAAGACAAACAACACGAGTGATATCTAATTAATTTTTTTGACCTCTTGAATATTGAGGTCATTATTTCTCTCATTTTCCTTGTTCTCCTGCATCATGTAGGCTCTCCAGGTCTTGTTCAAGAACTGCCATACGATGTCCACTTAAAATGTTTGTTTATTTTGATAGCTTAGAGAGAAACCAAGAGGGAAGAGGAAGGGAGAAAGGAAGACACCCGCAGCATTGCCTCAGGGCTGTGAAGTATGTCACCTGCAGGTGGGAAATTCAGGTCCTTGTGCTTGGTGACATGTAGGCTCAACCAGGTGCACCATCACCCAGTCCCTCTCTTGTCAACTTTTTTTTTTTGTTTGTCTTCTTAAGACAAGAGAACAAAAATAGATTTTTAAAAGAGAATTACAAGTTTCCTTGTGACAACAAAAGTCAATAAGAATAATTAAGATAATTCATGTCTAGCAGAGTCACATCTTGAGTATTTCAGTTCCAGTAGAATCATGGAGAAGAGAGACCACAGGGTAACCCAGTCATTCTCATATGCTGGTGGTCATCCCTTTGTATTATTCCTTCTCCCTTGAGTGTGAGAATGACCTGAGACTTACATCTAGCCAAGAGTATGGCAAAGGTGACATACTGTCAGGACTGTCATTATGTTATTATGCACATAAGAGTGTAAGTACAGACACACCCCTATCTAGTGCTTGCTTAGAGAGGCTTTCCTGGCCTTGAAGAAGCCAGCTGCCATGCTGTAAATTACTAATGAAAATATTTCTACATCTATGCAGTTAAAAATTTCTAAAATCTGGGGCTGGGCAGTGGCACATCAGGTTGAGTGCACATAGTATGAAGCTCAAGGACTCACCCACACAAGGATCCCAGTGTGAGCCCCAGGTTCCCCAACTGCAGGGAAGGTTGCTTCACAAGTAGTGAAGCAGGTCTGCAGGTGTCTACATCTCTCTTCATCTCTATCTTCCTCTCCTCTCTCAATTTCTCCTTGACTTATCTAATAAAAATGGAAAAAATGGCTGCTAGGAGAAGTGGGTTCATAGTGCTGGCACTGAGCCCCAGCAATACCCTGGAGGTAAAAAAAATTCTCATAGAAAACAAAAAAGAGGAAGAATGATAATGGGTACTGCAATGGTAAGGACAATAATCTCAGAGTCATCATAGAACCAAAAACAGGTACAAAAAACCAATTACTAATAGAGACAGTCACATGGCAGGAACTGTGAGTGGCCTTGAGAAGATCAAGGCAGCTTCTGGTTAACAGCATGTAGGAGACCTAGACCTTCTGTTCAATAACCCTGAGTAAATGATTTCTCTCCATGACCTAAGCCAGTCTGGAAGCCGACCCTCTCCATTCTAACTCCAGATAAGAATGCAGTCTAGCCATTATCTTCAGTGCAGCCCCTGTGAGACCCTGAGCAGAGGACACAGTTAAGTCACACTCAGAGTGCTGATGCAGATAACCATGAGACAAAGTGTGTTGTTTGAGTTGCTGGGTCTGTGGAGGTTTGTCACGCACCATTTTATCTAACACCTAGACCGTGCCGTGAAGAGGAAGGGAAAGTGACACACTATTTATTGGTCAATTTTCTTTTCTTTTTTCTTTCTTTTTTTTTTTTTCTAAAGATTTTATTTATTTATAAGAAAGATAGGAGGAGAGAGAAAGAACCAGACATTACTCTGACACATGTGCTGCTGGGGATCAAACTCAGGACCTCATGCTTGAGAGTCCAAAGCTTTACCACTGCGCCACCTCTCGGACCACTATAGGTCAGTTTTCAGTGAAAACAATGATTCTTACTTTGTGGGGTCACATTTTCCCAGCCACATCTTAAATCTGGCCTCGATAAAGTGCGGAGTTTTTGGAGTCCAAACTACTTCTGCTGACAAGGACAAAGGTAAATAATGACAATATGTACAAAGAAGGCTTTTTCCTGATAAATATCATTTATTTCCAAAGGAAAAAAGTCCTTGGAGGGAAAATATTTTTTTGAACAGCTGTTTAAATGAATATTTCTCCAGTTTTAGAAAAAAAAAGTCATTAACAAGAGGAATTTCCAAAAACAATATAAAAATCTCCTGGGAAGACTCTTTGGGAAGAAATAAGTCAAGCAGCATGAAAAGGTGAGAGGATATTTACAACATTGCTTTGATGACTGTGACAGCAGGAGTCAATGCTATGAATTTCCTGAATGTGCAAAGTGGCCTCTGGATCTTATCATAAGGGTGGGAGTGGGCACTGAGAAGCAACTTTCTAGACATTTGTGAAAGCTTACATCTGGAAGAACTTTGGGTTCTGGCACATTTCAGCTCTGTTCTGAAGCTCTCAGGATTGAGAGATATGAACACGCTTGCTTCACGCCCTCTCTGTGCCCATGGTGATTAGGACCAACTCTAGCACATACTTCAGGTATGCTAGGAGAAACGTAAATGAGACACATACTTAAACAATTCCAACAGATTCACAATGATAGTAAGGATGACACATTTTTATGGCTCGTTCTCTCTCTTTCTCTCTCTTTATATTGGGGATTAATGGTTTACAACAGTTGTTGATATATGTGTGAAATTTCTCAGTTTTCTGCAAAACACTCTCACCCCCAGCCTAGATGTTCCTCCACCATCATGCTCCAGGACCTGAAAGCCCAATGTGCAACATGCTTGCCCCTGCCCGAGTCCTTTACTTGGGGCAATATACCAAACTCAGCCCAAATTCTGCTTTGTATGTCCCCTTACTATCTTACTATTCTTATTCCTCACCTTGTGTTCACAAGTGAGCTCACCCCATATTCATCCTTCTAACGCACATAACCTAACAAATAAGAGTTCAGGGTATGAAATAAACTTAGGGAGAAAAGAAAATTGATGGTTCACCTCAGTTTTGCCCTACAATTCACAGGCATGGTGTTTGGTGTGAAATATATTGTACGGTGCTGTGGAGACTCATTGACTCGTCGCTGAAAGTAGTTTTGAATGCTTTCACTTAAGAACCATGTGTGACCATGGACTACGAAGTCAGACTGACAAGGATACAGAGGTTCCATAGGCTCCTGTGCTAAATATGAACAGATATGGGCCCTACATCAGATCAATGGGGTAAGCAGTTATGGTATTTATGTACTTTCCTCATGTTTGGGAGCGACTCTTTGCTCTAATCCAGCTTTTTAGCCCTATTCTCAACTCTGACACCATCTTCTCAGACCATATATATATTGTCTCCAGGGTTATTACTGGGACTTGGTGCCTGCAGTACAAATCCACTGCTCCTGTAGGCCATCTTTTTCCCTTTTGTTGTCCATCGTTGTTGTTATTATTGCTGTTGTCATTGTTGGATATGAAAGAAAGAAATCTAGAGAGGAGGGAAAGACAGAGAGGGGGAGAGAAAGATAGACACCTGAATACCTGCTTCGCGACCCCCCTGCAGGTGGGGAGCTGGGGACTCAAACCTGGATCCTTACGCTGGACCTTGTGCTTTGTGCCATGTGCCAATATTATGTTAGCTATCAGGCTCAGCCAAAATTACTAAAGTCATAGGCCCCTTGGAACATACCTAAAATAGACTTCCTAGCTTCTTCTCACCCAAAGACCTCTAATTTCATCTGCTCTATTTCTACCTTTGGGTTCCTGTTTATTAAACAATTTGTCCTGCTCTATACTTTACTGCCTTTCAGCCACCAAGTTGCAGATGCTACTATGACTCCATCCTAAACTCCCTGGGCAGATGACCTCACCAATGTGTCCCAGAACTTCACCTCTCCAGAGCTCTACACCACTAGGAAAAGTAACAGGCTGGGGGTATGGGCTGACTTGCCAACGCCCCTGTCCAGTGGAGAAGCAGTTACAATGGCCAGACCTTCCACCTTCCACCCATAAAGAATTTTGCTCCATATGCCCACAGGGATAAAGAATAGGGAAGCTTCCAATGGAGGGGAATGGGATACAGAATTCTGGTGGTGGGAATTATATGGAATTGTATCCCTCTTATCCGACAATCTTGTTAATCATTATTAAATCACCAATAAAAAGAGAATTTTGGTCCATACTCCCAGAGGGATAAAGAATAGTGAAGATTTCAATGGAGGGGATGGGACACGGAACTCTGGTGGTGCAAACTGTATGGAATTATATCCTTATTATCTTATAGTCTTGTTAATAATTATTAAATCACTAATAAAAAAAACATGTGTCAACAACTATGCTGTAATCAGTCAGCCCCCTCGGCAAACAAGCAAACAAACAACAAATATTTGATTTGGTTCAAAAATGCAATTCCTCCCCCCTATGTATCCCTAAGGTTCATGAAAAAAATAATCTTATTATAGAATGCTGGTAGAAAACAGAATAATTTAAACAAAAAAAGATTATGGGAAAGAATATGAATTGAATAGAAAATGTGACAGATTGGGTGAAGCTATGCAAAAACTCCATAATATTTGACAAACTCATCATTCTTCTCTTTTTCTCCTCTTCCTTTTTCTTTAGATAGAGACAGAGAGGCAGAGAGAGAGAGAGAGGAAGAGACCATATCACTGAATCTTCCTTCAGTGTGGTGCAGGCTGGGCTTGAACCTGGGTAATGCACATTTACAAAGCAGTGTACTATCCAAGCAAGCTATTTCACTGACTCATAAACTAAAAAAAAAAAAAAAGGCTTTCCTATAGGGGTATTGCTGGGACTTGGTGCCTATATTATAAATCCACTGCTCCTGGAGGCCATATTTTTTGTCCATTGTTATTGTTGTTGTTGCTGTTGTTGTTGGATAGGACAGAGAGAAATTAAAAAAAAATTATTTAAAAAAGGAGACATTAACAAAACCATAGGATAAGAGGGGTACAACTCCACACAGTTCCAACTACCAGATCTCCATATCCCATCCCCTCCCCTGATAGCTTTCCTATTCTTTATCCCTCTGGGAGTATGGACCCAAGGTCATTGTGGGATGCAGAAGGTGGAAGGTCTGGCTTCTGTAATTGCTTCGGAACATGGGCGTTGACTGGTCGATCCATACTCCCAGCCTGCCTCTCTCTTTCCCTAGTAGGATGGGGCTCTGGGGAAGCAGAGCTCCAGGACACATTGGTGGGGTCCTCTAGGAGAGAGAGAAATTGAGAGAGGCTGGGAAGACAGAGAGGGGGAGAGAAAGATAGATACCCACAGACCCGCTTTTCCACTTGTGAGGCGACCCTCCCTGCAGGTGGGGAGCTTGTGTCAGTCCCTGCAATTCCCACTAACGCTTAAGCTGGTGTGCTACCCAAGCTTCTGGTGGTGCTGCAGACTGAACCTGGAACCGTTGGTACCTCAGGCCTGTAAGTATTTTTGCATACCCTTTATACTATCTCTCCTATCTTAAACTCATATATATATATATTTTTTTTTAAATAATTTATTTCTTTATTGGGGAATTAATGTTTTACATTCAACAGTAAATACAATAGTTTGAATCTAATTTCTTTTAAGTTTTAGCCTATAAAAGAAGACATCTATATCAGAGTAGAAATGAGGGCAAACTCTCAAGAAAATGTTGGCATTTCTAGTGGTGACAGCAGTAAATGGTGACCCTTGAAATTATCGGTAATGAAAACCGATGCTCATGTGTCCTCCTTTCATATCGGAAAGTGAAGAATAGCAGCAATCATCCCCCCTACTTGGTGGCTTCCACTTGCATTTAAAAACAGTGGACCAAGAATTTAGCACACTGTGTACATGGTACTGGACGCAAGGGTAGAGTGCAGATGTGGGAAGAACTCGTTGGGGAAACTTCCTATTTCTTTCTCAGTCAATAGGTAGAGAGACAAGCACACTCCTTAGTCGTGGAACTTATTTTGTTGGGACAAGGTCTTTCTCTGTGCCTACTGTCCCTGTCCGCCCCCCCCCCCCCCCCCATATAACTATACTCCTTTGGACTTGCTAGGTCTGTGGCCAGATAGACATATTTGAAGAGTACATAGCAATGTTCATTATAGTTTTTCACTTTCACAAATGATGTTATGACATTGGCTGCATTCTATATCTTGCTTATCGTCTTTATGTGGTGTTATATGTGTACTTGGTTGTTACCTCTTCTGCTGCAAAGTGACTTCCGGTGTGCATTGCCACCCACACTCACTCTATCACTGTTTCCTTTAATGAAAGGCTCCAGGTGCCTCTGCCTTTGCACTAACATGAACATCTTCATAAGCGCCCCCTAGTGGAAGGTTTTGGAAAATTGCCAAGGACTGGGATTTTGCATCACAGGTTATGTGTATAACCACAGAGAATGCATTTTTAGTGGTCGGGGAGGTGGCATTGGACTCTCAAGCTCGAGGTCCAGAGTTCAGTCCCCGGAAGCACATGTACCAGAGTGATGTCTGGTTCTTTCTCTCTCTCTCCTCCTGTCTTCTTCATTTATAAGTAAATGACTAATCTTAGAGAGAGGGCATTTTTATATTTATGTAAATGAGGGACCATCTTTCTTTTTAAAAAAAAATTTTAAAATATTTTATTTTATTTATTTATTCCCTTTTGTTGCCCTTGTTGTTTTATTGTTGTAGTTATTATTGTTGTCGTCATTGTTGGATAGGACAGAGAGAAATGGAGAGAGGAGGGGAAGACAGAGAGGAGGAGAGAAAGATAGACACCTGCAGACCTGCTTCACCGCCTGTGAAGCGACTCCCCTGCAGGTGGGGAGCCGGGGTTCGAACCGGGATCCTTATGCCGGTCCTTGTGCTTTGCGCCACCTGCGCTTAACCCTCTGCGCTACAGCCCGACTCTCTGGGACTAATTTATGACTAATTAGAAAATGAGGGGCCATCCTTAGAGGGTTGTCTTCCCAGAGTATGTGTTACATCTCAAGGTGGGGCCGGGACTTGGGATTTGGGGATAGCTCTGGGCTATCAAGAGGGAGACACAGTCTTTTCCTCCCTTGGAGAGATTTACTAACATTTCACAGGGGTACACCAATGTGCCCAGAATCCCTTCCAGAGAGAAAGATTTTCTAGGAGGTGTGTGTGTGTGTGTGTGTGTGTGTGTGTGTGTGTGTGTGTATGTGTGTGTCTGTTTTTTCCTTATGTAAATACCCACATTCACATTTTCAGGCTTTCTTACCTAGTAGAGTAAGTTGACATCTGGTTCTCATCCTGTTGCCCCAGGGTTAACAGCTGAGCAAAGGGGAGCCAGCAAGGTTATTTGCTATGAATAGTAATAATCTTCTCTGCTTCAGAAACTTTGCATGAAACATTAAACATTTAACATTGTGCATACCCTTCACTAGGTTATGATAAATTGCTTTGTAGAATAGCTGTCCAATTTACATTCCCACCAGCACAGCATGAAGAATTCTTTTTCCATATCACAATTCAAGGCCTTTTTTGTTGTTGTTGTTGTTGTTGGGAGGTTCTAAAGTTTCTGCAAAAATCACCATTCAGCAACCCTTTCTCCTGTCTGAAATATGGCCAGGCTTTTGGTGACCACAAACCTATTAGTCTGATTGCCTTAGGGGCTTGCAATAGTCTTTAGGGATTACTTAAATAAATCATTGCTTTTTAAGCTATGGGAAAAACTAGCCACACTACTGTAAAAATATGACATTTTTCTTTATATTTATTGCTTCTCACTGTCATAAGAAGCATTCCAGGTTCTGGAAGTAAGATCACCATTTCCAGGTACAGTTATTTTAATATAGTAGTTCACGCTAACATTTAGTCAAGGTTTAGTTTTATATTTTAAAGATCTTTTTATTTACTAAAGAGACAGAGAGAGAGAGAGAGAGAGAGAGGGAGGGAGAGAGAGTGGGTGAGCAAGCGCAGTACTCTGGCATGTGATGCTAAGGATTGAACTTGGAAACTCTTGGCTTGAAAATCGGGTGATCTAGCCACTGTCATCTCCCAGAATACTCTAGTTCATTTTGTTGACATGTTTATTACCTGGCAAAGTTACAAAGGAGGTAAAACAAACTTTATCATGGACTTAGGGAGAAGGTATTGCTGCCCATGATGTGGGAATTTTAAATGTCTCCATTTAGTTATTTCAGTCAGAGTACAATGTTAGGCATTGGAGAAGGGACAGAGATGAAGACAGACATGATAAGTTGAAATGCTCCTAGGCATTATATCATGGAATGTTTTATAGATGCTAAAATGATTAACTCTTCATGTATCAGCAGAGTTAGTTTATTACAGCAACAGAACCAGAAAGCATATTATAAAAGAATGGTGCAATATGACAATATGATGGAAACACTGAAAAACAATAATGTAAAAGCATCCATGGAGACCCAACACACCAACTTTGAGAGAGTATCTACAACAGCTCCCTTCTTTTGGTAAAAGCAATATTTGAAGGAAACAGAAGAAATGCAAGGATCATTTCTATTTGTGGTGGGAATGAATATCACCTTTCTGTGCTTTTCTGAATTTATGAACTATGTGACAACTTAATAAAAAGACAAAGGGTCAGGAGCTAGCTCACTTGCTAGAGTACACACCTCAACATACCCAAGGACCTGGATCTGGGTCCCAGCACCAAATGAAAGAACCTGGATGGCACCAGGAAAGCTCCATGGATGGTGCAGTGTTGCTGTGGTGTCTCTCTCCTCCTCATAGTGGAAATAAAAAATAATTCAAAACGTTGGACAAGAGCTGTGCAGCTACACATTCTTGAGGCCATGACACTCAGAAAATAATCTCAATCAATCAATCAATCAATCAATCAATCAAAGGTCAGTGATGCAGAGAGACTGGCAGTGACTTTTAACTGTGAGAAAGAAGGTTTCTCCAAGTGCTGGAATTCTTTCCTCTGGTATCTTCAAACTCCTCCCAGAGGACTTCCTATATTAGCCCATGTCAGGCTGGCCTTGCTGGGAAGATCATAAGCAGTAGCTCTTTCTCTGCCTTTTGCTCTTCTTATTATTAGGGGAGTCATACTAACTCTTCTTTTAACTAGGTCTTCAAACAAGGAGACACAGAGAGAAGTGTGGCAGGCAAAGTATTTGAAACATGTTCTATTTTCTAAAAGAAAACCAACCTAATGTATATCGACACCAAGATCTATTACAAAGAGGTGTTATAGGAAGGGCTAAATGACAATAAGTAATGGTTAGAGATAAGGCTCTTCTTTCAAGTGAAGGGACAGGATACGGAACTCTGGTGGTAGAAAATGTGTGGAATTGTACCCCTCTTATCCAACGGTCTTGTCGATATTTTTTATTTTATAAATAAACAATATAAAAAAGGCTTTTTCTGTTTATATCTTACCGTCTTTCAGCCACCAAGTTGCAGATACTACCATGATGCTGTCCTGACTTCCCTGGGCAGACAACCTCACCAAATGTTTCCCAAAACCTCATCTCTCCAGAGCCCTACCCCACTAGGGAAAGACAGAAACAGGCTGGGGATATGGATCTACCTGCCAAAGCCCATGTCCAAAGGGGAAGCAAATGACAGAAGCCAGACCTTCTACTTTCTACACCCCATAAAGAATTTAGGTCCATACTCCCAGAGGGATAAAGAACATGGAAACTTCCAATGGAGGGGATGGGATACAGAACTCTGGTGGTGAGAACTGTATGGAATTGTACTACTGTTACCTTACAATCTTGGTAATCATTATTAAATCAGTAATTAAAAAAAAAAAAAGAAATAAGGCTTTTACTGCAGAAACAGAGAATGCGGTCTTGGGGCCCAGAATATTGGAGCATGATCCCTGTCACTGTCATTTGCAAGCTGCTTTTGGGAAACATCTTTAATTTTCCAGTCTTTCCAGCATGCTCCTCTATCTGCACATGGTCCCTACAATGTCTCCCTCAGAAAGTTGCTGCCGCAGATCAATCCAGGGATAATTATATAACTTTGTAAGCTGTAGAGAAGTAATCAAATGTACCGATAATGATGATGCTTTGAACAGAACAAGAAAGAAGCTCATTTCATGCACATAAAACGCAGTGACGTCTGCCTTTTACCAGGTAAATATATGTAAATCCTCTGTAATGAATGATTTGTTCAAGAAACATCGATGGCAGGCACCAGGGAAGCAGATTTCATTTTCGAAAAGCAAGCACCGTATTTGTTTCTGCTAGTTTGTTGTCAGACCTGAGAGCACTGGCCATAAGGAGATGCAAATATAGAAGGATGAATGAAAGGCGACATGAACATTTGAAAGGGGAGGGGATAACGCCATGTGTGGGTTTGATGGGGCTGTAATGTGCATGGCATAAGTGGCTTGAAGGGAAAGAGGACAAGACCTGGAAGAAAAAGGTGGGAACTATGTACAAATGCAGACAGATAGTTGTGGAGATGATGGCTGGCCCATGTCTTCAACCTTAGGGGAACTGAGGTGACTTGCAAGCGGAGACTGAAGATTCAGAACTCTGGGAGTGGGAATGCACTGGATTTATACCCCTGTTGATATGTAATTTTGTAAATGAATACTAAATGACTAATAAAATAAAATATATAAAATGAAAAAAAAAGAAAAAAGAAATGTGCATGGCAGTTGGGCTCAGGGAATGGAACAAGAGACAGAAATGAGGGTACTGACACAGACATTTAGGGGGATGTGGTGTGATTTAGAAATGGAAGCGTTAAAAGGGGAGGTGGAAAGGGCAGGTGGGAGAAGAGGCTGAGAGGAAGACTACAGCGACTGTGGGAGCTCATGGTATGTGCAGGACCAGGAGCCATGAGATGAAAGCGCTCTGGCAGGTGAGGCTCACGGATGGCAGAGATGATGAGCTGTGCAGGAATGGTGACGAGCTTACAGGGAGGACCCGAGACAGAGAAATGCACATAAGACAATGTGAAGACTGAAAGGAGAGTCAGAACAACAGGGCACTGGCTAGCGAAAGGGGGAAGGCAAGGTGTTAGCGAGATGCTGGAACTAAGGGTGTGGTGTATGGTGGCCCCTGAGGGGTGATTAGACACACAGAGGATTCCAATGAGGTTCTGGACCTCATCAGACAGACCACTGCACTCAGCTCTTAGGAAGGAGGTGAAAGAGGCCCAAACTGTGTATAGAGCTAAAAAGATCCCTCAACTGTCAGAAATTCAGAAGAGAGAAAAGTAAACAAACTGGACCACAGGCTGGAAATGTATGAAGAAATCTTTTAATAGATTCCCTTCCAGGACACTTACTCCCTGCCGGGTGTTTAACTAAAAGTGTCATCTCACTCCCCTTCCCAGAGTCCTTGTGGTGACAGGCCAGATCTTGTCCCTAGTTTACAGTTGAAGTCTGGGCATCAGTGAGCTCAACCAAATCGCCCAGATCCCCATGGCATGCTGCTGGCGGAGACAGAACTCAGCTAGACTCTGAGGGCCTTTGCCTCCTTGCAAGAGCCTTCATAGAGAATTTTGGGTCTTCCTCTCTTGGAGCTACAGGATCACTTGTCAAAGGGATATCACAAGCCCACCGTTTAGTACCACTCACACCAGTCCTGAGAACCAACCACAAGTTCCTAGAGGTCCCAAAGGAAGGTGCATCTTAAATAGGTTTCCCAGTGACTCCTGACTCTGCTGCAGCCTGGGAAGTACCCATCAGAGTGGGGGGCCTGGGACTGGGTGGTGGCACACCGGGTTGAGCACATATGTTACAGATTGGGGGTGTGCTCACAGCCCCCTCAACTCTGCTGGGAGGTCACAAACAAGGGGGCCGACCTTGGGTTGGCACCAGGGGGCTATAGAAGGAATGAGGACCAAATGGCTCTGAGGATCATGTTTAATATATACATATACATATACATATACATATACATATACATATACATATACATATACATATACATATACATATACATATACATATACATATACATATAATTAGGTATAGATGGAGAGAAATTGAGAGGGGATGGGAATAGAGAGGGAAACAGAGAAAGACACCTGCAATACTGCTTCCATGTTTATTAAGCTTCCCTCCTGCAGGTGGGAACAAAGGGCTTGAACCAGAGTCTATGCTCTTTGTAATGTGTGCACTCAATCAGGTGAACCACATCTGATCCCTAGCAGAGATCTTTAAAAAACAAAAGAGGACCAGTGAAATATCTCATTTAGTGTGCTGCTGTACCATACGCTTGCCCCAGATTTGAGCTTCAACCCCACTGCACTGGAAGAAACTGGTCCAGCGCTGGGGGAGGAGGTGTTCTTTTTATTTATTTTGTAGATCTTTACCAATCCTGTATAAATGTTTGATATCAGTCACTTGCTAGATGTCTGATTTTCAAATATCTTCTCCCACTTACTGAGTTTCCTGGTTATCCTTGTGTAGTTTGCTTTCAGTGTGTAGAAGCTTCTTAGTTCCATGCCATTTATTTACTTGTCTTCATTTCCCATATCCAGGGGACTGAGCCTCCAAGTACATCATTGATATGAAGGTCCTGTAAAATTTCACTGACATTCTCCTCTCTAAATTTTAGATTTTCTAGTCTAATATCCAGATCTTTGCTCCATTTTGATTTGACTTTGGTGTATAATGTTATGTGGTGGTCTAGTTTCACTTTTCTACTCTATGGCAAATCTAAACAGTGATCTAAAATATCTTGTTGGGCATTTTATGGTTTAAGTATTCTATTAGTTTATCAGAATACTCCTTAAGTGCAATGAAAAACAACAATAAAATCTACAAGTGGTTCAGTTTCTCTTAAGTAGAAAAAAAATAAAATGAAAAATCAAACCAAAATAAGGGCCTCTCAAATGGGTCTTCAGTAGGAGCCCCAAGTTATAATGACTCCTTGAAAACAAGTGTGTATTGAAAATAAGTAGGCTCTAATGAAATATTAGCTTACTGAATGAAAACAAAGATTTCTTGAATGTAAGTTCAGTATAATGTCACTGTGGAATCTCCTCAGCCCACCCTTCTCTCCCATCAATATTTCTCACCCTTTCATCCTAACAGGAAGTCAAATATGTATACATATTATATATATATTTTAGTTTAGTTTATGTATAAGTATATATATGTATATATATAAATGTATAAATATATAAATATATATGTATAAATATATGTATATATATTTTAGTTTTAGTTTAGTTTAGTATACATATTATATATATGTATATATATTTTAGTTTATTTTTTTTTAACCAGAGCACTGGTCAGCTTTGGCTTATGGTGGTGTGGGGGATTGAACCTGGGACTTCAGAGCCTTAGGCATGACAGTTTGTTTGCATAACCATTATGCTATCTACCCCCACCGGGAAGTCTTGAGTATGACCTTAGAACTTGAGGTTGGCCAGTCCACATGCTATTTTCAAGGTACCCTATAATATACCTAAAATAGGCCTACTAGCGTTTTCCAAAATGGAGAGCCCAAGTCTCATTTGCTATATTCTTATCTCTAGGTTTCTGATTATTAAACAATTTGTTCTGCTTTATATATTTATTAAAAATTTCTTTATTGGCGGGTTAATGTTTTAATTGACAGTAAATACAATAGTTTGTACATGCATAAGATTTCCCAGTCTTCCACATACAACCCCCACTAGGTCCTCTGTCATCCTTTTCCAGGACCTGTATTTCTGATCACGCCCCCCCCCCCAAACCCCAGAGTCTTTTATTTTGGTGCAATACACCAACTCCAGTCCAAGTTCTGCTTAGTGTTTTCTCTTCTGATCTTGTTTCTTAACTTCTGCCTGAGAGTGAGATCATCCCATATTACATCCTTCTGTTGCTGACTTATCTCACTTAACATGATTCCTTCAAGCTTCATCCAGGGTGGGCTGAAAATGGTGAAATCACCATTTTAAATAGCTGAGTAGTATCCCATTGTGTATATATACCACAACTTGGTCAGTCACTCATCTGTTGTTGGACACCTGGGTTGCTTCCAGGTTTTGGCTATTACAAGTTGTGCTATGAACATATGTGTACACAAATCTTTTTGGATGGGTGTGTTGGGTTCCTCAGGATAGATTCCCAGGAGAGGAATTGCAGGATCATAGGGTAGGTTCATTTCTAGCCTTCTGAGAGTTCTCCAGACTGTTCTCCACGGAGGTTGGACCAATTGACATTCCCACCAGCAGTGCAGAAGGGTTCTTTTGTTGCCCACCACCTCTCTAGCAGCATTTGTTGCTGCTACCTTTTTTTGATGTATGACATTTTCACAGGAGTGAAGTGGTATCTCATTGTTGTCGTTGTCTTTATTTTCATTCCTCTGACAATCAAAGACTTGGAGCATTTTTTTTTTATGTGTTTCTCAGCCTTTAGGATCTCTTCTGTGGTGACTACTCTGTCCATATCCTCTCCCCATTTTTGGATGGGGTCATTTTTGTTTTCTTGTTGAGTTTGGCAAGCTCTTTATATATTTTGGTTACTAACCTCTTGTCTAATATATAGCATGTAAAGATCTTCTCCCATTCTGTGAGGGGCCTTTTCATTTGGGTAGTGGTTTCTTTTGCTGTGCAGAAGCTTTTTAATTTGATGTAGTCCCACTGGTTTATTCATGTTTTAGTCTTCTCTGTAATTGGATTCATTTCATTGAAGATGTCTTTAAAATTTATACAGAAAAGAGTCCTGCCAATTTTTTTCCTCTAAGTACTTGATAGTTTCTGGTCTAACATCCAAGTACTTGATCCACTTGGAATTTACTTTTGTGTTTGGTGAAATATAGTGGTTCAGTTTCAACCCATTTTTTTCCAGCACCATTTGTTGAAGAGACTCATCTTCCCCTATTTAATAATCTGTGCACCTTTGTCAAAGATTAGATGTCCATAGGTGTGTGGTGGACTTAATTCTGAGCTCTCAATTCTTTTTTTGCCTCCATAGTTACCGCTGGAACTCAGTGCCTGCATACAAATCCACTACTCCTGGAGGCTATTTTTTCCCTTTTGTTGCTCTTGATGTTTATTGTTGTTGTTATTATTCTTGCTGCTGTTGTTACTGATGTCATTGTTGTTGGATACAACAGAGAGAAATAGTGAGGAGGAGAAGACAGAGAGGGGGAGAGAAAGAAAGACACCTGCAGACCTGCTTCACTGCCTGTGAAGCGATCCCTCTGCAGGTGGGGGGCCAGGGGCTCAAACCACAATCCTTATGCTGGTCCTTGCGCTTCATGCCATGTGCGCTTAACCTGCTGCACCACTGCTCAGCCCTCCTGGGCTCTCAATTCTATTCCCCTAGTCAGTGTGTCTGTGTTCCAGTACCAAGCAGTTTTGATGACAAAGGCCCTATCATACCATTTGAGATCTGGGAGTGTGGTGCCTCTAGTTGTCTTTCTTTTCAAGATTGTTTTTGGCGATTCTAGGTCTTTTCTGGCTCCAGATAAACATTGTAGCTTTTGTTCTATCTGCTTTATATCTTAATGCTTTTTCAGCCAGCAAGTTGCAGATGCTACCATGACACCAACCTGACTTTCCTGGGCAGACAACCTCACCAATGTGTCCTGGAACCTCACCTCTCCAGAGCCCTATCCCACTAGCGAAATACAGAAAAAGGCTGGGGATATGGATTGACCTGTCAATGCCCATATCTAGTAGAGAAGCAATTACAGAAGCCAGACCTTCCACCTTCTGCACCCCATAATGATCCTGAGTCCATGCTTCCAGAGGGATAAAGAATAGGAAAGCTTCCAGTGGAGGGGATAGGATATGAAACTCTGGTGGTGGGAATTGTATCCCACTTACCCTATGGTCTTGTTATCATTATTAAATCAGAAATAAAAAATAAACCAATAGGGCCAACGGCTTATTTTTCTTTATATATCGAGTATTGAGATATATAGATTGCTTTCATCTTTAGGTAAAAACCAAGCAAAACAAAAACAAGAAGAAATCTGAGTCTACGTTTTAAACAGACTGTTGCACCTGGAATGACTACTGATACAGACAGTTTGCAAAATGTCTTCACAGTTCTCTTTTGGAAATGTTTGGAGACAGACTTTGGGAGGCAGGGCTACGAGCAGCAGCAGATCTCTTTCTCTCCTCTCTCAGGTCAACTAGGAATAAAAAAGGAGACCACCTGGGACTGAAATGAGACAGGACTGGAATGACTACAGGAACCCACCAGGTCACTGGTGAGTGCAAACACGTGTGGCTGGTGACAGAGAGGAGAGATTAAGTGGCTGGTAACAGTCTGGCAGTTTGTCAGTTGAGACACAACCTCCAGTCTGTTTCACCAACAAGGGGACAGCTGAGGGGAGGAGAGGACTCCCCAGAGACTCACCAAGTGTAACTCTGGGTCTTCATTGCTACTGCCCTCAGAGTCTGGAGCAGCAGTAGGGAGGGACACCAGGGGACAGAGATCTAGCCAGGAAACTCAGGAGAAGACCTATACCTCGGTGGCATAGCGGTGGGGCTGTGAAAGTATCTTTGCATAACTCCTGGAGTATCTCTGACACACCCTGCTTTATCTTTTGATCAGGAGTCAGTGATTAAGCTAAGAAGCCTACTTGTAGTTTAAAAGCCCTCAGGCTCCCATTGCCCACAGGGAAGAAAAAGAAAAAGAGGCTTTTAAACCACTGAGCTCCAACTCAGGGATTAAAATATTATTGAAACAACTGTTAAGTTCCACCACTGTGAACCCTTTAGTTACCTTACTTAGACACAAGTCAATCCAGGCAATAGTGATCAGTAATTTAAAAAGTACTGAGAGAGGGAACTCATAACATAATATATAAAATGATTAAACCAACAAGAAGAAATAATGGAGAAACAAACCAGGACAAGAGTCCAGCTAAAAGCCCCCCAAAGGGTGAAGAACAAAATAATGAGTTCAACATCCAAACACTAGCTAAGGAAATAATCACAGGAGTGAGTAAAGAGTTTGAAAGAATTGTAATCAGAAATACAGGAACAACAAATGAGACTCTGGAAGAAAACACTAATTATCTCAAGGTTATTAGAGAGCTGAAAGCTGAAATAGCTGAGCTAAGAACACAACTAGCTGAACAAGCTAAAACAGTATCAGAACAGGGTAACAAAACAGATGAACTCCAGAAAACAGTAGAGGGCCGAGAGAATAGAATCAATGAGGCTGAAGACAGAATTAGGAAGATTGAGGATGAATTAGAGACAACTAAAAAAGAAGTAAGAGATCTCAAAAAGAGATTAAGAGATGTTGAAAACAACAACAGAGTCCTATGGGATGACTTCAAAAGAAACAATATATGCATTATTGGCTTACCAGAGGAAGAAAGCATTCTTCAGGCCATAATAGCTGAAAACTTCTCTAGTCTAGACAACATCAAAGACATAAAGATTCAAGAAGCCCAGAGGGTCCCAAGCAGAATTAACCCAGACTTAGACACCAAGACACATCATATTTAGAATGGAAAGGAATAAGGATAAAGAAAGGATGCTGAAGGCTGCAAGAGAAAAACAAAGAGTCATCTACAGAGGAAAACCCATAAGATTAGCAGCTGACTTCTCCACACAAACAATACAGGCCAGAAGAGAATGGCAAGATATATATTGAGTGCTCAATGAGAAAGGCTTTCAACCAAGAATACTATATCCTGCTAGACTGTTATTCAATATAGATGGAGGCATTAAAACTTTCGCAGACAAGCAATAGTTGAAGGAATCAACTATCACCAAGCCTGCCTTAAAAGAAGTTCTGAAAGGTCTTCTATAAACAGTCAGACCACCATAAATAGGCCATGTATCAGAACACTCTAAAACTCTACAAGAATGGCATTAAAATATCTTCAATCTTTGGAAATGTTTGAAGCATACACTCATGGGCATTAAAGAAAAAGCTATTACTCTTGTGAAGTCCAGTTTTAACTTGGTAAAACTATTATTCAGAGTGAGTAGTCTCTTTTTCATAATAGACCTAGATACCTTTTTTTTGTATGTGTGTGTGATCATGAAAATAAATCTCATCCCCACCCCCCAAGTGAAGCCTTTGCATTTCTTCTGCTTTGAGGAGTCTTTGGAAGAAGTGCAATAAAATCCTACCACTTACTGTCTGCTGAGCTCTTACATGTGCCAAAAACTGTTTGTTCCCTGGATTTTACAAGGTTTCTGTGATTTAAATCTCCTAACATCCCTGAGAAGTGGGACTAGATTATCTGTACTTTGCAGTTCAAAAAGACGAGGCACAGAGGACTCAAATAAAAGAATAGGCAAACAGTAGAGTCAGGATTCATATCTGGATGCTAAGCACTAACCACACTTGCATGTGACTTTAAAAGAGGTGTCACTTTTGCAACAGGTCAAGGCCTACTATGTTTAGTATTCCCACACTATCAATGCCAACACAGAGGGAAAAGGAATAAGATTTGAACCCTGCACTGTTACTACAACAAAGAACCTGAACCATGATTGGATTAGAAAAGATATGCAGAGGGGGAGTCAGGCGGTAGCACAGAGGGTTAAACACAGCTGGCATGAAGCACAAGGACTGGTTTAAGGATCCCGGTTTGAGCCCCAGGCTCCCCACCTGCAGGGAAGTCACTTCACAAGTGATGAAGCAGGTCTGCAGGTGTCTGTCTTTCTCTCCCCCTCTCTGTTTTCCCCTCCTCTCTCCATTACTTTGTCCTATCCAACAACGATGACAACAAGAATAACTACAACAATAACAACAACAACAACAACAAAAGGGCAACAAAAGGGGGGGGGAAGGACATGCAGAGGGACTGCATACCTCTGTGCCCCCAGGAATAGAGTTATTTTGTTAACTATTTAAAGCCATGCCCCTCCCTGCCCCTGAATTTCCTTGTTGATGCAGAACATCTGGCTGGCTGTGAGGGAATGTTCCCTACAGTAGTAAAAGGACATGCTTCATTATTGGACAGTCTGACTCATGAAACATAAAGGAAACACAGTGTGTGATAAACCAGAATTTAAACCACACTGAAAAAGATTTCCAAGTCAACTTTCATTTCTTTTTAAAAATATTTATTTATTCCCTTTTGTTGCCCTTGTTGTTTTATTGTTGTAGTTATTATTGTTGTTGTCATTGATGTCATTGTTGTTGGCTAGGACAGAGAGAAGTGGAGAAAGGAGAGGAAGACAGAGAGGGGGAGAGAAAGACACTGAAGACCTGCTTCACCGTTTGTAAAGTGACTCCCCTGAAGATGGGGAGCTTGGGACTCAAACCGGGATCCTTATGCCAGTCTATGCGCTTTGTGTTGTGTGCACTTAACCCACTGTAGTACTGCCCGACCCCTAACTTTCATTTCTTTAGAGAGGCTTAACTACAATGCAAGTACAGTAAATGTGAAGAGTATCATAAATTAATAGGTTGTATGTACTAGGCAAGCACAAGGGTACAGATTTCCTAATGTTTTAATGATGAATGAAACTCTCAATTGGGGGGGTCGGGTGTTAGTGCAGTGGGTTAAGCTCAGGTGGCGCAAAGGGCAAGGACCAGTGTAAGGATCCCAGTTCAAGCTCCCCACCTGCCTAGGGAATCACTTCACAGGTGGTGAAGCAGATCTGCAGGTGTCTATCTTTCCCTCTCTCTGTCTTCCCCTCCTCTCTCCATTTCTCCCTGTCCTATCCACCAACAAAAATAATAACTACAACAATAAAACAAGGGCAACAAAAGAGAATAAACACTTTTTAAAAAAAAACTGCCAATTAGGTTCAATGTGTACAAACATCATGTACAATCATTTAATATAATAGGCTACTTATAGAGTTGTTTAAATGAGGGGCCAGAAAAGAAATGAATCTAAGTGAAGGCAGACAGTATTTGGGGATGTGAAATTTAGAATTTGGTTTGACTTGCAAACCCGGTCTTGAAGCAACTGTAAGTCTTGCTTGGTAGAAGTCTCCAGAACTGTGTTAGTTCTCAAGGACTGTTCCCACCTTGGAGTCTCTCCTCTGATGTGAAGTGAGTTAATTCCAGGTGTGTGATCACGTGAAGATCGTGATAGAGGAGTGTGAAACCACAGTTGCTACACAACTGTGATAAACATTTACTTGTGCCTCAACTGAAATTCCTCCAATGGTTGCTTGTCTTGTTAGCTGTTGGGAAATTGTGCAGATGCGGTCACATCTACCATGCTGTCCCCTCAGAGTATTGTCAATTCCTGTGAGAGTTGAAATTCTGTTCCCAGAGTGTCTTGTTCCACCATGTTGTCCCCTAAGGGTATTGTCAATTCCCGTGAGAAACCCTATTCCCAGAGTGCCTTGTTTCCTAGCCAATCCTGTCCCAACTTCTCACTTCTGGAATTTCTCCCATAAAATCCCTTCTGCTTCTGCCCCTCTCTCTTTTTGCCTGCTTTTCACCTCGGTGACCGGATGCAAGGAAGGGTTGTTGCGCATACTAGGAGGCGGCCATTTTGCTAGCTCCACGTGGCCCAAACCCTGCGCTCTCACCTAACTCTGAGGTGCCCACGTGAATAAAGATTTGTGTTCCCTCTCACTCAGGATCTCCTCTCTCTCCTCCATGTTGCAGACAGTTAGCTTTACTCACTGTAGACTGCTAGCTTGTCCTTCACCTTAGTCAACAGTCATGAACCAGCCATATATATGAGCTTTCCTGGGATCCAAAGGAAAGAGCAGAGCATAAGAGGACTTTGGGTAGAGGGCGAGAAGTGAAGTCCTGATAAAGATTCAGAATATAGCCACCATTACCTTCATTCAGAAAGTAACTTTGAGTTGGGGCCCTATTTGGAGATTCCTGAGGTTCCCAAACAGACATGGTGGGTCTAGACCTTGAATAAATCCCTTTCTCCATTGTTACCAGTCATCTCTATCAGGAACAACAAAACAGACCCCTTTGTGGGCCCCCATAGGACCTTGCCCTCAACTTGGATCAACAATGGTAGAGAATGTTCCATCCTCCAAAGGGAGGCTGGACAAAATACTCTATGTTACACCTGAAACAGATGGGTCAATACTAGGGCATCTTGGAATGTTCCTACTGTAGACCACACAATGTGAGCTCAGATCTAGAGGGATGCAGAGGTCACATAGGCTCTGAAGCTGTATATGGGCCCCAGATCACTTCAAATCGATGGGATGGGGTTTACAATCAACAATATGTATACCCCTTTCCCATATTAGGGAGCTACTCTCTTCCCTGATCCAGCTTTCTGGTCCTTTTTCCCGTAACTATGATTCACCTGCATATCAGATTTCAGGCTCAGGGGCAAAAGAAAAAAAATAAAAACACAAAACAAAAAGTATAGTCACAGGCCCTTTGGAATTTAACTAAAATATGCCTACTAGCTATCTACAAAATGGAGGACAAACCCCCCCCCCCCAATTCTTCATCTGCACTATTCCAGCCCTTAGGTCCATGATTGGTCAAGAATTTGTTTGGCTTTGTATGTTAACTCTCTTGCCAACCACCAGGTTCCAGATGCTAGCATGATGCCAACCAGACTTCCCTGGACAGACAACCCCACCAATGTGTCCTGGAGCTCTGCTTCCCCAGAGCCTTTCCCCACTAGGGAAAAGAGAGACAGGCTGGGAGTATGGATCAACCAGTCAATGCCCATGTTCAGCAGGGAAGCCATTACAGAAGCCAGACCTTCTACCTTCTGCATCCCACAATGACCTTGGGTCCATAATCCCAGATGGTTAAAGAATAGGAAAGCTAGCAGGGGAGGGGACGGGATACAGAGTTCTGGTGGTGGGAATTGTGTGAAGCTGTACCCCTCTTATCCTATGGTTTTGTCAATGTTTTCTTTTTATAAATAAAAAATTAAAATAAAAAAGAGGGTAGATAGCTTGGCAGCCTCAAAGCACTCCCACCCCATTCAGGTTTCTGAAACCCCACACCCAGTCCCCGTATCCCCCAGTCCCACTGAAGTTACTCTGAAAGGGAGGTTTAGTTTACCTTGCAAACTGGGTTTTGTGGAGGCTGCCTCGCCACATTAGTCACTTACATTTTCATGTGTACAGCTTAAACTGTTCCTAAGAATTTGAACATGTGCATACCCTATGCAATAAACCTGTTCTTTATTTACTTACTTATGCAGTTATTTATTCAAGTGCCGCATTAACACCATAACTCAAAACACTCAACTGAAGTCTGTGGGAGTATCAGTGGCCTCTTTTTGTTCCTCCCAGGATTGGTGCTTCAGTTTTATTTATGCTTTGACACTACAGCCAATTACCCTGGGAATCGGTAAGGGCACTTAGAGTGATGTGGATGGAAAACAAATCCCCAAATGTTAGCCAGATGGGGAACAATTTATTTCAGCAGTAAATTCAACTTCTGTTTTGTTTCCAGAAAAAGTATAGTTTTGAGGCCTCATTTCTATGGCATATGGAATTTCTCCATGCTCTGGGAAATGAACATGTGTGTCAATACAGGAGCCTTCTCTCTGGAATTTCAGTCCTTTAGCAAGCCCCCAGCCCATTTTGTCAACTGTCCTGGCCTGTGGTATTCAGAGTCATGCTCTCTGGAATGGGTGGGACATGTGCACTGGAATGGAATTACCAACAGTAGCTCTGCTCGTCAGAGAACTCTGTCTTTATTTCTTAAACACGTTGATGAATTTTTCTATCCTTTTCTAGTGTCCTTTTCTTATTATAAAAATTATCTTAAAATGGAATTTTATTTAAGGAAACTGTTCATCTATATTTACTTACATAAAACAATATAACTAGAAGTAGTATTTCTTTAATATTTGTTTTCTCTGATTATAAAATATATACATTCTTCCTAGAGAAAATTTAGAGAATGCTAGCCCAGAGATAACTACTGTTAGCAGTTTGGCACGTTTTCTTCCAGCTATTTTCATGGAAAAGTCTACATGTAATCTTTTTTACATAGATAATTTTGTACCCTGAAATGTTATATTGCACACAAGTGTTGTTCCTGTCATCAATTTTCATAAAGATGATTTTCAAAAGCCTTCTACCATCTGGAGGGATATAGTTCTTTCATCTTTAGATATTCACAATACCTTTTTTTGGTGTATATCTTAAATCTTGTACACATTTTAAATTATTAATTTTGTTTCTCTTCATTTTTTTCTCCCCAGCTCTCTCTATCAAAACCAGGGCCTCACACATGCAAAGTTGTGCTACGACTGCATTGTATCACCAGCCTAAGTGTCAACAAAGTCAAGTCACTGTGTGTTAAAGAATATGCATATTTTTAGGATTCTCAACTGCACTTTTAAATAGCTTGTTAGAAATGTTGAAATCATTTATACACACCAGAAATGTGAGAGTCTGAACTCCTTTTCCCTAGATAATAATTATGTTCTTTTAAGATGGATTAACAAGGGCAAAGTAATTTCAGTTTTTATAGTTTTGACCACAAATGAGGCTCATGCATTTTCTAGAGTATTCTTCAAGTTACTTGCTCAAGGTCTGAGTCACCTGGCTATCTCTTTGAATGATTATGTAGTACTCTATAGACATTAAAACATGTGCTTATAGATATTTCTATATTCATAGTGACTTCCCAAGTATTTAAGCCTAAAGATTTTCATCCTACATTTTAGAACTGTAAAAATTGTTCAGTGTTGTTATGTGAACCACCAAATAAAGTTATACTTTAAAATTTTAAAGTGCTTACTATACTTAGTTTAAGTTATTGTATATGGAAGCTTTTGTTGTCTATGACTTCTGTTTTTCTTTTTTTCCTCCAGGGTTATTGCTGGGGCTCCGTGTCTGCACCACAAATCCACTGCTCATGGAGGCCATTTTTTCCCACTTTGTTGCCCTTGTTGTTTTATCATGGCTGTGGTTATTATTATTATTGTCGTTGCTATCGTTGTTGTTGGATAGGACAGAGAGAAATGGAGAGAGGAGGGGAAGACAGAGAGGGAGAGAGAAAGATAGACACCAGCAGACCCGCTTCACCGCTTGTGAAGCGACTCCCCTGCAGGTGGGGACCGAGGGGCTGAAACCTGGATCCTTAAGCAGGTCCTTGTGCTTCGCGCCACGTGCGCTTAACCCTCTGCTCTACCGCCCGATTCCCGACTTCCGTTTTTCTATAGTCAGAGCTATCAGTTCTCTACTCTTAGGTACTACCTATCTGCTAACCTCAGTTTTAAAAAAGTAAGAAAAGCAGATACAAAGTTCCATGTAGCTAATACTAATGTATTTGCCTACAAAACTTTACATCCACTTATGTTTTGCTTTTGACTTTTTGAAACCAGAATTATAGATGAAATGGAACTCTCCTTAGTTTATTCCTCAGCCCCAGTTCCCTCATTCTTCCTCCACTTCCTTGTTCTCCAGAAATATCCTACCATGAATTAGGTGTGATTCTAAGTATAATTTTATATTTCCGTCCTAGAGCTATGTGCCCTTAAATAATGAAGACTGCTGAGTGTGCTTTAATTTATGCAAGCCATTATACTACTCACATTTTTGCAATTTGCTTATGCTAACACAACACAAAGTTTTCAAGGTTTATTCCATGTTATTACTTATAGGTTTATTTAGCTCACCTTTGCTTCCTGTATAGCATGACTAGACCATATTTTTGTTTATTCTTCTATGGTAAATGATGTATTACTATTGATTGGTGGTGCAAGAGATGCTCAGTTAATATATTATTTATTTATTTTAAATATTTATTTATTCCCTTTTGTTGCCCTTGTTTTTATTGTAGTTATTATTGTTGTTGATGTTGTCATTGTTGGATAGGACAGAGAGAAATGGAGAGAGAAGGGGAAGACAGAAAGGGGGAGAGAAAGATAGACACCTGCAGACCTGCTTCACTGCCTGTGAAGCGACTCCCCTGCAGGTGGGGAGCCGGAGGCTCGAATCGGGATCTTCACATGCCAGTCCTTGACGCTTTGAGCTGTGTGGTAAGCTTAACCCACGGGGCAACCACCCAATCCCCCTTTTAAAATTTATTTTTAAATTTTGAAAATTTTTGTTTATTGGATAAAGACAGACAGAAGTTGAGAGGGTAGGGGGAGATACAAAGAAGAAAGAAAGGTGGGGACCGGGGCTCAAACCTGGGTTCATGCGCACTGTAACATATGCGCTCAAGCAGGTGCGCCACCACCTGGCCCCTCAGTATCTCTGTACTCATCTCCTGGTGCAGGTGTGTGGGTATTTCATTTAAGAATGGAATTGTAAGATAGCAGGGTGCCTGAACATGCTCATTTCCCCCACATTTTTGTCAAGATTGTATTGTCACAATATTTTTTTCTTGATAGCCAGATAATTGAAAAATGGTTCACTATTTAAAATTTAAATAATAACTTCAAAGACTTAGTGATGCTGTGCTGAATAATTATTTTAATGGCAAACACTAGAAGAAGTGGGTTTAAAGATATTTTCCTTGTTAAAATGCACAAGGACCCAAGTTCAAGCCCCCAGTTCCCACCTGCAGGGGGAAAGCTCACAGGTGTCTCTCTGTTTCCTTCTCTACCTCTACCTTCCTCTCGATTTATGGCTGTCTCTATCCAATAAATAAATAAATAAATAACTATAGTAAAATATTTTTTTAAAAAGACATTTTCCTAATTTCTACTTTGTCACTTATCATTCCTTGTTAGTAAATTATCTGTTTGTGTCCTTCGCCCATTTTTCTTTTTTTTTTTGTTTCTTCCTTGTTGATTTGTAAAATCTTGCATAGGTTTTACATATTTCACATTCCTTTTTTGCAGCCTGTATTTGCTTTCAAACTTTGTCGTCCTGAGTTTTGTCAAACAGAAATGTAAACTTTTCAAAAAGATTTTTTAAAAAATATTTTATTTACTTATTCCTTTTTTTGTTGCCCTTGTTTTTTATTGTTGTAGTTATTATTGTTGTTGTTATTGATGTCATCATTGTTGGATAGGACAGAGAGAAATGGAGAGAGGAGAGGAAGACAGAGAGGGGGAGAGAAAGAGACACCTGCAGACCTGCTTTACTGCCTGCGAAGCGACTCTCCTGTAGGTGGAGAACCAGAGGCTCGAATTGGGATCCTTACGCCGGTCTTTGCCCTTCATGCTACTTGCACTTAACCCGCTGTGCTACGGCCCGACTCCTGAAATGTAAACTTTTTATATAGTTGAATCTATTCACCCTTCTTGTTCTCCTCCTCCACTTCTTCTTCTTTTTCCCCTTTTCACTCCATATAGACAGAAAGAAACAGGTGAGCAGGAGGGGGAAAGAGAAAGAGAGACACCTGTAGCATTGCTTCACTGTTTGTGAAGCTTCCTCCTACAGGTGGAGACCAGGGTCTTGTACCCATGTCCTTGAGCATGGCAATGTGCGCACTTCACTGGGTGCTCCACTGCCCAGTCTGTAAGTCTAGTCCCATTCATTTATGATTTCTGTTTTAGAACTGGCATACTTAACTGCTTCATGAGGTGTGTCAATCAAGGTATAAAGGCATTGCTGCCATAACTAGCACCCACACGTTAGTCTTTAACAGATGAAAATCTTTGCTTCTTCCATGTGCAAAGTGTGTGTTGGGTCTGGGTGGTTGTCTATGGCAACAATCCTCTATGAGCCAGCTCAGAATTCTGGGCTGTGTTCACTTTCTGACAACTCAATACCAACTTTTACTCTGAAGTTACCATGATGGGAGAGAGAGGTAGTGAACTACACACTGGCTTTTCATAATCTTTTTTTTTTTTTTTTTTTTTTTTAACCAGGGCACTGTTCAGTTCTGCCTTATGGTGGTGCAGGGGACTGAACCTGGTACTTCAGAGACTCAAGTATGAGTGTCTCTTTGAATAACCATTATGCTATCAACCACCACCACAATGGATTTTTGGATCATCTAGGATGTCACATAACTTTTGTCATACATATCCCATGAGAACAAGTCACATGGCCAAGCACTTCTTCAAGAGGCAGAGAAATATGACCATCTTATGTACTTGAAGTAGAGGAGAAATCAGTATTGTGAGGACAGTCCTGATGACACCAGAGCACGTCCTCATGCTTTAGTGCTCCCATCAACTAGTTATGTGATCTTTAAGAGGTCATTTGTTCTCAACTTTGACATCTAGAAGTGATGGCATTCATTTATTTATTTTTTTCAACTGGTTCATGGAGAGCCAACCATAAGTCAAGGCACCACAAGATCCTGGAAATGCAACAGTAATCATGGTGCAATCCTTGCCCTTGTGCAGTTTTGAAGTGGATAGTTTTCTATTTGCTGAGGTCCAGCTATAAAACCTCTAAGATTTTATGTAAAAGGGGTTGCAATAACAAACCATTTAGATCCTTCTATTCAAAGACCCGGGCACTTTCCCAGGAATTTTTCCCCCTCTGTGGATCTGTATTCACATGGCTCCATTGCTGACTGCATCACAACTGGCTATCACTTTCAAATCATCAATGTGTGCACACTGGCACATATGATGGAAATAAGGCAGACCTTAAGCCAGCCTCACAGTTCTTTTGTATTTAGTGGGCAGAACACTTCATAAAAAATGGAAGAAAAATCAATTTGATCGGGAAATACCCAGGCAGTTAACTTTGCCACATAATGAACATTCCAGATATCACAGGACTTTTTCTATTGCTTATGAATAAACCAATTTATAAAATTTAAGATTCTGAAAACATCTTGGTTTTCAGTTAATTTCCCCCCTAGAGGTTCATTTATTGGAATGAAATAGAAGAGATATGAATAAGTGTACTGTAAGCACGCACAAAACTGGTTTGCCAAGATTTTTTTTTTAATCTCTTAGGATGTAAAGCAGCCTGCCAGGTTTTAATTTGCTCACTGCCTCTAGTTAAAATACAGCTCACAATGAAAAATTTATAAGATATTGAGGCATTGTCTTAAAACATGATGCAACAGTTTTGAATTTGAGTGAAAAGACTTTCATTCTACTCACAATGATACAATTGTGGCGTTCGCTTTATGCGTAACACAGCACTTGTGCTTCTTCTCACACTGAAGCCAAAAAATAGTGTTGCAATAGCTGGATACATATTCAGAGTTTTACAGACATCTAAAGAGACTTCTGGTTAATCACACCATTTCCCATTCTTTTACAACCTGCAACACTTGAGGGGGACTTGGGTTAGTTTCACAATATCGTGGTTCACAATTAATTTGTTACTGGCATGTACTTTGGATTCCCTTACTATTTGTATGCTTATGAGGCCATGAGCATACTTTTTCTAGGACTTCTGGGTTGCTCAATAAGCATTCAATGCTTATTACTGGACATTCCAGAAGATAAAGAAAGGGTGACCAGAATAACAGCCTGGGAGGTGTAATAACTAGAGCTCTGGATTTAGAAACATGAGGTCCTGAGTTTGGCCCTCGGCATAGCTTGTGTCAGAGTGATGCTCTGGCTCTCTCTACTCTCTCCATCACTGATAATTTTTTTTAAAAAGTACTTATATTTATTTATTTATTTTACAAAGAATGACCAGGATATTTGAGAATGGGAAAGGTTTAGAGAAGTTGGTAATATTTACTAAGGAGAGCTCCATAGCCATTCTCTCTTCTTATATCTTACATATTCTTTCTGAGTGATCCAATCTACTACTGTGACTTACATGTCCCAAATCATATACTCAGGCAGCATCTTAAATTACTTTTTCTTTTATTTTCTTTCTTTCTTTTTTTAAAAAAAATTTTTAGCACTAGGGTTATCGTTGCTGGGGCTTGGTGCCGGCACTACAAATCCACCACTCTTGGTGGTCATTTTCTTCTCCTTCTCCTCCTCCTTCTTCTCCTTCTTTCCCCCCTAATTTTTATTAGATAGGACAAAGAGAAATTGAGAAAGAATGGGGAGAGAAAGATAGATAGCTGCAGCTCTCTCTTTGGCTGCTGCTGCTTCTCCTGGTCAGATGCATCTCGATGGAGGTATGCCAGGTATCCTGCCATGGCTACTTCTCCTGGGAACTGAACACGTGTGACTCTGATAGCCAGTAAACTTTTAGACCTCTTTACCTTTACCAGAGCTGATAATTGTTTATCTTTTTTTTTTTTTTTAGAAAAGCCAGCATAAAGCACTTTTATTGCAATAATAAAACTTGAAACTCATATGTAGTGCAAGGGAGGGGGGGAAGGTAGGCAGCAATAATTCCTCTCACCAAATCACTACACAGGACAGCAAAGGAGTGAGAGGGGAGGAAGAAAAAGCCAAGAAAGTGAGATTGGCAGGAGACCAGAGCATCAAAAACAGGAGATGCCGAAGCTGTGATGACTAGCATCATTTTCTTAAGAGAACACTCAAGGATTTGTCATGATGACTGGGCTTTCATTGGGTATTAAGTGTCTACAAATAGCACCTTCAATTTAAACTTTCAATTAAAGTTCTTAAAATTTAGGAACTGAAGTTTGGATAGCTATGACATTACAAAAACCCTGACTATCCATTAGAAAAACCACAGGATGAAAGAAAAAAAAAGATCAGGCCAAACAAGACTTCAGCAGTCCCTACTGGCCTGGGAACAAATACCTGTAGTGTCCAACTTCTGCAGTGAAAACAATCTGCTTCCAAAAGGCAGAGGGCTTAAGGAGATGGTGGATGGTGGCACTAGAAGCAAAGGCTCCCTCCACCCCAACTTTAGTTAATTCAACCCAAGGACATCTCTCAACTTGGAGAGTAATTTGGCCCTCAGTAGCGCCTCATATCTGCTATGACTTTGCAGCGTAGCAACAAGAGTTTTTAATATATAATAGATAAAAATTCACCCCACCCCACCCCCAAAAATAAAATTTAAAAAATCTTGCAACCCCCCCATACCAATTTCTACCCTAAAGTTAACCCATTGCTTGTGCTGTTAACACGTCACTAAAACTTAATTGGCAACTGATATCCAAAAGACTGAAACTGAATTTTCACCCCAAAGTGAAAACAAAATAAAACGAGTAACCTGAGGTTTATGGCATATAGTTTAGGTCAACACACACACAAAGAGAAGGGGAAAGAGCAAAGCTGGGTGGTAGAACACATTCAGCTGGGGTAGATGTTTATACAAATAATGTAGTGGAACATCCAGAAAAGCTTTTCACGGGTTCACATGTATACTTCTGGAGGCACCAGATCCCTCCACGGCACATCCCAGAGCAGAGAGCTAAATGAGGAAGTCATTCCTGTCATTCCAATTTTAGACGTTTCACATCAAAGACGAGAGTGGCATTTCGTGGGATGATGCCAGGGTGGCCAGTAGAACCATATGCATAATCTGGAGAGATAATCAGTTTGGCTCGCTGACCCACACTCATCTGGGCAACTCCTCCTTCCCAGCCCCGGATCACTTCCTGCTTGCCTAGCATAAACTTGAAGGGCTTGTTTCTGTCCCAGGAGGAATCAAATTCCTTTCCATCTTCAAGCATCCCCGTGTAGTGCACCACGCAGGTCTGGCCGCGTTTCGGGAAGATGCGTGCTTTGGGAAGGTGTGCCCTCCTCTGGGGGAGATGGTTTCCACCTGCACTCCTATGGCAGTGGTGGTGGCCACTGGGTGGGCAGCGCCACTGGCCAAGAGGACCGAGCGCGGACCTGGAGGCATCTTGGTTGATAATTGTTTATCTTATGGTACTAAACTTTTGATAACTATATTCAGACTTTATGGACCTAGCGTACTCTTAACCCTTGATGATAAATGCTTATTTTGACTTTTACCTGTTTCACTCTAATAAACCTTGTATTGTATAAACCAGAGAAAAAAAGATAGATACCTGCAGACCTGTTTCACCACTAGTGGACCCCTTGCAGGTAGGGAGGAGGGGCCCAAACCTGGGTCCTTGTGCTTGGTAATATGTGTGCTTAACCACTGCACCACTGCCTGGCCCCACCAGGGTGTTCTTTTTGAGGTCCACAGTGTTTGTCTCAACTACTAAATATCACTACTAGATTATGTACACAGCTCAAACTCAAAAGATGTAAACTAAACACATTATCTTTCTTTCTCTTTCACAGTTGCCTTCTTTCTGGTCCTCTGTTTCAGGATGATGCCATCATTCACTTGGTCTTGATTCTTCTATTTTCCTTACTAGGTTCTGTTGCTTCTACATCCTTACTATTTCTTTGATCATCTTCTTTCTCCAACTTGTGGTTCAGGTCTTCATTTTTCTGCTTAATCAGAGTACTGCCTCACCCACTTTTCCTCTCTTTTCTGTGGGTGAATTTGACAGCATCGCTCCATGTCTATCTCCAGTTTCACTCTATCCATTAGTGGGTGAGGGTTCACATTTTGGTCCTTTCCTGGTTTGGTGGCCTGCTCAGGAAATCTCAGTTATCCTTGTCTCAGAGGGTATGTCCTGCCCCCACACTCCTCAGATGCTCTGTCTCTAGTCGTGTCCCAAGATGCTCCTGCCTGCGCAGAGTTCCCAGTTATCCCCAGGCGCCCTCCCCTCCTACCTGCCTTTATTTTCTTTTTCTGTGGTGATTACAGAAGACAATTAAATGTGGAGGGAAGATGTGAAAAGCACTCAAGGACCCAGTTCCCTCTTTGTCTTTTAATCCTAGAGCTCACAGTCCATGTTCTTGTAAGGTGCTTTTTTTATGATTATATTTATTTAGCCACCAGGGTTACCACTGGGGCTCAGTGTCTGCAGGGTTCTACCATTCTTGGTGGCCATTTTCTTTCCTTTCTCATGGACAGTGTGAGAGACAGAGACGAGAGACACCTGCAGCACTGCTCCACTACTCATGAAGGACCAGGGCCTCAAACCTGGTTTCTCCATAAATGGTAATATGTGTACTTTACCAAGTGAGCCACTACCTGCTCCTGACTGTATTTAATTAGTTCTCTTATTAACAAAAGAAAGAGATAGATAAATAGACAGGAAGAACAACAGGAAGAAAGAGAGAAAGAATGGGAGAAAAAAAGGAAGGAAGAAGCAAGAAGGAGGAATGGAGGGAAGGAGTTCAGAGCACCACTCTGTCATATGTGGTGGTGGCTGAACTTGGGACCCTACACATGCAAGTCCTGTCTCTATGACAGAGCTGCTACGTCCTTGGCCCCTTGTAAGGTGTAAGATGCTAAATATCTACTTCTGTTTCACACCATGAGTGAGTTTTATACAACTGTGCATGGGCAGATCGATGTCAGTTAATAGGTTCAGAGGGTGTCAAGAGTTGAGCTCAGCTGCTTCAGGGCACTGCCATCTGGACATTCATTCTGTTTGGCTAAGGGACCAGTAAAGGCTTAAATGGATATCTGATCCCTCATGTAAGTATACACTCTAGATAAAAGTTCACAGAGCAAGGCCTGAAAGATAGCACACTTCAGCACATACTTTCATATTTGAGCTGCCTAGGTCCCAGATTTAATCCCTGGCATCCCCATGTGTCAGAGTTAAGCAGTGCTTTGACCTTCTCTCTCTCTCTCTTTCTCTTTTTTTCTCTCTCTCTCTCTCCTCCTCCTCTTTCATGAAAATAAATAATTCCCCCCTTTTATTGCCTCCAGGGTTACTGCTGGGGCTCTTTGGTACCTGCACTGTGAATCCACTGCTCCTGGAGGCCATTTTTCCTGTTTTGTTGTCCTTGTTATTGTTGTTATAGCTTTTGTTGCTGCTGGATAAAACAGGGAGAGAAATCGAGAGAGAAGGAGGAGACGGGGGGAGGGGAGAGAAAGATAGACACCTGCAGACCTGCTTCACCACTTGCAAAGTGAACCCTCTGAAGGTGAGGACCTGGGGGTGTGAACCGGGATCCTTAAGCTGGTCCTTGTGCTTTGTGTCATGTGTTCTTAACCCTCTGTACTACCGCCCAGCCCTTAATGATCCCTCCCCCTTTATAAATAGCTCACAAAGCAGAAGAGCTGAGTAAATATTTCTCCAAAAAAAGACATACAGATGGCCAACAGGCACATGAAAACATATTTGTCATCACTTATTCGGGAAACTCAAATCAAAACCACAAGGAGCCTTCACCTCACGCTGTGAGAATGTCTTCTATCATAAAGTCCATACACAGAAAGTGTTGGCGAGGGTGTGGTGACAAAGAAACCTTTGTACACTGTTGGTAGAAATGTAAACTAGTCCAGCCTCTTTGGAAGTCAGTATGGAGGTTTCTCAAGATACTAAAAAATAACTTAGCATATGATCCAGAAATTCCTCTTCTAATTATCTGTCTGGAGACTATAAAACACTCTTTTGAAAGGACATGTGTACTCCTAGTTCACTGCAGCACTGAAGATAATTGATAAGACAGGAAAACAACCCAGGTGCCCAATGAGAGCCACACAGATGAAGAAGACACGGTGCACATTCTCAACAGGATATCACTCAGCTCTAAGAATAAATGAAACCTTATCCTTTGTGACACTATAGATGGAACTGGAGGTGATCATGCTAAGTGAAATAAGTCAAAAGGAGGAAGGCAAATACCAGATCATCTCCCTCATATGTGGAATATACAGAAACAAAGCTGGGGAACAAATAAAACAAATCCAAAACTAACCCTTGGCTTCAGACCACAGACCACAGGTTGTTGGAGTTGGGAGGAGGGTACATGGAAGGGGGACCTTCCAAGAAGCTGTGGTGGAAGAACATAGGGGCTACTGTGGTGGGACTGGTTGACAATTTACTTTTGAAGAGGAGTGAGTATGCACTCTTTGGCGTCTATACAGTGATATAAACCAATGTCACCTCAGTTCAGTAACAACAAAAAGCCCACCAAGCCACATGCAGATATAAGTTTCTGGTGTAACTTCCTCTAGTCTTTCTGATGAATAATTTCCTCTGCCCCTCAAGATCTCCTTGGGTCCCACAGATAAGACACCAGGGGGCCTAAACAAACTCTGTTTTTTTTTTTCTTGTTGTTGTTGATGTTTTTTGTTTTGTTTGAATTGACCAATCTGTCTTTAGCCTGAGAACCGAAAAGTAGTCCATCTCCAGGTTCAAAGAAAGGCCCAGGCCCCAGGTCCTGCCTCTCTGCACCTGTTGTGTGGCCTTTCTGGTCCCTTGAAGACCTGTGAGTAGTCATAATCTCCTCTCTTTCTGTCTTCTTTGTCTGTAATTGAGCTGGTTTACCTTGCTCTCCACAAAGGATCATTTAACAAAATTATTTGCTTAACAAAATGGATAACTGTGTCTACCATGTCACTCAGCCCAATTTGTAACCATACCACTCAAAAAACCATCACTTAGAAGCATTTAAAAAATGATATAATGAGGCAAAGAAAAAAAAAAACTGAACTGTTAAGAAAAAGCAAGTTCTTTCAAGCTAACCTTAAATCTCAGTTTAAAAGCACATGTCCTGGGAAAGAAGTCTTTACCTTCTGCTGTGGGAACATGGACTCAGTCATGGCCGTTTCGAAGCTGTGAGCTCCCTCTACCTGTGTTTTCTCCCACAGAGCTCGGAGGGGCTGCACGGAGTGGCTCTGTATGGACAGGGGCTCAGGAAGCAGACTCTGGAAGACACAACATTCTCTTATCCCAGCAATGCCATCAGATGATATCTCTGTTGAACACCGTCTTGAATACTAGCTTAGCTTAAATGTGAATAAAATCAGGACCAGGTGGTGGTGCACCTGGTTGAGTGCACATGTTACAATGCACAAGGACTGGGGGGGTTCAAGTCCCCAGTCCCCACCTGCAGGGGGAAATCTTCATGGCTGGTAAAGCAGTGCTGCAGGTGTCTGTCTCTCTGTCTTTGTCTCTCTGTCTCCTTCTCCTCTCAATTTCTCTGGCTGTCTTTACCAAACAAAGATAATAAAAGTTTTTTAAAAGTCAATAAAATAACAAAGAAATTCACTAAAAAGATCTAACATATAGATATGTTTCAGAACACTAAGTAGAACTTGGACTGGAGCTGGTGTATTGCACCAAAAGTAAAAGATTGTATGGTGAGTGGGGGAGAGGATTCAGGTCCTGGAACATGATGGCAGAGGACTTAGAGGGGGTTGTATCATTATGTGAAAAACTGAGAAATGTTATGCATGTAAAAACCATTATATTTACTGTTGACTATAAAACATTAATCCCACAATAAATAAATATTTAAAAATATGTGTTTCAGGCTTTTAACCTTTTAAAATATTTTATTTATTTAGCTGATAGAGAAATAAAGAGGTGAGGGGGAGATAGAGATGAAGAGAGATAGAGAGACACCTGCAGCCCTGCCTCACTGCTTGTGAAGCTTCCCCACTGCAGGTGAGAACCAGGGGCTTAAACTTGGGTCCTTGTACACTGTAACATCAGGCTTTCAATTTTTTAATGAAAAATTAAAGTTATGAAGTAGGGTTTTCAAGCTAGTTGAGAAATGCTCTCTGTAAATAAGCTAACTTTCTATAAGTGTTCACCTCCATCATTTTCAAAGTTTGTTACTTAATGTGTTCATTTTTTCTTTTTTAAATAAATAAATTAGAGACAGAGAAATTGAGAAAAGAGGGAAATGAGAGACAGAGAGAGACAAAGAGAAAGAGAGACACTTGTGGCACTGCTTCAACACTTGTAAAGCTTCCTCCCTGCAAGTGGGGACCAGGGGCTTGAACCTGGGTCTTATGCATGGTAACATGTGCACTAAACCAGGTGCAACACCACTCAGCATATTCATGTTTTCTTCAAAGGTCTGAGAATTGAAATATTAAATTAGCAGTAAATGGACTTGAGTACAAGTATCATCTTGATAAAGAGAAAATCATGTACAATAGAAATTAGGTAATAGTTCATCATGCTTAATTTTTAAAATATCTTTATTTATATGATACAGACAGCCAGAAATTGAGAGGAAGAAGAATATACAGAGGGAGACAGAGAGACACCTGCAGCACTGCTTCACCACTTGTGAAGCTTTCCTCCTGTAGGAGGGGACTGAGGGGCTTGAACCCAAGTCCTTGTGTGTTGCAACATGTGCACTCAACAAGGTGTGCCTCCACCTGGCCCTAACAGTTCATTATGTAATTACTCAAATATCAAGAGTGGGAGTAGGTAGGTTGTGGGGGATTGAACACTTTAAATCCTAAAATGTATACGGGGTGGATATTCTTAGAGCTCTCAAGTTTTAAACAATCGGACTGTTCATGAAAAGGCACCACAGTGACATATATTTCACTTAAGTTAATTAAAATAAAACTTTCAAAGGGTTATTTATTTATTGGTGTTGCTGGAACCTTGCACTTATGTGACCTCACTACTCTGGGAAAAATTTTTCAGATGTACATATAGAGAGACAGAGGGAGAGGTTAAGAGAAAGGGGAAGTCACCACAGCACTGCAGCTGCCCCAGTGCCCCAGTGCTCCCACGTGGTGTGCTGTGGATACAAACAAATCTAGGTTGCTCACATGGTAAAGCAGGCAGTCCCCCAGGTGAGCTATCTCACTGGCCTTGAAGTAAAAAATTCTTAATGAAGTGTGCATGTATTTCTGGAATCTGCATATAAACTTTGGCCAAAGAACAAATGAGTTAGTAGATAGACTATAAACTCACACCCCACCAATTCACTAAGGAGCGTAGTGGACGGGAGTTATACACACCTGTTGGAATAGAAACATGATCTGGATCCACGGCTGAGGCTCTGGGCTAATGAGAATGAAACTGGATTTGCTGTAGAGGCAGTAATGCCCCTTCAGGGAGCAGGTGAAGAACAACTTTGCCACACAGCTCCTGACAGAATCTGGAAACACACATAGCAGGAGCCATTAGGTTCTTCCCAGAGTTGCACTTTACACCTCAACACACAAACACCTTTGCGAATACTTCCCTGTCTAGTCTGTGCACTATTAACTCCAAACAACTGTATTTAGAAGTGGCTCCACTGCATGGAATTTGGATTTAAAGTAAGGAGATTAAAACAAGTTTTATTCTCTCTCTTTCTCTTGCTTTAATCAACAGTGGATAAGGGTGGGGGAGATAGCAGAATTGTATATCTATATCTATCTATCTATCTATCTATCTATCTATCTATCTATCTATCTATCTATCTATATCCTCCAGGGTTATCGCTGGGGCCCAGTGCCCGCGCTACAAGTCCATGACTCCTTTTTTTCCTTTTTGTTGCCCTTGTTGTTTATTGTTGTTGTTGTCATTGTGGTTCAACAGGACAGAGAGAAATTGATTGAGGAGGGGAGGATGGGGTGGGGGGAGAAAGATAGACAAATGCAGAACAGCTTCACCACTTGTGAAGCAAATGCCCTGCAGGTGGGGCTAAAAGATTTTCTTATTTGAGGCTCCGATAATCCAGGTCCAATCCCCTGCACCACTATATGTCAGAGTTGAGAAGGGCTTTGGTAAGCAACAAACAAAAACCGATAACAAAAAGACACAACAACCACAATAATGGGTGAGACCCTTATGCTCACAGTTGCATTATTCACCATACCCAAAGAAAGGAAGTAAGCTCGATGCCCATCAACAGATGACTGGCTAAAAAAGTTATGGGATATAGACTCCATGGAAATATGCTCTGCAATCACAAAGGATGATATCATGTCCTTTGGGACAAATTCTATGGAACTAGAGGTGATTATGTTTAATGAAATAAGTAAAGAGATAAAAGACAACTACTGGGTGGTGTCACTCATATTCAAAATCTAGAGAACTAAAACACACAAACTTGCCCAAAACAAAACAAAACAAAACAAAACAAAACAAAACAAAACGAAACAAAACAGAGAACCTTTCCCAACCCAGAAGTAATAAATAAACTGTCTTAAGACTTTGTGAGAATTGTGGTGAGAGAGTGGGGGCACAGAAATTTGGTGGTGGGTGAGGCGTGGAACTATACCTTATAATTCTGTAAACCACTATTAATCACAAATTTTAAAAAAGCTTGGAAAAAAAACAAACAATGAATGAGAGTTCCCTAGAGGTGGGGAAAGCTGTGAAATCAGCTAAAGGAAGAGTGTGTATTGTTAACTTAAATTTCTTTGAGGTTCTGTGATTATTTGTGTGTCTATTTTTACTAAATATTTATTTTGGACCTGAAAAACATAACATTCTTCTTATTAGACTAGGCTCTTCTAACTCACTTTCCAGGCTGGTCATTTATATGTGATCTACCTTTTAAAAAATATAAGATACACTTTTTAATTTAGAGATAAGTGCCTTTTAAGTCAGAAAACAGAATATGGCTTTGATTTTTTTTATAGCTAGTGAAAATGGAAAAAATTGGCTTTATGTCTTGGAAAAAGAATTTAGTTCTTATTTTGAATTCTTCACCATTCTAACATTTTGAAACTTCTTCCTCAGCTAAATTTGGGTCAAATAAATGTATCTGGCTTATTTCCCAGGTTTTACAATTGAGCCAGTCTTCTCCATTTCCAGGATAAATTTCTAGAATTATTTATTAAAAACTCAAGCAGAGCAACATCTTTGTTGAAATTGTTCTACTGAAAGAATTTACACATTGAACATAACTTGTAAGTAAGCCACATATTTAGAGGAGGTGTTTTCTGGGACTTAGCAGGAAGGGAATTTTCACTGACTCCTAAGTTTGTATTTAAGTGTGATTGAAACAGATCACATTTAACTCTTACCAACTAGGTCTTGCTACTCTCTATTTATAGAAGAGGGAACCTGAAGGTCAAATTTCCAGTTAGCAACAGAGTTTGAATTTGAATTAAGGTTCAGAGTTCATTCTTTTTCCAGCATAGCAGACAGGATCTTAGTACCTTATTTCTCTACCTTGTCTTCTTATCACTGAAATAGGGGTGGACCCAAAACTGATTTACAGTGTTGCATGTTTTACTTGGTTATTATCTTTCTCTCCTATATTGTGCATTCTAGGAGGTAAGGGTTTTGTGTGTGTGTGTGTGTGTGTGTGTGTGTGTGTGTGTGTGTGTGTGGTAAAATACATATCACATGAAAATCATTGTATTAACCATTAAAGGCATACACGTATGTAGCAGTAAGTATATTCACATAATATACAACTGACACCACCATCCACCCCCAGAATTTCTTCATCTTCCCTGCGCGAAAGCTGTAACTCTCTCAGTCCCTGGCAAGTATTATTTTCTGTCTCTATGAATTTGATACTCTTACATGTGTTATATAAGTAGAATATATAGTATTTGTCATTTGTATCTGAATTACCTTACTTAGCACAATGTCTTCAATGTTCATTTATGTACTAGGATATATCGGCATCTTGCTCTTTTTTTTATTATTGTTGCAGTTATTATTGTTGTTATTGATGTCATCATTGTTGGATAGGACAGAGAGAAATGGAGAGAGGAAAGGAAGACAGAGAGGGGGAGAGAAAGATAGACACCTGCAGACTTGCTTCACCGATTGTGAAGCGACTCCCCTGTAGGTGGGGAGCAGAGGTCTTGAACAGGGATCCTTACGCTGGTCCTCGTGCTTTGCGCCACCTGCGCTTAACCCGCTGCGCTACCGCCCGACTCCCATCTTACTCTTTTTTTAAGGCTGATTAATTTTCCATTGTACATCTGTGTTGTTTCCACCTCTTGGTCATTGTGAATAGTGCTAACATAAGCAGGGATGCAAAAATAACTCTTTCAGACTGAATTGAAATAAATTTTCAGTCATTTTGGGTAAATACTCAGAAGAGGAATTGCCAGGTTATATGGTAATTCTATGCTTAATTAATTTAGGAGCAGCCATATTAGAAAGTACACTTTTAACCCTGGAATGCTGACTCAGTGAAGCACTATTAGAGGCCATGAGGAACTAAGTCTCAAAGACTCATAGCAGAGCTGCCTCCAGGACTTGCTTCCCACACAGAACAGAGGAGAGGTGGCAACAAGCTCGATGAGAGATTTCCTTCTCCTGGACACCAGCCAGACAGGAACCAAAAAGCCATTCCTGCCATCCCTCATGTAGTTTTCCTTTGATTTATTTCAAAGACATGGCATTCAAAATGCCAACACAGAATGAGTAAATAAAAGCACCTGTATAGAGATTCTAAAGTGAGCTGTAAAAAAAAGGTAGAGGAAATGAAACTGGTAATTTGTCTGATGAGAGTATAACGATTTAGCTGTATAAAGATTCTAAAGTGAACTGTAAAAAAATGTAGGAGGAAATGAAACTGGTAATTTGTTTGATGAGAGTTTTCCCAAAGTTGGTAAAACAAAGCGTGCTTTTGAAGTTAACTATAAATTACAGTTTGGGTGGGGGTGTACAGAACAAACTCATCACTTTAAGTTAATTTTGTTTCCTTCTATGGGGAAAAGAAAGGAAGAATCCATCACAAGTCAGAGTGGACCACCTAGCAAACTGTAATTCCATAGGATCTGCAAAATATATTGTTATCTTAGACTAAAACTTTACCCCTTGCCTCATCTATACTGAAGTTTAGAATAGATTTAACACTTATTTCATAATTCTGATGTAGGAAAGAGAAGAATAGATTTTTCTTTAAAAATTTTTTTTAATATTTATTTATTCCCTTTTGTTGCCTTAGTTGTTTTTTATTGTTATAGTTATTATTGACATCGTTGTTGTTGGATAGGAGAGAGAGAAATGGAGAGAGGAGGGGAAGACAGAGAGGGGGAGAGAAAGATAGACACCTGCAGACCTGCTTCACCGCCTGTGAAGCGACTCCCCTGCAGGTGGGGAGCTGGGGGCTTGAACTGGGATCCTTATGTCGATCCTTGCGCTTTGCGCCACGTGCGCTACCGCCCAACTCCCGAGAATAGATTTTTCAAGGGAAAACATATGAGATTGTCAAAAGCAAATATGAGTTTCTGAAATATGTTTGAAATAATATCAGATAATTTAAAAATATTTATTTATTTATTTATTCCCTTTTGTTGCCTTAGTTGGTTTTTATTGTTGTAATTATTGTTGTAGTCGTTGTTGGATAGGTCAGAGAGAAATGGAGAGAGGAGGGGAAGACAGAGAGGGGGAGAGAAAGATAGACACCTACAGACCTGCTTTACCGCTTGTGAAATAACACCCCTGTAGGTGGGGACTCGAACCGGGATCCTTATGCCGGCCCTTGTGCTTGGTGCCACTTGCGCTTGGTGTCACGTGTGCTTAACCCGCTGCACTACCGCCCAACTCCCAATATCAGATACTTTTCAAGAGACGTTGTCTTAATCATTATGGATTTTCAGGGCTTGGTTCTTTAGTAAGTGCTTAGAAATGTGAGTTGTTGCCCATGCCCAGTGGAGAAGCAATTACAGAAACCAGACCTTCCACCTTTTGCATCCCATAAAGAATTTTGGGCCCTACTCCTAGAGGAGTAAATGTTGGGTGAAGATGACCAGAGGGCTCTGAACTCCAACTCCAGCAGAACCCAGAGAGACAAGAGGAAAAAAAAAATGGAAGGACACTGAAAGGTAGTAGGTGTGACTTAGAAAGAAAGAGAAAAAAGGACCATAGGAAAAAATGGGCAATATATATAAGTATAGATAGACAGTTATAGAAATAATAGTCAACTTATATCTGTGATCGTGGGAGAACTAATGCAGTTTCCAATGGGGGGAGGTGGGAACTCAGAACTCTGGTGGTGGGAAAGGTGTGGAATGATACCTCTGTTATATAATTTTGCAAATCAATATTAAATCACTGATAAAAATACAGAAAATGTGAGTTGTTGAGCTAATGAGCTCTGAAGAATAAACTCATTTGAAAAATGAGGGCAGGAAAGTAATGGGAAAGAAGACTCAGATTCATTTTGACTAAACTCTATGGCATTATTGTTTGAGAAATACCTGGTCGCTTCTAAGCAGCTTGCCCCAAACCATATCACTTGAACACCCCAGAGCACAAGTACTCTGCTAAGTTTGCTTCTAAGGGAAAACATTCCAGCCAGTTTTAAGAGGCGTGACAGATGCTTTTGTCGTGAATTTTTAGGAGAAAGAAATAAAGTTCTTTTATGATTGCTTTACCTTTTTTTTTGTTATCAAGGATGTCCACATTAAAAAATTTTTATTTGATTATTGGATAGAGACAGAGAGAAATTGAGAGGGGATGGACAAGAGGTGGGGAGAGACAGAGAGAGGCCCCTGCAGTACTGCTTCACTACGAATATTAGTGCTGTTGCAGAGTAGGCTAGTGATATGCCACTTTTTTTTTTTTTTTTTGGATAGGACAGTGAGAAATAAAGAAAGGAGGGGAAGACGGAGAGGGGGAGAGAAAGATAGACACCTGCAGGCCTGCTTCACCACTTGTGAAGATTTCCCCCTGCAGGTGGGAACCAGGGGCTTGAATCTGAGTGCTTGTGCATTGTAATGTGTGTGCTTAACCAGGTGTACCACTGCCTGGCCCTGCTTTACTTATTTCTTAAAGATGTATTTTATTTCTCTTATATGAGATATGAGAGGTGGGGGAGGGGTAGTAGAAGCTAGAGCCTCATTCTGATATATGTGGTGCCACAAATAGAGCTGAGAGTTTAAACTCGTTTTTTTTTTGTACATAGTAACATGTGCACTATATGGGGTACAACACTTACTGACATCCACAACACATTTATTTATATAAATGCATGAAGGAAAGGTCTGTAAGGTGAGACATCAGCCACTGACTCATTATTTCTGGGTTGAGAAGACGGCTTCAGTATGGGAAGTACAGCCGTTTTACTTGACTATTATATTTTTTGAATTCTCTCCTTATATTTTACTTTATTTTATTTTATTTTATTTTATTTTTTGCCTCCAGGATTATTGCTGGGGCTCGGTGCCTGCACCACAAATCAACTGCTCCTGGAGGCTTTTTTTTTTTCCCCTTTCCCTTTTGTTTTATCGTTGTTGTGGTTATTATTATTATTGTCATTGATGTCATTGTTGTTGGATAGGAAAGAGAGAAATGTAGAGAGGGGGGAGACAGGGCAAGAGAAGGATAGACACCTGCAGACCTGCTTCACCGCCTGTGAAGCGACCCCCTGCAGGTGGGGTGCCGGGGACTGAAACCGGGATCCTTATGCCAGTTCTTGTGCATTGCGCCACGTGCATTTAAACCACTGCGATACCGCCCAACCCCTTCTCCTTATATTTTATATTCAGGTATTGCCTGCATAATTTAAGAAAGAAAGAAGTTGGGATGGGGAGATATCCTAGAGGTTATGCAAAGGACTTTCATGCCTAAGGCTTTGAGGTTCCAGCCTCGATCCCTGCTGCCTCCAGAAACTAGAGCTGAGCAGTGCTGTAATAATAAGTAAATAGACAAATAAATTCTGAAAGAGAAAAAGAAAAAAAGTCATATACCAAAGAAATATTTATATTGGTTAAAGCAGAGACTTGGGGGTCGAGCAGTAGTGCAGCGGGCTAAGCGCACATGGTGTGAAGCGCAAGGACCAGCGGAAGGATCCCAGTTCAAGACCCCAGCCCCCCACATACAGGGGGGTCGCTTCACAAGCAGTGAAGCAGGCCTGCAGGTGTCTGTCTTTCTCTTCCCCTCTCTATCTTCCCCTCCTCTCTTGACTTCTCACTGTCCTATCCAAAAAAAGTGGCATATCACTAACCTACTCTGCAACAGGACTAATATTTGTAGTGGTTGAGGGACTGGGTTGTGGTGCACCTGGTTAAGTACACATGTTACAGTGCTCAAGGTCCTGGGTTCAAGCCCCCAGTCTCCACCCACAGAGGGAAAGCTTCACGAGTGGTGAAGCAGGGCTGCAGGTGTCTCTTTCCCTATCTCCCCATTCCTCTCAATTTCTGGCTGTCTCTATCCAATAAAGATAATAAAAAATGTTTAAAAAATATTTGTAGTGGTCAACATACATGTTTTTCTCTTTTGCCTTCTTGTGTCTTTTGCCTTCCCTACTTAGCCTTCCCCTTCTTGGTAAGATGTTCCTAAGAGCTGGGATGGATTGCACCACATAAGGAGACATATGAAGAGAAGTGCAGACTGAAAGGAAATTTTACACAACTGAAAAAAACACTTTCTCAGGGGACACAAGAGAAGTTGTAGCAAGAAAGATCTAAAAGTGCTTAACCCATCTAAGTCACCCAAGTTCTAAGACTCCAGTCATGAGTACTAAAGCTTGTGATACTAATTACAGAAGTGGGATCAGAGGACAGGCTAGATATTGTGCTGCATTCAAAGTGTTAAGTGAGAGCCTTTTTTGGGGAGCAGAATTAGGAAAAACTTGCTTGCTGGCTTTGGTTGGTTGACTCTACTATGTTGGATACTACATATTGCCATTTAATAGTCAATCCTATGATGGAGACATTTCTGGTTTAGAAGAAGAATGCAAACCTCAAAGATGTTAGGTTATTTAGCATTCAGTTGAAGCCAAAGAGGAATTTAATTTATACTTATCCATTTTAAAAATGATTTGAATAGTAGAGATTTAACAGCAGTATGCAAAATTATAAGATGTCAGGGGTATACTTTCACATTACTTCGGCACTATTTATTATCTAAATTTTATTATTATTAACTGGGCATTACTTTCATTTACATGCTATGTAGGTTTGTTGACTTTTGGGGGGTTTGACTGTGGTTTTGATTTGGATTTACAACTGGATGAGTTATGAGGTGCATTCCTACTCCCTTCTGGGAGGGATGCCCACATGAGTGAGCCATGAAATCCCCACTCAAGGCATTACTGTTCCGGTGTGGGAGTCACCTGAACTGGAAGAACAGCAACCAGGGGATGAATCATGAAAAAGAAATGGCCTCAGACAAAGTCAGCTGTGGAAACTTGAAAGCATGTAGCAGCAGAAAATGTCATGATCACAAAAGTATCTCTAGAAGTTAACCTTACATATGACAGAACAAACGTTAATACAGCTTTGAAAACCTCAGTTTTGTGTGTTGCTTCCTTTAAGTTGTATTCACCTATAACTTGTATCATTCTTACACAATCTTAAGCCTAGTTATGATAAAACTAATCATGATAATTAACATTAAGCAGCAATGTTTTTTAAAAAAAATATTATTTCTACTTAATTTATTATTTCTGCTCCTGCTTTCCATACTACTGCCCCAGAGAAAAAGCTGTGTCATAAAGTGGCAATTTAGTTGCTACTGGTTCAACTTCTAGAAATTCAACCTTCTGGTTGTAAATCTGAAACAGTTGTTTGTGTATTTTGTCCCCTGGTGAGACAGAAAGATCTACTGGGGAGGAAAGTCAGAGTGAATGAAGTTGAATTATTCCAGCTTCAATTGGCTTGTTTCCTGACGCTCTGCAGGCTAGCCTGAGCTTTGGGGTGAGATTCATTGACATTTATTCAACAGAGGCTGCAGGAGTTGCCTGTTGCCACCAGAATCTCTGGCATCTCAAATATTTGCTTTGTGCAGAAAATCTTATGTCAAGTACTAGTTAAAATCATAAAGTCGGGAGTCAGGCAGCGGGTTAAGTGCATGTGGTGCAAAGCACCAAGGACCGGCATAAGGATCCTGAGCCTCCGACTCCCCACCTGCAGGGAGTCAGTCACTTCATAAACAGTGAAGCAGGTCTGCAGGTGTCTATCTTTCTCTCCCCCTCTCTATCTCCCCTCCTCTCTCCATTTCTCTCTGTCCTATCCAACAATGATGACATCAAGAACAATAATAACTACAACAATAAAACAACAAAGGCAACAAAAGGGAATGAATAAATAAATATTTTTTAAAATCATAAAGTGGGGTACACATTGAGTGCATATGTTACAATGTGCGAAGATCTGGGTTTGAGGTCCCCACCTTCAGGGGAAAGCTTTGCCAGTGGTGAAGCAGTACTGTAGGCATCTCTCTTTCTTCCTCTCTATCTCCTCTACCCTCCCAATTTTTGGATATTTCTATCCAAGATTAAAAAAAAAACCCTTAAAAATTATAAAGTATCAGAGGTGAAGGAATTCTGAGTGCTAATCCCACTCTCTTGTAAGACAGGAATATAAGAGAGCCAACTGAGAAAGGTGTTCTTTTCTTTCAAATCTAGAGATTCAGAAACATTGGAAAGCATGAGATGGTTACAGTTTATTTGTCTCATAAACTTATCACTGTGGCTTCATTTCAAGACGAATGAGTGTTTCCCACATTGGCAAAGGCCTCATTGTCAATATCTCTGTCCGGCTGAGAGCCCCCTCTTGTGAAAGGGACTTTAAAATAGGATAGCCAGTGTGGGAGGTATCTCTAACTCAGAGTCTTACAAGTGGCCCAAACATTAATTAACTAGTTAATTAATTATTAGTGATTTAATACTGATTTACAAAATTACAAGATAGGTACAACTCCACACCATTCCCACCATCAGAGTTCTGGATCCCTAATCCCTCCACTGGAAGCTATAGCAGTTCGCCAAGGTTGCAGATATGGATCAACTATTATTTCTATAACCATCTGTCTATATTTGTACATATTTGACCTTTTAAATTTTTAAGTTCTCATCTTCTCTTCCATTCTAAGTCATGCATATACCTATTATCACATCAAATTTCCCTCCCTTTTTCCTCCTCTCTCTCTCTCCCTGGCTCCTGATGGAGCCCTCTAGTCATCTTCCCCCTATCATTTCTCCCCTACTGGGAGTATGGATCAAAATGATTTTTGGGGTGCAGAAAGTAAGAGTTCTGGATTCTGTAGTTGCTTCTCCACTGGATATGGACATTGGCAGATGAATCTGTACCCCCAGTCTGTTTCTACCTTTCTCTAGTGGGTTAGGGTTCGGAAGCAGTAAGGTTTCAAGACACATTTGTGAGGTTGTTTGCCCAGGGAAGTCAGGATGGAATCACAATAGCATCAGCAACTTGCACCTTGCTCAGAGAAAGTTTTCTGAGAGGAAACTGCTAGCTTGGGACTTCAGATTTTTCATTTTCATGAATTCACAACAACAAATAATCTGGGGGTGTTCTGTATGGCAAAGCTCGACAAGGAAACTCTTCATTGATGCTGAATCCTGGGTTGGGCCCTCAAATATAGAGAACAGCATCAGAAGAGTTGGTGTGACAAGTAAGGAGGGGGCTCTCCCAGAATCTGAATGGTGCTGTTTCCAGAAGTGCTTCTGAAGAGACTAACATAGTCATTTATTGTAGATAAAAGTATCTGTAGGGTAGCAGGCTTCTGGAACTGAGGCAAGCAGACCTGGTAGATAACCAGAAGCTCTGTCAATATCACAGCCACTTGCGTAGACACAGTGTGGGCTGAGATGAGTAGAGATAGGCACCCGAGCAGTATGCCATGGTCCTCACATTTCTCCAACTGATGGCATCCACACAATCTCTTTGCTGGAATGAGAGCTGATTCTGAACGCTGCCCAGAGCTGCCAGGACTCTCCCATCTTAACACTGGCCCACCTGTTGGATCTCTCTATGTCTACGTGAGTGGGCTACTCTGGAACCATGCCCATGGTATCATGCTGTCAAGAATTGTAGTTATGGGGGCTGGGCGGTAGCAAAGCGGGTTAAGCGCACGTTGCGCAAAGTGCAGGGACCGGAGGAAGGATCCTGGTTTGAGCCCCCCCGGCTCCCCACCTGCAGGGGAGTCACTTCATAGGTGGTAAAGCAGGTGTCTATCTTTTTCTCCCCCTGTCTTCCCCATCTATCTCCATTTCTCTCTGTCCTATCCAACAACAATGACAACAACAAGAGCAACAACAACACTGATAAACAAGGGCAACAAAAGGGGAAAAATGGCCTCCAGGAGCAGCAGATTTGTAGTGCAGGCACTGAGCCCCAGCGATAACCCTGGAGGCAAAAAAAAAAAAAAAATTGTAGTTACTCCAGAGCTCTGCTTGCCTGCAAACTTCATCCTTGCACATATGACTTTAGATCTTATCTGCAGGGTCACAGGGCTTTTTGCTGCATGAGTCCAAGGGAGTCACTTCATGGCACACTGTGAATGGTACCCTTCTGGAACTGGATGATGCAGAGGTCTTGCCCAGCAAGGACAACAGTGAGGGTTGTACGAGGAACCCTGGATGAGGCCAACATTCTCTGCTAGCTAGTTGTTTATCTACTCCTGTCTTCTGTGCTTATGATATACTTTGTTTCTCTCAATCCAGCACACCCTGTGGCCAAGAGTTATGACTTCATCAAAGCTCACTGAGTTTTCCAAGTTGAGGAATGAAACACAGGGAAGGAGAGATATATTTGGGACACGGCATGTATGTAACTCTTTGCTATAATGGAAGAAGACTGCAGAGGTCACAGGACACAGCCAATGCCAGCAAATCACCCTGCAGAGCTCTGTGAACTTGCTTTTCTGTACATCTTCCTAGCAGGTGGATGCTCCAAGGTGATTAGGCACATAATAAAGACAATGGCCATCTGCTTGTGTTTTGAAGATTTGAATATAAATGGTCTGCTCTGTAAGAATTGAAACTTAAGTAGCATGATTCTGTTAGCCTGAGAACATGTTGCCATGGGCATATTAGTGTTGTCAGAGGCCCAGGGCAGCTCACCCTCTCAGCACAGCAACCTAGCCCCTACTGCCAGGCAGTATTTTAGCTCTGCTTTCTGCCACGTACAGGCTTTGAGACAACCTTTGTTTTCTGTGTTTCAGTTCTGCATTTTGTCATTTAGGATCAATAAAACTTTACTCAGGATAGTGCAGCTCACTGAAAGGGTGCTTAGCACTTAATGCTTGCTACTACTAGTAATAAACAAGAGTCAACACAAAACCACCTGGTAAATAATGTTTACAACATTTACACGGAGTACCTATTACTAATTAAGCATAGAGATTGTCACACAATGCATGATTCTAGATTAAAATATTTTCACTATAAAATGCATAGGATGCCATTTACTTCTTGAACCACTAAAGCATATAATTTCTGGAGCATTAAGTGCATTTATGATGCTTAGAACCATCACTTCTGAGTAGTTTCATAAAACTATCATGATCCAAATAGAATCTTAGGAAGTTGCTTGGCATTCCCCCTGTTTTGTTTCTGTGGATTTGTCTATTCTGAATATTTCATATAAGTGGAGTCAGACAATATGTGAACTTTGGTATCTGGCTGTTTTCATTCAGCATCATGTTTTCAAGGTTCATTTATGCTGTGGCACATGTCAACATTTCATTACTTTTTGTGGCCGAATACTATTCTACTGTTGGATATGCTCTATTTTGTCTATATATTCATCCATTGATGGGCATTTTGAGTCTTTTCCACTTTTTTGGTTACTGTGAATCAAGCTGTCTTAAACATTCATGTACATATCTTTAGTAACTGTTTTCAATTCTCTTAGGGATATATTTAGAAATAGGATTGCTAAATTAAGATTTGTGTGTGTGTGTTTAATTTATTGGAGAAGAGTCATATATTTTAAAATTATTATTTATTGTTATTTAATTGTCCAAATTAGAAAAACATGAAGCCAGCATATTAGTTGTGAAGATGTATCTTGAATGACATCTATAGCCATTTTCCTGTCCCCTGACTGTAGAGACAGATGAGCAGCAACCCTTACTAACAATATGAAAACAGGGATCATTAAAAAAAAAAAACACTTTAACTATCTTTACCTATTTATTGGATAGAGAATCAGAAATCAAGAGGGGAGAGAGAGATAAAGAGAGAAAGAAACAGAGAGACACCTTCAATATTGCTTCACTACTTGCAAAGCTTTCCCCGTGCAGGTGGGGACCAGGGGCTTGAACCTGAGTCCTTCAACACTGAAATATACACTCAACCAGGTGTGCCACCACCTGACCCCCAAGGATTATTTCTTATTGGGTGACTAATTGCTTCTAATTACAGAAAAGAATTATTTTGGTGGCACTGCTAACATTTTTGGGTTAATTTCAATGTTTCTACTATTTCCAGGAACCTAGATAATACTTTCTCCCAAGACAGCAATAATAAAAATACAAATTTTAAAGCAAATTTGAAAATGAACTTTTTTAGTGTGTTTCTTGTATTTATATATATCTTTCTTTCTTTCTTTTTTACAAAGCCTAATTTATTTATAAGATGGAAACATTTCTATTTTACAAAGCCTTTTTTATTTATAAGATGGAAACATTCACAAGATGGACTTATTTCTTTTAAATAGCTGCAGTGATACTTTTATTCATCCTCTGATAGACTTTTAGTGGCCAGCAGAGAGAGAGAGAGAGAGAGAGAGAGAGAGAGACAGTATATACTTTTCAACAACAGTGGTAAGTCTAAATCAGCTCTAGGGAGAGGAAACTGAGTGTTTTTCAATCACAGACCTCCCCTGGGAAGTTCACTGGGGAGGGGACTCAACTATTTCCTAACACATGCCCTTGATGGCCCCAAAGCAAGGCTGTTGTCCAATCAGTGAGAACACAAAGTTGTTAGTACCAACAGATTGAAAATAAAACTGAGATAGTTTCACAAGAGCTAATACAATTTTCAAATGCAAAAGTAATTTTGGAGTTTATCTGACTTTTAAGTCAAATACATGCACACATATGTGCATGCACATATATGTGTGCACTATATGTATATTACATGATATTACTGCAGCTGATTTCTGGCAATGATACAGTCATTGTGGTCATACAGAGCCAGTGAAAGCCCATGTGTTATAAATAAACATTTGGCTCAGCCAAGCAGAGATTTATCACAAGTTGTGCAGAGGCAAACAAAGCAGCTGAGCTATGATCCCCTGCAGGTGCCATTCCATGTGCTACCAATTACTTTCAAATTCTGCACAATGTATAACAGCAACCAGTTTAGGGCACAGAAGATTTTAGGAAACTTTAATATTAAGCTCCACTAAAATGGGTCTGTTTATAGCCCTTTTCCCAGGCTAGACTCTGAGGTTGTCTATATGTGGCTTCTCTCTCTCATTGCCTGTTCCAGTGGGCACTTCCAAACCAAGACCTTTTGACCAGGTCACTCAAAAAACTACCCAAACTACCCCAAAAACTCTTGGGTCAGGGAGTGGTTTACCAAGAACATTGATGATGTCCGCTGGGACAGGGTGAGATGCAGGAGAACTCTGTGTTCCATTCATAGACTCTCAAGCTGCTTGAAACTCTTGCAGGAAGTGGTCTATAACAACTCTTCACCAAGTGTGGCTTTCCTAGGATGTCCACTAGGGATTTAAGTTCTAAGTTGCTTTCATAATCGAATGTCTATTATGATAAAACTAGGGAGCATCTTGTTTCATTTGTTGCTGCTGAGAAAGTTTCACTGAATACAAAGCAAGTGGTTCTGGGGCTAGTCCATGAATCTGGAAGCTAGCTAGCTATAGAGCACAATTCAAGTCTGAAGAGACATTCAATATTGCGTGCTGCGAGGAAACCAAAACCCCAAAGCAGGTATTTTCATATAAGACAGTACTCTCAGAACAAAGGTACTGAAAGATGTTACAGATTACTTCTCATTTGTGCAGTTGCTGTAACAATATGGAGTGTTAAGCCAGGAGAAGGTGATTCATTTCATTAGCTCTCCTGCAGCAGGGAGGGAGGGGTCTAGTACCAGCATTACCACTGACAGATGCTTGGGGACTTATTGAATGGGGGGAATTGGGCCAGGCATTAAAATTATAAGGTTCATTGATAGTCTTGCAATTTAAAGAAATACTAAGAAGATACGAATATTAAAAACAAACACTAAGATAAAGTGCCAGTTGGGAAACATCTGAATCACTGAAAACAGAGAAAGAAAGACCTGACCTAGACTTACGAATGTTGGTCTAGTAAAATGGGGCAGAGGACACATGGAAGAGCAACATCATGGACAAAGGCATGGAGGAGGGCAAGCAGTCAGCATGTCCAAAGAGGCAGCATGTGACTATGTGACTGACAGAGAGCAGTGACCAGCCTATGAACCCAGCTGGATTCCTAACTTGGCCACCCACTGACTGTAATGTCTTGAACAGGCTCTTTGACTTCCTCAGTCTTTTTTTTTTTTTTTTTCGGCTATAAAATGAGGATAAGGGGAACTAGATGACCATCTTTCTGTCTGCATCAAATAAAATTGTTTACTCACTTATTTTTATTCAGTAAGCATCCATGATGCATCATAAAGATTCTCAGTGAAGTTATACATTCTTATTAACAATAAATTGACTCATTTGCAAGGAACAAATCCATGTGGAGCTGAAACTAGAGGTTTTGCCAGATCCAAATACAAATGGTCTCATTATCAATTTATAACTCTCATAGTCACACTGACAACAAAGTCAAACCAAAAACAAAAGCCAAGTGGTGGTCTATTTTTATTATTTATAATACATATATGTCTTTGTTCAATGTTTTATAAGAAATGCCCAAGTTTATATGTTCTCTCTCCTTCTCTCTCTTTGACAAGGGTTAGCTGGAAAAAAGGCAGTCAAGCAAGAAGCTGAAAAAAAAAAAAAACAACCTGGGTGGGGGTGGGGGATAGATAGCATAATGGTTGTGCAAAAAGATTCTCATGCCTGAAGCTCCAAAGTCTTAGATTCAACCTCCCACACCACCTTATGATTAGTGCTCTGGTTAAAAAAAAAAGGAAAAAAAATTCAAAGAACTCAGGTATATAAGGGACAGATTGGATTAAAAGAACTACTTGTAAATTTTTGTTTTTTCTTTTTAAAAAAATTTTTTTTAATATTTATTTTATTTATTTATTCCCTTTTGTTGCCCTTGTTGTTTTATTGTTGTAGTTATTATTGTTGTTGTTGTTGGATAGGACAGAGAGAAATGGAGAAAGGAGGGGAAGACAGAGAGGAGGAGAGAAAGATAGACACCTGCAGACCTGCTTCACCGCCTGTGAAGTGACTCCCCTGCAGGTGGGGAGCCGGGGTTCGAACCGGGATCCTTATGCCGGTCCTTGTGCTTTGCGCCACCTGCGCTTAACCCGCTGCGCCACAGCCCGACTCCCCAATTTTTGTTTTTCTAAGCAGTAACAAAAAATACTTTAAAACATGCTTTGATATAATAAAGACACAGACTCACGGGGAATTTCAACAGTTCATTCATTCAATGTGCACTTACTGAGTTTCTAGAGACTTGGATGTGCTTATAAATAAAAGGTGTGCTATTTTGTCCAGGAGAGGAGACAAACAATAAAGAACAGCACACAAAAAATACAGGTGTGGAAAATGCTACAAAGGAAAATAAAACAGGAAAAAATTCCCCAAAATAATATGGAATAACTAATGTGGATTGCAGTGGGAGGTCAGATAGGACTACCCCTGGAAAAACAAGATAAAAGATGGAGGGCAAAGGCGTACTGGTTTGGGCATTGAACAGGTGTAAACAGTTCTTCTAGATCACGTGAAACACGATGGTCTATTTTTTAAGTACACATAAGTCTTGACTGCAGTATATGATCTCAAAGTCATGTTGATCCAAATGACTTTTCAGATCCATTGGCAACTCTTTGGGACTTGGCCAACTATTTCTGGCAACAAGATAAGTCTAAGCATGACAGATGCAGGACTTACAAATGACTCCTCAGCTTCAAGAAATCATATCCACAGAAAGCACTTCGAATCAGACTCAGAGAATTAATAGGAGACAATATTTGATACTGTGCTCCAAGAATCAATGGAGCTAGTGCTAGCGAGATAGCCAAATAGTGCCTGAGGCTCCAAAGACCCAGGTTCAATCCCCTGTACCATCATAAACCAGAGCTGAACAGTGCTCTGGAAATAAACAAACAAATAAGCAAATGACTAGCAATAATGGGCCTGACTAAAGGAGAAAGGGTTTATTTTATTTCCCTTTAAAGATGACAAGCCTGCCTCCTATGCCTTGAGGTGACCAGAGCTCTTCCTACAGGCCCAGCGTGGCAAGTGCTACTCTATACCTCGATCTGCTGAATCTCTTCCCCCAAATACAACCTTCACTTAGCCAGCCAAGAGTCAACAACTGCAGGCCATATTCAGGGCCCCTCATAGATGGCTCTGGGTATGCAGGTAGAAGGATAGACGCCAGGAGGCATGGCTATGGAGGAGTCATTTCAGACTATGCTCCTAATTAACTAGAAAAAACACCAACAAAAAATCATCTGAAAACTCAACAAAATACAACCAGGCCCTCTAGAAACTCACTAAGCCATAGTCACCAGGATGCAGATCTACAACGATTTCATCCTGGAAGTTCCTCTGTCCCAGAACCTCACCTCTCCAGAGTTCTGTCACACTAGGGAAAGATAGAAACAGGCTGGGGATATACACTGACCCACCAACATCCATGTCCAGAGAAGTAATTACAGGAGCCAGACTTTCCACCATCTGCACCCCAAAAAGAATTTTGGTCCATACTCCCAGAGGGGTAAATGTTAGGGGAAGATGACCAGAGGGCTCTGAACTCCAACTCTATCAGGACCTGGAGAGAGAAGAGGAAAAAGAAAAAAAAAAAAACGGAAGGACACTCAGAAGTACTAGGTGTTACTTAGAATGGAAGAGAATGCATGACCATAGGAAAAAAAAATGGGCATATCTAAGACTATAAGAACCCCCTTGCATCTTCTTTAAGACCTGCATTTCTCCTAGTCCTGGTACTTCTAGGATATGCCCATACTTCTTTAAATTCCTTCTCTGATTCCTTACCACTATACCAACCCTGTCAACTTTAACCAAATCGCTACTGGTGCTGCCACCCCACATTATGCTGCTATTGAAATCCTACTGTGGACTGTAACCTGAGATACCAGCCTGAGAAGTCAACCTCGCAACTCTTCAAATCTGGTGCTGCACTCTGACACCATTCTCTCAGACAACATTCTCATCCAACCTCAAGTTAGTTACCAAACTCAAGCAAAACTATTATAGTTGTGTGTCCCCAGGAACATGCCTAAAATAGTTTCCCTAGCTTTCTTCTACCCTAACATCCCTAATCTCATCTGCTCTGATCCTACTTTTTGGTTCCTATTCATTAACCATTTTGTCTCAACTTAGGTCATGCCACCTTCCAGATAACAGGCTACAGATGCTACCATGACTCCATTCCAACTTCTCTGGGCAGATGATCTCACCAATGTGTTCTGGACCCTCACATCTCCAGGGCTCTGGTCCACTAGGGAAAGATAGAAACAGGCTGGGGGTATGGATCGACCTGTTAACACCCATGCTCAGTGGAGAAGCAGCTACAGAAGCTAGAACTCCTACCTTTTGCTCCCTATAAACAACCTTGATACATACTCCCAGTGGGGGAGAAGTGATAGGATGAAGATAAGGGGACTCTGCACCCCAGCTCCATCAGCACCTAGAGAGAGAGAAGGAAAAGGAGAGGGACATATGGAGGTAGTTATGATGTCATGAGAGGGAAAGAGAGGACTGAATCAGGAAAAGAAGGGGTAAATTTGTATAAATGTGGACAGATAGCTGTAGAGAAGATGGGCACATATCTCTAACTTTAGGGGAACTGTGGTGGATTGCAGTGGGGAGAGTGAAGATTTAGAACTCTGGTGGTGGGAATGGTGTGGATTCAAACCCCCATTGACATATAATTCTGTAATTTAAAAAATATAAAATAAAAAGAAAGAATGGGCATATAAATATATGTATATATGTTTATAGAAAAATAATCAACTCATATCTGTGATCTTGGGAAAACTACTTGTGTTTTCTAATGGAGGGAAAGGGGATACAGAATGCTGGTGGTAGGAAAGATGTGGAATTATATGCCCATTATCTTAGGATTTTTTTAAAGCAGTATTAAATCCCAGAGAGATAAAGAGAGAGACAGAGAGAAAGACAGAGAGATACAGAGAGGCTTGCAGACCTGCTTCGCCTCTCATGAAATGTCTCCCACTGTAGGTGGGGAGTGGTGGCTTGAACCCTGGTCCTTGGACATAGTAATTTGTTCACTCAATCAGGTGTGCCACCACCTGGCCCCAATAAAGAGATGACACCCTGAACACACACATCTGGTTGGTGGTGATGGCAGATACTGTGACCTACGCAGAAAAGACTCTTGGTTCCTGTTATTTTATGCCTCTCTTACCCTTGAGTTTCATTTGATTTTAGTTTTACTTCTACCTAGATAGAAATCACTGTATGTGAAAAACAAACAATTCAACCCATGAACAGACAAACTTAGATCACAAGAACAAAATAGTGGGTACCAATCAGAAGGAAGTAACGGGGGGAAGTAAGTAAATCTGGAAAAATTGAGATCAAGTCTATCTAGTGGAGGACGACAGGAATTAGACTTTTGAAGGGGACTCTTAGGTAGTGTATTCAGGAGCTGAAGTAAAGTACTGTACAAAGAGACTGATAATGCTTTCAACCAATGCTACTTTAACAAAAATTGAACCAACTAACATCAGTAACCAGCCTCCTCCCCTAAGCACTTTCATTGATATTTTGATACTCCATGAAAAGCACTCTGAAAAACTGCTGTTGAAAGTCCTGTGTGTATGAGGTATGGGACATTTTTTTCTTAGGCATTCTCAAAGAGCACAGATCAAACCAAAGAATGAAAGGAATGTACACAGGATAAGGAAAGGCAGGACAGGGGGAGGATAGAAGGTTATTATGAGGAAAGGAAACAAACTGAAGAAAAGACAATAGTGTGATGTGTTAGCAGTCACCACAGAAGTCCAGTTTTTCTCTTTGAATAGAACAAAAGGGACCTGAATATAACTCATGTCTGCTTGGGGACAAAAGAGAGAACAAAGCACAAGCAGTGTCTGTCTCAAAGAAAACTCAGTCAACTTTGCTTTTTTTTTTTTTTTTTTTCTCTTGCCAGTCCTCCAAGTGTCTGGGAACTGATGGGAAAAGAGATGGGAGTTGTTGGCTCAGAATTGATGAAATATGCCAATGGATGACCCCAGTGATCCTTGAAGTTTGTATATGTCATTCAGAGCACACAGTTCTCTGCCACATGCCTTTGTCTGCTGGACTCGCATGGGGCTATGAAGTGAGGCCCTGAATAGCCCATTCGGCACCATAGCTACCGGTCTCACTCTGCCCCTTCCTTCTGTGGACAGAGAACAGACATGAAAATCTGTATCCCAGAAGCCTCCTTCTGCCATTTCTTGTCTGATTTTCTGCCCCACCTACAAAGGAGTCTCATCAATGGGTACTCAGAATGAGAATATTAGCAGATCTTTTTCAGGGGTCTTAGAAAGATGGCTTGAGTAAAAAGCTTCCAAAACAACTCAGTAGTAGTAAAAGTGTTGAGTATTAAACTGCTAGCTCTTGTCACTATTCCTCTCATTCCAAAAGTCCAAAGAACAACAAAAACATTTAAGGTTAATGTCAAGACCTCTGCCTGCCCAAACCCCCCAGTTGATAGCTCAGACAGTGAAATGTGAATAGGCCTAGGACAAATTAAAATTTGACTAGAAGTCGTGTGTGTGTGTGTGTGTGTGTGTGCGTGTGCGTGTGTGTGTGCGTGTGCGTGTGTGTGTGTGTGTGTGTATGTGTGTGTAGGAGGTGATAGTTACAAACTTTAAAACCATCCAACATAAAACTTCAGGTAATGTGACAGCAGTCAGGAGGTAATGTGACAAATGTCTAGGAGGCTTGGGAAACAATGACAATGAGTTAGGTCAGACTCACTGTGTGTGTAGATGCAGTTTTTTTGAACATGCTCATACCTACTCACCTTGTCTTATCTCTGGCTGTTTTCTTAAAATTTCTTTATTGGGGGATTAATGTTTTACATTTGACCCTAAACATAATAGTTTGTACATAACATTTCTCAGTTTTCCACATAACAATACAACCCCCACTAGGTCCTCTTTTTGGACCTGTATTCTACCCCCACCCCCACCCCAGAGTCTTTTACTTTGGTGCAAAACACCAACTCCAGTTCAGGTTCTACTTGTATATATTGCCATTTTTACACAGTGGTAAAATTGAGTAGTTATGCAGAGACTGGGTGGTCTGTCTCTGTCCTAAAACATTTACATCTGACCTTTTATACTGGTTTAGACTGCAAGCAGGTTAACAATGATTATATTGTGATTCTTACTATAAACATTTGTCTATACTTAGAATTGTTCTGAAGGCTGTTAAAATTTGGGGAATTATTACATTTAATTTTACTGTCAAAGTGAATGACAGGAAGAGGAAAGAAATATATTTTATGGCAAAAGAATAGCCTTTTAAATTAAGGTATAGTTACAATCCTGCATGTCCAATATGACTATTTGATAAATGTTACTCATTGAGAGATGCCTGACAACATTTCACATATTAAACTATAAAACTATCAGCTGATGAGTCCATCCCTTGCCATACTGGAGGGAGCTTTGGTACGGTGAAATAATTCTATCTAAAAAAAAAAAAAAATCAGCCCAGACTGGTAAAGTCCTAATAATGGCCAAAAATGATGATTGGTGGCATTACTTTATAAGACACAGCTATATACAAATAATGTCAAAGGACATAAATTATAGTGATGTTGTGCATGATACAGAAAATCCTAACAAAGGAATTTTCTTTTTTTTTTTTAATTTCTTTACTGGGGAATTAATGTTTTACATTCAACAGTAAATACAATAGTTTGTACATGCATAACATTTCCCAGTTTTCCATATTTCCACTAGGTCATCTGTCATCTTTCTTGGATCTGTATTCTCCCCACCCACCCACCCCAGAGTCTTTTACTTTGGGGCAATGCGCCCTTTCCAGATCAAGTTCTACTTGTGTTTTCTGATCTTGTTTTTCAACTTCTGCCTGAGAGGGAGATCATCCCATATTCATCCTTCTGTTTCTGACTTATTTCACTTAACATGAATTTTTCAAGCTCCATCCACTATCAAATGAAAATGGTGAAGTCACCATTTTTAATAGCTGAGTAGTATTCCATTGTGTATATATACCACAACTTGCTCTGCCACTCATCTGTTATTGGATACCTGGGTTGCTTCCAGGTTTTGGCTACTACAAATTGTGCTGCCAAGAACATATGCGTACACAGATCTTTTTGGATGGGTGTGTTGGGTTCCTTAGGGTATATCCCCAGGAGAGGAGTGGTAGGATCATAGGGTAGGTCCATTTCTAGCCTTCTGAGAGTTCTCCAGACTGTTCTCCACAGAGGTTGGATCAACTTACAGTCCCACCAGCAGTGTAGGAGGGTTCCTTTGTCCCCACACCCTCTCCAGCATTTGCTGCTGTTACCTTTTCTGATGTATGACATTCTCACAGGAGTGAAGTGGTATCTCATTGTTGTCTTTATTTGCATTTCTCTGACAATCAGAGACTTGGAGCATTTTTTCATGTGTTTCTCAGCCTTTTGGATCTCTTCTGTGGTGAATATTCTGTCCATGTCCTCCCCCCATTTTTGGATGGGGTTATTTGTTGTCTTGTTGTTGAGATATGCAAGTTATGCAAGTTATTTATATATTCTGGTTATTAGCCTCTTGTCTAATGTATGGCATGTAAAGATCTCCTCCCATTATGTGAGGGGTCTCTTGGTTTGGGTAGTAGTTTCTTTAGCTGTGCAGAAGCTTTTTAATTTTATGTAGTCCCATAGGCTTATGCTTATCTTAGTCTTCTTTATAATTGGATTCGTTTCATTGAAGATGTCTTTAAAATTTATGTGGAAAAGAGTTCTGCCAATATTTTCCTCTAAGTATCTGATAGTTTGTGGTCTAACATCCAAGTCCTTGATCCACTTGAAATTTACTTTTGTATTTGGTGAAATATAGTGGTTCAGTTTCATTCTTCTGCATGTTTCAACTCATTTTTTCCAACACCATTTATTGAAGAGACTCTGCTTTCCCCATTTAATAGTCTGGGCACCTTTGTCAAGGATTAGATGTCCATAGGTGTGGGGGCTTATTTCTGGGCTCTCAATTCTATTCCACCGGTCAGTATGTCTATTAATGTTCCAGTACCAAGCAGTTTTGATGATAATGGCCCTATAATACAATTTGAGATCTGGGAGTGTGATGCCTCCGGTTCTGTTCTTTCTTCTCAAGATTGTTTTGGCAATTCTAGGCCTTTTCTGGTTCCAGATAAACATTTTTAGCATTTTTTCTATTCTCCTAAAAAAATGTGCTTGGGTTCTTGATGGGGATAGCATTAAATTTGTAGATGGCTCTGGGTAATATATTCATTTTGATGATGTTAATTCTTCCAGCCCAGGAACATGGAATATCTTTTTACTTTTTTGTATCTTTTTCAATTTCCTTGAGTAGTGACTCATGATTTTCAATATACAAGTCTTTCACTTCTTTGGTTAGGTTTATTCCCAGATATTTTATTGTTTTTGTTGCTATAGTAAAAGGAATTGATTTCTGGATTTCAATTTCTTCTAACTTAGTGTTTGCATAGAGGAATGCTACTGACTTTTGAGTGTTAATTTTGTAGCCTGACACCTTACTGTATTGCCTGATGATAGCCAAAAGCTTCTTTCTGGATTCCTTAGGTTTTTCTATGTATACTTGTAAGACTGTGAAAGCTTGGTAGAGCTTAGGGAAGCTCCCCCATCCTCAGATGGAGGTCTGGGAAGACACCCCGCTTGTTAGCCTCTCTCTATAAAGATGATCCAAGAGGGAAAAAGTCTCCCAGACTCAGCTTTCCCTTGTTTTACTCTCAAGCTAACAAAAAGCCTACACCCTCTCTCACTTAGTTCCCCCTGCTGTCAGCCAAATGGTTGACTGCTTTAGGATTCACTCACTCAAAGTTCACACATTCCACTTCACTTTTTGATCACAAAGGAAGAACACATCCTGTCACACACTGAAAAGTCCCCCAAAATCTTATTTCCTGGTGCCCTTTGATGTCCTTAATTTATATCAAGCCTTGTTCTTCCTTCTCTAGCTCACCTTACTGGTTCAACCCCTATTCTTCTCTCAAATGCCTTTGGATAATTAAATGCCTGCATCACAAGACTAATTGGTTTGATCTTTATGTATCGCATCAACTCTTGTCATACCAACCCCCTACCATAGGGGGCAAACTGACCTTTAAGAAACCTGTGAATTCTGATGTATGTGAAAAACGTTCTTTGTTTAACTTTCTATATTAACACAAACCCACCCCCCAATAAATGAGTGTTTATACCAAGATACTCCCCAAGTCCTCTTTCTTTATTACACAGTCTCTAGAGCTGGTGATAGAGCCTCAGTAAGCTTACCTCCTGGCTGGAGCCACCCCATATGAGACCCAGCATATACTATCATGTCATCTGCAAAGAGGGAGAGTTTGACTTCTTCTCTTCCAATCTGTATGCCTTTAATAGCCTGATTGCTATGACAAGAATTTCCAACACTATGTTGAATAGTGGGCAGCCCTGTCTAGTACCTGATCTGAGTGGAAATGCTTCCAGTTTTTCACCATTGAGTATGATGTTGGCTGTAGGTTTGCTATATATAGACTCCACTATCTTCAGGAATTTTCCATCTTTTCCCATTTTTTTCAGTGTTTTGATCATGAAGGGATGTTGTATTTTGTCAAAGGCTTTCTCTGCATCTATTGATATGACCATGTGGTTTTTGGTCCTGCTTTTGTTGATGTGGTGGATCACATTGACTGATTTACATATATTAAACCAACCTTGCATGCCTGGGATAAACCCCATTTGGTCATGATGAACAATCTTTTTAATATACTGCTCTATTTCCAGTTGGCTAGAATTTTGTTCAGTGTTTTCACATCTATGTTCATCAGAGATATTGGTCTGTAGTTTTCTTTTTTGGTTGTGTCCCTGTCTGCTTTTGGTATCAGAGTGATGTTGGCTTCATAGAAGCTGGAAGGGAGTATTCCAGTGTCTTCAATCTTCTGGAAGATTTTTAAAAGTAAAGGTATTAGTTCTTCTTTGAAGGTTTTGTAGAATTCATTTGTAAAACCATCTGGTCCAGGACTTTTATTTTGGGGAAGGTTTTTGATAACTGTTTCAATTTCATTAGCTGTGATGGGTCTGTTCATGTTATCTACTTCCTCTTTACTTAGTTTTGGAATTTGGTAGGTATCTAGGAAATTGTCCATTTCTTCCAGGTTCTCTAGCTTGGTGGCATATAGTTGTTCATAGAAGCCTCACATGGTATGTTGAATTTCTGCAGTAATATCTCCTCTTTCGTTTAGTATCTGATTTATTTGGATCTTCTCCCTTTTTTGTTTTGTGAGTCTGGCTAAAGGTTTGTCGATTTTGTTTACTCTTTTGAAGAAGCAACATTTACTTTTGTTGATCTTTTGTATGGTTTTCTTATTTTCATTGTTATTGATTTCTGCCCTAACTTTAGTGATTTCTGTCCTTCTGGTTGCTTTAGGAAGGAATTTTCAAAGTTAACCCAATTGTCAAATAATTTGATTACAGCAATATCTATTTATTGCTTTCTTAAACCCTAACACAGCAGTAATCTCCTGCTTCCTCTATAGAGCCTATATTTCCTTCAGTCCTGGAACCTCTAGGGTGGAGTTCACTTTCCTGTATGCCTCTCTCAATTCATACCAAATGATATTGCATCTGCTGATCCCAGTCTAATCAATGAACAAGTATCACCTCAGCATGCTTCACTTCAGACTGTGTCCAGAGACATAAGGTGTGGAATGTCAACCCTTCAGCCTCATTATTCAGGTGAGACCTTTCCTTTCATAAGATTGTCTAATTCCATTTCAGGAATTAGACAATCCACTTCCTAACAAAGTCCCATAACCTAGATATAGACCAGGTCCCACGAGATAGGGCATGTTAAATTAGGGCAAAATATATACCTGAAAGCAAAAGTGCACAATAGTCTGCACTGAGTAAGTATATGAAACAAGCAAACAGAAAGACCAAAAAAGACACCATAAAGTTCCCAATGAAATAGTGTCCACTTAGACTTAGATACCCTCCTCACCTACTTATTATACTTCCCTCAGTCACTCCAAAGCTAATCTTATCAAAGTAAGGACTGCAAAAGCTGAATAAGGACAAGAGACTGGCATACTTTAATGACTCTTTAGTCACTATCAGGCCACCTCATCAGCTGGGCCCTAATCTGGGAGTCCTGAGATTCCCAAACAGACATGATGGGCCTAGACCTCAAATAGATCCCTCTTTCCATTGTTACTGGTCATCTCTATTGGGAACAACACAATAGACCCCTTTGTGGGCTCCCATAGAACCTTGCCCTCAACCTGGATCAACAATGTTCCATCCTCTGAAGGGAATTTGGACAACATACTCTATGTTCCACCTGAGAAAGATGGGTCCTGATATTGGGGCAGCTTCGAACGTTCTTACTCATGACCACAGAATGTGAGCTCAGATTTATAGGGATACAGAGGTCATATAAGCTCCTAAGCTGTATATGCGCCCGATCACATCAAATCAATGGGGTTTACAGTCAACATTATTTATACACCTTTCCCATGTTTGGGAAGCTACACTCTCCCCTGATTCAGCTTTGTGGTCCTTTTTCCAGCCATGATACCATCTCCCCAGACTTAATAATAACTTAGATCCACCTGCATATCAGATGGCAGGCTCAGGAAAACAAACAAAAAACCTAGTATAGTCATGGGCTCTTTGGAATATAACTAAAATAGGACTACTAACTATCTACAAAATGGAGACCTTCCCCCCCCCCAACTCTTTATATGAACCATTCCAGCCTTTAGGTTCATGATTAGTCAACAATTAGTTTGGCTTTGTATATTAACTCTTTTTTTTCAGACACCAGGTACCAGATGCAACCATGATGCCAACAGGACTTCCCTGGGAAGACGACCCTACCACTGTGTCCTGGAGCCCCACTTCTCCAGAGCCCCAACCCACTAGGGAAAGAGACAGGCTGGAAGTATTGATTAATCTGCCAATGCCCATGTTCAGTGGGGAAGCAACTATAGAAGCCAGACCTTCCATATTCTGCATCCCATAATGACCCTGGGTCCATACTCCCAGAGGGATAAAGAATAGGAAAGCTATCAGGGGAGGGGATGGGATACAGAGTTCTGGTGGTGGGTATTGTGTGGAGTTGTACCCCTCTTATCCTATGGTTTGTGTTTCCTTTTTATAAAAAAAAAAAATTCAACCTTACTATGAAATATTGTGTGGGAAAATATAGACACCATGCTTTTTATCCCCCCCAAAAGGAAATACTAGTTGACTAGTGGGTCTATTGTTTCTAGTGCCACAACAAAAATATTTCTGTTAAAAGCTTATAGCAAAAGGGAGTACAGCAACTGAACACACACAGTTATTTTCTTATTTTTTCATAAATAAGTGTTCATTTTTATATTTTTGAGATAGAAGAAAAGTATTATGACATTAAAAAAAAAAAAAGAAGCCCACTTCCCTCCTTTAAAATTCAGTTGGTTTAACGTTGTGGAAATCTAGGTAGAAGGTTCTTCAGACCAGCAAAGGTGATTTCTATCAGTGAAACAACTCCTACGGATCAGAAGAGTTCACTCAACCAAATATCTTGATGGATAAAGTGAAAATGAATTTGAAACATGTGGATTACGTTTCTTTAAAATGTGCTCAAGTTCAAGAGTTAGCAACAATAACTCTTAGCTAAAAACATTTGGGAATTTCTTAAGGCCTATGTGAAAAATCAGTTTCTAAACTGAATATAGATGGCTTATCTTACCCATTAGGTCTCTGTATTCACATTAAATGTATCCACAGATAGTGCTTTAAACAAAATATGCTATTGTTTTATTTTCTATTTTGAAATTTCTTTATAGTTTAGAGGTTTAAATTTTCAAATAAACCTTCTAATCCATAGTTACTGAGTTACATTAAGAAGACAGAATAATTCTTTTTGCTATTATACATAAATTAAAAACAATAAAACATGTCAAGGTTTCTGGAATTGTTATAAAATAACCTGTGTTCAATGTACATATGACAGTGAATTATGAAAAGATTATACAATAACAATATTATAACAACAATTTTTTGTCTTAGATGTTTGTTTACCTTTGTTCTCCTTCCCTTTTTTCCTTTTTGTCTTTATTCTTTTACAGATTCAATTATTTAGAAGAGTTTTAAAGTGTTACTTAAAAAAAATCATACTGTTAAGATAGTCCACTTGGGAGAATGAATGCCTGCTTCATCATGAGCATGATCCAGGTTCAAGCCTGGCCCCCACCACACTGCAAGAAGCTTCATTGCTGTGGTGTCTTTTATTTTTGTTTCTTTACCTCTATCTCTCTTTTTCTTTTTTTTTTTATTTTTTTTAAAATTTAATTTTATTTATTTATTCCCTTTTGTTGCCCTTGTTGTTTTATTGTTGTAGTTATTATTGATGTTGTTGTTGTTGGATAGGACAGAAAGAAATGGAGAGAAGAGGGGAAGACAGAGAGGGGGAGAGAAAGACAGACACCTGCAGACCTGCTTCACCGCCTGTGAAGGGACCTGCCTGCAGGTGGGGAGCCGGGGGCTCGAACCGGGATCCTGATGCCGGTCCTTGAGCTTAGCGCCACCTGAGCTTAACCCGCTGTGCTACAGCCCGACTCCCTCTCTTTTTCTTTTTTTTTCTATTCTTTTCTGATTTTTTTTTATTGGGGAATTAATGTTTTACATTCAACAGTAAGTACAATAGTCTGTACATGCATAACATTCCCCAGTTTCCCATATAACAATACAACCCCCACTAGGTCCTCTGAATCCTTCTTGGACCTGTATTCTCCAAACCCACCCACCCCAGTCTTTTACTTTGGTGCGATACGCCAACTCCATTTCAGGTTCTACTTGTGTTTTCTTTTCTGATCTTGTTTTTCACTTATCTCTTTTTTTCTATCTGAAAAAGTTTGTTCAGAGTAGCAAATCCCTGGTGACACCACAAAACCAGTCTAACCAAACCAAACCAAACCAAGCAAACAAACAACAACAAAAACTAATCAAACTTATGCTTGAAGCCCCAGGTCAGGTCCCCAGTACTGCCTTATGCCAGAGCTGAGTAGTGATCTGGTATCTTTCTCATAAGGTTAAACAAATAAATCTTTAAAAACAAAGCAAACAAAAATATGACATAGCTGTATTTATAAACTGGTCTAACTGTAAAATAAAATTCAGTATAAAGATATGATAGCGATGCAGAAATAGTACCAACTGTTCACAGACTAGGAAAGCTAGCTTTCATTTAAATATTTTCAAAAGAACTTAGCAAGAAATCATGTGGATTATGTAGAGAAAAGTTGAGTCAAAGTACAATGATATCAGTTCCTGATAAAGCCAGTGAAGGCCAACTGGATTAACTTGTACATATCAAAGATAGGTGAAGCCATATATGCATAATTGTCTCAAGCCACTTTTTGTGTTGAGAAGAGCATATATTGCCTCCAGCATATTTTTACTTTATTTCAATTCTCTGCATACTTCAGAGAAATGTAATCCATATGTCTCTGATTCATTTGTACAACTTGTCTAAGCATCATTGAAGACATATTTGATACCCAGGGCATTTAGAAATTGCTAAAAATGTCCTTCCATAAGGAGTTAAATGCTATAGTCATAAATGTGTTAGAAAGTCACACATTACATTACAGACTCAAACATATATCAAGGAATAGAGTTTCATGGCTGTCAAGTTTATTCATCCTTTCTTAAAACTCAAACCCGATGAGAGAATCAAATGCCAGAGGGAATCACTACATGAGAGCCCCCATATAGTTTAGATGACAGAAATCTGCATTCTTTCAATATCTTTGAGAAGAAACTCATCTCCTCAATTACCAGGTGATCATTAAGTGAAGAGTCAAGAAGTTAGATCACAACTTCAAGAAAATTCTTTTCTTGACTGCTGGGATCTGTGGGAATTTCTGATTTCTATAGCAGCTGTGCTTTTCAAATATTAATTGCACATGAATTCCCTGAGGCATTCTGTCAAATTCTAGCTGATGATTCAGCAGATTGTAGGGTGGACCAAAGAATCTGAATTTCTTGTAGGTGATCAAGTAATGTCAGTGGTGCTGGTCCATGGACCACACTCTGAGAAGAAAGACCTGTTGCAGGGTTTCACAACCCCTACTAATATTTTGGGTTAGAAAAGTTTTGTGTTTTTTTGGCAGGGGTGAGGGTTGTGCTATTCATTGTAGAATGCTTAGCAGCATCCCTGAGATGCCATGAGTACCTGCCTCCCCATATTCTAGTCATGCAAATTACCCAGTGTTCTCAGGGTGGGGCAAGAACTCCCCCTGGTTGAGAACCACTACTCTATTATGTTAGATGGGTGTATGTTTGATGTATTATATAACTACTTTTTTTCTTGCCTCCAGGGTTATTGCTGGGGCTTAGTGCCTGCACTACAAACCCACTGCTCCTGGAGGCCATTTTTTCCCAATTTTTTTTGTTGCCCTTGCTGTTACTCTTGTTATTGTTATTGTTGTAGCTGCCGTTGTTGTTGGACAGAACGGAGACAAATTGAGAGAGGAGGGGAGACAGAGAGGGGGAGAGAAAGATAGACACCTGCAGACCTGCTTCACTGCTTGTGAAGCAACCCCCCTGCAGGTGGTGAGCTAGGGGCCACTAGCTACATTAGGAACAGTAGTCATTAACCAAATATGTAAACAGGTTTTTCTCTTCTGCTAAGGCACTATCACATTTTTATTTTATTTTACTTTTTTATTATCTTTATTTATTGGATAAAGACAGCCAGAAATTGAGAGGAAAGGAGGTGATAGAGAGGGAGAGAGACAGACAGACACCAGCAGCACTGCTTTACCACTCACAAAGCTTCCCCCTTACAGGTGGGTCATGTGTGTACGTTCAACCAGGTGTGCCACCACCCAGTCCCCCATTAGCACATTTTTAACTTATGAATACTTTAATAAACTTTTACTTGATTTTGCTTTTCTTCTTACAATGGTTGTTAGGGTGCTTTGAAGTAAAACTAATATATGTGTGTGTGTGTGTGTGTGTGTGTGTGTATTTGTATATTATTCAACTACTGGCACTATCTAGTTCACTTATGATTCTTCTCCTCATCTTAATTATATTATACATTTTTGTAGGCTCCTTTATACACAATTTGAAATAAGATCAGTTTTCAGTGGGGAAGGAAGCAATATATCTGAAAAAGTTGGCCTAGAGTGTAGAAAGCACAGTGACAACCAAAAAAAAAAAAAAAAGACAAAAGGAAATATGTCAGGGAGGCCTATTGTTAACACTTAGTTCTTATTGACAGGAGAAAAAGGTGGGAAAAAGGCATCTGGAGATCCTTTAAAGACTCCCACCCCTGGGGGAAAATTAATTGTATGTCTCGAAGTTTTTAAAACACAGACTGAGTCTTCTTAATATATAGGCTGTGTATTTGATATGCGGACTCTCTCAAAAGCCTACACCAAGTAGATCAGAGGCAACCAGTGGCACAGCTATTTACAAGATACTGGGTACTATACAGCCAACCCTAACAAAAGGACTTTTCAAAGTTAACCCAATTACCAAATAATGTGATGATAACATTAACTATCCATTGTTTTTTTGAACCCTAAGACAGCAGGAACCTCACATCTCCACTAAAGAGCCTATATTTCCCCCAGTCCTGAAACCTTAGGATAGGGCCCACTTTCCTGCATGCCTCTCCCAATCCATAACAAATAATATTGCATCTGCCGATCACAACCTAATCAAGGCAACAATTGCCACCTCAACATGCTTCAGCTCAAACTGTGTCCAGAGACTTCACGTGTGGAATGACAACCCTTCAGCTTCATTACTCAGGTGACACCTTTCCTTTCATAGCATTCTCTAATTCCATCCCAGGTGGATCACTTTCTAACAAAGTCCCAAAACCTAGATATACACCAGGTTCTGTGAGAGAGAGCATATGTTCACACGTATCCATAAACTAGTGCAAAATATATACCTGAAAGCAGAAGTACACTAGAGTTTGCAGTGAGTACCCCCCAACACTTCCTCTCCATTATTCCAACCTTTGGGTCCATGATTGCTCAACAATTTGTTTGGCTTTGTATGTTAACTCTCTTTTCAGCCACCAGGTTCCAGATGCCATCAGGATGCCGGCCAGGCTTCCCTGGACTGAAGACCTACCAATGTGTCCTGGAGCTCCGCTTCCCCCAGAGACCCACCCTACTAGGGAAAGAGAGAGGCAGACTGGGAGTATGGACCGACTAGTCAATGTCCATGTTCAGCGGGGAAGCAATTACAGAAGCCAGACCTTCTACCTTCTGCAACCCACAACAACCCTGGGTCCATGCTCCCAGAGGGATAGAGAATGGGAAAGCTATCGGGGGAGGGGATGGGATATGGAGATTGGGTGGTGGGAATTGTGTGGAGTTGTACCCCTTCTACCCTATGGCTTTGTTAATTTATCCTTTCTTAAATAAAAAATAAATTTAAAAAAAATAAAGACTCCCACCCCAAAAGCTTTTAGGGAACACACTCAGGATAAGGAGGGAAAAGAGATGGGACTAAAACCTGATTCTCCAGACTCTTCTTAGACTAGGCTCTGAAGGGCCTTAACTTATTGTCTGGGTTCAAGAAACCAGTATCTCCCTTTCTGACTAGGACCGAATACTCTTGTTTAAAAATCCCAAAATTTGGGGGTAGATAGCATAACGGTTATGGAAACAGACTCTCATGCCTGAGACTCCAAAGTTCCAGGTTCAATCCCCTGCACCACCATAAACCAGAGCTGAGCAGTGCCCTGGTTAAAAAAAAAAAAAAAGACAGAAAGAAAGAGGAGCCGGGTGGTGGTACACCTAGTTGAGCGCACATGTTGCAATGCACAAGGACCCAGGTTTGAGCCCCAGGTCCCCACCTGCAGGGGGACAGCTTTGCGAGTGGTAAAGCAGGGTTGCAGGTGTCTTTTTGTCTCTTTCCCTTCAATCTCTCCTTCTGCTCGATTTCTGACTGTCTCTATCCAATAAATAAAGAGAATAATAATAATAAAAAAACAAAAGAAAGGAGACTTCTTTTGGAAGGAGGCGGTGACTACAGAGTAATAGCACCTGCATCTCTCTCCTGTCCAGTCAACTAAGAATAACAAAAAAAGATCACCTGAGAACACAAGACAAGACTCGGAATACTTTGGGAATCCACCAAGTCGCAGGTCAGGAGTGAGTAATTAAGCTAAAAAAGCTACTTATGGTCAAAAAGCCCACAGGTTCCCATAGCCTACAGGGAAGATGAAGAACAAAAGAAGGTTTAACAGCTACCATTCTTCATCTCAAGGATTAAGACTACATTGAAACACCTGTTAACTTTCATAACTGTGAACTCTTTAAGTACAAAACTTAGATATAAGTCAGTCCAGTGGATTGAATAGTACTGAGAGAGGGACCTTATATTGCACCTTATATAAAGGTTAAACCAAGAAGAAACACTGGATAAATGAACCAGGATAAAAGCCCAAATAACCACCCTCCCCCCAAAAAAGAGGTAGAAGCATATAAGAATAAGGACAAAATCCAAATATTAATTAAAGTGTTAGTCATAGGAATGAGGAAAGAATTTGAAAGTAGTATCTGAAATGGAGAAACAGCAAATGAGACTCCAAAAGGAAAAATTACATATCTCAAGGTGATTAGAGAGCTGAAGGCTAAAATAGCTGACTAAGAGCACAACTAGATGAACAAACTAATACAGCATTGGAACAGAGTAACAAAATAGCTGAGCTACAGAAAACAACAGAGGGAAGAGAGAATTGAATAAGTGAGGCAGAAAACAGAATTAGCAAGATTGAAGATGAATTAGAGAAAACTAAGAAAGAAGTAAGAGATCTCAAAAAGAGATGAAGATATACTGAAAACAACAACAGAGACATATGATGCTGGGAAATTGTGCAGACACAGTCACATCTGCCATGTTGTCCCCTTGGGCTATTGCTAGTTCCCGCGAGAGTTGGGACATTCTCAGAGCGCCTTTTCCGCCATGTTGTGCCCTCAGGGCATTGTCTATTCCCCCACAATGGTTGCGGTGCTCTGTTTGCTCCTCTCCCTTCCCATTCTCATGAGAGTTGTTATCCTACCCTGGAGTGCTGTGGTTACTCCTCCCCCTTCCCATTCTCACGAGAGCTACTCCCATAAAAGCCCTTCTTCTTCCACACCTCTCTCTCTTGCTGGCTCTTCACTTCGGTGTTTAGACACAGGAAAGGCTACTGTGTGAGGCGGCCATTTTTGCTACCTCCACGTGGCCCAACCTGCTTCTCTCTCACCCAACTCTGAGGTGCCAGCACAAATAAAGATTTGTGTTCTCTCTTCACTCTGGATCTCTTCTCTCTTCTCCGCGGTGCAGGCCGACAATATAGGATGACTTCAAAAGAAGTAATATATGCATTATTGCCTTGCCAGAGGAAGAAAGAGAGGGAGGGGAAGAAAGCATTATTCAGGACATAATAGCTGACAACTTCTCCAGTCCTGACAACATAAAAGACATAAAGGTTCAAGAAGCCTAGAGGGTCCCAAACAGAATTAACCCAGACATAAAGACACCAAGACACATCATATTTATAATTAAAAGGAATAAGGATAGGGAAAGGATCTTGAACACTGCAAGAGAAAAACAAGTCACTAACAGAGGAAAACTCATAACCTTAGCAGATTTCTCCACACAAACAGTACAGCCCAGAAGGGGATGACAAGATATATATAGAGTACTCAATGAGAAAGGCTTTCAACCAAGACTGCTGTATCCTGCTAGACTGTCATTCAAACTAGATGGAGGCATAAAAACTTTCTCAGATAAGCAACAGTTGAAGGGATCAACTAACACCAAGCCTGCCCTAAGAAGTTCTGAAAGGTCTCGTATAAACAATCTCAGCATCACAAAAATGCCATATATTAGAATACTCTAAAATTTTAGAATAATGGCATTCAAATATCTTCATTGTATAATATCAGTAAATGTCAGTGGCCTGAATTCACCAATTAAAAGGCGCTGAGTAGGAATATGGATCAGGAAACCCAACCCAACCATATGTTGATTGCAGGAACCCCACCTAACTCAACAAGACAAACACAGACTCAAAGTGAAAGGATGGAAAACTACCATACAAGCCAATGGCCCACAAAAAGGGCAGGAACAGCTATTCTCAGTCTGACATGATAGACCTTAAAATAAATAAAAATGTAAAAGATAGGGATGGACATTACTTAATGCTCAGAGAATCAGCCAATTAAAAGGACTTAATGATTATTAACATCTATACACCCAAGGAGAGGCCATCTAAATACATCAAACATCTACTAAAAGAGCTACATAAATATATTAACAGCAACACAGTAATAGTAGGGTATTTCAATACCCATTTGATGTTAGACCAGAAACCATCAAATACTTAGAGGAAAATATTGGCAGACTCTTTTCCATCTAAATTTTAAAGGTATCTTTAATGAAATGAATCCAATTATCCCCCCCAAAAAATAGTTGAATAATAAACACAAAACAGAACTTGGACTGGGTCTGGTGTATTGCACCAAGGTAGATGACTTTGGGGAAACAAGGGAGGGTTCAGGTCCTTGAACATGATGGCACAGGAGGACCTAGAGGGTGGTTGTATTGTTATGTGGAAAACTAAGGAATATGAACAGAGGTAGATGGCATAATGGTTATGCAAAGAAACTCTTCTTCCTGAGGCTTCAAAGTCTCAGATTCATGGTGAATTCACTTTCGTTACTCCATATTGGACGTAGCTTGAAGATATCATGTTAAGTGAGATAAGTCAAAAACAAAAGGATGAATATGGGATGATCTCACTCACAGACAGAAGTGGAAAAACAAGATCAGAAGGGAAAACTCTAAACAGAACTTGGACTGGAGTTGTCGTACTGCACCAAAGTAAAAGACTCTGGGATGGGAGGGGAGGGTTTCAATCCTGAGAAAGACCTAGTGGAGGTTGTATTGTTAAGTGGAAATATTATGCATGTACAACCTATTGTATTTAACTGTTGACTGTAAACCATTAATCCCTCAATAAAGATTTTTTTTTAAGCCTCTATTTTTGTGGTGTGGGAGGTGGCACAGTGGATAAAGCATTGAACTCTCAAGCATGAGGTCCTGAGTTCAACCCCCAGTAGCACAAGTACCAGATGTCTGGTTCTTTCTCTCTCATTTCCTATCTTTCTCATTCATAAATAAATAAATAAATACCCCAAAACTTTCAAAGTAACTCAAGTTCCCAAATAACTTGGTTATAATAATAATTATCTATTGCCTTCTTAAACTCTAAGACAGTAAGGAACCTTCCTCATACTCTATAAACTCCTATTTCTCTCAGTCCTGGGACCTCAGGGGCTTTTCTTGTTTTCCTTCATGCTTCTCTTGATTCATACTCTTCTCTTGATTAATACTGCATCTGTTGTACTCCACTAAATCAATGCAACCAGTGCCACCTTGACATGTTCCACTTTGGACTGTGTCCAGAGACGCCAGGCCTGGGATGTCAAGCCTCCAGCTTCAATACTCTGGTGAGACCTTTCCTACCTCATAGGGCTCCTGAGTTCCATTTCAGGAGGTGCACTTCCCAACAAAGCTACAGAACCTAGATATAGGCCAGGACCCATGAGACAGAGCACATGTGCATAGGTATTCATTAAATTAGGGGGAAATATATACTTTAAAAGTGTGCAATAATCTACAGGGACTCAATAAGTGCAGCAAGCAAGTAGAAATACCTAGAAAAGACACCATAAAGTACTTAATAAAATAGTTTCTACGTAGGCCTAGATACCTTTCTCTCCTACTTCCTGTTTCACTATCCTCTGTCAATCTAAGTCTATCCATGTCAGATAAAGTGAAGTCTACAAAAGCTGGATAAGGGCAAGAGACCAGCATACTTTTATGATGGCCCTTTTGGTCACTACCAGGCCACCTCATCATTTGGGGCCCTAGTCAGGGAATCCTTGAATTTCCATGGGCCTAGACCTCTAGCATATTCCTCTCTCTACCACCACTGGACATCTCCATCAGGAACGACATCATAAACCCTCTGTGGGCCTCTACAGGACCTTGACCTCAATGTAGAACAATGGTAGAAAATGCCTCACTCTCCAAAATGAGGCTGAGTCAATATACTCTGTCACTTGAGGAAGATGGGTCCTGAAATGAGTGCAGCCTAGAATGATCCTAGCTATGACCATAGAATACGAGCTCAGACCTACAGGGATGCAGAGGTTACACAAGCTCCTGTGATAAATACGAATAGACATGGGCACTAGGTCAGATCGATGGGGTTTATAGTTGATGGTATTTATATATTTTCCCCATATTTGGGAGCTACTCTCTGCCCTGATCCAGTTTTCTAGTCCTATTCCCAACTCTGACACCATCTCTCCAGACACCTAAATGTTACACATTTTATCATCCACTTGTGATTGTTTAAAGCATTTTATTTTCTTTTTTCTTTTTTGTTTGTTTTTTATTTGATTAAAGCATTTTAATTCCTTTCTCTGTTCATCTGTTAATGCTGAGATCATATTTAGTTTTACAAACTTATCCCTGGGGTTTTTTTTTTTTTTTTTTGGTTTGTGAATTTTTTTGTTTGTCATGGAAATGGAAGAGTAGAATATCAATATATTTCAGGTTAGTATTGTAATGTCAAAAGTTAAAAAAAATTAAAATATTTCTTTTGTCCAGGCAAAAATTAGTAATGTCACAGGCCCCTTAGTATATACCTAAAATAGACTTCCTAATTTCTTCCAGCACGAAGACCCCAAATATCATCTGCTATCCTCTTACCTTTAGGTTCTGGTCATTAAACAATTTGTTCTGTTTTATATCTTAATGTTTTTCAGCCACCAGGTTGTAGATGCTACCATGATGCCAACCTGACTTCCTTAGGCAGACGACCTCATCATTGTGTGCTGGAACCTCACCTCCCCATAGCCCTGCCTCTCTAGGAAAAGACAGAAACAGGCTGGGAGTATGGATTGACCTATCACTGCCCATGCCCAGTGGAGAAGCAACTAAAAAGCCAGAACTCCCACCTTCTACACCCCATAGAGATCTTTGGTCCATACTCCCAGAAGGATAAAGAATAGAGAACCTTCCAATGGAGGGGATGGGATATGGCACTCTGGTGGTGGGAATTGTATGGAACTGTACCCCTCTTATTACACAATATTCAATCATTATTAAATCACTAATAAAACAAAAAGATTAAATAAAAATCTTTACACACACACACACACACACACACATAACCAAACTCGTAGAAAAGCATATTTTAAAATGTTTATGTTTCTCCTTCCCTCTCCCTGTCTTCTCTACACTATTCTAATTCTTCAATGAAAACCAATAGTAGTAGTTGGCTGTGTATTTTTCTAGAACTTTCCTTCTGCATATATACATATGAATACATGCATATGTAAACATACATTTACATATGCAAATTTCCTCCTGGTTTTTCTAAGCTGGCTCTCTTTTTTTTTTTCTTTCATCACAGCATTTAACACTTTCCAACATCCTATATAATTTATTTAGTATTTCTATTATGTACTGAACTTTTCCCATTAGAACAGTCTCTATGAAGGCAAGTGTATGTCTTTATTTTGCTCACTGATATTTTCAAATTCCTAGGATAATACGTTCATGGAGTATAAGCACATATAAAGAGTTGTAGATTGAATAAATAAATAATAAATAGGGTAGACATAGAGGGTAGTGAAACTATTCCTTATGATTCTTTAACAGTAGATGCATTTAAACAATGGAATATTATTTAGAGATAAAAGAAATGAACCATTGAGTTTCGAAGGGACATGAAGGAAACTTAAATGTATATTATTAAGTGACAGAAGGCAAGCTGAAAAGGTTATTTAGAAGTTACAGCATTTGATGTGATCTGGGGCCCATACTCAGCTTAGGAGCTTATGTGACCTCTGCATCCCTGTAGATCCGAGTTCACATTCTCTGGTCATGAGTAGGAATGTTCCAAGCTGCCCCAATATCAGGACCCATCTTCCTTAGATGTAGCATATAGTATGTTGTTCAGCCTCCCTTCAGAGGATGGGACATTTTCTACCTTTGTTGATCCAAGTTGAGGGCAAAGTCCTATGGGGGCCCACTAAGGGGTCTGTTTTGTTGTTCCTGATAGAGATGACCAGTAACAATGGAGAGAGGGACTTTTTCAAGGTCTAGGCCCCAGAACCCCACCCCACTAGAGAAAGAGAGAGGCAAGCTGGAAGTATGGATCGACCTGTCAACACCCATGTTCATTGGGGAAGCAATTATAGAAGCCAGACCTTCCACCTTCTGCATCCCACAATGACCTTGGGTCCATACTCCCAGAGGGTTAAAGAATAGGAAAACTATCAAGGAAGGGGACTTGATACGGAGTTCTGGTGGTGGGAACTGTGTGGAGTCGTATCCCTCTTATTCTATGGTTTTGTCAATGTTTCCTTTTTATAAATAAATAAAAATAAAAAAATAAAAGAAGTCATAGCGTTTGATGAAAAGATGTTCATCATCTTTTATTACCAAGGAAATGTAAATTGAAACCACAATGAGATATCACTTCACATTTGTGAGATTGACTATTATCCAAAAAATAATAATAATAATAAGAAACTGTAAGTGCTAGGCTGGGGACCAGTCTACTTGGTAAAGTACACACATAGATAAGAACCTGGGTTTGGGCCCCTAAGCACCATATAGGAGCACCATGCATGACAAACACTGTGGTGTCTTATCTGTCTCTCTCTCTCTTTTTTTATTGCTCAGCTCTGGCTTATGGTGGGGTGAGAAATTTTGTCTCTATTTTTTAAATTGCACTAATTTTTTTTAAAAACAAGAAATAATGGCATTTTATAATTTCTTATCAGTGTCAAGGTGGACAGGAAAAAATGTGGAGAGAGGAAACCAAAGGATTCAGTGTCCCTTGTTAGCTCTTTTTCATTCATCCCAAGTGGGGCTGCTAACATGAGAAATTAGACTGTCTGCTGTAGACAGACACAGACTTCTGTGAAAATGAACTGTAACACAAATAAGTGCCTGCCAAATGATCAAATAGGGCTGGGGAGATAACATAATGGCTATGCAAAAGATTTTCAGGCCTGAGGCTCGGAGGCCCCAGGTTCAATCTCTAGCATCACCATAAGCCAGAGCCGAGCAATGTTCTGATCTCTTTCTCTGTGTCTCTCTATATTAACCTGTCATTAAAATAAAATAAAGTTATGAAAGACAGAAACCTAAATAATCAACTTATTTGGGGCCAGGTGGTGGTGCACTTGGTTGAGCACATGTTACAATGTGTAAGGACTGGAGTTTGAGCCCCGAGACCCTACCTGCAGGTAGGGTCTTTGCGACTGGTGAAGCAGTGCTGCAGTTGTCTGTCTGTCTTCTTCTCTGTCTCCCCCTTCCCTCTCATTTTCTGACTGTCTATATCCAATAAATAAATAAAGATAATAAAAAGAATTTTTAAAATCCACTTATTTAAAAAAAAATCAAATAACTGGACTCCTGATTGCCACCATGTATATGATTTTGGGAGAACATTTAGATGATGGGATTTCCCAACACCTGAAGTTTGGATGGTTGTTGCGAAGCAAAAAGAGGAGATTCTCTTTGCTGTCCTCTCTGTTGTATCAAAACCTTTTTAACTAGCCATGTAATCTCTTCAGTTTCCTGGCTACCAGCTCGTCATCATCAATAGCACTCAGAAGTATGCATTTGCTCAGTTTTTAAGTGAGATCTGATGATATCTGGGAACCATTTAGTTTCTCTGCAGGGCATGTACTGCCAGTTTCATAAGAGGAGTAAGCAGAAAAATAACATTCATGTTCATGAAAGGTGGTTTGTGGCAAACTGGATTGGAAGGTACTTTCTGCCAGGAGCAAATGCTCAGAGGCTTGGGAGCATTTTATACAGAGCTGTGCTTTATGGAGCAAAGACAGTTCCCAAACAACAATACCAGGTTACTTATCATAATTTGAGTCTGAGCATCTGGAACAAAAGGCTAATCCTCTATAAATAGGAGTACAGTGCCTCACAGCCTTCTGTTTCAAAACAGAATGTTTAAAATATACTTAAGGCTTTGAAAGCACCACAGCAAACTACTTCTGCTCTTAAGTCACTTTTTATTTTCCTCCTCCTTTTAATGTGAGGTCCTTCAGAGGGAGACACACTACAGTGCCGCTTCATTTATCTTTGCTCCTTTTGTGCATTCACTTTTGCTTCTGCTTTATTGGCAAGGTCTTTCTAGAGGCACAGGGAATGTCCTCTAGACTGATTCCAAAGATGGACACCATCTTAGGGGAACTGACTATTTCATGAGTTTGGACAAGTCATCTCTTTTGTGGATAAATAACCTCTCCTGGATTTCTGTACAAAAAAATAAAAGCCGCCCAGTATGCACACATGCTACCAGTTTTACTTTGTATTTTTTTCCTATGTAGGTGAAGATACATATACTCAGAGAAAATTATTTTCTTATAGAATTACTCATAGAAAATTATCATGTAAACCCAGATGCAGATTAGTAATGCAACATTTGTCTGACAGCATGGCCAGGGCATTAAAGGATTACTTAAATGAAGGTTTAAAGAAAATAGAGGAGTCAGGCCTTGGTGCACTGGGTTATCAAGTGCACACTGTATGAAGTGCAAGGACGGGATTGGCTCCCCACCTGCAAGGGAGATGCTTCACCAGAGGTGAGCAGGCCTGCAGGTGTCTATCTTCTCTTTATTTTTTATTTTATGTTTTTATTATCTTTATTTATTGGATAGATAGTCAGAAATCTAGAGGGAAAGGGGACACAGAGAGGAAGAGAGACAGACCTGCAGCACTACTTCACCACTCGAAAACCTTTTCCCCTGCAAATGGGGGCTAGGGCTTGAACCTGGGTCCTTGTGCATTGTAACATGTGCGCTCAACCAGATGAGCCACCATGTGACCTGTGTCTATCTTTCTCTCTCCTTCACTATCTTTCTCTCTCCCTTTCTATCTCCCTTCCCCTCTCAATTTCTCTCTGTCCTATCCAATAAAATGAAAAGAAAAAAAAATGGCCACCAGGAGCAGTGGATTCATAGTGCTGGCACTGAGCTCCAGTGACAATCCTGGAGGCAAAAAAAAAAAAAAAAAGAAACAATTTTTTTTAAAGAAGCAGGAACCTTTGAAAATGTGAATAATGATTAATCAAGTGATCTGAGTTTGTCTAGTGAAACTTTGCTATAGTTGATGTGGTAAAATTAAGTGTATAGCATTCTTGTCAATGATTGGTGGTTTCTCGAACATCTGATCACCCCTGGCTGGGGACAAACAAGGGCAAAGCTGACACTAACTCAGTAGAGCAGCCTGGGGGGCCTTCTCAAAAACAATTTGTAGATCTTCTTTTAGCCATATGGTTTGATTGTTGGGGGGTATTATTTCAGATGAATAAACTTGAATTTAAAAGGCAGGAGAACCCAGCTGACACTGAATCTGCCTGCTTTCAACTAAAATTCACTTTGTAAGGATGGGAACTGGCAAACAGAGAGTCCACGATAAATTCTAAAATGCTGGGCTGGCAAAATAGCTCACTTGGATAGTGCGCCGCTTTGCCATACAGGCAACAAAGATTCAAACCCAGATGCTACTGCATTGCAGGAAGCATCAGAGCTGTGGTTTCTCCCCCCACCTCTCTGTCTACCTAAAGAATAAATCCTTGGGACCAGGTAGTGGCGCACCTAGTTAAGCGTACACACTACAGTGCACAAGGACCCAGGTTCAAGTCCCTGGTCCCTACCTGCAAGGGGACAGGGAAGTTTCACGAGTGGTGAAGCAGGGCTGCGGGTTCTCTCTGTCTCCTCTTTCTCCCCCTCTCCTCTCAATTTCTCTATCTCTATCCAATAAAAAAATAAATAAAAATACTAAAATATATATTTATATAAAAAAGAATGAATTCTTAAGTGCCAAGAAGAATTTGCTAGAAAAGTTTTGGGTCCTGACCCAATGAGTCATCTCAGAGCAATGAGACTCAAGGGAATTTGTGACACCTTTGCTATATGCTGCTTTTCTCTCTCAGATGGTAAAGAATAGCTTTAATATTTTTATTAGTCTCCCAGTCTTACAACTCTCCTTGTGGAAAAATGATTAAGTCAACCTATTAAGAAAAAAAGACAAAAACCTTCCCATAACCATGAAGTGAATAACTGACATTGTAATCATCACCAAACAGGTGAGGACTGATGGAGGCTTTCCCCTTGGACCACTGCAACATCAGGTTGCACTTGACTTCCTATCATATGTCAATAGTAAGCTTTGTTTCTAATTAATTCTGAAGCCAACACTTTCTTCTTGATACTTACAATCACCTTTTATTTTTGTATATTTTTTGTATCCATTCATATCTAGAAAATTCAACTCAGGAGGGTCTATATTAGGAGGCTGACATTACTAGTTTACAGATGAGCTTTCTGCAAGTCAGACTGGCTCCTACACTACAGATGGGATGTATTTTCACCCAGTCAGGAAATACTTCAAAGCAAACCAAAGCAGCATTGATGGGTGCTTTTAAGCTTTTCTACCATCTTTTGTAGAATGCCAGTGATGGGCTGGATTATCAAGGATTTATTTCAACATTGTGCATTTTTTTAAACCTCTAATCATTTTTTGTTCACAAATGAATACCAGTGATTTGTATTTTCAAAATGCTTTTTGGCAAATGAACTAAATTCCTTTGGTTTTGTATGTAATTTCAATCAGGCAGTGGTGTTGGGCAGTTACTGTCTGTAGAGGCTCACAAGGGCCAGGAGAGAATTACTGGCCTTGCAAAAGCAGGCACTTTCATATTCCAAGTGACCTGGGAATATTCTCAATGAGACCTGGGGTTTGAAGGTATTTTCTGAATTATGATAACTTATACTATCTTTTTATGCTCTAGGGACTGCCCTGGTGTGATCAATATGCAATAGGAATATGGGAGGCTGGATTAAAAACTTGATTTATTTATTTTTACTATAAAACTGCTCAATTCTGGTTTATGGTAGCACAGGGGAATGAAACAGGAAATTCAGAGTCACAGTCATGAAAGTCTTTAGCATAATAACCACTATGATATCTCCCTAAACCTCAGGATCCTTTTGTGACCTAACTCAACTCATACCAGTTCTGCTCTACAGAGATCAGGAAGGTTCCTTGTTGCTATGCTTCACATTGGTTTGATCTCACTTTCCCTCGCCAGGAGATTTGGTTTAGCCCTTGCTAGTTTTCGCATTATTCCCTTCTCCCCGCCCCCTACCCTACGTACTTCCTGAGTTTCTGTGGCAGCTGCAGGAGGAGAAGGATGGAGGATAGATCTGTGTGGTGATTAGTTTAAGAGTCCCTCTCTGCCGCCGGAGAAGGATGGAGGAGCACATTGCCCGCTCCTAAATAAAGATTAAACTGCATTCTCAGCTCAGCCTTGTGTCTCTGGTCATCTCTGTTACCCACCTGTGAAGCCAACCCGGCGAAAACAACAGTTCCTGTTCATTTAACATGTTCTATTCCTGAAGTATTAGCTAAAACCCTGTGAGTTTGATGCTTCTATAAGTTAAACTGAAACAATTAAAATACTACAATGCAGGGACTTGCCCATTCTCCAAAGGAAGGGAGGCTAGGTCAGTCTACCCTACCACTCAAGAAAGACTGGCTCTGAAATTGAGTGCAGCCTAGAATGTTCCTAGCTGTGACAGTGAACTGTGAATTCAGACTGACAGGAATGTAAAGGTTCCATAGGCTCCTGTGCTAAATATGAATAGATATGGGCCCTACATCAGGTCAATGGGGTAAGCAGTTATGACATATATATATATATATATATACTTTCCTCATGCTTGGGAGCTGCTCTCTGCCCTAATCCAGATGTCTAGTCCTATTCTCAACTCTGACAACATCTTCTCAGACAATATTTTTAGTCCACCTGCATGTGAACTATCAGGCTAGGCCAAAAATTACTAAAGTCATGGGCCCCTTGGAACATACCTAAAATAGACTTCCTAGATTCTTCCCACCCAAAGACCCCTAATTTTATCTGCTCTATTCCTTCCTTTGGGTTCATATTCATTAAACAGTTTGTCTTGTTTTACATCTTAATGCTTTTCAGACACCTAGTTGCAGATGCTACCATGATGCATCCTGACTTCCCTGGGCAGATGACCTCACATGTGTCCTGGAACCTCACCTCCCCAGAGTCCTGCCCCACCAGGGAAAGAGAAACAGGCTGGCGGTATGGATCAACCTGCCAATGTCCCTGTTCAGTGGAGAAGCAACTTAGAGGCCAGACCTTCCACCTTCTGCTCCTATAAAGACCTTTGGTCCATACTCTCAGAGGGATAAAGAATAAGGAAGTTTCCAATGGAGGAGATGGGACATGGAACTCTGGTGGTGGGAACTGTATGGAATTGTACTCCTGTTATCTTACAATCTTGTTAATCATTATTATATCACTAATAAAAATTTTAAAAAGAAATTAAAATATCAGATTTTTATATGCTGCAAATTAATACTGGAAGACTTCTTTAAAGGGTTATCTGTCATGTTCAGAACAAGTCTACATCACCAGTATAGAAATATTCTCAACACTTTTTTGTCATTGTGCTTATTTCCTGCTAGTTATTTGTCTTTCTGGCTTTAAATGCTGTGGAAATATTTTTCTGTTTATTTTCACTCAGCACTGATTTATGGTGGTGTTGGGGATTAAACCTGGGACATTAGAGCCTCAGGCACTAAAGTCTTTTGCATAATCAACCCACTATGAGAGTGGTTTTGAGTGGTCTCTTTCCTTTGATTCTTGCTTACTTAGCACAATTCAGAAAGAATGAGCAAAATGTCTCTTACACACCAACAACACATTAAGCATAACACAATTCTGAAGACCAAATCTTTCTTCATAAATTTTTTGGGGAAAGACATGTGGTACTGTTAAACTGAGTGAACTCATGACAAGAAAACTGTGTTTGCAGAGGACTGCTGGCTTTTCCCTGATGGTTTATAGAGTGAAATAATAACATTGCGTCCTCGGCAGCCACAGCAGGCTTTGCTCAGTGAATGTCTTTACACTGAGTCATATAAACCTTCCTTCCCTCACATCCATGTCTCTGCAAGGAATTTCTCAGGAACTTCCAGGAAAGTACAAAAGTATGAATTAGTCAGCAAATGTCAATCAAAAACAAACAAACAAACACACTCAGTTCTAGGACATTACTGGTAGGAAATATCAGTATCAAAAGAAATTTTCTGTCTTTTTTTAAGTAAAAATGGTGAATTCTCTAACCATTTTAGAAAAAGGCCTAGATCACCTATTTAACTGCTAGATTCCCAAAATAGCTCCAGGATTGGTAAGAAATGTGTATTTTTTGACACCTAGATTGCTTAATAGTAGCTTTGTAGAACTTTATGTTTTCAAATGACAAAAATTCACTGTATAACATATCTTTAATGCTGTAGGTTAAATTTAAAATCAAACAAAAATTATTTCAGCAGATGGCAATATATCTGACCTTATATTTACTATAGACTTCCTCAATCTGGGAATTCGTTTAATCACTTATATTAAATTTCTGAACTGGTACCCTGAATAGTGAAACAGACCATTATAAACAGTTTGCAGTAGTTAAGTTTTGTGGATTTTAGCTACTTTTAAACCCTACTATACACACAGCACCACTTTCATAAGTGTTGATGATTGCATAAAAGGAACATCTCAATGATCCATGCTGCTCCTTTGTACAAGTGAGTGGGTGGGAAATGCTTTGGGATGGATTCCTATCCCAGAGACCATTTTGTTGACTTAAAGCCCCCTTTCAAGTTTGTTTGCTGTTTTTTCAATCAACTTAGGGCAGAAGACCAGAAACAATCTATCTTGTGGTTCTAAGATAAATTTAGGTGCACCTAAATAAACTCAAGGGAAGATCACGAATATGATAGGACTTTTTTTTTTTTTTTCATTTAAACACATCAATTAGAAGAAAGAAAATTTCAAAAAAGACTTTATTCTATAAGAGATTCAGAAAAGGACATGGCTGTTTATGTGATTTGAGTTTTTCTTTTTTTCTAGTAATTCCTGGGGTGTCTAGAGAACTTACCTTCAATAGTGCACTGGTCAGGGGCTGGAATCTTCTTTGCAATTTGCACCGCATAAGCTTTTACTTTGCTGAAGTTTTCCTTTACATGCAGGTAGAGCTTATCGTGGTATTCTGTGGGACTTGAAGTCACCTCTGGAATTTCTTCCTCATCGTTTTCTTTAGCCATTTCTGGCAAATCCTCAGATTCTATATGTATAACACTTGGATGTGAAACTGAAGGATTTCCCAGCTGTGACCTATGAGTCTTACCATCTGACTGGTCATGCCCTTGGCCACTTGGGTCTATTTCTGAAAGTGAGATGCTGGCAGGTGTAACGCTGCTCTCAACAGCTTCCCCATCATCTGATCTTGCACCTCTGGTAAGCAGAGTGTGCAAAGCCATGCTTTTTGACCTACAAGACAAAAATGAAGGGAAACTAAGGCAAGGGAGCATGCTGAGCTAGCATCCATGATAAGGAAAAGAAAGAATAACACAGGGGCTCTCTTTAAAATGAGAACAGTAAATGTTTATTGAAAAAAAATGAAAGAAAGAAAAAAAAAAGGAAAGAATAACACAGGTACACAAAGTTACTTCCTCAAGAGTGTGACAGCAAACACTAGTCACAGGTTTGCTGATACATAGGCCACCAAGTCATGCAGTAAATTAAACTTCTGAAAATCTAGGTCATGTCCAAACACAAAGGTTTAAAATTCATTATTATGGCAAAATTAACTGTAATAATGAATGAAGAAATTTACATGGTTATTTTTTTACTTTTCCTTCTGTATTTTCATCAGAAATTAAAAAATTGTCTTTCTTGATATCAGCATATCTATATTTTAAAAGTGCTTTTAGATAAGTTTGCTTTCTACTTGTAGTCTTCCATTAAAATAGCAAGTGGCTCTGCATAATAGAAGCACTGTGACTGACATTTTATTCAGTAAAGGAAGGAGCTGTGAGTAGCTATAGGTAAAAGAGTCTTAAACCCCATTCTATAACAATGTGATTATAAACAGCACATGCTAAAGAAAAAAAGAACCCAAAATTTGTACCGGTTAAATCGAATGTCTTTTCTTTCTTCCTTAGAAATGTGACCCAAACTGTATCTTCTGATAGAAGCAGGAGTATTGCTTCCAGCATTTATTTTGTCTTCAAAAGCCTGTATTTTAATTTGGAGCTTTCCATGGTCTTCACTGTCAGTTACAGTGAGCTTGGTTTCTTTCAGCTTTTCAGGGATATCGGTTTCAGTGCTGGGTTTTCTCCTACAGAGATAAAAATTATGGCATTACATGCTGGTCACAGATACCCTTCATGACAGTGCTTCCACTGAGCTGCCTTACTCAAAACTAAAAGTTTTACTGGATAACATTCTATGAGTCATGTAGCAAGTATATATTGAGTAACTACTATGGGCATAGATCTTTGAATATCTGTTTTGAGAGCTTATTTTGCCAGAAATTTAGGAACACTGCTGGTCACGCCTGCTATGTTGATCTGAAATTCAGTACATAGAAATGAAAACTAGGTTGGGGACACAACATAATGACTTTGCAAAAGACTTTCATGCCTGAGATTCTGAGGTCACCAGGTTTAATCTCCATCCTGGCCTTCCTAGACAGATGACTACATGGTGAAGTGTCCAGAAACTTTATCCCTCCAAAGCCCTACCCTACTAGGGAAAGATTAAGGACAGAGCAGGTCTGTCTGGGAGTATAGACCAGCCATGTTTCCGTAGGAAGCAGCTACAGAAGGGCAGAACTCAGTCCTTCAGCACCCCAAAAAGAATTTTGGGTTCCATACTCCCAGAGGGGGCAATGTTGAGGTCAGAAATGACAGGAAGTACCTGACATTGCTGCACAGGAAATGGGAGTGGTAATAGGTGTGGGTGTGGTTTAGGAAGAAGGTGAAGGTGGGGTTTGGATGTATGTATGTATTTATTTGTTTGTTTATTTTAATTTTTATTTATAAAATGGCAATATTGACAAGACAATAAGAGAGGCACAACTCCACATAATCCCACCACCAGAACTCCATATCCAATCCCCTCCCTTGATAGGTTTCCCAGCGTTTGGATGTTTATAAGCTAGACCTCTGGGCATGGCGAGCTCGCTCTCTCTCTGCCTAGGTGAGACTTTCATGATGTGATAAAGGCTCTCAGGCTACCTTTCTCTTTCTCTTTCTTCCTTCCTTTCTCTCTCTTTTGGTCCACGTGTGCTCCAATATGTGGACCTTCTCAATTTTCCTGAATAAAGTTAAAATTCCTGAAAAATATACTTTCTCCTCACTTCTTTGTTGGGATTATGTGTGATGAACCTTAAATATGTGGGGGAAAAAACTAAGTCCGAATTTCCCCCTAGTACAAGGTGTCTCTGGAGTAGGTCATCAGGAAAATGCCAAGACACCCAACGAAACCTGAGTTTTAGATCATTTGAAATGATCATTTTAATAGAGGTCTATCCTGGGAAAATAACATAATGGTTATGTAAAGG